>NC_040105.1:80825627-81458432 GCF_003369695.1 Bos indicus x Bos taurus | reverse complement strand
ACATAGAAGAGTCATTAAATATGGGAAATCTAGAAGGGATGATGGATGATTGTGGATGAGATGGAAAATAGGAAAACAGAAAATCAAGTTTGTGCATATTGTGCACCACAAAAAATGAGATTGCTTCTCAAAAGTTCCAAGAATTTTCCACTTCTTAAAACAAGAATACCAGAGAATATATTGCTAAAAGATTTTGTGTATGTTATTTATGTTTTAAGATTTACTACACTTCATCTTCAGATCATTGAAGAAGTAAACACTGGATAATTAAATTTTTGTATCATTTCACGGAAATACTTTAATATCATATTCATTGACAAATACTGAGTGAAATTGTCAGAATTTTATCAGTTATTGAATATTTTTATGATATTCATAGAGACATCTTTGGGTTCCTTTGTTTTTTTATTAATTTTTACTGGAGCATAGTTGTTTCACAATGTTGTGTTAGTTTCTGCTATACAGCAAAGTGATCAGCTATATGTATATATATATCCCCTCGTTTTGGATTTCCTTCTCATTTAGGTCACCAGAGAGCACAGAGTAGAGTTCCCTGTGCTAAACAGTAGGTTCTGATTGGTTATCTATTTATACATAGTAGTATATACATGTCAGTCCAATCTCTCAATTCATCTCACTCCCTCTTCCCCTTTGGTAACCATACATTTGTTTTCTATGTCTATGTCTCTTTTTCTGGTTTGTAAATAAGTTCATCTGTATCATTTTTCTAGATTTTACATATAAGCAGTATTATATGGTATTTGTTTTCCTCTTTCTGACTTACTTCACTCTTTATGACAGGGTAGACATAGCTTTGATTTGACCATATGTTTGAACATTTCTTTTTAGTGCATACCAAGTATTTGCTAGTGAAGGATAAACTGTCTTTAAGTTTAGGTTCTAGTTTCTGTCTTAGAAGCTGTAATAAATTTAAACTGACTTTACAGTTTTGTCTGAATCCATATAATAAGTTTCAAATTGCTTAGAATCACAACATTAAAGTCCTTTACACATATGTTTTTTCACTCAGAAGAACAAGTTTTCTAAGGTATACATGCACATTACTCAAGGCAGTCCAGATAACTTTAGAATCTCTTCTCTACATCAAAAAACAGTATTTTGGCAACATGCTTTGATTCTCATTTTCCAGTATGCACAAAGGTTTTTACATTCTATTTTAAAATCAGCATTTCTATTTTCTTCAACTTAACGTATCTACAGGTACTTTGCTTAGCACTGTTCAGTTTGGTAATAGTTTACAAAATGCCTACTGTTTACCAGGCATTATGTCAGATTCTGGGGGCCCAAAAAGAGATTCAGTTATATTTGTTGTTAATCAATTGCTCCTAGTCTCATAGAGACCAATGTGCGGACAGATAATGAAAATAAAATGGCATGAAGGCAGTGGTGGAATAAGTATGAGATTCACAAGTACTGTGGAGAAGGGGATGGTTGGCACTTTCAGAGCAGGCATCACAGAGGATATGAAATCTAGCAGTTCACTGTGTCATGACTCTTGAGATGGCCAAGCATGGAAAGGGTCAAAGGTCACTCCAGACAGAAGAAAGAGCATGTGCCAAGACAAAGATGTCTTAAAACAGTGTAGTCTGTATAAGCAATGAAAAGCAATTTTCCCACTACCATTCTGAGTTCTTGGCTGAAATTCCCTGTAATAAAAGACAGATTAAGAAGTTTATTAACTTATATACCTACTGAATACATGAGAAATACTCAGGAAACTGAGTAACTCCCTCAGATGGCCCAAGAGACAACTTTAAATGCTGTCTTCAGCTAAAGACAAAAATGGATGTTGGGGTAGTGGCTTGGGACTTCAAAGGGGAGGAAGGCAATTAACAACAAAGTAGAAAAGAAAACTGTTTGGTAAATAAATGTTTCCTGGCCATGCAGAAACAATGAAACATATAGTGGACCCTGATCTCTAGGCCCTGTTTCTCCCCCACTCCCACCCCACTACCATCACATCTAGCCCATATTCTTTGCAGCTATCTGTGGTCATAGCTTTATTCTGGGGACAGGCCCGCTGTCTAAATTCTTTTAGGCAGTTAGTGGGAAGGTCAAAGTTTCTTCTTGAGTAGTTTCTCTTCTTTGGGGTATTGATTGTTTTCAGCTCGAAATAATCTGCATCCCAGAGACATTCTAGGGTAGTAAGTTTTGCTCCCCTAAAATACCCACAGTCCTTGGCTCCAAGGCACTAGTAATATATTAGTTTAGATGCAGGCATTATATTCTCCATTTTTTCCCAATTATTTCATGTGTTTTCCACATATGATCATGACAATTATAGTACTAAATCCATAGTGCCTAACATGCTTTTCAAGCATTTTGAAGGAAATTCTATTTTCACTTATCAAATTCAAGTTTTTTCAGGACCATCTAAATATTATGCAGAAAGTATTAACAGTTGGGAGCACATTTTATCATTTTTGTCTGCTAGTCAACAATTCAAAGGGTAATTTTTATTCTTGTGGGCTTTTTCTTGATGATATATTTTGATTATTCCTAATATAATGACACAGCAGTCTTTTCTTTTAGTATAGAGAAACGGTTAGCACTTACTGTACTATAAATTCCATTTTTCTCTGAAAGAATGCTTTGTTTATTCATAGGTGGGGCATGGGTTGGGGAGGGGAGAGGATTTCAGTAGGGCAGCAACCTGAGGAAAAAAAAAGGTAGTCTTTAAGCTTTCCTCTTTAGTTTTTAAAAATTTCTATATATCATCATTCAATCATTTCCTCATTGAGAGGTGAGAAGTAGGAAACATGGTTTTATCTATATACAGAGTGGTTCAGGAACTCTTTTGTGTGACTTCTGATGAAATGGAAATAGCACAAGACTGATTTGTTGGTCTTTTTTGGCAGATCTGCCTCTATATTGTAAATTCCATGGTAGCCAGGATCTTATCTGTCTTCTTCACAGCTATATCACAAGCAACAATATGAATATTTATTGAAATAAGAATGATAAGTAATAAAAATAGATCTCAACCAACTAATCGATAAACTCTTAGGTTTAGTTCAGGGTGGTGGAATTGGATAATTATGTAAGACAAAAGACTGAAAAGTTTCAGTGAAGATACACAAAGATGATGAAAGAGTTTTGCCATACATCAAGTAATTAACCTCCAATTAAAATAAATAAATTTATATTAAAAAAGATGATGAAAGGGTTAGAAAGTAAAATCTATGAAGAAGAGAAAATGGTGATTGAATTGGAGTCCAGAGAAAGAATCTGTTAAATTGCTTGTTTTTTTATAGTTTACAGATCACTTTTTTGTGTGTAAACTCCCTTAATGTTTCATATAACAAATATGTAAACATGTTATTATTAATATTACCCATGTTTTAGAGGCATAGAAACTGTGACACAGAGAATTTAACAGACTTGTCACATAGTTGTAAAGTATAATGCATGTTTTCTTAGTCTCACGTCCAATATTTTTTTCCACGATACCACTTTTCGTTTAGTCTCAAAAACAAAGAATTTAATTTGGATGTAAAAAAGACATTTCTTATTACAGTTTATAAATTCTATTAAGTGTATCCCAGTTTGTTCATAAATATCTTTATATTACATTTAGAATAGATATACATCTGTCTGGTATGGTTTGGGAAAGGGTAGAGGGTATGGCTAGAAGGTAAGAGATTACTTTGATGTGGTTTCTTCAAGTGCTAACATTTTAGTATAGTCTTTCTGCCAAGCTTTCAACTTTCAAAATAAAAGTTATCTAACATTTAAAGTTTGACCAAATGATACTATGTTTTGAACTTTATGTCACAACTGGACTTGGCTCTAGGATGTGCTCATTGCATGAGCTGTGTATATTGTTATTCCATACCCAGAGCGTGCAGTGTGAACATAATAGAGATTGAAAGACAGCAAGAAGGGCTTAAAAAGTAACTTTGTGCTTCATGTAGATTTATTAACTCATCATTTTAACCTTTGTACTAAACCTGCTTCCAAACTTTCAGTTCCACAACCTAGATTCCAAACTCATAACTGGAATCTGCTAACTGCTTCTATTTTTATAATAGATTTTTTAGTCCTCTTTTACTTATGTTAAAAGTTTGTCATATATCAACATGAATCCGCCACAGGTATACATGTGTTCCCCATCCTGAACCCTTCTCCTTCCTCCATCCCCGTACCATCCCTCTGGATTGTCCCAGTGCACCAGCCCCAAGCATCCAGTATCGTGCATCAAACCTGGACTGGCGACTCATTTCATATATGATGTTATACATGTTTCAATGCCATTCTCCCAAATCATCCCACCCTCTCCTTCTCCCACAGAGTCCAAAAGAAACCAATAAAATATTGTAAAGTTAAAAAAAAAGTTTGTTAAAATTTCACATGGATAGTCAAAGCTAGCTTTCAGTAACAGAAACATTCTTTTAATAGAACCATAAAAGCACATTTGGAAGAACATAATTATTATGATTTTTCATCATTTTATTGATGTTTCTTTTGCTGACATATAAGATGCTCTCTATTTACGGTTAATAATTGAAATCTCCATAGTATGATTTAATCCCATGATAATATCGGTGAACATATCATCTTGTGATTAGCTAAACAGATGGTTCTTTAACTACTTTGTTAAAAATTTTTCTATAATTTCCAAAGTTTTCCATAATGAGCTTCCATTACCTCAATAATTATAATAAATTAAGCTGAAATAGAAAAAAAAATTTCCTAGAGTATTAAAATGAATTAGTTTGATTTGAAAGCTGCATGATCTTTATATAAAACTCTAAATATAAAATATATGTGCTCCAATCATGACTGTAGCCCTCCTAATTAGAAAATTATTATATTATTCTTATTTTGGTGTCTCCTTGCTTATATTAAGAATCAAAAGCTGAAAAAAAAAAAAAAAAAAAGAATCAAAAGCTGGACCCGAGACACTGAATAGCAAAATATATACTTACAAGTTCTTATTAAGTGACACAGTTCAAAAGGTGAATAAAAAATACTATAGAAAAATAACAAAAGTGCATTGAAATGAACCTATAAATAGAGATAGAAAATGGGCTTATAGGGAAAGAGGAATTTTAATAAATGTTCATTTGAAATATTGGAATATTTTCCATAATATTATTAAACAAAAGTATGGTGTAATAGTTTTAAAGAAAATGTCAGAATATATTCAACACGTTGTGTTTCTTCATGCCTGGCATATAGCAGGTCCTCAATAAGTATTTGTTGCAAGAATAAGAGAACCAACAAGTCTTATTTGAGCACCTGTTATGTGGAGGATAAAAAGCTACAACCCAAACAGAGCTTATGCTCTAATACGGGAGAGAAGAAATATAAGGCGGATCCACAGATGACCACCACATAAGTGTGTGATAAGAATAAACGTTATCTTGAAAGGTCAGAGGAAAGCCAGCCAGATCATTTCCCATCTAGGGAGGTTTTAGAGAGAAAAGGGGACTTGAACTTCAGAATTAGTAAAAACTAAGTGGGCAAAATTACTTATTGTAGAAATTTTAGCAAATATATAGGGATTACTAAATCAATATTACTGTAAGACAATTAATCAAAAACAAATACCAGATCATCAAGAAATCTTTTTATATAATCACCCATTCTTTAAAATTCCATTTGACTTTTGCTTCTTATAATATGAAATAGTCTAGGTTTCTGGAAGCCTCTTTGTCTCTTGGCTTTTTTTCCCCTAATATGTCACGTATATCAACTCTAGTGATGCATATGCAAAACATTTCAGTAATTACTCTGTCAGTCATCTTATTCTTCAGGTTAAACTTCTAACCTAAGTTATCAGAAATTAATTTAAATAACAATAACAGTGTTAATAGTCTCTAGTATAAAAACCTGGGGCTTCCCTGGTGGTTCAGCTGGTAAAGAATCCGTTTGCAATGCAGGAGACCTGGGTTTGATCCCTGAGTTGTAAAGATCCCCTGGAGAAAGGAATGGCTACCCACCCACTCCAGTATTCTGGCCTGGAGAATTCCATGGACTCTACAGTCCATGGAGTAGCAAAGAGTTGGACACGACTGAACAATTTCCACTTACACTTACTTATAAAAATCTGTAACTCTTTGCCTTCCTGGGAAGATCAAAGAGTTTACTTTTTTTATTTGCTCTTTGTCTATCTTCGTGAGAAGTACCTGGTATTAGGAAACGTTGATTTCATCAGAGTAGGGAGAGGTATTAGGAGTAAAGTAAGTTGATTGCCTTATCCAAGATATTTATGCCTATCATATGAATAATATGAAGATCACTTGGATTCTAATCTAGTTTTCTATCCCTTTCATGCATATTTCTCCTAACCCACTTTCCATTTTATCAGATAAAATTTAGCTATGCCTATATGGAGAAGGCAATGGCACCCCACTCCAGTACTCTTGCCTGGAAAATCCCATGGATGGAGGAGCCTGGTAGGCTGCAGTCCATGGGGTCGCTAAGAGTCAGGCACGACTGAGTGACTTCACTTTTACTTTTCACTTTCATGCATTGGAGAAGGAAATGGCAACCCACTCCAGTACTCTTGCCTGGAGAATCCCAGGGACGGGGGAGCCTGGTGGGCTGCCATCTATGGGGTCGCACAGAGTCAGACACGACTGAAGCGACTCAGCAGCAGCATGCCTATTTAGCTATGGATTACCTGGCTTAGACGGTAAAGAATCTGCCTGCAGTATGGAAGATCCGGATTCGATCCCTGGGTCAGAAAGATCCCCTGGAGAAGGAAATGGCAACCCACTCCAGTATTCTTGACTGGAAAATCCCATGGACAGAGGAGACTGGCAGGCTACTGTCCATGGGGTCACAAAGAATCGGACACGACTGACTTCACTTTCTTTCATTTACTTTTCCCTCTTTTTCCTTTTCTATCTCCTGTTTCTTCTTGTTCTTTTTTCCTTATTTATTAAGTGCACAGAGATCATGCAGGTTTTTTTCATTATTCTTTACCCAATTACTAACATAACCCATGGGCTTGAATGGGCATCCATATAAATATATGTTGAATAAATTAATAACTACTTGGTCTGGAAAAGAAAACCCAATTAAATATAACAATATAATCTAAGAATTAGATAGAATGAGATAGTTAGATATCATCATCGACTCAATGGACATGAATTTGAGCAAACTCCAGGAGATAGTGGAGGACAGAGGAACCTGGCATGCTGCAGTCCATGGGGTCACAAAGAGTCGGACACAACTTAGAGAATGAACAACAAAAATCTAAGAAACACAATATAGGAAGATTAATCTAACTCCTGAGTATACACAGTGCATACTAAAATAATATGTAAATAATTTTTTCTTTTATTAACTCTTTTGAAATATTTCTACTACTCTTTCTCTACACAGCTCTGCCTAAGAGCACAGAAGACTTAGGGTCTCTCTGCCTCATGCCCTTCAACACTTTTAGCTGTGTAACTTTGAGCCAGTGATTTAATATTCTTGAGCTTCAAGTTTTCTCAGTATAAAATGTGACTAATATCTTGTCTATCTGAAGGTAGTGGATTGAATGAGAAAATCTATTGATCCAACTTATTATGGATAAAAATGTGAATATAATTTTTAAAATTTATGTAGAAAAATGCATGTGGAGTTATTTACTCTTTGCTTATTACTTAAAATTAGTAAGTTACTGTAACTAATTTCACATGAAATTCTAATGCCCCTTTGCTTATTACTTAAAATTAGTAAGTTGCTGTAACTAATTTCACATGAAATTCTAATACCCCTAAATTAAAAATAATTCATACATAAATATTTAATAACAAAACTCATGACTCCTACTTATTAATACTGGTTAATATTATCATTTAGAAGTATGTAATCCATGAAATTTCTAAACACAAATTAAGATCAAAAGCTTTGTCATTCATGATTGCATCCCTAGATGTTTAATGATATGTTTTGAAGGATTAAAAGTTAAAGAACCATTATTAATGGCCCTTCAATTGCAGTCATTGTCAAATACTTTCTATTGGTGAGCTCCTTTTATTTTTTTAACTTGACCTGAACATTTACTCCATATTGTTCTTTTATTCTTTCAATAAAGTTGCACCTAATGTTTGCTATTGTGCTAGGAGCTGCAGATGTAATGATAAATAAGACCCAAGCCCTCTCCTCAAAGAGATCAAATTTTATTGGGAGAAGTGGGCAAATAAGCAGACAATTAAGATATCGTGTTGTAAGTGCTGTAGCAGGAGAACTCAGTATGCTTTGCAAGCACATGAAAGCTCTCCCAATCCAGTCTTCAGATGGGGAAGTCAATCAGGGAAGGCCTCCTAGAGGAGGTGTTATCTGTGTTGCATGTCTTCTGCCCATACATGTCCTTCCCAAGAAGGTTGAAATGCAAATTATTTAAATATTTAATGTCTAACTGAGAGATTAAAAAAATGAGATATAGTAAGAATTTATGGTTTGATTACTATGAGTTCTGTATACAGGGAACTATAAAACCCATTTCTGCGACTAGAGGTGGAGATAAAAAGAAAAGAAAAGAAAAAACTAAGAAACAAAGAGGCAATTTTCACGAACCTAGTAAGTAAAGGATAAGGTATGGTGTGGAATCAGATGGTCACTGGTACAATTCCTGGAAATTAAGAATTACAAGGTTAAATGCAATCTGATAGGTGACAATACTAAGGATTTTTCTTAGAGGGTGACATACTTAGATTTTTTAAGTAACAAACAGGGTACACATTTTTAGTTATGTGCATTATTAGGTTGTTTATAGAAATGAACATTGCTCTGAGGGCAATTTGCCATTGCACTACTTCTTTAGATGTGTTAAATGGTCTGGCAAATCACCTGTCTAGTCTCTTAGCTAAAATGTGTTAATGTTTTATAATGGTTACTTTTATATCTATTCTTAATTACATTCCTTCAATGTATTCTCAACCCATATTAGTGTATCGCTAATGAATTATGTTAATATTCTTTTGCTGTATATGCACATTTCATAGTTATCATTTTTTTCACTGTTCCTCAAGTTCTTATGTATTTTCAGCACACATCACTGACTAAGTGTTCCTTTACTATATTTTTACAAATAATTTTACAATTACCTCATGTACCGAGCCAAAAAATGTTAGTAAATGACTTGGTTTACTAACAACCCTAGAGAAGCTATATCTAGATCTGCCATTTTAAGGGACTGATGAGGCTACACATTGTACAATTCTTTTCTCCCTTTTAAATTCTTTCACTCCTTTCAGTGGATTCTTTTGGAAGATACTGTACTTTCTCAAATTTTAATTGTGTAAAACTTTACTCATTTGAATTGACATGCTAATTAAGGTTGTAAAAATAACTTGCTGAATCAAACTACATTTATTTTGATTATTCCCATCCTGGTTTTCTTCATATTTTCATTATTATTTTCAAATATGCATTTAATTTTTGTTTTCATGGTAATTTCAGCGAACTTACCTTCATTTAGATCACTTTGTACAAGAAAATGAATTATCTCATTGTTTTATCCATTTGATTGATTTCTGCTATTGTATATACTTTTGAACTGTCCCAGGTCTTTTCTGAGCTTCTCTATTATTTTTTCTGAACTTTTATCACAGATTCACCTATCATTGTTTTATATGCTCACTTTCTTTCTCTTAGATACTTGACCATCTCCCTGCTTATTATTTAACTAGAGAAATTAAATGGAGAGAGAAAAATAGTTCAATTTAATCTCCAAATTTCTTCCTGTCCTCTCTGCTTTTATAGTGTTTTTCATAAAGTATTGCTTCAATATGAAAAAATAATTCTCATTTAATTATACATATTCATTTATTTTGTAACCATCATTAACACAATACTTCACACATAGTTGGTTAGAAATGAATGGATGTATCCATAGTTTCTTAAAGTAATAAAAGGTCCTATTCTCACTGAGTCAAGTTCTCATTTGCTTTACCTTAAACTCCCTGAGTCTAAAAAGTGAGAAAGAGGGAGGGAGGAGGGAAGAGAGAGATATCAAGCATTGCTTAGAAAAAGTTTTCTTAAAGAGCAAATGAGAGAATGAATATATATATATATATATATATATGTATTTCTAAGAAAGAGAATAAATATATATATATATATATATATATATAATATCAAACATTGCCTAGAGTTTGCTTTAAGAGCAAATGAGAGAATGAATATATATATATATATTTTTCTAAGAAAGAAAGAAAACTCTTAGAAAGAGTTTGCTAAAGTTGACTCAAGTGTCAGGTAATGTCAGGTAATTTTTTTCTGGAATAGATTTTACATTGAGCAAAAGGTATCTAATGTAAAAATATTCTATGTTTGAAAGTCGTTCATTATCATTGACCTTACACAGAAACCTCATGGAAATGAATACAGTTTTCTGAAGTCATTTTTAGATGTAGTCAAATTATATCAGGTCATATACCTTGAAAGTTAACAAACTGATAATTTCATTTAATTTCAATGGTCAAAAAACATCTTTATCTAGAAAAGGGCATCTGGGAAAAACAAAAAATTAAATATACTTGTATCATGTTTAACTTTGTAGGAAAAAAGTCTAACTTATCTCAAGAAGTAAATATTATATAATAATGAAATAATAAATAATGTTTACAGTGAGACAGTCTTATCTCCAAAAATGAATTTTCAAGTGATTTTTTTTTTCTGAGTCACATCAGTCGTGTCCGACTCTGTGCTACCCCATAGACGCCAGCCCAACAGGCTCCTCTGTCCCTGGGATTCTCCAGGCAAGAACAGTGGAGTGGGTTGCCATTTCCTTCTCCAATCATGAAAGTGAAAAGTGAAAGTGAAGTCGCTCAGTCGTGTCCAACTCTTAGCGACCCCATGGACTGCAGCCCACCAGGCTCCTCCATCCATGGGATTTTCCAGGCAAGAGTACTGGATTGGGGTGCCATTGCCTTCTCCTTTCAAGTGATTATACAATATAAATAAATAGCTGTAGCTCAATGAAATTTAGAGGCGTATAGCTTCAAGGTAATTCAATTAGTTGCTATGTCTTTTGTCATGCTTCTTGATTTTTAAGATATTAGTTTAAAACAGAAATATTTTCATACATTTTCCATAACCTGATTGCTCTTTCATTTCAAAATAAGGATGGAATGGAACCAGAAAAAATAATCATCTTGTAAAAAATATTCAATCGTGATATTTTATGTTTTTAAAGATCACTGATGTTTTAGGATATTTATCTAAATTATCTTTCACTTCTAATTGTTTGAATCTTTATTTGCTGGTAATCAACAGCAGGTTACATGCATAAAACCTGTTATAATAAGAATATGGGCAAAACTTTTCTACTTGATTTAATGCGTGCAAATTCAACAATGCACTCTGAAAATGCATTTTTATAACCTACATGTAATATGGAAAGCATTTAGTGCTATGAACAAGTAACCAATTTTAACAAATAGAAAAATCTGTTTTAATGTGATAAATCTACTTCCCTTAGAATATAGTTTATCTAGAACAGGCATGAATATATTTCTATACATTATGACCCACCTAATCAAATTCTTTAGGAGAGGTAATTATTTTATTTTTCAACTTGTATAGTTCATAATTTCCATTAAAAATTGATTATTGATAACTATAGTTTAGAACTCCTGAAGAATAAGCCAATAGCTTGTTCTTTTCTTTTGATACTTTCTGTATAACTACTGGCCCTTGTCAATTAATTCATCATGCTCTGAAGATTTAATCCATCTAGGCTAAAGACCAAGGTACCTTGGTTTAAATTCTCTTCATTACTACTGGCAAGGCCCTTGATTTACTTATCTGTGAATTTCTAGGACATAGAATAGTATATATTAGTTTATCATTAAATGTTACTGAGTGAATTAGATTAATTAGTTCCTTTCAGCAGGCAATTATAGGGCACTTGTTATTCTGTCTCAGAACTCCTATTACATTTCTTATTTGTACTGTTTGATTACTATTTTAATACATACCTTATCTTATGATTGTTTCCCTAGATAGTTTAACACTTTATTTTATTCATATGCAAATTATCAACAGAATTAAATTATATGTTCCTTGTAGTCAGGAATCAGGTCACTCTTTTTATTTGACCCTTTCATAAAGCCAGCACATAAACACACAATAAATATTTTGCTGATTAATCTGAACAGATTGAGAGAACATAGGGAAAATGCTGCCATATTGTCCTATACCACTCAACAAAAGAACACATGTTTTAAGGGAATAGAAATATATTTGTGCTATAAAGTGAAAATAAATTTTACTCAAGAATGTCAGTAATGCTGAAAACAAACCTTGCATAAAATAGTTTGTTCAAAAGAATTAATCAGTGTTGGGGGGGAGTCTTCCATTTTTTATCTTGCAGAATATACTTGCTTCGTAAATTTTGAGTTTGGATTTTATTTGAAATTGAGTTATAAATATGCTTATTACCTAATTTATTTCATGAATAATATCTTGCTCTTCTGTGCCTATTTACTTTCCAACTAATATCAAGACTAGACAGCAGTATGTGTGCACTTTGTCTTATGTTTACGACCTAATGTTTCTTCATTTGTTTACCAAAGAAGTTTCAATAATGTGAAAGTAATGTATTAGTGTACAGAGTTATTCCATGCATATTTTAATTACCCAATGCCAAGCCTGGAGATTCAAAGCATAGACTTTATACATTTAAACCTAGTAGGTTTATAAGAGTGCATAGCATCTATAATCTCCTAGGATACCCCAGGATGATACTCAGCAACAACAGTAGATAAGATTTACTTAATTTTTTCATTCTGCCGAAATCAATCAGTACTTGACACTTTTCAAGAAATCTAATTATAAATAAACCATCTATCTCTTATATCTCTATTCACATTCTGCCCTCATTTTGGCTTCTGGTACTCTCAAATCCCTAAGTTATTCAGGGACCACTACTGTAATGAATAACTGTGGGTTTTCTCTTGACTTTTGCATAAATCTCCCAAGCAAGTACACAATCAACCAAGTCTTACATTCCCTAGGTTTCATCAATGAGACAAGATTTAATTTGGTTTAACAAATTAATTTAATTAACAAGGTTTAATTTGCCAGTTATTCTTCAGTGCAATCTGCCTGCAATGCGGGAGACCTGGGTTCAACCCCTGGGTTGGCAAGATCCCCTGCAGAAGGGAATGGCAAGCCACTGCAGTATTCTTGCCTGGAGAATTCCATGGACAGAGGAGCCTGGCAGGCTACAGTCCTTGAGTTGCAAAGAGTTGGACATGACTGAGAGACTAACACTGTAGTAGTCAGCTTTTAGATCTTTCAGAAAGAATCTTACTGCAAACTAATTAGCCATTTCAAAGTGTTTAACTGTATGCAATGAATGTTTATGTATTGTATAGTCAATATGTTGCTTCATTCTATACTTATTTTTCTTTACCTGCAGTTATCTTCCTCTTTGTGGCTAAAACAAATGCTGAAGTAATATACTGGCAGAATTTTTCAATATTCTCTGGGAATATGAGACAAAGAGACTGCCTTTTTGAAATAACAAAGCATCTTACTACCTCACTTAGTACTTCTTAATTTGATACTTACCACACCCATGTTAGAGAATGTTGACAAATATATAGAGTTACTGAATATTTTGATAAATTTTGTTTACATAGGTGTGGCATAAAATTACATCCTTCTTTACCTGGAAAAAAAACTCAGTATGCCCTAAACTGCACTCAATTTACTTTTATATTCAAATACTTTCATAACCTAGAGTCAATTTGAGGTGATTCAGTTCTATAGTATGTTCTATCTATCTATCATCTATCTACCTGTCAACACACACATCAAGATGTAGATCACATATAAAGAAACTGTTCCCTTGATTTAAGACTTGAAATAAAATCAAGACTTAAGATGAGTAAATAATTCAAAAATAACTTTATAGGTCTTTGCACAAATAATATATCTTAGGGGTTTTATATTATAATGAATAATGAAATGCACTTTTTTTCCCCTAAATGACTATGCTGTGTATGCAAAATCCATTATATATGAAAAGGACAAATAACCTGAACTTACGGTGGTAATAACTCACATAGTCTATTAAATAATGCTGATTGTGCTAGAAGGAGAACACCTCTTACCGTTTTTGAAATGGTCAACCAATCAGACACTATAACTATTCTGTTTGGGGAATAAGTGAGGAATCACAAGGAGTAAGGGAGAAAAATCAATCTAAAATAAAATGTGTACAATAGCATTGCCTTTTATTTAAAGTACTTGCATAAGCAAGAAGAAAATCATGATACTTAATGTAAATTTCCCAACTATAAAGAGACTAATCACATGAAAAAGTACTATGAAGGTGGGGGGCACCTATTCAGACCATGGCAGATATGTAGTTGCATTCCATGTGAAGCTTCAAGTGAATATATATGGCAAGAAGAGGATCAAAAACAACTGACATTTGTGCTTGTAATTTTCATCCAAATCTCTCAGACAAGTCAATGAAACCAAACACACGTTAAAAAAAAATCATTTCCATTTCCCTGTGGAAGTTTTTGTTTTGCTTGTGGTGTTGGTGGATTAGTAGTAGTAGTGTTAGTTGCTCAGTCGTGTCCAACTCTTTGGGACCCCACAGACTATAGCCCACCAGGCTCCTCTGTCCATGCAAGAATCCTCTGTCCAGGCAAGAATACTGGAGTGGGTAGCCATTCCCTCCTCCAGAGGATCTTCCCGACCCAGGGATCAAACCCAGGTCCCCTGCATTGCAGGCAAATTCTTTACCATTTGAGCTACAGGAAAGCTCCACTGGTGGATTAGTTTCATATGATACTAAGATCTCTGAAATCACAGGGTTATCTTCCAAATTTAACAACCACTAACTAAGGGAAAAGTGTTTCTAACAAATCTGTTTGCTTTTAATTATTGATTTACTATGTTGGCCTTTCTCCAGAAGATAAATGGGAAGGAGAGTGCTAAGTCAACTTACCTTGTATGTATTTTTATCAGTTGAGCCAGAAGGACAGGTTGGATCTTTGTCTCAGCAGGTAAGACTCTCTAGGAAGAAGAATCACAGGAGATCAGGAGGGGTGGAGACAAGCTATTTACTAAGATCCTAATTAGTAAACAGTCGGGGGAATATCTGATTAGGCACATTGTGAAGACTGACAGCAGCAACGGTCCAGGCGTATAGGAAGTTAATGTCAAAAGACCAAACCTATGTGACAGGTAGAAATCCCAGCCATTAGGCAATCCTGTTGTCAGTTGAGACTAGCTAGGTGTCTCTCTTCCTATTTGACGTATACCACCTATGTGGCTGCCACTGGCTGTGAAAGTCATCTCACTTTACCCAAGTACTTCAAGCTGCTTCAGAGTTTAAGATGCAGCTTTCCACAATGCCGAAAAGTGTTCAGTTTTCTACTGCTAATTTTCATGTAAATTGGTGGTTACATTTTAAAACAGCCTTATTGAGATATAATTTAAATATCTGTTTAGTTTTTAAATTAATTTGTATTAGAGTATAGTTGCTTCACAATGTGTTAGTTTCTACTGTACAGCAAAATGAATTGGCCTTACATATACATATAATCCCACACTTTTGGACTTCATTCCCACTCTGGTCACCACAGAACACTGAGTAGAATTCCCTGCGCTATACAGTAGGTTCTCAATAGTTATCTAGTTTATGCATAACGTCAGTAGTGTATATGTGTCAATCCCAATCTACCAATTCCTCCCACCACCTCACTTTCTGGCTTAGTTTTTTATATGCCTTTCTTCTTGGCACATATACCTTGTAAAAAACTAAAGGTCCCTTTCTTTCATTGTATCCATGACACATTTTCTCCTTTTCCTAAGAGAGAGTTTTCTTCTTAAAATGTATTCTTTACCTATCTGATATAATAGTTGTCAGTTTTCCATCTGTATCATTTACATTCTAATTATTTATTGGACTAAAGCCTGTTTATAAGGAAGGAGATATGTTCATCTGTTTCATGCTGCTGACAAAAGATTCATAGAGATGTAGGCAAAGCAACAGGTTCAGTTATCAATGAAATATAGTAAGGAAGGGGAAACATTAGAAATAAGATCTAATGGCCTAGAGACTAAGCAACAGATTGAAAGCACAAGCTAACGTTACGAATACTGAGCTCACTTCCGTCCTGAGCTTGTTAATTTTGCCTCAGCTGTCTCTGCAGAAATGGACTAAGCCATGCTAACCAACCTGCAGAGATCATTGTGAGGAATGTCGCCAAAAATAATAAAATGTAAGCATCACTAATTTAATTTTCTAGAGAAATTGAAATGAAAAGCAAACCGAGTATCTAGGACATAGTTTTATTAAGTTTATGCAGAGAACAACCTTTCTAACAATCATCTTATTTCTCTTTATGATTATCTAATTTTATCATATTAGTGTTACCAAGGTGCCATATTATATAGGATGAGTAGAAAACTTGAATTCTGAGTAAAAATTACATTTTCAGTTTTATAATAACATGAGGCAATTCAAGATAGGAGGTTTGTGTTTGGTTATTTACATCAATATTGAACACATTGTGTTTCTTTTTCCTTCTAGTAGACTTTATTTTTAAGGTCATTCACATTAGAGTTTTTTTTTTTTTCCCTAATGCATAACTATAATTTTTTTAAAGTATAATCCATTGTACAGGCAAATTTTTAAACGTTTTGAAAAGAGTTTGAAAATATCTTAAATTCAATGAACAGCAGTATTGGATACTAAAATGCATTGGGTAAATTATTTGTGATAGAGCTTTATTTTTAAAGCATGGTTCATATTTCAGAAAATGTACAGGAACTAAATTACTTCCCTACTTTTCCTGAACAACCTTTTACTGTCTTTTATTTTTTTACTTTTTACTTAAAATGTTACGCATCAATAGAGCTCTTTTACAACACTCCTGCATCATATGTTCATTTTCTACTGGATTTTATAGAATTCTATATAGTCTGTGGATTATCAAAATCACTGAGCTCTTTAAGTCAAAGTTTATTAATTCAGAGTGGACATATATTGAGGATGTGTGTGTGTTAAGTCACTTCATCCGTGTCCAACTCATTGTGACCCTATGGACTGTAGCCCACCAGGCTCCTCTGTCCATGGGATTCTTCAGGCAAGAATACTGGAGTGGATTGCCATGCCCTCCTCCAGGGGAACTTCCTGTCTCAGGAATTGGATCCACATTCTTTTACATCTCTTGCATTGGCAGGTAGTTCATTACCACTAGTGCCACCTGGGAAGCACTATGTTGAGGATGACTAAATAAAAATCAAAAGAAAGGTATGGGGTTTAGGAAATACTCTAAATTCCTTCACAAACAATAATGTTGTTCATTAGAAACTCCTATTTTTTTCCCTTGAAAACTTTTTTTTTAATCATGCAAGATTTCTTAGCAATGCAACTGTCACATTATATCAGAACAGACAACTGAGATGATGGGGACTAATTTGACCTTGAATAATGATTTCAAATATTCTGTAGTATACAATGCTATCTATTGTTAACACAGGCAAGATCCTTGCTAGTTACCTCAATCATTACTTGCTATCACTATATAATTATGAAAATAATTGAACAGTTGTACAATTTTATAATTTATGGAATTACTGAACTATTAATCATCTGTTTCTTGAGTTTTAAGCAAACTTTGGGCTCTACTGAATAAATAGAGGTAAACATAATGTCACATTCTGGGGAGCTTAATATATTCAAACCTTTAAGCAACAATTCTGTTATACTTCTGTTCTCTTTGTTTTTTGTGAATCTATTGTATGTTTTTGATTTGTGGTTGTAAGCAACAATTCTAAATAGTAGATTAGGAGATAATCTGAAAATAATACTATCGTTTATAGAATGTGTTGCTTTTTAACAAGAAAGATCTCTAGAAAACAATAAAATATTAATTATAGCAGTGCACTGGGGGCGGGGGCAGGGGCGGGGAGGGGCAGGTCCTGTGGATCTATCTCTTGCTTCAATAGTGTTTCCATGTTAGAGACCCAGAGACGACCCTTACTCCAGCCTCCCACAACCCTCCAACATTTTTTTCCAATGTTCCAACCTCTAATCAGCAGCCACTTAGACATCCTTGACCTCCAGGACCAGCCAACACCATTTTTTGAGCTTAACTCCTTTAATACCTGATCAACCATTAAGCTCCCAGACTCATCAGAATTATTACATTGAGCAGGAGGCTGCCATCAACATCTGGGTCACCCTACACTTATTTCTCTCTGGGCTGCCATTTCCACCACGGAGGATGTGACTCTGGACATGTCGGCCACTTTTCTGCGAATTGGCCAAGGAGAAGCACAAGGGCACCCAGCGTCTCTTGAAGATACAAAACCAGCGCGGTGTCAGCGTCGTCTTCCAGGAGGCACAGAAAGACGTCCCAGGATGAGTGGGATAAGACCCAAAATGCTATGGAAGCTGCCATTCTCATGAAGAACCTGAGCCTGGACCTGTGGACCTGCATGCCCTGGGTTCTGCCCGAGCAAACCTCCATCCCTGTGACTTTCTGGAGAGGCGCCTCTTGGACGAACAGGTGAAACTCGTGAAGTAGATTAACACCACCTGATCGGCCCCAATCCCCCACTCCCACAGGCTGCCTGAATTGTGTTGGGGGCAGTGAGCTGAGCCAGTAGCTGAAACTCTAGTAAATGGCAACCACGTGACTAACCTCCGCAGGCTGGCTGGTCCCCTGGTTGGGCTGGGCGAATCTCTCTTTGAAAGTTTCACCAGGAGCTTCCGGAGCCCAGCAGTCTTTGAGAAGCCCTCCTGGTGTCAGGGCTGCAGCCTGAAGCCCCTCCCTGCAGCCACTAGGCAGCTTTTTAACCACCCTGGAGCCCTCTCCCAAGCCTCGCACCAAATGAAAACAATAAAGTTATTTGCAGCCAGAAAAAGAAAAAAAAAAAAGATAATTTACACATGACTTTAATTCTGCTCTTTCTGAAAGGATACCTGGTTTCTGTCTTTGTTTTCCTGAGATACTGAGAATAAGACAAGTAAATTTTGGAGAAGAGGATTTCCTTAGCTGTGTCTCATTTTTTAGAAAATATCTGTTACTGAACCTATTTGTAATCTGGCTTAAACAAGTGAATTATTAATCTAACAGGAGCAAAGACCAGGCATCTATGGTGGGAAACTAACTTTTAAAATTTCTCAAGCCAAAACTCAAAGCTTACTCTTTCCTTCCAGTGTCTTATAAAAAAGGTATACTCAAATATATACTGACTTGTATTTTGAAGAGTCTAAGCTAAATGAAAAAAGGACTACTTCACGGGACTTTGGAAAGCTTATGAGAATAAGTTATGTTATTTATTACATGTTGAGGCCATTGAAAGTGGAACTGGAACTGGGAATTAGATGGCATTGAAGTCAAATGCACCATTAATTTCTTGGAAGCTGGGGAATTAAATTGGACGCAATTAGTTTTTCTCAGTGTTGTGAGCACAGATTGCACACAGACCCCCTTTCTAAATGTGTGTCACAGACCCAAGGCAACTATGGAAGGACTAGTCCAAGTGTATGTCCTGATCATGAGCCAGTCACTTGTCCTTTCTTTGGAAGGAATGATGCTAAAGCTGAAACTCCAGTACTTTGGCCACCTCATGCGAACAGTTGACTCATTGGAAAAAGACTCTGATGCTGGGAGGGATTGGGGGCAGGAGGAGAAGGGGATGACAGAGGATGAGATGGCTGGATGGCATCACTGACTCAATGGACGTGAATTTGAGTGAACTCCGGGAGTTGGTGATGGACAGGGAGGCCTGGCGTGCTGCAATTCATGGGGTTGCAAAGAGTCGGACACGACTGAGTGACTGAACTGAACTGAATGACATATAAGGACTTCCCAGGTGCCTTAGTGGTAAAGAACCCACCTGCCAATGCAAAATATACAGATTCGATCCCTGGATAGGGAATATTGCCCCCTGGAGAAGGAAATAGCAACCCATTCCAGTATTCTTGCCTGGGAAATCCCATGGACAGAGAAGCCTGGTGGGCTAAAGTCCATGGGGGTCACAAAGTGTTGGAAATGACTGAGCGACTGAACACCACCAACAGCAGTGATGACACATAACGGAGTGTTTAGACATTTCTAGAAATACACAAACTGTTTAAATGTTTGCATTCAAATAATTTTAGCTAAATTCATTTTACATACTTTCTTATTATGTATGGCAAAATTTACTTTCTTTTGGTAAAAATTATCACCTATATCTGCCCAATTGGAAGACAGGACATACTAGAACTTCACTGATAATGAAGAACAGTATATGCATATATTCAGAATATAAACACTACCTTAGATTTATTATGTATAGTAAATAAAGGAAGGGTTTTAATAGATTCTCAATAAAAAGTCTTATCATTTTTTTCTTTCTCAGAATTTTTTCTGAATGAGAATGATAATGGGTTTATCCTCCTAACATAGATGCCTAGCCTGTGCTCCTTTTAGAGTAAAATACATCCTCTTAACAAGAGCCTTCCACAATAGGTTTGACAGTACTTTCTGAACACGTTTTAACAGTACTTGAAATTAATCATCCTAATTCAAAATGACAAGTACTCTGATTTACAATTCACCCACACATTTTTAAATTAAAAAAATTATTTATCTCTCAGAGATGCTGTGAAGGAAACCAACCCCTAAAGGACCAAAATTCTATAATTATTTAAAAGATGTGTCAGTTCAGTTCAGTCGCTCAGTTGTGTTCAACTCTTTGCGACCCCATAAACCGCAAGCATGCCAGGCCTCCCTGTCCATCACCAACTCCCGGAGTTTACACAAAATTGTGTCCATTGAGTCGGTGATGCCATCCAACCATCTCATCCTCTGTTGTTCCCTTCTCTTCCTGCCCTCAGTCTATCCCAGCATC
Source organism: Bos indicus x Bos taurus (assembly GCF_003369695.1). Taxonomy (NCBI): domain Eukaryota; kingdom Metazoa; phylum Chordata; class Mammalia; order Artiodactyla; family Bovidae; genus Bos; species Bos indicus x Bos taurus. The sequence goes on along the minus strand of NC_040105.1, from coordinate 81,437,585 downwards.
AGGGTCTTTTCAAATGAGTCAGCCCTTCCTATCAGGTGGCCAAAGTATTGGAGTTTCAGCTTCAACATCAGTCCTTCCAATGAACACCCAGGACTGATACCCTTTACAATGGACTGGTTGGATCTGCTTGCAGTCCAAGGGACTCTCAAGAGTCTTCTTTCTCCAACACCACAGTTCAAAAGCATCAATAATTTTGCACTCAGCTTTCTTTATAGTCCAACTCTCACATCATTACATGACTACTGGAAAAATCATAGCCTTGACTACACAGACTTTTCTTGGCAAAGTAATGTCTCTGCTTTTCAATATGCTGGCTAGGTTGGTCATAACTTTCCTTCCAAAGAGAAAGCATCTATTAATTTCATGGCTGCAATCACCATCAGCAGTGATTTTGGAGCCCCCAAAAATAAAGTCAGCCACTGTTTCCACTGTTTCCCCATCTATTTGCCATGAAGTGGTGGGACCGGATGCCATGATCTTAGTTTTCTGAATGTTGAGCTTTAAGCCAACTTTTTCACTCTCCTCTTTCATTTTCATCAAGAGGCTTTTTAGTTCTTCTTCGCTTTCTGCCATAAGGGTTGTGTCATCTGCATATCTGAGGTTATTGATATTTCTCCCGGCAATCTTGATTCCGGCTTGTGTTTCTTCCAGCCCACCATTTCTCATGATGTATTCTGCATATAAGTTAAATGTGCAGGGTGACAATATACAGCCTTGATGTACTCCTTTTCCTATTTGGAACCAGTCTGTTGTTCCATGTCCAGTTCTAACTGTTGCTTCCTGACCTGCATATAGGTTTCTCAAGAGGCAGGTCAGGTGGTCTGGTATTCCCATCTCTTTCAGAATTGTCCACAGTTTATTGTGATCCACACAGTCAAAGGCTTTGGCATAGTCAATAAAGCAGAAATAGATGTTTTTCTGGAACTCTATTCCTTTTCCATGATCCAGTGGATGTTGACAATTTGATCTCTGGTTCCTCTGCCTTTTCTAAAGCCAACTTGAACATCTGGAAGTTCACGGTTCACATATTGCTAAAGCCTGGCTTGGAGAATTTTGAGCATTACTTTACTAGCATGTGAGATGAGTGCAATTGTGTGGTAGTTTGAGCATTCTTTGGCATTGCTTTTCTTTGGGATTGGAATGAAAACTGACTTTTTCCAGTCCTGTGGCCACTGCTGAGTTTTCCAAATTTGCTGGCATATTGAGTGCAGCAGTTTCACAGCATCATCTTTCAGGATTTGAAATAGCTCAACTGGAATTCCATCACCATCACTAGCTTTGTTTGTAGTGATGCTTCCTAAGGCCCACTTGACTTCATATTCCAGGATATCTGGCTCTAGGTGAGTGATCACACCATCTTGATCTTGTGAAGATCTTTTTTGTACAGTTCTTGTATTCTTGTCACCTCTTCTTAATATCTTCTGATTCTGTTCGGTCCATACATTTTCTGTCCTTTTTGAGGCCATCTTTGCATGAAATATTCCCTTGGTATCTTTAATTTTCTTGAAGAGATCTCTAATCTTTCCCATTCTATTGTTTTCCCCTATTTCTTTGCATTGATCACTGAGGAAGGCTTTCTTATCTTTCCTTGCTATTCTTTGGAACTCTGCATTCAAATGGGTATATCTTTATTTTTCTCCTTTACTTTTTGCTTCTTTTCTTTTCACAGCTATTTTTAGGGCCTCCTCAGACAGCCATTTTGCTTTTTTGCATTTCTTTTTCTTGATCCCTGTCTCCTGTACAATGTCATGAACCTCCATCGATTGTTCATCAGGCACTTTGTCTATCAGATCTAGTCCCTTAAATCTGTTTCTCACTTCCACTGTATAACCATAAGGGATATGATTTAGGTCATACCTGAATGGTCTAGTAGTTTTCCCCACTTACTTCAATTTAAGTCTGAATTTGGCAATCTTGGGAAGAGTCTAAAATTCAAAATGGAAGGGAGATTATAGTCACAATACCTCTTTGGAATCATTTAGCTATTTCAAGTAATATTACATACTTTACAAACAATCAACTTATACTTCAAATAAAACATATTATATATATGATACATCGTTCAGACTATTTTCTTAACCAAGTAATTTTTGCAGATTAGTGGTATTGATGACATAGCGTGGCATGAAGAGATATTTTCTTTCAAATGATTTAGGTTGAAACTAAACATGCCTGTTTTATGCAAAAAGTGTGTGTGGTATATTTTCTGTATTGGTGTCAATTTTTGAGATATACAAGAGTGCAGGACTAATTTGCCTTTTTTTAATCCATGTCCTTTCAACGTGTTTTTTAAAAAGTACTTTTTAATAGGTAAGATGTCACTGTAAAAACTGATAAAAATAATAGCAATTATAGGGTGGATTTTAATCTTACAAATTAAGCTAAGAATTATATTTCAGTTCAGTTCAGTTCAATTGCTCAGTCATGTCCGACTCTTTGTGACCCCATGAATTGCAGCATGCCAGGCCTCCCTGTCCATCACCAACTTCCAGAGTTTACTCAAACTCACGTCCACCGAGTCAGTGATGCCATCCAGCCATCTCATCCTCTGTCGTCCCCTTCTCCTCCTGCCCCCAATCCCTCACAGCATCAAGGTCTTTTTTAATGAGTCAACTCTTTGCATGAGGTGGCCAAAGTACTGGAGTTTCAGCTTCAGCATCATTCCTTCCAATGAACATCCAGGACTGATCTTCTTTAGAATGGACTGGTTGGAACTCCTTGCAGTCCAAGGGATTCTCAAGAGTCTTCTCCAACACCACAGTTCAAAAGCATCAATTCTTGGGCACTCAGCTTTCTTCACAGTCCAACTCTCACATCCATATGTGACCACTGGAAAAACCATATCCTTGACTAGACAGACCTTTGTTGGAAAAGTAATGTCTCTGATTTTTAATACGCTATCTAGGTTGGTCATAACTTTCCTTCCAAGGAGTAAGCGTCTTTTAATTTCATGACTGCAATCACCATCTGCAGTGATTTTGGAGCCCAAAGATATAAAGTCTGACACAGTTTCCACTGTTTCCCCATCTGTTTCCCATGGGACCAGATGCCATGATCTTCATTTTTTGAATGTTGAGCTTTAAGGCAACTTTTTCACCCTCCTCTTTTACCTTCATCAAGAGGCTTTTTAGTTCCTCTTCACTTTCTGCCATAAGGGTGGTGTCATTTGCATATCTGAGGTTATTGATATTTCTCCCAGCAATCTTAATTCCAGCTTGTGCTTCTTCCAGCCCAGCATTTCTTATGATGTACTCTGCATATAGGTTAAATAAACAGGGTGACAATATACAGCCTTGATGTACTCCTTTTCCTATTTGGAACCAGTCTGTTGTTCCATGTCCAGTTCTAACTGTTGCTTCCTGACCTGCATATAGGTTTCTCAAGAGGCAGGTCAGGTTGTCTGGTATTCCCATCTCTTTCAGAATTGTCCACAGTTTATTGTGATCCACACAGTCAAAGGCTTTGGCATAGTCAATAAAGCAGAAATAGATATTTTTCTGGAACTCTATTGCTTTTTCCATGATCCAGTGGATGTTGGCAATTTGATCTCTGGTTCCTCTGACATTTCTAAAAGCAGCTTGAACATCTGGAAGTTCACGGGTCACATATTGCTGAAGCCTAGCTTGGAGAATTTTGAGCATTACTTTACTAGCATGTGAGATTAGTGCAATTGTGCGGTAGTTTTAGCATTCTTTGGCATTGCCTTTCTTTGGGATTGGAATGAAAATTGACCTTTTCCAGTCCTGTGGCCACTGCTGAGTTTTCTAAATTTGATGGCATATTGAGTGCAGCAGTTTCACAGCATCATCTTTTAGGATTTGAAATAGCTCAACTGGAACACCATCACCTCCACTAGCTTTGTTCATAGTGATGCTTTCTAAGGCCCACTTGACTTCACATTCCAGGATGTCTGGCTCTAAGTGGGTGATCGTACCATTGTGATTATCTCTGTCGTGAAGATCTTTTTTGTACAGTTCTGTGTATTCTTGCCACCTCTTCTTAATATCTTCTGCTTCTGTTAAGTCCATACCATTTCTGTCCTTTATTGAGCCCATCTTTGCATGAAATGTTCCCTTGGTGTCTCTAATTTTCTTGAAGAGATCTCTAGTGTTTTCCATTCTGTTGTTTTCCTCTATTTCTTTGCATTGATCGCTGAGGAAGGCTTTCTTATCTCTTCTTGCTCTTCTTTGGAACTCTGCATTCAGATGCTTATATCTTTCCTTTTGTCCTTTGCTTTTCAATTCTCTCTTTTCACAGCTATTTGTAAGGCCTCCCTAGACAGTTTTGATTTTTTGTATTTCTTTTCCATGGGGATGGTCTTGATCCTGGTAATAAATTAGAGTTCTCATCATGTGAAATATTACCTTAATTTGATGAGCAGTTTTGCATATTAGAGCTCTTTCATTGTAGTAGAAAAACATAAAGTCTAATTCCCTGGTGATTTATATAATAGTGCCCAAACCATTACTAAATGCCCTCTTGGTCTATTAATTAGAATTTTGATGATCAGATGAATTATGAGTCATTGAATTGAGCATAATCAATCATTATGTAAGCCCATATGAGCCATGCTATTGACATAATTATTAAGAATGCCAATTTCAAATTAATATAATATTGTAAGTCAACTATACTTCAATTAAAAAGAAAAAAAAAAAACAGTTTCAACTTTTCCCATTAAATGTTGGCCAAACAAGATTATATATTTTCTTTTTAAAGTTTTCTTTGCACAGAAAAAATAAATGGTGGGCTTGGCATAACAATAATTTATTACCAGGCAATTATTTATGTCTGAATGTAGTACTTAGCTTTATTTGTAAGATTAAAATTTTAAGAGATATTTTCTTTCAAATATCTTAGGTTGAAAGTTACATGCTTGTGTTATTTCCAGACTCTCCTAACCTAAAGACCATGAATTAGTTGAACCTCTGAGCTCCCAAACTTTCCTTGCAATCTTCATTTCTCCTCTATGTACTAGGAACCAAGTCAGTTTTTTAGAGACTTTTAGTTAGAATTTACTTTTGAGTAGTACTTTCAAGAAGATATAGTTAACTATTTAATAGATGAATATATACATTTCTATCTTTTAAGACCTGAGTTGAAAGAATACTTTTGTGCAACAAACTAGGAGTGTTTTGCACTGATAACAGCTCACATTCATTGTACATTTACTATATGCTCAGCATCATTCTAAGAGCATTACATGCATTTTCCATTATCTCTTCCAACAACCTTTTATAAGTTTTGCTAGTATCCCTATTTAAAAGATAACGAAATAATCACAGAGAGGTTAAATCACTGGCCCAAGATCATACAGCTTGTACACAGAAAAGCTGAAACAGCTCCTATAGAAATTTACTGCATAAAGTTTTCCATTTTTATGCTCAGAAAATCATTCTTTTGTGTTTGGTCTTCATTAACTATGTCAATATCATACTGACTTTTGCCCCAAAGCAGAGCATAAGTAAGTGAGTGAAAGTCACTCAGTTGTGTCTGACTCTTTGTGACACCACGGACTGTAGTCCATCAGGCTCCTCTGTCCATGGGGATTCTCCAGGCAAGAATACTGGAGTGCGTTGCCATGCCCTCCTCCAGGGGATCTTCCCAACCCAGGTCTCCTGCACTCCAGGCAGATGGTCTGAGCCACCAGGGAAGCCCAAAGCAGGGCATACTTACCCTGAAATAAGCACTTAAGCAGTTGTACAGTTAAAAGACAATTGATTTTTCTTCTTCTGAGTGCATGCAATAACATACTTTATGCTGTTTACTAATCTAATAGTGTGGATTCATTGTATATAATGACTGTGTATTGACCAAATTGAAATTTATGCAATATATCAAATTTCTCATTAAGTATATATATTTGTGGCAGATAGATGATTAATACCCCCTGCAACCAAACCCAGAGACTGCTATTATGAGTGGGCTATGTGTTTGCTTTTAAGCACTTTGCCTGAATAAAATGCATTCCAGACCAAAATATTCTTTTTTTTTCCCCACAAAACTAGTCTGTTTGTTTTTTTAATAATTAATGCATGAGTTTAACTAAGAACAGATCTGAATAAAGGATAGACTTAAAATGTTGCGCATTTAAAGTTACTGGATGCATTCAGTGAATATCTATTTTTGGTTTCATATATTTGCATGGTGGCATGCCACATAAACCATGGACTAGCCTTATCATCAGACTTGCTGCTGCTAAGTCACTTCAATCATGTCCGACTCTGTGCGACCCCATAGATGGCAGCCCACCAGGCTCTGCCATCCCTGGGATTCTCCAGGCAAGAACACTGGAGTGGGTTGCCATTTCCTTCTCCAATCATCATCAGACTTATGTCCTTTGATTTTTTTGGTCAATGATTTTACTTAAGATGTATCTAAAGTCTTTCATTTTGTGAAACTGTTTCTATACAGTTCTTAACACACCGTGGGCAGAATCTAGCTGAAGATTAACATTTAAATTTTCATGCATTTAAGTTTTCATGTATGCCCACTGGTATACACAGAAGGGAAAAAATCCTAGAATGCTTTCTTTATCAAAATGTATGAATGGTTTTTGACAAATTTCAACAACTTAAGATCAGTTTAAATGAAAATCTAATTAAAATGACAAAAGCAATTCTATGTAAATATATTTGTAGTTATATGCCTTGTTCTCAGATCTCAGACGTCCAATCCCCAAATTACATAAAAATTATTATTAATCTCAATAACAAATATGAAAATGAGTATTTTTCTGTTACAGATTTTCTGTGCTTTTTAATTGATAGACTGAAAATTCAGAAGATTTGAGTTTGTAGCATAGACTGCTTTAGATTTCACATTTGCTTTAACTGTTAATTCAGTTATTTTTACATTTCCACCATGATTGACATTGTACAACAATATGGTGTTTATTTCTGTAGTTGTTAAGTTTGTCTATGATGGCTTAGAAAATATGCCATATTCCTTACTGTGTAGTTCTTTTGAAATACCATAAAACTTTTAGAATATTTCTTTGATCATTTAAATTATTAAATGTTAGTCATTGACATTATTGAGAGAGACCATATTTTTAAGAATTTGGCACATACAGTATCAGGCTCAGGCATTACCATTCTTCATAGTTGGCAGTTCACTGGAAAGTAAAAAAATATTCAGATACCATTACCATCTCTTCTTTAAAAATACAGACAGTCCTCTAACTTAATGATTTTTTTCAACTTTACCAATGGTGCAAAAGCAATTCAAATTCAGTAGAAACCATAGTTCAAATTTTGAATTTTTATTTTTTCCTGGGCTAGCAGTATATAGTGTTACCCTCTCTTGAGGCTGGGCAAGAGTCAGCTCCCATTCAGCCATCACCCATGATCACAAGCATAAATAACTGATATGCTTACAACCAGTCTGTTTTTCACTTTCAGTACAGTAGTAAGTTACATGAGATATTAAGCATTTTTTTATAAAATAGGCTTTGTGTTAGATGATTTTGCCCATTGCAGGCTAATGTATTTGTTCTGAGCAACTTTAGAGTAGGCTAGGCTAAGCTATGATTAAGTGTATTAGTAGGTTAGGTGTATTAAATGAATTTTTGACTTATAATATTTTCAACTTACAGTGTGTTTGGGAACATGACCCCATTGTAAGTTGAGGAAGACCTACATAGACAGTTGCATTCACCTGCAACATACTTGGCAATGAGACTGATATGCACTTGTCATAGAGTCTGTTCATAGAAAATGAGCGATGACAGGACCCAAACATTTATCTTTTCCTTTCTAAAGTTCAGAAATGAAAAAGGTCACTACTGATGTACATAAATATGTACCCTAAATGTCAGGATTCTGTTAGACATAGGCAAAGAAGAAACAAGGAAGAAAAAAAACTCATCAAGAGCATTTACCTTTATAAGAGAGAAGTGTTAAATCTGAAAAGTAAAGTAACTTGGACTACAGAATTAAAGTTTATTTGAAATATTCTGTAAAATAGTATTTCATATCACTTGGATAAAATCACTTAAAAATTCCAATTCCATTTTATATTTTGGATTAAGTAGACTCCTGGTGACCCCATGGACTGCAGCCCACCAGGCTCCTCCATCCATGGGATTCTCCAGACAAGAGTACTCTACTGGGGTGCCACTGCCTTCTCCAAAGTAACATCACACATTAGCATTTATTTATACAAAATAATTTTAAAGTAATATGCTAGCTATATGAACTTAGGCAATTTACTTAGCTTTCCTATAAAATGAAATATTTCTCACCTTTAAAATGGGGATAACAGTTTTGATACAAAGATTAAATGAATATAATTACATACATAGTTTTAAATAGTTACAGGTAATATATACATTAAGAATATTCAGACTTAGAGAAGAAACATATGGATACCAAGAGTTTGATTGGGATTGACACATACATTGCTATGTATAGAATAAATAACTAATGAGAACCTAACAAAATGAAATAAAAATAACATGAACTTAGATGTTATGCAAAGAATTTTACTAAAATGACTTCGTCTCTACAACAAAAAAAGAGTATTCACAACGTGTACAGGCAGCCTCAAATTGAGACACTGACACATGGCCCAGATGGTAAAGAATCTTCCTGCGATATAGGAGACCCAGATTTGATCACTGGATCAGGAAGATCCCCTAGAGAGGAAATGGCAACCCACTCCAGTATTTTTGCCTGGGAAATCCCATAGACAGAGGAGACTGGAAGGCTATATAGTCCATGGAGTCGCAGAGAGTCAGATACAACTGACCAACTAACACTTCCATACATATTCTGTGGATTTTCAAATATGACTTTGGAAAACTCAGCAGCCATACATACACATATATATTAAATTTAAAATGCTGAAGTTAAGATTATTGAACTGTGTTACAATTTGCTGTTCTTAGCTGGATTATTTGGTGTTTCCTGCCTTAAATTTTCATTATTAAAAGAAACATGAACAGCATAGCTATGAAAGAAGGTTATCTTCACTTAACTATTACAAGATTAATATGCATCAGGAGGCTTATCTGATTGCATCCTTAAGATCATCAGGAGTTAGTTAAAGTGCTAATTCCACATGTGTAATTGGGCTTTAAAAATTCTATGATTCTCTATTGAAGTGAAGTGCAAGTCGCTCAGTCGTGTCCGACTCTTGGAATGCATCCCTTGGAATTCTCCAGGCAGAGCACTGCCTTTTCCTTCTCCAGAGGATCTTCCCAACCCAGGGATTGAACCCAGGTCTCCCACATTGCAGGCAGATTCTTTACCAGCTGAGCCACAAGGGAAGCCCAAAAATACTGGAATGAGTTGTCTATTCCTTCTCCAGTGGATCTTCCTGACCCAGGAATGGAACTAGGGTCTCCTGCATTACAGGCAGATTCGTTACCAACTGAGATATCAGGGATGACTCTCTATTAGTGAGCCAGATATTTTCAGGGCAAAAGCTCTTCCCTAGTTGTCAAGTAGACAAACTTGAAAAGCTATATTAACTCTTAAGATTGCCAAAGAACTATAATTGGCCTAAGGTAATAATTCACTGACTCTCACTTTAGTGATCTGAATGAATTAGGAATTAACTTCAGTTTGCAGTAAACTTTATATTAAATGATAAATTCTAAGAAAATAAAAACACTAAGAATTAAATTATTTCACTAAATTATTAAAATTTTTATTTTAAACTTCATTTGTATCTTTATGTTCCTATGACTATATTTAATAGATTTGATGGAAAATATATGGATTGATAAATTTAACAAATATGAATGCTCGCTTCAGCAGCACCTATACTAAAATTGGCATGATACAGAGACAATTAGCATGGCCCCTGCATAACAGTGACACACAAACTCATGAAGCAGTCCATGTTTTCAAGAGCTTTGGACTGTAAAAAAAAAAAAAAAAAGACATATATGATATTAAAGTAAACAAACCAAGACTTTGAAAGTAAGGTTAAGAAATCTAGGATTGTTACAACTCAACTTTTCCTTCATATAAACTCAAAAAAGCCCCCCAACCACTGCTTCATCTCAGGATTTCCATCCCTAATGGAGGGCATGCAAATAAGTTCAGAAAAGGAGAAAGGCATTCATCATTTGGCATTTGGTATTCTTGAATTCTACTATTCTTATTACAGACTGTCTAGCATCATATGACAATATGAGGTTTTATTTTCAATGTAAAATCTCAATGTTAAGTAGCAAATATGTAGAAGTTTAAAAGTCATTCTGTATGAGTGTTAAAATAACTTGGAATCTTTACATCCTTTCTCTTTTGTTTCTTAAATTTCACATGCTATATATGTATGTTATTTATAAGATTTACCACAAAGACCAAAAGGAGTCTCAAATCCTCTACTTTCATAACTAAAATGTTTGGTTTCTAGATATCTCAAAACATTTATTTTAAATATATATATATATATATATATATATATATATATATATATATATATATCCTAATAAGAAAACACACTAGCCTCTGGCTGCTTCAAGGCTATATTTGATGACTCTTTGAACTCCCAGCTTGTTACAGGCAATAGAGAGAATAGCTCTGTTCTCAGTAGTGTTTTTCCTGACAGTAGTTTTGCAGGGTAGTGCAGAGACATCTTTTAAACACACAAACAAATATATTTGTGGTTAAACAAGGACCAGGATCTGCAATGACAACCCAGCAAAGAGCTTCATGCCATATCTTTCCACCTATTTTATAGTCTAGTTTTACCAAGATATTCTCCTAAGAAAATCCTTATCAGGAGGGAAAAAAAAATGAGTTGTATATGGTTCATTCTATCCAGTGTATTAAGCTGTGTTTCTATGGCAACATTTAAAATTTGAAACTCTTCAAAGACTACCATTTCTCATGTTAAACAACAAACTTTTTAGGGAAACTGCTGAACTCACAGTAATGACTTTAAAAAAGAAGTGAGACATTTTTAAGAATTTGTTTTTCTCTATATCTGCAGGAGGCAGGAGAAAAAGGAAAAATGTATAATCTGGCATCCCTTTTCCTTATCCACTTTCTCACTTCAAACAGGTTTCTCATTGTGTTTCTACTCATATTTTCGTAAATTGAAAAATTTGAAATATATTTGTGGTAGGTTTTTGAGGCTGATCAATGTTCTTAGGTCAAAATGTATAGCACAATAAGAGATACTTTATACTACATAGTCTTAACCTTAAAAATTATATCTGTTATTTCATTTGAGCCCCCAATAATCTTTTCAAGTATATATATCTGCTTAACAAATATGTGATTGAGTTATAATGGAGTGTTTACCTAAAGTCAAATGTGTATTAAAAGCAGTGGTGGTTCTAGAACCTATGGTTTCTGACTAAATTCTGCTCTCTACCAGGTAGTCTTCTTGATACTCTATTCATTACTGTGTTCTAAGAATGTGGTAGATCTTAGATCCCATTTCACAGTTTCATACTCAGTTCACCATGGACCCTGAGTGTAAAATCATAGTTATCTAAACTTTAGAGAAATATGGAACTATGGTTAGTATGATTACAAGTAAATATAGGAGGCACTGTGCTCATTGCTGCCTATATGCTCATTGCTTCTACTTTGTGTCCATAAAACAAGCAGACTACTGGCTTTCTAAATATTATATTAACATTTTCCTCAACATAGATGTATTATAAATAATCTAGTGGGATAATTATGAGAAAAATTCATAATGTGAGTTTGCATATTCAGTAGCAGATTTTCTGGATTACTTAATATATCTGTTGTTAGCCAGTTGAAAAGGTTGTATACATGTGATATAGGTACAAACATATTCCTTCTTATAAATATTAGACAAATTAAGCTCAAAAAATTTCGACTTTCTTTAGTTGGAAGTATCTGGCAGTACAACTTGTCATTAAATCCTCTGTTTTTTTAGCTTCAATGTTTGTATTTGTACATCCTTCTAAAATGCATGAGTCTTCTTGTTTTTATTCAAATATCTAATCTGTCATTTACATCAGTGGAAGAATTCCAAGGAACACCAAAGAGGTAACCAATCTTTATTTATAGGCTCAAGGGTAGAAAGGGACCCTTGGAATGGTCTAATTTTCTCTTAATGTGTTGTACTTAGTTTAGCATGTGCTTGTTGAAAGGTTATTTTGTTTTCTCCTTGACAGTTTCAGTTTAAGGACTTTTGGTACTTACATTATTCCTTTTATTCCCTTGAGTTCATTGTAGTACTGTGAAATAATGAGTCATCAAGTAATATATAATGACCTCAAATGGTTGTTGTAGCTTCCCAAGATGCCAGACATAGAAATAGTTTAAACCCTGACATCTTGATCATTTCACTGAACAAAAATCCAAAGAAGTAGAATTGTAAAAAATATGAAGAACTATTGTAATGCTGAGAGATTTTTAAAGTGTTTAAAGGGTGTTTTGATAATCAGATCTAACAGTGAGTAGGTAAATATTAACTCTGAAAATCATTTGCCTGCAATCATAAGTTTTGTCTGTGGATTCCTAAGATATATTAGGCAAAAAATCCATATAAATGAAATGGATTAATCTAGCAAAATGATTAAGCAAAACAGCTCTGTCTTTAACATTTGGAATTCTCCTTAACCTTGTGCTATAATCACCTTCACTTGTCCACAGCCATTATTCCATGCTAAAATTAGAAATGTGTTTCACTTCTGCTTTCTGAGGGAAGAAAAGACCCATTTTTGAAAAGGAAAATAAAAAGATAATCTGAGCTTTAAAATGCAAAAATATTTCCATTTTTATGCACATTGAAAAAAATCACTGCTAAGAAATCATTTGAAAACAAAATTCATTATGATCCACAGGTGTGACAACTTTTGAATTCCAATATAGACTTTTTTTCTTTCATGAGGATTTATTAATTGCTGAAAGAGTTACTCATGAGAGTTTTTAAAGAGAAATGTGGAAAATCATGTCTCCCAAAAAAAGGGCTTATGAAACGCTGGGCTAGAAGAAGCACAAGCTGGATGCAAGATTGCCGGGAGAAATATCAATAACCTCAGATATGCAGATGACACCACTCTTATGGCAGAAAGTGAAGAGGAACTAAAAAGCCTCTTGATGAAGGTAAAAGAGTAGAGTGAAAAAGTTGGCTTAAAGCTCAACATTCAGAAAATGAAGATCATGGCATCTGGTCCCATCACTTCATGGGAAATAGATGGGGAAACAGTGGAAACAGTGTCAGACTTTATCTTTTTGGGCTCCAAAATCACTGCAGGTGGTGACTGCAGCCATGAAATTAAAAGACGCTTACTCCTTGGAAGGAAAGTTATGACCAACCTAGATAGCATATTGAAAAGCAGAGACATTACTTTGCCAACAAAGGTTCGTCTAGTCAAGGCTATGGTTTTTCCTGTGGTCATGTATGGATGTGAGAGTTGGACTGTGAAGAAAGCTGAGTGCTGAAGAATTGATGCTTTTGAACTGTGGTGTTGGAGAAGACTCTTGAGAGTCCCTTGGACTGCAAGGAGATCCAACCAGTCCATTCTGAAGGAGATCAGTCCTGGGTGTTCACCGGAAGGAATGATGCTAAAGCTGAAACTCCAGTACTTTGGCCACCTCATGCGAAAAGTTGACTCACTGGAAAAGATCTGATGCTGGGAGGGATTGGGGGCAGAAGGAGAAGGGGACGACAGAGGATGAGATGGCTGGATGGCATCACTGACTTGATGGACGTGAGTCTGAGTGAACTCTCGGAGTTGGTGATGGACAGGGAGGCCTGGCGTGCTGGGATACATGGGGTCGCAAAGAGTCGGACACGACTGAGTGACTGAACTGAACTGAATTTGTTATTACTGCCCTATGATACTCTGGTTTTCGGTTGTTTGCTTCCTTGGTTTTTTGTTTTTGTTTTTGTTTTTACTTTTAGATCAGAATGAATATGCTATATATGAAGTTTTTCTAATCCTTAGAAAACCATCAAAAGGCTGCTCTGGAATTATCTTCTTTGAGCTAAAAGCTAGTCAGATAACAGGTGGCCTGAGTGGGTGAGTATGAAATTCAAGGGCTAGAAGGCAGAGATTTGCTTACTTAAAATCTTCCTCTAGTTCAGTGTTTGAACTCCTTAATTTAATTAAAATACCAAGCAGTTTTATTTGATTTCCTCTCTGTAATAATAAAGGCATTGACTAGTAAAATTCCCTGAAACATTCAAGAAATATATTATGATTTGTGTTAAAGGTGTACGTGTGTGCATTTGTTGTGTGTTTGCAGGGCCACTATTGATGGTGGAAATGAGAAATAGGCTGTGTGAATTTTGTGAAGGACTAAAGAGTTTGCACTTTATTCTGTGGTCAATATAGATTACTTGAAGTGATGGATAACATGATCATATCTCAAACAGGAGTTAAGTTATAGTGGCAATATTGAGAAGAATGGGAACAAGTAAGAGTCCAGAGGCAGGGAGAACAATGTGGAGACCATTAGAATAGTATAGACAAAATTGATGAAGGCCAACAGGAAAGGAAGGAACAGATGCAGTATTTTTGATAAGCTGATACTTAAGGCTAAGTCATCTGGAAAAACTACCAGTGTATAATATCTCAATGAAATATTGATTACTTTTGTCTTTTTCTTGGAGGTCAATCCTCATTTAAATACAGAAGATATTCAGCCCTAGAGAATAATGAAGCACTTACTGGTACTTTAACCATGACACAATGAGACAGTATATTGGACAGAGTTAAAAATTCTATTTCTCAGCTTCCTAATGACAGAATAAGGCTTTATATTTTAAAACAACAAAAGACTTGGATATTTAAAAAACTGAAGAGCTCAGAAAATAATCATTCACTAATAATAAATCACAATGGACTTTATGGTGGTTAAACAATCTTGAGCACTTGTCAATAAAGGAGAAAATAATGATAATTACAAACAGGCTAAACTTTTTACAATTATTACCTGCCTTCTTAAACATAACAGTCAAGCTCAATTCCATGTATCTGAGATTAAGAAAAAATGAAAATATTATTATGCCTATTTCTAATACTACCATTTTTCACTTTTACAGCTTGCCAAATTATCAAAATGATCCTCTAGGTGGTGGCTAAAAAAATAGGTATTCTAAAGCACTCTATTTTTTGTTTTCCAGAATTCTTATGACATATAAGGACATTAAGTACTGCTTTGAAGCAATGCCATTTTGCAATTAAAATTTTATTAAATTAGTTCTGAACCAGAAAGTCTGGCCACCCTCCTCTCCTTTTTCCTGTTCTTTGAATTATTTTTTGGACCTCAGCATAAATCAAGGAAAACAGACCCTGTGAATAGAGTATGGGCAGAATGTTTCTTCTTCGGAACACATATTGGGTTGGCCAAAAAGTTTGTTCAGGTTTTTCCATAGATGTTATAGAAAAATCTGAAGAAACTTTATAGTCAACCCGATGGTAATTATTAAAGGTTGATCAGATAGTGTGTACTTGAGAAGATATTTTAAAACTGCATATTTAGGTTCAATGCACAAAGCACACATGAGTACACACACACACACACACATTTATAAAGACTGGTATAAAACAGAACTAAACTTAAAGGATCACACTAGCCCCCACTCAAATTATGCCAACCTTCCCAGTTGTACTCTTACTTCCATATTCCTAACTCGAACTGGAAAAAAAGAAAGGTGATAGACATTACCAGAAAGTACTGTTGTTGATTTGGTAGTTAGGATGGAAACAAGAGAGAAAACACACATCTAGTGTTGCAATGATGTTGAAGATTAGCAGCTAGACCATACTGGGGAATGAATAGAGCCTTAATAATAATTATTTACAAGGAAAGATAGCATTTATTTATTTATTTTTTCCTTCTGTTTCAAATTCTGGTGGTCTCAATCTTGTGAGGTTCAAATGAAATGATGAATGTGAAAGTGCTTTGCATAAAGTATCATAAATTTTAGAACAGGATATATTTGAGTTTAGGTAACATTTCAAATGATGTAGGAATTTTCATCTCTCCTACTCAGACTTAGTTTATCAGCTACCCACTCATCACTTTGAAAATGTTAGCCTTAAGCCATTTCATTTTTATTATGTAACTACTTAAAAAAGCTATGAACTTAGCTAATAAAATGTTCTTGCTGCCTATGTAATCTGTCAATTAAAAGGGCTTATTTTAATCTATAAAAAGATATCCTCTTAGATTTCCACAGGAGTTTGCTAAAGAAAAAATAAATAAATAAAATTTAAATAAAACAGGCAGAAATATTAAATATTGGAAAAACATCTGCTAAACTATCAATTGGAAACACATTGTTAGACTTGTTAGTAAAATGATTATGTAAACGATTTTAAATTGAGCCCTTCTGTGTGCATGGGTTTGTTTATTCTCTCCCTTATTCCTTCCATACTTAATGTACAATTGCTACATGTCCTATGTCCTTTCTTGGCAATCTGAAACAACATTACCATCATAGAATTTTTTAAATGAAAGAGAATTTAGAGACTATCCAGTAAGAAAATGACACCCATCTGGAATGTAAGTTCCATGAAAATAGAGGCCATTTTATATTTACAGTATAGCTGCATTCCTAAACCTAATCGCTTATCAGTTCAGTTCATTTGCTCAGTCGTGTCTTACTCTGCATACCCATGAATTGCAGCACACCAGGCCTCCCTGTCCATCACCAACTCCTGGAGTTTACTCAAACTCATGTCCATAAAGTCAGTGATGCCATCCAAACATCTCATCTTCTGTTGTCCCCGTCTCCTCCTGCCCCCAATCCCTCCCTGCATCAAGGTCTTTTCCAATGAGTCAACTCTTTGCATGAGGTGGCCAAAGTATTGGAGTTTCAGCTTTAGCATCATTCCTTCCAATGAACACCCAGGACTGATCTCCTTCAGAATGGACTGGTTGGATCTCCTTGTAGTCCAAGGGACTCTCAAGAGTCTTCTTCAACACCACAGTTCAAAAGCATCAATTATTTGGCACTCAGCTTTCTTCACAGTCCAACTCTCACATCCATACATGACCACTGGAAAAACCATAGTCTTGACTAGATGGACCTTTGTTGGCAAAGTAATGTCTCTGCTTTTTAATATGCAATCTAGGTTGGTCAAAACTTTCCTTCCAAGGAGTAAGAGTCTTTTAATTTCATGGCTGTAATCACCATTTGCAGTGATTTCGGAGCTCCAAAAAATAAATTCAGCCACTGTTTATCCATCTCTTTGCCATGAAGTGATGAGACCAGATGCCATGGTCTTAGTTTTCTGAATGCTGAGCTTTAAGCCAACTTTTTCACTCTCGTCTTTCACTTTCATCAAAAGGCTTTTTAGTTCTTCACTTTCTGCAATAAGAGTGGTGTCATCTTATGCATCTGCATATCTGAGGTTATTGATATTTCTCCCGGCAATCTTGATTCCAGCTTGTGCTTCTTCCAGCCCAGAGTTTCTTATGATGTACTCTGCATATAGGTTAAATAAGCAGGGTGACAATATACAGCCTTGATGTACTCCTTTTCCTATTTGGAACCAGTCTGTTGTTCCATGTCCAGTTCTAACTGTTGCTTCCTGACCTGCATATAGGTTTCTCAAGAGGCAGGTCAGGTGGTCTGGTATTCCCATCTCTTTCAGAATTGTCCACAGTTTATTGTGATCCACACAGTCAAAGGCTTTGGCATAGTCAATAAAGCAGAAATAGATGTTTTTCTGGAACTCTCTTGCTTTTTCCATGATCCAGCGGATGTTGGCAATTTGGTCTCTGGTTCCTCTGCCTTTTGTAAAACCAGCTTGAACATCTGGAAGTTCACAGTTCACGTATTGCTGAAGCCTGGCTTGGGGAATTTTGAGCATTATTTTACTAGAGTGTGAGATGAGTGCAATTGTGCAGTAGTGTGAGCATTCTTTGGCATTGCCTTTCTTTGGGATTGGAATGACAACTGACCTTTTCCAGTCCTGTGGCCACTGCTGAGTGTTCCAAATTTGCTGCCATATTGAGTACAACACTTTCTCAGCATCATCTTTTAGGATTTGAAATAGCTTACCTGGGATTCCATCACCTCCACTGGCTTTGTTCGTAGTGATGATTTCTAAGGCCCACTTGACTTCACATTCCAGGATGTCTGGCTCTAGGTGAGTGATCACACCATCGTGATTATCTGGGTCTTAAAGATCTTTTTTTGTACAGTTCTTCTTTGTATTTTTGCCACCTCTTCTTAATATTTTCTGCTTCTGTTAGGTCCATACCATTTCTGTCCTTTATGGAGCCCATCTTTGCATGAAATATTCCCTTGCTATCTCTAATTTTCTTGACAAGACCTCTAGTCTTTCTCATTCTGTTGTTTACCGAGCGTATATCAGCATAATCCGATTTACCAAGTGTATATCAGCAACTTGCTCAAGTTCACAAAACTAGAATCTGGATCTTCACTCCTAGCTTAGGGCTTTGCCTGCCATGCCACACTGAGTTTCTTTAAGGATGTGATGTCATCTTCAAATGAGAAAAATTTAAGTAGGAGGATAACATTTTCTTCATTATTAATGCATAGGACCTATCACTCAGTAATGTCTGACTCTTTGTGACCCCATGGACTGTAACCTACCAGGCTCCTCTGTCCATGGGATTTTCCAGGCTAGAATACTGGAGTAGGTTGCCATTTACTTCTCCAACTCTCACTAAATTCATTACTCTTGAATCTGATTATGCTGATATACACTTGGTAAATTATAAATTATGCCTACTTCACTTGGTTTATAATTGGACAATATCTGATTACAATTTCTTGACTTAAATTTGGAACCATGGGAAAAACAGTAGAATTAAGTGACCAAAATAACAAAATGCGTATTGTCCTTTTTAAACAAGCTGTAATTAATTACTAGATCTAAAAACATATATAATCCAAGAAGTTTCTTCATTATCTTGCCAAGAATGAAAACTCTGGAAAAAACAGTTATGCATAAGATTAGTTGATAGATTATATTCTGTGTGGATTAAAAGTGTCTGAGATGTGTATATATGTGTATATATATATATATATAGTCCAAAAAGACACATGTACCCCAATGTTCAGAGCAGCATTATTTACAGTAGCCAAGATATGGAAGCAACCTAAATGTCTGTCAACAGATGAATAGATGAAGCAGATGTGGTACATATATACAGTGAAATATTACTCAGTCATAAAAAGGAATGAAGTAATGTCATTTGCAGCACCATGGATGGACCTAGAGACTGTCATATTTTTTTTAATTTATTTTATTTTACACTATTGTATTGGTTTTGCCATATATCAAAATGAATCCACCACGGGTATTCAGACAGAGAAAGACAAATATCATATGATATCACTTGTATTTGAAATCTTAAAAAATATACAAATGAACTTATTTACAAATAGAAACTAACCCACAGACATAGAAAACAAACATGATTATGAAAGTAGGGGAAAGATAAATGAAAAGTTTGGGATTAACAGATACAAGCTATGATATATAAAATAAACAAGGTCCTACTGTTTAGCACAGGGACTATATTCAATATCTTGTAATAACCTATAATGGAAAAAAATCTGAAAAAGAATATATATAGATAGATAGATAGATAGATAGATGGCTTCCTTGGTGGCTCAGCAGTAAAGAATCCACCTTCAAATGGAGGAGACATGGATTCAATCCCTGAATCAGGAAGATCCCCTGGAGAAGATAATGGCAACCCACTCCAGTATTCTTGCCTGGGAAATCCCATGGACAGAGGAGCCTGGTAGGCTACAGTATATGAGGTCACAAAGAGTCAGACACAACTTAGAGACTAATTATTTTGCAGACACCAAAAACTAAAACAACACTGTACATCAACTATACTTCAACAACAAAAATCAATTGTTTAGAATTAACAATTAACATTACCTTGCATTCAGAGAAAGAACTTAAAGATTAGGAAATTCACTTCATAAACTCACACTTATTTTTTTCAATAAAATCAGAAATAAATACCTAGAACCATAAAGAGATATATGTTAAAAGTATTAATGGAAGAAAGATAAATTAATACCTTTAAAATGCTGACTGAGATTTAATTAGTGTAGATTAAACTTTGCCATTTTTTCTCTCAACAGTAACTTTTTAGATGTATTTTTTAAGTGAGCAGTACAATTTTAAGTAGAAATTGAATCTTTTATAAAGCTGGACTACTTAGTGTCTATAATTAGTGGGTGGCAACAAATTTACATTGAAATTTCTAGATGACATTTTCATATGTAAGTGTGCTTTTTATGTCATTAAAAATGCTGCTCTTTTTAAACTTCAAAATTCAAAGAAATGAGGTTGCCTTAGAAATGAGATTTTTCATTCTTTTAAAGAATATTTCATTAACTTTCAGCTGCTTATTAAGTTTTAGAGCAAGGGCTCCTAACATCTTCATTGAAATAAACCTTTTCTTTTTTTGCCTACCCAGAAAAAAAAATAGAAACTTACAATTCATTTAAAGATAAGATCTGTCTCCCTGTCTCCCTCTCCCCTCCCTAGTCCCCACCCCATACCTTTTCCTTATGACTGGGAAACCATATAAACTACTACCTGTGTATAGTAGGCGTCAGCCAGACTTCTCCTTAAGCGACCCCCCACCTTTTTTTTTTAATGAAGTAAAACAGTCCATTGCATATAACTATTTGAAAAGGAACAAAGAGTCAGACACAACTGAGTGACTGAACTGAACTGAACTGAGTATGCCCTTATTCACTTCATTCAAAGGTTTCCATTAATTTAATATTATTTGTATGTAAATCGAAGCTCCTCTTTCTGCCAAATTGGAAAACATGTACTCATATTGATGATACCAGTTAAGCAGAGCATAATATGAGACTATAATTATGGCAATAATATAAATAGACCAAACATTTCAGAGATGTCACAACTCTGTGTCACTTTTGGAAGTCTGATAAAACACTTCAGTATTTGAAACACAGGTTGACTTCTAAACTTTTTTTAATCCATCAGTGGTTATTACATATACAAAAGATAAACATTCTCTTGGTGCTTTTCTTTGTAATGCATGTGGAAATATAAATAATAAATATAATAGAAAGAGATAACTTATCTTTATACTGCTGCTCATCTATGCAAGTATATCATTTAGTCATAAAAAACACTTTTATACACAAAATGTCACTTTTATACACTGAATGTCATATTTGTACCTCCAAATTTTGCATTCCAAGTAAATGTAAGCTGAAGTTTCACTGAAATAAGAGTTGTGGTGGGGGGGGGAGCTTATTATTCTTAAAATTTATACACTGGCAAAGAAGAGAATAAGCCTTTAGAAATTTCAGACACTCTATATTCAAAGTGATAACTTCTGAATATATCTAATATAAATTATATTTATAACACAAGAAAGCAGCTTTATATTGAAAACCCTTTGAGACAGTCTATACTAGCAAATTAAATAAGCCACCTGTTTATCATTAACTACTTACCAACTTAGTGTTTTTATATTTTTGTATCAGCTTTACTTTAGAATTCCACTGAAGTATTCTGACATACTTTGTATTATGACTTCTCACATATTGTAAAATGACTTGCTTACCAAGACTGAAGAATGCAATAAGAGGAGATTATTCACTGACCTTAAGTAAAGACATTGCTCTAAGAGCTTTTTCAGTTCAGTTCAGTCGCTCAGTCATGTCTGACTCTTTGCGACCCCATGGACTACAGCACGCCAGGCCTCCCTGTCCAGCACCAACTCCCGGAGCTTACTCAAACTCATGTCCATTAAGTCGGTGAGAGCTTGTGGCCAAGCATATATGTAGCTGGACAAGAGTCCAAAGATTATACTTATTTAAAAAGAGGCATTGATTATACTAAAATTAAATATTCTTTGGGCTTCCCTAGGGCTCAGCTGGTAAAGAATCTGCCTGCAATGCGGGAGACCCTGGATTGGGATCCCAGGGTTCAATCCCTGGGTTGAGAAGATCCCCTGGAGAAGAGAAGGCTACCCACTCCAGTATTCTGGCCTGGAGAATTCCATGGACTGTATAGTCCATGGGGTCGCAAAGAGTTGGACAGGACTGAGTGACTTTCACTTTCACTTTCAAATATTCTTTACCAAGAAAAAGTATGCTTGGGAATGTGTTTTCACACATTTCTTCTTCCAAGCCAGATGTTTAGTAACAGAAAGTACCGCTCTTACTTCAGTCTTGAAATTTGTAAAATCTACTTTAATAGTTAATGCTGGTTCTCTTGCTTATTTCATCAAAGGGGGAGATATTTTTCTAAAGAAAGACAGATGATTTCCACTTTCTTGAGACTATTCAAAAACACACTAAGTGCAAAAGATTTTTGGCATAAAAAGTATTGCAGGTGTTTTTTTTTCAAAATATCAAATTTATGAAAATGGGGATGATAGTGGGAGTATTTTATTTCTCCTCACAGCCTTTACAAATGTTTTATATGAAAGAATATAAGATACCTCTTAAAATAACTGTGATATACATGAATTTGCTATTTTAAAAGTTTAAAATAGCTCTTTTAAAAATCAAAAACCTGTACTGTAAGACTTTCATCTCTCAGGCCAGACAGGTGATGTTTATATAAATATTTTAGATACAATAGGTTGAAAGAGTAAAATCTTTCAACAATAATGAGTTGTAATTTGATACACTGAAAACTAGAAGAGCAGTAATAGAATCTGTGTACTGCAGTCAGAACACTTTAGTAAAATAAATTTGGTGGGTATTATTTTTTTTTCTAAAGGCAATATTCATGTTTAAAAAATTGTTGTATTAATTCTACCACTTATATTATAAATGCCATTAATTTGTGTATAAATACCATGATAGTGAATTAGTGCACCATTGAGTAACAGCTCTAAGATTGATGAATGAATACTTAAACTTTTTAATAGTGTCTAAATGCCCTGGACTAATTAAATCTTCTCATCCCTCCAGAACAATGTTTAATTAACTTGACTCTACAGCTTATAAGCAAGATGTCAATACAGTATTCTTGTTTCACATATTCAGTGGTACTTTGGCACTTTAGTACCTTCAAAAGCTGTTAAGATGAATGCAGCTTAGCTCTTTATATCCTTTAATCATGGAGACCCTGTCTCCATGTAAATAAAACTATCACTTTGCATTGGTGCCACTTCATTGAACTGATCTCACAAATTCTGATTTCATCAATATAGTAATCTATTACTACAACTGACATAATTTTTATTATTACTATGTGTGATTATACATGCTGATACAGCTTTCAAGGGTTGATTTCTCTGCCTACAACAAATGAAACTGAAATTACCAGGGAGATTGTCAGTCCCTGGATTGTCAAAACAACACATTTACCTGAGAGAGGTTATAACAGTAGATTAGTATAGATTCCTAGGCTTCACAGGTAGCTCAGTAATAAAGAATCTGAACCCCTGGAGTTCAGAATCTGAACCCAGGCTGAACCCCTGGGTCAGGAGGACCCCTGGAGTAGGCAATGGCTATCTACCCCAGTATTCTTGCCTAGGAAATTCCATGGACAAAGGAGCCTGGTCGGCTACAGTCCACAGGGTCGCAAAAGATTATAATACGACTTAGTGACTAAACAACAAGCATAGATTCCTAGGACTTTCTAAAGAATGTAGTCTAATTGTTTTATTTTACAAATGAGAATTCAATTAAGTGTTTTTACCTAGCCCCTACATTTTCCCCATTGTCACTATTCAAGTCAGTGAAGTGTAACAGTATTAAGCCTTCAATAAAGGAGAGTTGATATAAAGCAAAGTGTTTTAAAATCAACAATATAAATTAAGGTCATTTTGGTAATTCTCTGACAGCCTTTCCCTGTTAGCATTCATAATTTATTCTAAAGATTTTATAGTCCTCTGCTGCTGCTAAGTCACTTCTGTCGTGTCCGACTCTGTGCAACCCCTTAGACGGCAGCCCACCAGGCTCCCCCGTCCCTGGGATTCTCCAGGCAAGAACACTGGAGTGGGTTGCCATTTCCTTCTCCAATGCATGAAAGTGAAAAGTGGAAGTGAAGTCGCCCAGTCGAGTATGACTCTTAGCGACCCCATGGACTGAAGCCCACCAGGCTCTTCCATCCATGGGATTTTCCAGGCAAGAGTACTGGAATGGGGTGCCTCAGACATGATTAAAATGAATCTTTCATTAAGAAAAAAAACTTTGTTATCTAAAATTTTTAACCCATTCAGGAAATGAGAATCTTGTAGCAGGAGGAAGAAGAATTTTTGGTTACTCTACAGCATGTTTCAGAAATAATTCTCCATTGGTTCCACATTCTCCAGAATCCTTCTTCCAGGGACATAAAAACAAGGAATGTCAGCACTTTAATGCTACTGAGCATATACAAATTTTGTAACCATTTTTCTCCAGTCAGAAAGTGCTATCTACTCTTTCTTTGAAAAGGTATTTCCACTGATGATCTATTGCCAGAATATTCATCTTCAGTTGTGGCTGAAGCTTCAATGTGAGAATGTATTAGGGACTTATTTCTGAGAGGGCAATATGTCTTTTGGGGGAGGAGCAAGGTTGTTATTTCTAATTCAACCTCTTGTGAATTATTTTAAAATATGAGTTTGTTAAAATGTCCACAATTTAAAATGTTTTGTTTAATTTGGAAAGTAGGCAAAGGTAGAAAGGAAGGAAAAGTTTATCTGTATTACCTCCATCCAAAATAATTATATTTTTTATTAAAGAAACCTTTTAAATAACATTTTTAAAGCAGATTTATGATAAATATCAAGGAACATAACTGTAAGATGAGTACATTAATTAGCGGTCATGCAATTACATTATAGATACAACCTTACATTAAGTAAAAATAACAATATTTTTATAATATAATATTTCAGATAACAAAATAAAATAAAAATCTTATGAATTGCATTTTATTTTCTTTTTGAAAGAAGAATGAGAAATTTTAAAAATTACTTTAATATTGGATGTATCTTATATATTCTTTTCTTAGGATAAATAAAATTTGTATGTAAATTCAGTACCTGAAATATCATTTTGAAAATACAGCTATAGTGGAATTCATGGCATTGACTTTATTATTCTGAGGTTCAGAAGAGATTTTGTGAATTAAAAAGACTATTCCTGTCATTTATACCAGTTATATTTTCTTCCAGTAAGCATTTAAACTTGTTTTGAAAAATTATATGAAGAACAGTTACTTGGTATATATTATAAGAGATAAAGTAGAAAATCTATATGAAAAACAATATTCTGAAAACGCACATTGTTCAGAAGGAACTAAGTCCCTGCTGGTTCATAGACACAATTATATTTGTACTTTCACAATACACTATTTTGTGCTCTTTTCATCATTTAATAATGTACCCATGTTTTTTTGTTTTTTAATTTTTATTTTTTTAACTTTTATTTTTTATTTTTTTTCTAATTTTATTTATTTTTAAATTTTACATAATTGTATTAGTTTTGCCAAATATCAAAATGAATCCACCACAGGTATACATGTGTTCCCCATCCTGAACCCTCCTCCCTCCTCCCTCCCCATACCATCCCTCTGGGTCGTCCCAGTGCACTAGCCCCAAGCATCCAGTATCGTGCATCGAACCTGGACTGGCAACTCGTTTCTTACATGATATTTTACATGTTTCAATGCCATTCTCCCAAATCTTCCCACCCTCTCCCTCTCCCACAGAGTCCATAAGACTGTTCTATACATCAGTGTCTCTTTTGCTGTCTCGTACACCGGGTTATTGTTACCATCTTTCTAAATTCCATATATATGCGTTAGTATACTGTATTGATGTTTTTCCTTCTGGCTTACTTCACTCTGTATAATAGGCTCCAGTTTCATCCACCTCATTAGAACTGATTCAAACGTATTCTTTTTAATGGCTGAGTAATACTCCATTGTGTATATGTACCACTGCTTTCTTATCCATTCATCTGCTGATGGACATCTAGGTTGCTTCCATGTCCTGGCTATTATAAACAGTGCTGCAATGAATATTGGGGTACACGTGTCTCTTTCCCTTCTGGTTTCCTCAGTGTGTATGCCCAGCAGTGGGATTGCTGGATCATAAGGCAGTTCTATTTCCAGTTTTTTAAGGAATTTCCACACTGTTCTCCATAGTGGCTGTACTAGTTTGCATTCCCACCAACAGTGTAAGAGGGTTCCCTTTTCTCCACACCCTCTCCAGCATTTATTATTTGTAGACTTTTGGATCGCAGCCATTCTGACTGGTGTGAAATGGTACCTCATAGTGGTTTTGATTTGCATTTCTCTGATAATGAGTGATGTTGAGCATCTTTTCATGTGTTTGTTAGCCATCTGTATGTCTTCTTTGGAGAAATGTCTATTTAGTTCTTTGGCCCATTTTTTATTGGGTCGTTTATTTTTCTGGAGTTGCTGTATATTTTCTGGAGTTGCTGTAGGAGTTGCTTGTATATTTTTGAGATTAGTTGTTTGTCGGTTGTTTCAATTGCTATTATTTTCTCCCATTCTGAAGGCTGTCTTTTCACCTTGCTAACAGTTTCCTTTGATGTGCAGAAGCTTTTAAGGTTAATTAGGTCCCATTTGTTTATTTTTGCTTTTATTTCCAAAATTCTGGGAGGTGGGTCATAGAGGATCTTGCTGTGATATATGTCGGAGAGTGTTTTGCCTATGTTCTCCTCTAGGAGTTTTATAGTTTCTGGTCTTACGTTTAGATCTTTAATCCATTTTGAGTTTATTTTTGTGAATGGTGTTAGAAAGTGGTCTAGTTTCATTCTTTTACAAGTGGTTGACCAGATTTCCCAGCACCACTTGTTAAAGAGATTGTCTTTAATCCATTGTATATTCTTGCCTCCTTTGTCAAAGATAAGGTGTCCATATGTGTGTGGATTTATCTCTGGGCTTTCTATTTTATTCCATTGATCAATATTTCTGTCTTTGTGCCAGTACCATACTGTCTTGATAACTGTGGCTTTGTAGTAGAGCCTGAAGTCAGGTAGGTTGATTCCTCCAGTTCCATTCTTCTTTCTCAAGATCGCTTTGGCTATTCGAGGTTTTTTGTATTTCCATACAAATTGTGAAATTAATTGTTCTAGCTCTGTGAAGAATACTGTTGGTAGCTTGATAGGGATTGCGTTGAATCTATAAATTGCTTTGGGTAGTATACTCATTTTCACTATATTGATTCTTCCAATCCATGAACATGGTATATTTCTCCATCTATTCGTGTCCTCTTTGATTTCTTTCACCACTGTTTTATAGTTTTCTATATATAGGTCTTTAGTTTCTTTAGGTAGATATATTCCTAAGTATTTTATTCTTTTTGTTGCAATGGTGAATGGAATTGTTTCCTTAATTTCTCTTTCTGTTTTCTCATTATTAGTGTATAGGAATGCAAGGGATTTCTGTGTGTTGATTTTATATCCTGCAACTTTACTATAGTCATTGATTATTTCTAGTAATTTTCTGGTGGAATCTTTAGGGTTTTCTATGTAGAGGATCATGTCATCTGCAAATAGTGAGAGTTTTACTTCTTCTTTTCCAATTGGGATTCCTTTTATTTCTTTTTCTGCTCTGATTGCTGTGGCCAAAACTTCCAAAACTATGTTGAATAGTAATGGTGAAAGTGGGCACCCTTGTCTTGTTCCTGACTTTAGAGGAAATGCTTTCAATTTTTCACCACTGAGGATAATGTTTGCTGTGGGTTTGTCATATATAGCTTTTATTATGTTGAGGTATGTTCCTTCTATTCCTGCTTTCTGGAGAGTTTTTATCATAAATGGGTGTTGAATTTTGTCAAAGGCTTTCTCTGCATCTATTGAGATAATCATATGGTTTTTATTTTTCAATTTGTTAATGTGGTGTATTACATTGATTGATTTGTGGATATTGAAGAATCCTTGCATCCCTGGGATAAAGCCCACTTGATCATGGTGTATGATCTTTTTAATGTGTTGTTGGATTCTGATTGCTAGAATTTTGTTAAGGATTTTTGCATCTATGTTCATCAGTGATATTGGCCTGTAGTTTTCTTTTTTTGTGGGATCTTTGTCAGGTTTTGGTATTAGGGTGATGGTGGCCTCATAGAATGAGTTTGGAAGTTTACCTTCCTCTGCAATTTTCTGGAAGAGTTTGAGCAGGATAGGTGTTAGCTCTTCTCTACATTTTTGGTAGAATTCAGCTGTGAAGCCGTCTGGACCTGGGCTTTTGTTTGCTGGAAGATTTTTGATTACAGTTTCAATTTCCGTGCCTGTGATGGGTCTGTTAAGATTATCTATTTCTTCCTGGTCCAGTTTTGGAAAGTTGTACTTTTCTAAGAATTTGTCCATTTCTTCCACGTTGTCCATTTTATTGGCGTATAATTGTTGATAGTAGTCTCTTATGATCCTTTGTATTTCTGTGTTTGTTGTGATCTCTCCATTTTCGTTTCTAATTTTGTTGATTTGATTTTTCTCCCTTTGTTTCTTGATGAGTCTGGCTAATGGTTTGTCAATTTTATTTATCCTTTCAAAGAACCAGCTTTTGGTTTTGTTGATTTTTGCTATGGTCTCTTTTGTTTCTTTTGCATTTATTTCTGCTCTAATTTTTAAGATTTCTTTCCTTCTACTAACCCTGGGGTTCTTCATTTCTTCCTTTTCTAGTTGCTTTAGGTGTAGAGTTAGGTTATTCATTTGACTTTTTTCTTGTTTCTTGAGGTGTGCCTGTATTGCTATGAACTTTCCCCTTAGGACTGCTTTTACCGTGTTCCACAGGTTTTGGGTTGTTGTGTTTTCATTTTCATTCTTTTCTATGCAAATTTTGATTTCTTTTTTGATTTCTTCTGTGATTTGTTGGTTATTCAGCAGCGTGTTGTTCAGCCTCCATATGTTGGAATTTTTAATAGTTTTTCTCCTGTAATTGAGATCTAATCTTACTGCATTGTGGTCAGAAAAAATGCTTGGAATGATTTCTATTTTTTTGAATTTACCAAGGCTAGCTTTATGGCCCAGGATGTGATCTATCCTGGAGAAGGTTCCATGTGCGCTTCAGAAAAAGGTGAAATTCATTGTTTTGGGATGAAATGACCTATAGATATCAATTAGGTCTAACTGGTCTATTGTATCATTTAAAGTTTGTGTTTCCTTGTTAATTTTCTGTTTAGTTGATCTATCCATAGGTGTGAGTGGGGTATTAAACTCTCCCCCTATTATTGTGTTATTGTTAATTTCTCCTTTCTTACTTGTTAGCATTTGTCTTACGTACTGTGGTGCTCCCGTGTTGGGTGCATATATATTTATAATTGTTATATCTTCTTCTTGGATTGATCCTTTGATCATTATGTAGTGACCTTCTTTGTCTCTTTTCACAGCCTTTGTTTTAAAGTCTATTTTATCTGATATGAGTATTGCTACTCCTGCTTTCTTTTGGTCCCTATTTGCATGGAAAATCTTTTTCCAGCCCTTCACTTTCAGTCTGTATGTGTCCCCTGTTTTGAGGTGGGTCTCTTGTAGACAACATATGTAGGGGTCTTGTTTTTGTATCCATTCAGCCAGTCTTTGTCTTTTGGTTGGGGCATTCAACCCATTTACATTTAAGGTAATTACTGATAAGTATGATCCCGTTGCCATTTACTTTATTGTTTGGGGTTCGAGTTTATACACCGTTTTTGTGTTTCCTGTCTAGAGAATATCCTTTAGTATTTCTTGGAGAGCTGGTTTGGTGGTGCAGAATTCTCTCAGCTTTTGCTTGTCTGAAAAGCTTTTGATTTCTCCTTCATACTTGAATGAGATCCTTGCTGGGTACAATAATCTGGGCTGTAGGTTATTTTCTTTCATCATTTTAAGTATGTCTTGCCATTCCCTCCTGGCTTGAAGAGTTTCTATTGAAAGATCAGCTGTTATCCTTATGGGAATTCCCTTGTGTGTTATTTGTTGTTTTTCCCTTGCTGCTTTTAATATTTGTTCTTTGTGTTTGATCTTTGTTAATTTGATTAATATGTGTCTTGGGGTGTTTCTCCTTGGGTTTATCCTGTTTGGGACTCTCTGGGTTTCTTGGACTTGGGTGATTATTTCCTTCTCCATTTTAGGGAAGTTTTCCACTATTATCTCCTCAAGTATTTTCTCATGGTCTTTTTGTCTTCTTCTTCTGGAACCCCTATGATTCGAATGTTGTAGCATTTAATATTGTCCTGGAGGTCTCTGAGATTGTCCTCATTTCTTTTAATTCGTTTTTCTTTTATCCTCTCTGATTCATTTATTTCTACCATTCTATCTTCTAATTCACTAATCCTATCTTCTGCCTCTGTTATTCTACTATTTGTTGCCTCCAGAGTGTTTTCAATTTCATTTATTGCATTATTCATTATATATTGACTCTTTTTTATTTCTTCTAGGTCCTTGTTAAACCTTTCTTGCATCTTCTCAATCCTTGTCTCCAGGCTATTTATCTGTGATTCCATTTTAGTTTCAAGATTTTGGATCAATTTCACTATCATTATTCAGAATTCTTTATCAGGTAGATTCCCTATCTCTTCCTCTTTTGTTTGGTTTGGTGGGCATTTATCCTGTTCCTTTAACTGCTGGGTATTCCTCTGTCTCTTCATCTTGTTTAAATTGCTGAGTTTGGGGTGTCCTTTCTGTATTCTGGCAGTTTGCGGAGTTCTCTTTATTGTGGCTTTTCCTCACTGTGTGTGGGTTTGTACAGGTGGCTTGTCAAGGTTTCCTGGTTAGGGAAGCTTGTGTCGGTGTTCTGGTGGGTAAAGCTGTATTTCTTCTCTCTGGAGTGCAATGAAATGTCCAGTAATGAGTTATGATATGTCTATAGTTTTGGGGTGACTTTGGGCAGCCTGTATCTTGAAGCTCAGGGCTGTGTTCCTTTGTTGCTGGAGAATTTGCTTGGTATGTCTTGCCCTGGAACTTACTGGCCCTTGTGTGGTGCTTGGTTTCAGTGTCGGTATGGAGGCATTTGATGAGCTCCTGTCAATTAATGTTCCTTGGAGTCAGGAGTTCCCTGGAGTCAGGGTTTGGACTTAAGTCTCCTGCTTCCGGTTATCGGTCTTATTTTTACAGTAGTTTCAAAACTTCTCCTTCTATACAGCACCATTGATAAAACATCTACATTAAAGATGAAAAGTTTCTCTATGGTGAGGGTCACTCAGAGAGGTTCACAGGGTTACATGGAGAAGAGAAGAGGGAGGAGGGAGTTAGAGGTGACCCAAATGAGATTGGTGAATCAATAGTGGAGAGAGTGGGCTAGCCAGTAGTCACTTCCTTATGTGCACTCCACAACTGGACCACTTAGAGATGTTCACGGAGTTATACAGAGAAGAGAAGAAGGAGGAAGGTGACAGAGGTGGCCAGAAGGATAAAAGGGGGGAATGAAAAGGAGGGAGACAGATCCAGCCAGTAATCAGTTCCCTAAGTGTTCTCCACCGTCTGGAACACACAGAAATTCACAGAGTTGGGTAGAGTAGAGAGGGGTTAGGGAGGAGACACAGGCGACCTGGTGGAGAAAAAGGAGAGTCCAAAGGGAGAGACAGCGGTCAAGCCAGTAATCTCGCTCCCTAGTGAAAAATGGGTCCTGAAGATTGGGTCCTTAAAGGTACAAAATTGGTAACAAATACATAAAAGCAAAAATTAAAAATCTAGAGTAGAGTTTGGAATTTCAAAAATACGATGTTAAAGAAAAGAAGAAGGAAAAGAGAGAGAGAAAAAACGAACAAACAAAAACAAACAAGGTTGCGAAAATTATAAAGAAAGTACAGGTACAAAATTGATAACTAATACCAGAAAGCAAAAATTAAAAATCTAGAGTAGAGTTTGGAATTTCAAAAATACAATGTTAAAAAAAAAAAAAGAAGAAGAAGAAAAATAAAGAGAAAACAAACAAACAATACAAACAATGTCAGAAAAATTATAAAGAAAATACAGGTACAAAATTGATATCAAATACCAAAAAGCATAAATTAAAAATCTAGAGTTTGGAATTTCAGATATACAATGTTATATAAAAGAAGAAGAGAAAGAAACAGAGAAGAAGAAAAAAAAAGTCACAGAAATTATATAAAAAAAACTTATAGGTACAAAATTGATAACATATACCAAAAAGTGAAAATTAAAAATCTAGAGTAGAGTTTGGAATTTCAAAAATACAATGTTAAAGAAAAGAAGAAAAAAACAAAAACAAAAAAAACAACAAAAAAAAACAAGGTCAAAAAATTATAAAATATATATATATGAAGTTTGCTGAAGAAGAAAAAAATAGGGTCTTTTTTTTTTTGCAAAGTAATAGGTTATAAAAGTGAAAATTAAAGGAACAATAGAGGACTTAAATTTTTTTTTAATTAAAAAAAAAGAATGATCGTAAAAATAATAAAACTATATCTAGGACTTTCTTGGTTTTTTTGTGGGTGTTGTGGGTTCAGTTCATTTTTGGCTAGTTCCTTGGTCAGACTTATATTTCTCAAGATCTATAGGCCCCTTCCTATGTAGTCCGTAGTAACCACAGGGTTTTGATCTATTGCCTGTAGCTTCCAAGGCATTTCCCTCTGTTATATCTTCTTCTGTTTGCTAGTCTCTTCAATATCTGGTTTCCGCCCTGACACAAAGGGCACGGTGGAGGACACTTTTTTTTTTTTTTTTTTTTTTAGGCTTACTTGTTCAGTCGCGCTGTGGGGAGGGAGGGAGGGATGCTGCAAACAAATAACACTGGCGTGGGCTCGCAGTGCCTCAGCCACCCTGGGTCTGCCCCCGCTCATGGCGCTTGTAGCTTCCCTGCCCACACTGCTCGGGCTCTAGGTTTTTCTGCCAGGTACAATTCGAGGCCGGCCCTGGGCTGCATGCACCTCCCAGGTCCAAGCCGCTCAGGTTCAGGCACTCGGGTAGTCCTCAGAGGCGCAGACTCAGTTGGGCCTGCGTTTTGTGCTCTTCCCAGGTCCGAGCAGCTCAGGTGATGAAGTGTTTGGTGAGCGCCAATGCTGCGACTTATCGCCTTCCCGCCACTCGGTTATCTGGGTGTAAAACCGGCGCACCTTCTCAGGCAGATGTTGACCGTCCAGACCCCCAAGAAGTTTTAGTTAGCAAAGAAGCCTGCTTACAGTTTTATAGATAATGTCTCTCTGGGGCTGCGATTGCCCCCTTCCGGCTCTGGCTGCCTGTCACCAGAGGGGGAAGGTCTGCAGCCGGCTATCTCTGTTCAGTCCTTTGTTCCGTGCGTGGGCCTGGTGGTCTTAGGTTAGGGCTGGCTTTTCGCGTGGTAGATATCCCACAGTCTGGTTTGCTAGCCCAAATTATTTCGCTCAGATTAGCGCTCAGGGTATTCAGGCCAGATTCTTACTCTCAGCGATGCAGCCCACGCCGCGCCTCCCTGCCCAGCCCCCGCTTGCTAATGGCGGATGCAGACGTCTGCGCTGCTTCTCCGCTGGGGGAGTTACCGTAGGGCTCGCAATCTGCAAGTTTTAATTGTTTATTTATTTTTTCTCCCTGTTATGTTGCCCGCTGTGCTTCCAAAGCTCGGCACAGATTCGGCAGTGAGAAGGTTTCCTGGTGTTTGGAAACTTCTCTCTTTTTAAGATTCCCTTCCCGGGACGGAACTCCGTCCCTCCCTCTTTTGTCTCTTTTTTTTGTCTTTAGTATTTTTTCCTACCTCCTTTCGAAGAGTTGGGTTGCTTTTCTGGGTGCCTGATGTCCTCTGCCGGCATTCAGAAGTTGTTTTGTGGAATTTACTCGACGTTTAAATGCTCTTTTGATGAATTTGTGGGGGAGAAAGTGTTCTCCCCATCCTACTCCTCCGCCATCTTGGCTCCTCCCCTCAATAATGTACCCATGTTTTATATGTTTTGTGTACTTGCACTGATTTGGGACTTCCCTGTAGCTCAAATGGTAAAGAATCTGCCTGTGATGCAGGAGACTAGGGTTCCATCCCTGGGTTGGGAAGTTCCTCTGGAGAAGGGAAAGGCAATCCACTCCAGTATTCTTGCCTGGAGGATTCCATGGACAGAGAAACCTGGCAGGCCATAGTCCATGGGGTCACAAAGAGTCAGACATGACTGAGCAACCAACACACGTAACAGAACATCACCTCAAGGTATCTTCAGTTCAGTTCAGTCGCTCAGTCATGTCCGACTCTTTGTGACCCCATGAATCGCAGCATGCCAGGCCTCCCTGTCCATCCCCAACTCCCAGAGTTCACTCAGACTCACGTCCATCTTAAACCCTAGCAATTCGTAGTGCATTGCTTACAAAATGTTACTTTTATTGTATCTTTTCTGTAAAAGCCTTTATAATTCCTTTATTAGAGAGTAGATAAATACTTAAGATCTGTTTTTACTTTATTATGAATTTTGTATAGCTAACAATTAAGATTAGGTTTATTTAACCTCCAGACCTACCTGGTATGACCTCTACAGTTTAGCAGTATAATTTCAGAGTTATTTAAGTTTTGAAAAGTATTATATTTTAGTCAGCTAAATACTGAGATAGATGATTCATATATAAATGTAAAATACATTGGAGAATCTTAACCTTATGGTCTTTGAATGCAAAATTTATTTTATTAGCTTTCCTTTAAAAATAATTACATTCTTAGTTTTTAATGTCTCAGGCCTTTCCTTTTGTACTATGCTTCTGATCTTCATTAAAGTTAGGTTAGATTATGTTAAATGCTAAACTAATCATAAATATTAAACTCAATTCCAATTGTTTTCTAAATCACAGATCTGTTTTAAAAATCTTGAAATGAAATTCACATTAACATCTGGGGAAAGTGCTATATCATCACTAATACTTGGCCTACAGTGCACACAGCTGGTTAGAAAATGAATTATGGTTACCAATTAATGATAAATATACACAACATACTATGACATAATAAAAAGACCATCTTATAATTTAACAGTCAAGTTTAATGAGTAGTACACTTAAATTTAGCTGTTGTTACCTGGGAATAGAAAGCTATTTTATCATTCATTCTTTGATGAAGTCTTCACTGAAATAAGCAAACAATAATAGAAGAGGAGAATTCTAATTTCAGCATATTGGTATTCCTGGCCAGAGAAGTAGGGATGAGAATTTCATCCTCAGATCTACTTATTATGTGGAAACATACAATGCTGAAAGGGCAGAAGAGAAAATAACCACATTTTCAGATCACACTCCTCACTCACACCCTAAGTCCTTTTTTCTAGCCAACTCTTGACCATCTTTCAAAACTCACTTACTGTAAGGAAGTTTTAAAACTTATTGTAAAGTAATTAGCCTCTAATTAAAATAAATAAATTTTAAAATAAATAAATTAATTAATTTAAAAAAAAAAAAACAAAAAACGTCCCATGTCTCAGTGAGATGTGTTTTTTCCTGGCTCTTACAACACCTTTTAGGTACCTCCATCATAGTATGTAAGTCACTGACCTGCAATTGCCCACTTCATTTTCTGTTTCTCCTACTAGACATTTCTTTCAAACAGAATAATTTAATCTTATATTTCCAGAAGTTAAAGTAAGGACTTATAAAAATTGGTAAATAATTATTAATATCTAACAACCAAGTTTTATTGTACAAATCTATAAAATATCCATAAAGGGCTTAAATAATAACCTTTATTAGTGTGTTGTGGGGCACCATACTATCATCACAAACCACAATAGCTGCACTTGCCTAATTTTGATTAAGGGGATGGTGCTTCTTCATAAGGTAATGCAGAGTTTTTGAGGAATATTCAACTAGAGCTTTAATCAGCTCTTCTTCTGAAGCAATGGATTTTTTATTCAAGTGATTGAAAATGGATAAAAATTGATACCTTTATTCTGTCATGTTAGTAACTCACAACAAGAAAGTTAGATACTGAAAAGGACCACAGCCTTGTAGAATCAGAGCACACCTAGTAGCATTTTGTCTGAAGCAGGACTACCTTTCACTAGAATGGTTCAGTTTCTCTATATCAGAGGAAAATGGTATTTCTGACAATTATTTTTTAATAATTTAAAGGAGAAAATCTCTACAAATGCTTCCTTTCTAAAAAGCTTGAAAAATTCAGTCAAATGCACTTTTAAAAACATCTGCCCAACAGAGAGAAAGAGTTTAATTTTTCAAAAGCAAAATTTTTGGTCACAAGGGCCTCATATTCCCCAATAGTACTTGCCATACAAATTTATCCTCTAGGGTATGAGTATGAGCCAAACATGGTCTACTTAATCTGGATAGAAAGTTCATTTTGAGGCTAACACAGTGTCATCAGTGTCATTCTGGTTCTATTCTAGTTAATATCACATCAACTTGGCTTCCAGAATGATTCAGTTCTTTGAAGTATGGAGACGTGAGTACATTGTCTTACTTTAATTTAGTAAATAAGCTTTTTGTTGGACAATCTGGACTCAGTTGAATTTGTTAGTATAATTTGGCTTGCCAGAGTCTTGTTAATAAATGGAAAACTGGGAACACTTGAGTAATGTGCTGTTCCCAACTGTCATATCTGTGTGACTGCAGAGACAGACTCATTTTCTCTAAATGGAAGCAAGCTTAGGATTTGTAATACATCAAATAATTCATTATAACCAAAACAATGCATTAGACTAGAAGCTAATTTTTATTGGAATTTCAACATAATACTAGTCCCGATATTAATCAGTAACTTAATAGTTCCAGTGAACCACAATATGGCAGATTAAGTATGGTTTGTGATGCAGTAACTTTTAAAGTGAAATTAAGTTTACAGTTATTACTGGGAACATTTCCTGTCACTTGTAAGATGACTCCTCTCTCATTTAAAAAAAATCAGTTATTTATAAAAGATACCAATTTGACAGCACTGGAGATGCACTTTGTATTTTTTTATTCAAATAATAGGAATAGCAATGCAGTAACTTTGCATAATTTCCAACTAAAGCATCTGTCATGTCTATCACTGTTTTGCAAAGTCTGTTTCCTGGTTGAGGAATTATTTTGGTCAACATATCTTAGCAGCACCCTGGGAAGACAGTCTTTTTTTCCTCAGAGCACTAAAGATGATCAAGACACTTTTTGACTCTATGAGATGCAGATGTATGTCTGCTTAAGAATTTCCAACTTGCAGCCCAACCATTTCTTCCTCTAGAAATTGATGGCAAGAATTAAATATCTTGACATGTGGACGTTCCTAATATAGTCCCTGGTATTTAGTACATGATAGTTTTCCTTTGGGCTTTCCTTGTGGCTCAGCTGGTAAAGAACCCGCATGCAATGTGGGAGACCTGGGTTTGATCCCTAGGTTGGGAAGATTCCCTGGAGAAAGGAAAGGCTACCCACTCCAATATTCTGGCCTGGAGAATTCCATGGACTATATAGACCATAGGGTTTTCCTTTTCCCCTCCAGAATATACCAAAAAGAAATGAAAACCAGCACTATATGATTTTGATTGCTTGACTGTTTTCCATGTGCTTCAATACCATTAAGATGTTTTTCTTTTTTCTGTATCATTTCCTTCTAATCTAACAAAAAAATCTATAAATAAGTGGAATACAATGAAAGAACTTTAACTAAAAGAATGTATTATAGGAAATACCTCACAAAAATAGCTTAACCATAAAGGATTCCTTTACACCATACTAAGTAAATTAGCAACTAAAAAGACAATCTATTGATTCTAGGATAATAGAGCAAGTGCTCTTTCTGAGGTGAGTATTGTAAAAACAAAACTCAGTTAATAGAGATTGAAAATTAT
The DNA here is from genome assembly GCF_003369695.1 of Bos indicus x Bos taurus. Lineage (NCBI taxonomy): Eukaryota > Metazoa > Chordata > Mammalia > Artiodactyla > Bovidae > Bos > Bos indicus x Bos taurus. The sequence goes on along the minus strand of NC_040105.1, from coordinate 81,400,020 downwards.
AAGCAAGCAATGTTTTACTTATTCATTCTCTGTGATGAAAACATTAATTCTTTAAAACTGAAAAAATGTTTTAACATATTTATCAAGTTTATTGTGTTATAAAAAACATATAAGAAACGAATCACCAGTCCAGGTTCGATACAGGATCCTTGGGGATGGTGCACTGGGATGACCTGGAGGGATGGTACAGGGAGGGAGGTGGGAGGGGGGTTCAGGATGGGGAACATGTGTATGCCCGTGTCGGATTCATGTTGATGTGTGGCAGAACCAATGCAATATTGTGAAGTAATTAGCCTCCAATTAAAATAAATAAATTTAAATTAAAACAAACAAACAAACAAAAACATATAGCCTGCACCCTAGACTGAGACCCCTTTTGATACTACATTGCATCCTATTTATAGACACAAGTTGTCTCATTAAACAGGTATCCCTTGAATGGGTGTCACTATTTTTGCTTTTATCATCACAATCATATTAACAACAACAATAATCTTAATTTCTATCATTCTCAATCCTCATAAAACCCAATGAGATAGACATTATTATTACCTCTGTATTATAGAAGAAGAAATTGAGACTAAAATTGATTTAGTATCTTGTGGAACAAGGCCACACAGTGAGAAAGCAATGAGTTTTCTCTAAAAGAAATATTAAAACACTTTCTTCTTTGGCTTCCTTGGAAATTATTATATAGAGACCAATCATAATTACGTGGAAATCAATGGCAAACCATTGTGTGTGAACTAGAAATAAACACATGCTCTTCAGTCTTATACACAAGACTGTGGTGACATAGAAATCACACCAACAAATACCAGATGCTGAACCTTAGAAGTCACAATAGTGGTAACATACCCTTCTTAACATTGAAACTAAGTTTGTTTTCCTTTATCACAGACTGATGAGAAATGTGAGTTAGAAAGCATTTCTGTATAAAACCAGAGCTTACATGTTTATTGTATAACGCTTTGCTTTGTTGTTAGCTCTATATTTTTGACAAGGCATGCTTTTGAGCAATTATTTGAAATTTCTTTCTTCTTAGGCATTTTCTATATTGTGCATGCCTCCTTAATTCTGCATAAATTCTTGAGAAAATCTCAACTTGTTAGAAAAATTTCAAGAGTTTCTTCATTGAAGAAATATTTACTCAATTCTTTCTCTAGGCCTGGTTCTGTCTTAAGGAATTTATTGTCAAATACTACATCGATGATCTGAGACATGGCTTGGATCCACTTTGGTATTTTTGCATGTTTAAGACAAATTACTTCCAAATGTATGGGTACAAATAAATAGGTTGTTTCATAAAATGTGTTTGTCCCAGATGGCTACTACTTGTTAGCAAAAAATAATGTCTGTATATCTTGTTGATATCATCACTGTTAGCTTGGAATTCTTGAAACCTTAGGAGAAAAGAATGTAACAAAAGAAAAATGTTGAGGCTTTATCTGCTAATGAAAGACACCTCACTAAGAAAGAAATATTACATTTCTCCAAAATTACTATGTTTCACAGAAAGAACTCCTTCAGGAGAAGTGACTATCAATGTTTTTGTATTTTTTTCCTCTCATGTAAGAAGAAATGAAACAGGAATTAAGCAATTGGGATTCCTATTACTGGTTCTATAGGTAGTAATATGTTCCAGTTAGACAAGTAGGAAGCTGGAAGTGAAAGAGTTGGACACAAGTGGTAAGTAAGAACTTTCTTTCCCATATAGTGCCAAAGGTCAACAGCTTATTATGAGAACCAAGAAATCTAAATCCTGCCTAGGGAGTTAATGCATCTACTGTCCCAATCTATGCAAAGTCTTAAAACAGGAGAATTCAGGTGGAATTAAAGAATCGGAGGCATTCATTTTCAGAAGGAAATCAGGTTTGGGGCCAGTTGATAATAGAAGTATTAATGAAACTGGATGGGAGCAAGCTGACCCTAATATTCAGCAGAAGTAAGGGTCCAGAATTCCAGAATCTTAGTTTAAGAAAGAAAACAGTATTCTGAGCCTTATAATTTGTTATCTGATCCCTTTTCCTGTTGAGTAAGGATCCCTAGTGCTGCAGGTACAAAGACAAAGTATTAATAGCAAGGGATTAGCTGGAGAGAAGAAACTGAAGGACTGCAGGCATACACTAATGTGACTCTAGGGGTGGTAGGAGATTGGGGATTGAGTCCAGGGATGATCCACTAGGGTATGGAGGATCTTCATACTGTCATTTTTCAAATCTCTTCAATGAATTCCCAAGCTTGTCTGTTTAATTATCTCATGGGAGTGATTGGAACAATGAATTAAAAATGTTTAGGTCTCTTTTGGTGAAGAGGTTCTTTGAGTTCAGGATATTTCGGTTAATCAGAAAAGTGTTAAATAATTAAATGATTTGAATTTTAAAACAGAAGAATGAGTTCAGGTACCTGGACTGTGACTTTTTTTTTTGGTGGGGGGGGGGGTAGTAAGAGGTGGATTTATTTAGAGAGAAACACACTCCATGGATAGATTGTGGGCCATCTGAAAAGACAAGAGAGAGAGAAAGAGAGGGCTGTGGTTTTTTTAAATGCATAGTTATACTAGATGTTTTGCCTCACTTTAGCATCTCCTTCATTATAACACAAAGCAAAAGAAAATATTGACATATATTTTCATATTACTATACTGAAACATTTGTTCTTAGAGGAAGAATTGATTGGAAATAATTTTTTTCAACAATGTAGTTTTTACTTCCAGTATTAGGTAATCCCAGAAAAAATACTTCACTCTTACCTAAAATTTTGGTAAATTACAGGTTATATATTTTATTTCAAGGATATAATTTTAATATTCATCAGGCACCATTCCTGAACACTATCACTTTTCAGCCATAAAGAAAATAGAGCATTTTAGAAATATATATTTCTATATTCTTATTTCATATTAAGACTTCAGATAAGTCACTGTCCATTATAAACCAATTAGTGAGTTCTATAGTCAGCTAGGAGCTTCCCAGGAGGCATAGTGGTAAAGAATCTGCCTGCCTATACAAGAAACGTTGGTTCAATCCCTGGCTAGGGAAGATCCCCTGAAGAAGAAAATGTCAACCCCCTCTGGTATTCTTGCCTTGGAAACCCCATGGACAGAGGAGCTTGGTGGGCTACAGTCCACGGGGTCACAACAGAGTTAGACACGACTGAGCACACAGCACACATAGTCAGCTAGACAGAAAATGCCTGTTCTTGTGAACTTTTCCAGAGGGGATAACTATGCTTAACTTTTTCTTTTCAAAAATTAGGTAGCTTTACCTTATCACATAAAGTTAAAAGAGTTAAGAATTTAGTGTAAGGTCTTTTCTCTGTATATATTTATTAACTAGAGAGGTGTGTGGTTTGGGCATCACAAACTGAGTGGGTATATTCTTTAAACTTCCTGCCTCTGCTTTTGTCACCTAATTACTATATGGCATGTTATAAACCTTCAGTTAAACTTTTCTTTCAAATTTAAAATAACTTTCTAAGTGCCAAATAACTTAGGCATCATAAGAATAAGGATTTCAACAGAACATCATCAGCAGAGATGTTGCCTAGAAATTTGAAAACTTAATTAGCACACCAAACATTGTTAGTCCATTTCAATCTTAAAATTCATAACTTGCTTTTTTTGAAAGCCAGTGGTTTATGGAAAACTTATTCAACAACTATTTCTTGAGTGTCTCTGTATACAAGGAACACTCAAGTTTCAAAGTTCTCATTTCCATAATTCTACACAGACTATTGAAATTGATGATTTCCAGTGCTAATGTTTGTGAAAAACCTAATTTGATTTAACCTACTTAGTGGTCACATAAGATCAGTGAATTCACTTGATGACAAGAAAAAAAATGAAGAAAATAGTCAAGAGATTAGTGCATTGGCCACCATATTTTGAAAAGAAGTAGGACTAACAGAGTGTTGTATTTAATCTTATGCTCATGAAAAATGTTGGGAATAAAATGACATCATTAGAGACATATATAATGAGTCATGAGAGAGAAGCACATCCATATTGAGAATTATAAATTAGCTTCAGATGACTAGTATAACACCTCTATGTAGAATGTTCCAGGACTTCATGCCTCACAAAAAGTAATGGAAAATAGATTATAAAGAGCTGACACATATGAAATACATATTATTGAATTCAGAAACGTAAAACCTCTTGCTAAAGAATTACTATAAATGAAAAAGGACTAAGTCCCTGGCAAGGTACAGCTGGACCAGAGTTTCTCAGTCTTGGCATTATTGACATTTTGGGTCAAATAATTCTTTACTATGTAAGCTGTTCTATGCATTGCAGGTGGTTTTCCATCATTCCCAGTCTTAATCCGGGCTTCCCAGATGGCATAGTGGTAGAGAATCCTCCTGCCAATGCAAGAGGCACAAAGGATGTGGGATTGATCCCTAGGTGGGGAAGATCCCTGGAGAAAGAAATGGCAACCAACTCCAGTATTCTTGCCTGGGAAATCCCAAGGACAGAGGAGCCTGGTGGGCTACAGTCCATGGGGTCACAAAGAATTGGACAAGGCTGAGCATGCATGTATCCAAATAGTTACAATTTGACACACACACACAAAAAAGTCATGCTTTAGTTATTCACTGTTATCAATTAGCCATCTTTCCCCCACCATGAGATACCAAGATGAATGTTTGAGGTTGGTAGCAGGAATAGAACGTGTTCAGTTCAGTTCAGTTCAGTTCAGTCGCTCAGTCATGTCCGACTCTTTGCGACCCCTTGAATCGCAGCAGGCCAAGCCTCCCTGTCCATCACCATCTCCCAGAGTTCATTCAGACTCACGTCCATCGAGTCGGTGATGCCATCCAGTCATCTCATCCTCTGTTGTCCCCTTTTCCTCCTGCCCCCAATCCCTCCCAGCATCAGAGTCTTTTCCAATGAGTCAACTCTTCACATAAGGTGGCCAAAGTACTGCAGTTTCAGCTTTAGCATCATTCCTTCCAAAGAATACCCAGGGCTGATCTCCTTTAGAATGGACTGGTTGGATCTCCTTGCAGTCCAAGGGACTCTCAAGAGTCTTCTCCAACACCACAGTTCAAAAGCATCAATTCTTTGGCACTCAGCTTTCTTCACAGTCCAACTCTCACATCCATACATGACCACAGGAAAAACCAGAGCCTTGACTAGACGGACCTTTGTTGGCAAAGTAATGTCTCTGCTTTTCAATATGCTATCTAGGTTGGCCATAACTTTCCTTCCAAGGAGTAAGCGTCTTTTAATTTCATGGCTGTAGTCACCATCTGCAGTGATTTTGGAGCCCAAAAAGATAAAGTCTGACACTGTTTGTACTCTTTCCCCATCTATTTCCCATGAAGTGATGGGACCAGATGCCATGATCTTCGTTTTCTGAATGTTGAGCTTTAAGCCAACTTTTTCAGTCTCCACTTTCACTTTCATCAAGAGGCTTTTTAGTTCCTCTTCACTTTCTGCCATAAGGGTGGTGTCATCTGCATATCTGAGGTTATTGATATTTCTCCCGGCAATCTTGATTCCAGCTTGTGCTTCTTCCAGTCCAGTGTGTCTCATGATGTACTCTGCATAGAAGTTAAATGAGCAGGGTGACAATATACAGCCTTGACATACTCCTTTTCCTATTTGGAACCAGTCTGTTGTTCCATGTTCAGTTCTAACTGTTGCTTCCTGACTTGCATACAGGTTTCTCAAGAGGTGTATTGTCCTTTATTAAAAAATTAAAACAGAGAAAATAATCATAATGAGAGCATATTATTCTTTGGTACAGCTTGAAACACCTTATGTCTGAAACTTAGTCATTTTTTCCTACCTATGAAAAAAGTAGGCAAATAATACAACCAAGCAAAATGATAGAAAAAAAGAAAATTTTACTTTGTGTCAAAACATGGTTGTAATTAGCAATTAAAATTTTACTACTTTTTTTCCTGAAAGTTTTAACAAAGAATATCTTTGGCTCTGTCTCCAATTTTGGAATTATTTCATCTACCTTTTCCTTAACAACTTCATGTTGCTCATCTAAAGAAAAAATGGTGAGATAATTAATGAAAATGTTTTATTTTCCTTTACTCTTGAAAGTTTGAGGGAGAATTTGTTTTATTCTATAATTTTTTATTGGCTTCCATTTATTAGTGATTTCTACCTGGTGAAATCCATGTATTTTACATAGAACTGCTTTATTACTGTGGATACCCAAATAAAATTCCATCTGCTTGGGCTTAATAAAACCATGGATTAAATGTGTTCCAAGCTCTGTTCATTTTATTCCATGACTACATATTTATCAGACACTTTTAGGGTAGAAATGCCCAACAAAAAATATAGACAGATCAGAGGGATATATTGTTGCCTACTGGACACAATTTTGCATGCTTAACTACCTGATCTATTCTGTTTTTTCATAAATCAAGTCTAGCTCAGTCATTTTTAATTTACTTCCCATCACTTTTTCATTCTTTTTAGGCCATCTCCCAAACTAGTCACTTTAGAAATCATAGCCAACACAAGATGATTTATAAGAAACACAGATTGAGAATTGTGTAGTCAGAAAGGTGATTAATTTTTAGATGTAATAATTTGCTACTTCTTGAAAGAATTCATTTTCTCAACAAATGTAGTTTTCTTTCTCTGTCACTTTTGATCCAATTCAATGTATCTCTCTTGCTATGTTTACTGAGGGTCTAAATTTTTCCATCATGAAATAAATTCACAATTACTTGGATTATATAGGCTACTTTGGGAGATTTTCTTCTTATTATGAGTTGTTTTCTGTAGGTAGAGTATTTATTTGGCTCATTGAACAAACAAAATTTATTTTCATTATCCAAATATATATTTATATAAAGTATCTAATGTATAGGTTCATATATTTTGCATTATCTCAATATTTGTGAAATCTTAAATGTAATTTTAATGTGTGTGTGCTTTGCAGAATAATTCAAACACATGTATCATACTAGCTTTGATGTAAGCACTGACTAATGGGAGATTTTTTTCTTGTAAGCATACAAATAAATGAACATTATCAGAACAGAACATTTCTTTCTTCAAACAAAAAATTATTTTTTTGTAATTGTATGTGTTTTATGAGACTAATATTCAGTAACAATCACATTCATTACTTTTCCCCGAGCAGCTTCCTGAGAAGTAATACATTCAAAATGATAGCATCTGTGATTTATGTGTATCATCATGTATTTTCTGAAAACTGGTATATTCTGTTGACTGTAGGCTTAATTTTAAGCTATTAAATTTTTTTTTCTTTATGGAGGACTAACTTTTGTAGGAACAAATGAAAAAAATAACACAGTTATCATTTTGGTTTGTAAGAAATAGCTTTATATCTCTGAATGTTGAGTCCTTAGATTATTTGCCAAGCCTTAATGAGTCACCTGGGCTTCCTAGGTGGCGCTAGTGGTAAAGAACCCACTTGCTGATGCAGGAGACATAAGAGATGCAGGTTCAATAACTGGGTTGGGAAGATCCCCTGGAGAAGGAAATGGCAACCCATTCCAGTATTCTTGCCTGGAGAATCCCCTGGACAGAGGAGCCTAGTAGGCTGCAGTCCATAGGGTCGCAAAGAGTCAGACACGACTGAAGCAAAGCAAGCAAGCAATGAGTCACAAAGTTAAGAGTTGAGGAATAATCTTAGGTTATTCTTGAACCCCTGTTTTGTTTACTACTACAATGTAGTCTTCTCTGTCTCCGTATACTGAATATTTTGAGAATCATATCTCTGCTATGGGCTCTGCCAGGTGTTTTGTCTGTTATTTCATTTCTTTACTTTCTCAGCCCCATTATAACTTGCTTGGCCATGATGAAGGACGTATCCTGAACTCAGCACACCTTCTAGGCAACAATCCAGGGACTTCTTCCTCTCAGGTTATTTGCCCCAATTATGTTCAGCATTCACTTATCTAAGCTCTGTGTTTTCTGAAGACACTCAAAAAGCTCTTGATCTGTAGAGAAAGTAATTCAGCTCAACAAATATCAGCAAGAATAGTGATCTTCACTATAAGTTTTTCACACAAGATGATCAACCCTTTGTTGATAAGGACTGTGGTTTATTTATATGTTGGTTCCCAGAAGTCTGACATTATGTACCTGGCACATAATGAGCAATGAATGGAGTGAGCTCGTTGGTGTGAACATTTTTGTGGATACTTTGTTTAAAAATTATGCTAATATTAAGTTTAAAAATAAAATAAAATTAAAAAAAAATTATGCTAATATTTTTTCTGCAATTTTAAGAATTGGTGTTTGCAAATTTGGAAATGGCTTCTTGAAATTGTTTTTCCAGCTTTTAATCTTTGGACAAAATAGGTATTATCCATGTTTTATATATTGGGCAAGTCAAGGTATTTGACAGAGCATACAATGTAGAATGACAAGATCATTTGTTGTCAGTCACTGCGTCATTGTATTGAATGCTATCATGGTATTCTCTAAGTAACCTTTTAAATTTCCTCTAATAACATTATGATCTTTGAAAACAAGTCTTTGAAAAGTGCTCCTGGAAAAGATGAGCAGAAAGGATCAGTCATTGTTATCCATGCATTTTGCGAGTATTATTTTATATATCTAATAAAGTAATGTTAGAACAAGCTTAGCTATTTTCTCTAGTCTGCTTAAAGTTGGCATTGCAGTGAAATGTCAGCATTCTTCACCAAAAATATTTGTTAAATCATATATTTGAATAAGGATGCAGTCAAAATACTTGTACATGTGCTTCAATTAATGCCACCATTTAATTAACCTAGTAAGATCATCATTAATTCCAGATAAGAAAAATGCAGCTTCGCAAACTCATTTTTAGGCATATTTGGACTCCTCATTCTTAAATCGATATGATAGATTAAAAATAAGTAATCGATACAGTGACTTCACAGAACACTGCTCATTTATTTCATGAGAACTTTGGAGATCAGACAGATTTTCTCTACCAAGTCATAATTATAATTTTTCATTAAAAATTCATATTCAATATGGGGAAAAAAGATGAGGTGGTTAGAAATCTGTCTGGAAATATATTCCTAGTATTTAAGAACATTTTAATAGTAGTAGTAGCAATAGTCATATTATTCCATTTTAATTTGAATGACCTGTTTAAAACCAGCATCACCTATCTTCTTGGATTATACTCTGCCATCTTTGTAATAAAAGTTGGCTGAAATGGAAGGTTAAAATATAAAACAAAACAAAGAGAAAATTCATCAAAAATGGAGGCAGAATTTCCCAAGGAAATGTAAGGGAATTCAATGAGAGTTGATTTTTTAAAAACTGGGACGACCCAGAGGGATGGTATGGGGAGGGAGGAGGGAGGAGGGTTCAGGATGGGGAACACATGTATACCTGTGGCGGATTCATTTTGATATTTGGCAAAACTAATACAATTATTTAAAGTTTAAAAATAAAATAAAATTAAAAAAAAATAAAATGCTGTCCCAAGTCATCAGCAATTTTCAGGCTACAACCTGCTTCTTTTTTACTCTCCCTGTATTTTTTGATGCAATAACCATACAACCTAACATGGAAAGTGACCCTATAGGTGCAGCCACAAAATTTCAGTGAGAAAAATAATTGTTAAAAGACTTGCAGGCATCTCCAAATTTCTGGGACCAACAGTAGACCCCAGTGTCCTCCACAACTCCAGTTACATTCAGATCAAGCCAAAGTTAAAATTTTTAAAGACTCAATCACTGAAAAGATTAAGCTGCCTTCCCAGATAACACTTAGAAGGCAAAATAAAACCAGAAAGGCAAAATAAATATTTTAAACTGACAAGGCAACATAATTTAAGAATATTTTTAATGATGGATTAAATATTGCATAAACTCAGTGCAGAGACAAGATATCCCTTTACCTGATAACTTAAGGCTGCTGGGATGGTTTCTTTTAATTATCCCTAAAAGGGCTTCCCTTGTAGCTCAGTTGGTAAAGAATCTGCCTGCAGTGCAGGAGACCTGGGTTCGATCCCTGGGTTGGGAAGATCCCCTGGAGAAGGAAATGGCAAACCACTCCAGCATCCTTGCCTGGAAAATCTCATGGACAGAGGAGCCTGAAAGGCTGCAGTCCATGGGGTCGCAAAGAGTAGGGCATGGCTGAGCGACTAACACTTACTTACTTGGCACACTAAAACAAAGAATGCTTATTCTAGTTAGAACTATCTATTAATTTGGTTTTTCTCAAACATATTCTGTAATATCTGTTATGTTTATGGTTTCTAGGACTGCTAGGGTTATAGTGTATTCACAGAAATGTTTCTGTTCTCCTTTGCCTTACAGGATCCCTTTCAAACCTCACTAATAGTGCAATATACTCTGTATTTCTAACCAATAATCTAGAAATTACTTCTGGATCCTGGGAATGAGGGGTTGCCAAGGGAAAGAAAAGCTTGAAGTATTTTTTATTTTAATATTTTCAGTTAATTTTGCAGTTTCCTGTTAAAGCTTTAAAATTAAAAGGCAAGGATTATTGTTACCTTGCCTCTCTTTAGGCTTGTTATTTAGAAAATTATACCTTTTGGCCTTTTAAAAATAAGTTTCCTATCTGGAATATCAGTCCCTAAGGGAAGTTTGTCATGCAAAGCAATTATCTTATTTATTAATGCTTTTAGAAATTTCATGTGTGTCTAACAATGAAAACAATTATTTGATGGGAAAATTTTAAATAGAAACTATCTTTTAGTTGCATTAGAAACTTGTAAAATGAACCACAAGAAGGAAAATATGCCAATTATTGTAGGATGAGAACATAGGTCTAGTTCTGAGTTTTGTTTTGTTTTTGATATTATAGATTCAGACTCCTTAGGTGAGATTAGGATTGGGAGTTTTAAAATATGTTTATTTGTGTATGAGTGGGGACAAGAGACAACAGAGAGAAAGAAAGCTCTTTAATTTTCCTAATATTGAATATCCATATTTCTTAAATAATCAGCTGTCCATCCTGCTCTATCTCAAAATCAATTATCTTCAACCTCATCATGTTTGTCTTGCTTTACTTTCACAAGTTTGTTGTAACAAAAACAAAGAAGTCATTTAAAAATATTGTATTATATAATTCCTAGTGTCATGATCTTTATTCACTGAGACATTTTTATGAGCTATGAATTTTTAATGGCAGAGTTACAAACATTAAGTCTTTTCCAAGTCAACAGTAAGCACTAGCTGGGAACTACCAGGGCTATGTAAATAGTCACTACAGTGAATCAATAATTCCTCCAAGGTTTTGTAAGCTTTTCAACTTGGTTAACTGAACAATAGAGTTATGTGTTCACCCTAATGCCCCAAACTCAGTAAGAGAGTTAATATGAGGGTATTTGTCTTGTACCTTGCAAATATGAAGTGTCAGATAAATGCACCACGATAATAATGATGAGTCACAGTGAAGTTTAATGCCATACTTCCCATTTAATTATATCACGAGGTGGATCCATGTCAATGTATGGCAAAACCACTACAATGTTGTAAAGTAATTAGCCTCCAATTAAAATAAATAAATTTTTAAAAAAGATACCTAATAAAAATGAATCTTTTATTGCTTAAAAAAAAAGACTTGATTTAGCAAACTTCCCTCTTTTCATTAACAGCAGGAATGGTACATTCACACTAGGAAACATACAAAGATCATTAATGAAACAGTTTTGTTCAAGTAGCATGCTTTCAGTATATGAGTCAATTCTTCAAAGGCATATATATAATTGAGCATACTTTGTACCATGTTAAACAGGATTATATAGGCGTTAGTCCTTCTCTTTGACTTCAAGTAAGACCATACCATAAGATCACTAGAAAAAATGGAAATACATCCATTTTCTAAAGGCTGAGATAAAATGTGATTCACAAGTACTTCTTGTTAACTACAACAGTCAGGTCATCCGTTATCCCTTGCCATATAGTGAGTGACTTCTCTGGTATATCTGTATCTGCTTATCCTTCCCCTTTTCATCCCTCAGTTCAGTTCAGTCGCTCAGTCGTGTCTGACTCTTTGTGACCCCATGGACTACAGCACACCAGGCTTTTCATCCCTACTCGGAAATAAAATCTGTATTTAATCAATAGCACCTACCATGATGATGCTTCAAACTTAATGAGAAACCAGTATTTGCAGAAGAAAAAATAGAAGTCTTACATATGCTGCTGAAAATCATGAAATTAAGTGTAGCATTTACCTATACCACTTGGGTGTGGAAAATAAGTTTAGAAACTCTGGAAGCAATGCCAAAATCCATAAAGACAGACTGGATTAGTAGAAGCAAAACTGAATGAAAGTACATTCATAATATATTTTTTCATTTATCTTAAGTTCAAGTTGAGAGTGGTTTTATTTTCATTGTTTTGGATTCTGTTAAAGATTTGTGAAACAGGAGGAAAAGGATTTGATGATTAGTGATAAAACTATACAGTACTGATAACACTTCTTGTTCATCTTTCTTCTGTTTCCTTGGAGCATGAACCCTCTGTGAGCTTAGCATTTGCCCTCTTATTATATAAACCCCAAGGAGAAGAAAATAATGTCTTGTTCATAGTAGTTGCTTATTAATGGTTTTCTATGAGTTTTCACTGCAGGGAAAGGAATTAAAAACTTAATAATCCTCCTAGTTCTCTGAGCAGTTTAGAGAACAGGAGATATTTAAAATTTTATGGCAGTATCCTAGGAAGTCATCATCTCTTTGCCTTTTCTCACATTTAAGATTTTAATTGCCTCAGTGTTTCAGTGACAATTACAGCCTATTCAGAATTTTTCTTTTCATGATCTAACAGCTCTGAGTTTTAGTTTCTGGGAACCTTTCCTGAAGTAAGTTATATTTGTTATCTAAAGTCTCAGAAGAATATCAGTCTGTGCAATATGGGACCAATTTCCCATTTACTGGCTTTGGAGCCATCAGTATTTTACCTGATTGTATCTGTACATTAAGCAAGCAAAGCTTTTCAATGTTTCCACTTCCTTTTGAGCCACTAATCTAACAATGTACTGACTTGATCACTTGACTTATTAGCCCACATCAATCCAAATAAAGTGTCTTCTGTTTTTTGGCGTAAATTTAATTCAATTCTTATTCATGCTTGTTCAAATCTAATGGAGCTTCTCTATTAAGATGGATTATAGCAATATACAATTTCTAATTTTTCCCATTTTGAGCCTGATTTTTTCCCATTTCTATCAGGGAGAATGCCAGGGGGAAAAATGAGTTAAATATAAACATTTTAAATGGGCATGAACTAATTTTCTCTGATAGAGAAGAAATAGTTCTACTTAAAGAGAACAAGACCTCACCTGCAATATCTTGCAGTTCTTCTGTTCCTCACCTCTGTTCTCTTCTAGTCATTTTTCCGAGACTCTACTTTTTGCTCATCCTGTCACCCTTACTCTTCTACTTTTCCTGATATATCACAATCACTCTTACTCCACACACTTTGATTCTATTTGTTCATGTCTCTACCACTGTAATAATTGAGCATTTCCCCCATACATCTTATATTAACTTAATATGTTTTCTATTGCTGCATAACAAATTACCAAAAATCTAATGGCTTAAAATCATACCGATGTATTAGTTCACAGTTTTGTAGGTCAGAAATCCAGGGGCTTCACCTGGATTCTCTGTTTAAGGTCTTGAAAGGCTGAAGTCAATGTGTCTGCTGGGCAGTGGAAGCTCTGGAGAAGGATCTGCTTCCAGGTTCATTCAGATTGTTGGCAGAAACCGGTTCCTTAGGGCTATAGGACTGTAGTCCCTACTTTCTTGCTGGCTGCCAGCTAGAGGCCACTCTCTGCTCCTCGAGGCAACCCACAGTCCTTTTCACATAGCTCTCTCTATCTTCAAAGCTAGCAACTCCATAAACAATCCTTTTTCATGCTTTAATTCTCTTTAATTACAAACTGGAGAAAATGATCAACTTATAAAGCACTAGTGGGATGAGATTAGGTCTACCTGGATAATCTCTCTTGCCATATAAAGCAACAAATTCATGGAAGTGATAGCATGTATTTACATATTTCAGTCACACTGAAAATGGCAGGGATTATGCAAGGGTGAGTGTCACTGAAGTTATTCTAGAAGATTTGTCTACCATGCTAACCCATTATCATGGAATGTCTTCCAGTGCCTTTCAAAAATTTTTGACTGGTACCACAGTATTGAAATATATTGTGTGCACAACTCAGAATACACACACACTGTAGTTTCACAAAAGAGTATTCTTATTGTGTACAATAAATGATGTTATTTTCTCTTCTATTTCATAAAAAGAAAAGATTGGTTTAACCTACTAAATTTAGTGCAAAACTGTTTTTAGCCAAATTGGGGAAAAGCAGTCACCTTTTCCCCCTTTTTGAAAATCCATTTGTAATTTCGGTGATCTGCAAAATTGATCTATGAAAATTGGAATGAGATAACATTTAAAATGAGTTGTCTTTTATTTTAATACTGCAGAAAGTGAAGAGGAACTAAAAGCCTCTTGATGAAAGTGAAAGGGGAGAGTGAAAAAGTTGGCTTAAAGCTCAACATTCAGAAAACAAAGATCACGGCATCTGGTCCCATCACTTCATGGGAAATAGATGGGGAAACAGTGGAAACAGTGTCAGACTTTATCTTTTTGGGCTCCAAAATTACGGTGACTGCAGCCATGAAATTAAAAGATGCTTACTCCTTGGAAGGAAAGTTATGTCCAACCTAGATAGCATATTCAAAAGCAGAGACATTACTTTGCCAACAAAGGTCCGTCTAGTCAAGGCTCTGGTTTTTCCTGTGGTCATGTATGGATGTGAGATTTGGACTGTGAAGAAAGCTGAGCACCAAAGAATTGATGCTTTTGAACTGTGGTGTTGGAGAAGACTCTTGAGAGTCCCTTGGACTGCAAGGAGATCCAACCAGTCCATTCTGAAGGAGATCAGTCCTGGGTGTTCTTTGGAAGGAATGATGCTAAAGCTGAAACTCCAGTACTTTGGCCACCTCATGCAAAGAGTTGACTCATTGGAAAAGACCGTGATGCTGGGAGGGGTTGGGGGCAGGAGGAAAAGGGGACAACAGAGGATGAGATGGCTGGATGGCATCACTGACTTGATGGACGTGAGTCTGAGTGAACTCCGGGAGATGGTGATGGACAGGGAGGCCTGGCGTGCTGTGATTCACGGGGTCACAAAGAGTCGGACCCGATTGAGTGACTGAACTGAACTGAACTATCTTATCCTCCTTTTATGTTAATATCACTCCAATGTGCACATGTAATTACTTTTCAAATAATGAAAGAGAATTGGGAATTCAATTCATAGATTGTTACATTTCAGTTCAGTTCAGTTCAGTTACACTTAGGTAGGAGCATTTTATTCTGTGTAAAAACCACCATATGACCTACCAATATAAATAATTTTTTTTTTAAGTAGTTATAGTGGTAGTCACTAGATGGCAGATGTGTGTTGCCAAAGTGAAAGGTGCCCACATAAGGAAGTCTATTATTAAGTATTAGAATTCTACCTCAGATTTTCTACGGAATCTTGAGATTGTTAAACAGTAAACAGGCCCTAACATCATATAATTTAATATCTTCTAGTTTTCCTTGAGAAATATTTATAATAGATTTTTCTTTTATTTTAAGCCAAGACTTTTTAATATACTCATCATACAACTCCAGCACTGTAAGTGGCTTTGGATCCACTAAACTTGAGACCATACAATTTTCTTCCAATACTGTAAACTTAGACCCTAACGGAAAACTGAATGAAACATGAATCCTTTCAATCCCAGTTAACTGTTACTTCTTGAAAAAGCCATATTTGACCAGTGAATCTAAACTCTCTCCTAGCACCCTACCCTTTCCTTTCTTAGCACCAATCACTACCTCCAGTGATATGGAATTGGTGTGGTTATGTGTACGAAGTCTATTATCTGCAATAGACTTTCTTCTCCACACAAAAAGGGATCATGTCTGTTTTGCCTGTCACCATGTCACCAGCACCTAGCACCGTGTCTGATGCACAGAAGGTCCTCAAGTAAGGCTTATGCAATAAATTAGTGATGGATATGATTACAGATTGTTTTCTTTTTTCCTCATCCAGTGATTTTTTGTTAAGGACCTTGCTAACACTTAGGTACATGTGAGCTTTTCCTTAGGGAGGACCAAGGCTAAAGTGAATCACCTTTGCTACTATTGCAAAAAGAACGCAACTACGCTAAGGTATAGTTTCAAAGTCTGCCTGTACAACATTTTAATGAAAATGTTGAATTAAAAAAATCCTCTTGTGCATATAATTTCATGGAGGAAGAGAAGAAATATCAAGCTGCTAGCCAATGTGTACTTTCTTGAAACTGTATTTTCTGTGATACATCTGATTCTATATGTCTGCTAGTTCCCTCATTAACATCAAAGGTTACTGCCACACATATTAGTCTTTCCCATTTCTTATGATTCAGTTATGAATTTCGTGGGAAGGAAAGCATGAATCTAGATTTGAAAGCGTATATAATATGAGCATAAGAAATATATATTTTCATTTCACTGTAGCAGTTTATACTGGCAGGTGATTTTGTACTCATTCACACTCTTTTTCTCTTATAATAACATAAGTAATATAATGAAGCATTGAATTATTCCTTGAAGTATAATATGAATTATAGCTAAGTGTAAATAGAATTGACATGCTACTCTAAATCATTATCAATAGATGTGAAGGCATGTGATTGTACCTGTCTTTGTCAATAAAAACTGCATTCTGTCATGTTCCAAAGTTTGATGAACATTATATACCTTCCCTAATTTACTGACTCTTCATTTATTATTGTTGTTTTATTCAAATAACAAAATCTCTGCTGAAATAGAAGCTTCAAAAATGTTTTGCTGATGTGCTTTGGATCCATATAAAGATTTAAATAGATAGGATGTGCTCGTTGTTTCTATACTTGCTTGTCCTGATTTTTTGAACTGGAATGTAAAAATAACCCAGGTATTTGACACTTTTATGCTCATTTCAAGATTTAAGAACAAAGAAGAATTGTTATCTGTTAAAATTGGTTCACATATATACACTCTCCAGTTGGTTTCATCCTCTAAAATAGGCTGGATTATAGTACCATCTTATGCTGAAGTCTATATTTTTGCATAATCCAGTCAAGAGAAAAGTAGTGACCAAATTAACATGTATAATGTGTAAAAGTATTTGATGGTAATAAATTGACATGTAATCAATCAGTCATTTTAAATATAATAAGATTTTAATATTTGTCCAGGCTGTTTTGTTCTAGAGTTTATTTCAGTTCAGTTCAGTCACTCAGTCAGGTCCGACTCTCTGTGACCCCATGAATAGCAGCATGCCAGGCCTCCCTGTCTATAACCATCTCCCGGAGTTCACTCAGACTCATGTCCATCTACTCAGTGATGCCATCCAGCCATCTCATCCTCTGTCATCCCCTTCTCCTCCTGCCCCCAATCCCTCCCAGTATCAGAGTCTTTTCCAATGAGTCAACTCTTTGCATGAGGTGGCCAAAGTACTGGAGTTTCAGCTTTAGCATCATTTCTTCCAAAGAACACCCAGGACTGATCTCCTTTAGAATGGACTGGTTGGATCTCCTTGCAGTCCAAGGGACTCTCAAGAGTCTTCTCCAACACCACAGTTCAAAAGCATCAATTCTTCTGCACTCAGCTTTCTTGACAATCCAACTCTCACATCCGCACATGACCACTGGAAAAACCATAGCCTTGACTAGACGGACCTTTGTTGGCCAAGTAATGTCTCTGCTTTTGAATATGCTTTCTAGGTTGGTCATAACTTTCCTTCCAAGGAGTATGCGTCTTTTAATTTCATGGCTGCAGTCACCATCTGCAGTGATTTTGGAGCCCAGAAAAATGAAGTCTGACACTGTTTCCACTGTTTCCCCATATATTTGCCATGAAGTGATGGGGCCAGATGCCATGATCTTTAGTTTTAAAAACAACTAAATAAAACAAAACAAAAATTTCAATTATTTCTGTATATACAGAGAAAATACAGACTGTCAAGGACTACCAGCCAGCCACTCTATCTAAACTCAGGAAGAAAATTTCTAAGAACTTGTTATCCTTAAAACTTCAACTCAAAAAGCTCAAGAACTATTTTTCAGTGCTCACTATGTGTCTGCTAAAAAAAAAAAAAAATTAAGTGATAGAAATTTCTTAAAGGAATTCTTACTCAAAAGAGCATTACAGACATTTATTTTTTTAATTTTTATTTTTTTAATTTTTTAAATATAAATTTATTTATTTTAGTTGGAGGTTAATCACTTTATAATATTGTATTGGTTTTGCCATACATCAACATGAATCCACCACAGGTATACACATGTTCCCCATCTTGAACCCCTCTCCCTCCTCCCTCCCCCCTCCCCGTACCATCCCTCAGGGTCATCTCAGTGCACCAGCCCCAAGCATCCAGTATCATGCATCGAACCTGGACTGGTGACTCATTTCGTATATGATATTATACATGTTTCAATGCCATTCTCCCAAATCATCCCACCCTCTCCCTCTCCCACAGAGTCCAAAAAACTGTTCTATACATCTGTGTCTCTTTTGCTGTCTCGCATACAGGATTATTGTGACCATCTTTCTAAATTCCATATATATGTGTTAGTATACTGTATTGGTATTTTTCTTTCTGGCTTACTTCACTCTGTATAATAGGTTCCAGTTTCATCCACCTCATTAGAACTGATTCAAATGTATTCTTTTTAATGGCTGAGTAATACTGCATTGTGTATATGTACCACTGCTTTCTTATCCATTCCTCTGCTGATGGACATCTAGGTTGCTTCCATGTCCTGGCTATTATAAACAGTGCTGCGATGAACATTGGGGTACACGTGTCTCTTTCAATTCTGGATTCCTCAGTGTGTATGCCCAGCAGTGGGATTGCTGGGTCATGAGGCAGTTCTATTTCCAGTTTCTTAAGGAATCTCCACACTGTTCTCCATAGTGGCTGCACTAGTTTGCATTCCCACCAACAGTGTAAGAGGGTTCCCTTTTCTCCACACCCTCTCCAGCATTTATTGCTTGTAGACTTTTGGATCAGAGCCGTTCTGACTGGCGTGAAATGGTACCTCATTGTGGTTTTGATTTGTATTTCTCTGATAATGAGTGATGTTGAGCATCTTTTCATGTGTTTGTTAGCCATCTGTATGTCTTCTTTGGAGAAATGCCTGTTTAGTTCTTTGGCCCATTTTTTGATTGGGTCGTTTAGTTTTCTGGAATTAAGCTGTAAGAGTTGCTTGTATATTTTTGAGATTAGTTGTTTATCAGTTGCTTTATTTGCTATTATTTTCTCCCATTCTGAAGGCTGCCTTTTCACCTTGCTTATAGTTTCCTTTGTTGTGCAGAAGCTTTTAAGTTTAATTAGGTCCCATTTGTTTATTTTTGCTTTTATTTCCAATATTCTGGGAGGTGGGTCATAGAGGATCCTGCTGTGATATATGTCAGAGAGTGTTTTGCCTATGTTCTCCTCTAGGAGTTTTATAATTTCTGGTCTTACGTTTAGATCTTTAATCCATTTTGAATTTATGTTTGTATATGGTGTTAGAAAGTGTTCTAGCTTCATTCTTTTACAAGTGGTTGACCAGTTTTCCCAGCACCACTTGTTAAAGAGCTTGTCTTTAATCCATTGTATATTCTTGCCTCCTTTGTCAAAGATAAGGTGTCCATAGATTTAAATACATCTATCATATTTTATAAAGATGTATTAACAGTGTATTGTTTCAAAGGGACTATAAACCTAAAGATCTAAACATCACAATGTTTATCGCAGCACTGTTTATAGCAGCCAGGACATGGAAGCAGCCTAGATGTCCATCGGCAGATGAATGGATAAGAAAGCTGTGATACATATACACAATGAAATATTATTCAGCTATTAAAAAGAATGCATTTGAATCAGTTCTAATGAGGTGGATGAAACTGGAGCCTATTATACAGAGTGAAGTAAGTCAGAAAGAAAAACACCAATACAGTATATTAACCCATATATATGGAATTTAGAAAGATGGCAATGATGACCCTATATGTGAGACAGCAAAAGAGACACAGATGTAAAGAACAGGACTTTTGGATTCTGTGGGAGAAGGAGAGGGTGGGATGATTTGAGAGAATAGCATTGAAACATATATATTATCATATGTGAAACAGATCACCAGTCCTGGTTCGATGCATGAGACAGGGTGCTCAGGGCTGGGGCACTGGGATGACCCTGTGGGATGGATGGGGAGGGAGGTGCGAGGGGGGTTCAGGATGGCGAACACATGTACACTCGTGGCTGATTCATGTCAATGTATGGCAAAAACCACCTCAATATTATAAAGTAATTAGCCTCCAATTAAAATAAATACTGGAGAAGTCAATTGCAACCCACTGCAGTACTGTTGCCTGGAAAATCCCATGGATGGAGGAGCCTGGTAGGCTGCAGTCCATGGGGTCGCTAAGAGTTGGACACGACTGAGCGACTTCACTTTCCCTTTTCACTTTCATGCATTGGAGAAGGAAATGGCAACCCACTCCAGTGTTCTTGCCTGGAGAATCCCAGGGGCGGGAGAGCCTGGTGGGCTGATGTCTATGGGGTCGCACAGAGTCAGACACGACTGAAGTGACTTAGCAGCAAAATAAATAAATTTTTAAAAACCCTACAGAAAACGCCTATCAATTTGAAAGCATGGACCTTTATAGTAAACCATTGTGACTGTTCATTATCACTCTTCTCTAGAACACTGGAGTGGGTTGCCATTTCCTTCTCCATGAATGTATTGCCAAAGACTATCAATTTCAGCTCAGGATGGTACTATAATCCAGAGGATTACAAAGAGGATGAAGCTGACTAGAGAGTGTATTTAGGCTGAACCTGCTACTAAAGGGGCTTCCCTCATAGCTCAGTTGGTAAGATTCTTCCTGCAATACAGGAGACCCTGGTTTGATTCCTGGGTCAGGGAGATCCCCTGGAGAAGAGATAGCCTACCCACTCCAGTGTTCTTGGGCTTCCCTTGTGGTTCAGCTGATAAACAATCCACCTGCAATGTGGGAGACCTGGGTTCAATCCCTGGGTTGGAAAGATCCCCTGGAGAAGTGAAAGGCTACCCACTCCAGTATTCTGGTCTGGAGAATTCAGAACTACACAGTTCATGGGGTCACTAAGAGGTGGACACAACTGAGCAACTTTCACTTTCCACTTGCTATTAAAAAGCTATTTTTTTCACCATAAGGATATCTCTTTTCAGTAGTTCATTTAGTCCTATATTTTAGTTCACAGCTTATGTGAGGTACTTTGTTTCTTTCCTTACAAGTGTAAATTCTCATAGTGTTTCTGTATCTCCTCATTTGAGTATCATAAAAACCCTAGAGAGTTCAATTCTAGTTGAGCATAAATACATCAATTCAGTCTTTCTGATTTCAACACTGTCCTTTTTTTTTTTTTTCAAGGTAAGACTACTTATATAAAGGTATTATAACCATTTCTAACTAACTGGTTTCCCTCCAAGTCTTTGAAGACAAAGAAAAAAATCCAGATGCAATAATTTTTTATTGGGAGACATTTCATTACAAATATATTTTGTTAAAGTTGCATATTAGGAAAGCAATCAACATTAACTAAAATAGTTTGGTACCTAATCATATTACTCTGATCATGATTTTAAAATAATTAGATGATTCTATTGAC
This sequence comes from Bos indicus x Bos taurus, assembly GCF_003369695.1. Classification (NCBI taxonomy): domain Eukaryota; kingdom Metazoa; phylum Chordata; class Mammalia; order Artiodactyla; family Bovidae; genus Bos; species Bos indicus x Bos taurus. The sequence continues at coordinate 81,378,374 of NC_040105.1, read as the reverse complement.
TAATTTCAGAAAACGCACTTGTTCATTAAATCAACATACCTCTTCAATATCTGCTAATCATTTAGCATTCTGTAGAGCAATTTCACGGAAAAGGCAATGACACCCCACTCCAGTACTCTTGCCTGGAAAATCCCATGGATGGAGGAGCCTGGTGGGCTGCAGTCCATGGGGTCGCGAAGAGTCAGACGTGACTGAGCGACTTCACTTTCACTTTTCACTTTCATGTACTGGAGAAGGAAATGGCAACCCACTCCAGTATTCTTGCCTGGAGAATCCCAGGGACAGGGGAGCCTGGTGGGCTGCCGTCTATGGGGTCGCACAGAGTCGGACACTACTGAAGCGACTTAGCAGCAGCAGCAGAGCAATTTCACATAAAATCAACATACCTCTCTGATATCTGCCAATCATTCAGCTTTCTATAAAGCAATATCAGCTTTTTGGCCACACACTAGATTTTAAAAGGCACAGAAGGATTAAATGAGTTGCCCAAAGCTATAATGTTCAGAAGTAAAAGTTGTACTCAGCTTTCTATCCTTGAACCACAAAACTCAATGTTCATTGAAATGCAATATACTTCCATCTTCCTTTAATAATGAAGTCAGCTTTCCCCACTATTTTATCTTATAGGTTTAGAGACAAAATGTCCTCCAAAAGTTGATTACCTGACTCAAAAATTATAGTATTATTCAACTTCACATGAAATGGACAAAAGACTTTTTATATGTAGTTAACTACATGACCCAGAGGAAGAAGACATTATTTGGCAACTGTAATAGAACACTTCATTGCCTGAAGAGTCTCTGCTTTCAAAACTACTGATGCAATTAAACAGTGTAATCACTTGGGTTAATCCTAGTTCACCAAAGCTAAAAGCTATCTTTCCTTTATTTTAAACCTTGGCCTATAACTGTGTCAGTTATGCTAAATTCACAAATTGTATTAAAGTAATAATCTAGAACTATTGGTTGGTGGGATTATCTCCATACTGTTTGTTCAGATACATAAACTAGTGTGTTTTCCAACAGAACAAAATTGCCTTCTTTACATTTTTACTCTAGTCATGGAACTGTTAATAACTAACAGAAGAAATCACTTTGTCCCTTTGCTATTGTTGTGAGTAAATTAAATGATGGAGAAAGCAACTGTGAGATTTAACAAAGTTTTGCATAAACAACTTATGTTTGAGAATAGCTCTGCCAGTTATTCTTGACAGAGTTAGTCCCTGGAACAGTATGTATAACAGAACCATGTGGGGCTTCCAGACATCTAGGAATTAATACAAATTTGAGAACAATTTTCTTTCCTCTTCTTCCTTCTGTTCCCTTCCTCTCTCTCCCCCTCCTTCCTTCCCCTTCTTCTCTCCTTCTCTTCTTTTTCGTGCCTTTCTGCCTGACTTCCTTTTATTGAATATTTCAAGAGTGAAATATTCAGGAATGCATTCCAAAGTAGCTTTCTACTGCATTTAATTGTGCAGTCTGTGACAATGTCTTCACTTCTTTTATTTAAAGGGAAGATATAAGACACTGATAATAGTAAGACTTTAAACATTTGTGACTCTTAGAGGCCATTTGCTCTTGGCAAGGCTGAACATAACAGGACTGAAAAGAGAATAGGAGACTTGCTTCTAATCTTGACACCAATAAGAATTAACAGCAGGACATTGGACAGGTCATTTATCCCTTCTGGATCAGTTGCTTCAACTGTCAAAACAGGAAGGCAGATGGTCTTTGAACGTCCCTTTCAGTACCTTCCCTGAGAGTGTACATTTTAAGACATAGAAATTGACAGGTACAATGTTGAACTTGGAGGATTTTATACTGGGTTGGCCAAAAGTTAGTTCGGGGTATTCCCTAAGATCATACGGAAAAACCCGAACAAACTTTTTGGCCAACCCAATAGTTTCTTACAGGACTCAACGAACAATTGTAAGCATTAATGGTACAGAGTGAAAGCATATAGACATTGGAATGAACAATTTTTAAATTGAATCCATCTCTACCATTTACAATCTATATGTGTTACTTTAATATCTCAATTTATTTTTTAATTTGGTATTGCACTGTTGCCATGGCAACAATTGAAAAAAGTATATAAAGTATTTCTCACAGTGTTTGACATATAATAATAAATTAGTAAATGGAAACAATTATTATACTTTCATTTTTCATCATTTCATGTTGAGAAATTTCTACAGGAATTACTTCATCAGAAAGATCCTTTATTCTTCTCTCTACATATCTTAGAGTGACATTTGGTGATTTACATAGTAACACTTACCAGAGTATACCACAATGACAGATACAGTGGCATGAAATTTAAAAAGTTTTATACTAAGAGCTTTTCTACTGCCAGATGCAAAGTATTGAGCCAAAAGGTATGTGGGAAGCTGGTGAATAATTTTCCACAAATATTGGCAAGAACTGGGTACTTCTTTTATGAATGTACATTCTCAGTTTTTGGCAAGTTAATTGCAATGACCATTTAGATAATTTCTGGCATTCTCTGAGAAGCAGGCATTCTGTGGAATCTGTAGAATTTTTCAAGCTATATATATGCAATGTGATATGATTAGTTATGAAGGCACTATATTGCCAACTCCTCTATCTTTGGCTTTTATTTTTTTAAGTTGTTTTTCTATACAGATGGTTTTAATTTAGACCAAAATATTTTAGTAATTTAAAATAAGACCTTAAAACTCAAGGAAACTTTCTTATAATAACAAGTAATTCAATGATAACTGATTTTGTTTCAGAACTCCAATACCCAGCAGATGGTGGGAAAAATTAAATTTCATTAGAGAACAGCAGTGGGTATAAAATCACAAATATGCTATTCAATAACCTTAAGAACTGAGGTAATTTCCAAAAGTAGCTTCAGAGCTTTTATTCCTTTATTTATAGAAGAGATGAGTAAAATCTTAAAAACATTTAGAAATTATACCAATTTATTTTATCATATATGCTTCATTAATGAAGAACAAGGAAGAACAAGAACAGAGAACAAGAATGCAATCACTACATAGGCAGGAGTCTTTGATTTACTGTTGCATTCCAAGTGTCTAGAATATTGTCAAGTACATACTAGGCATCAAATAATTGTGTTATATGAACAATACCCTGATGAGTACATAAACTCTCTGCTTATACTGTCTTTCTAAATGTGCTGGTTTTTTGTTTTTTGTTTTTTTTTAAATGCCCAAAATGTTCTTTTAGAATCTTGACTTGCTATTTACTAGGAAAAACTGCTTAACCTCTTTGAATCTAGTGATTTCTTTTTCTGTAAAATGACTTGTGGACCTTAAAATTAGATGAAACTAATGAACATCATGCCTGGGACACAGTAGGTGGTCATTAAATGTTTGTGAATTTTATTAGCACTGTACCTACACTTTGAAAAAAATAGGCGCCTATAACTTTAACCTAGAAATTGTTATTTGCAAAATAAGAAAATAGAACTCCCTGTGCCAGTTTTTGAAATGTAACAACAGAAGTAACACTGCCTATGATTTACTACTTAAAGAAGAACAAATGTTCATGTTGATACATGTATTTTTGTTAAACAAATGCATAATTTAGTCAGTATCATATGCAGTTTGGGAACGTAAAGCATTGTTTAAGTGCCATTTCCTGTGATATCATGAAATACTGAGTCCATGAAAAGAGAAAAAAGAATAAAATACTCTCATTAACTTATTTCCCAGCATAATTTCAAAGGTCTATAAAAACCACATATGAGGCAAAGGGGTCACCCAGTACCTCAGTGAGGATTTGCACCAAATGTACTTTCCTTTATAAATTTGCTGAGTGAACAGAGGTTTCCAATGAGAAATGAATACCTTTAATCAATGCAAATTTTCAATATATCTAGTCACTGATATTAAAAATCATGTCCAGTTATGAATGATGGAACCAATTTTGAATCTACAGCTGCTAGAGAAATCCATAGCAAATTTAAATATAATATGCATACTAAAGGGGAAACTGTCAGAAACCCTTATTTACATTCATCTTCCTCTAAATTATCACCATTGTTATCCTGCAAGATTTTTAAGCCTTTTACCAAATTAGAGCCATGCCCTGTATTTAGTGTCTCCCTTGAGAGCTTAGATGAGAGCTTTCAGTTGTTGTAAGCCATTGTTAAAGTTCAGAGGGTATACTGATGAAAAGACCTTAATGAATTAGTATTGGAAATATGGTTCACTCAAGGACTACTTTTCTCAAGATACGCTATTGTAACACCCACTGGGAAGAAAGCTATCATTGAAGACATATGCCTATATAATTTTACACTATCTAGAAAGATCAACTTTTTTTCTAGAGAAAATGCGCTATCTTCATTATTTTAGAGATGGTTAATGTTTGTGTGTTTTGTTTTTAACAACTAGACTGGTAGCACATTACAGTGCTAAAAACAAAAACTGGGTAGAGCATAAAACAATGAGGTCTTCCATCTTTGAGAAAGCTAAGTATGTTTCATGCTATATAACCTGAAAGCATATATCATTTGTAGTCATAATTTCTTTTGAAAAATTTTCAAATCTACACAGTAGTAGAGACAATTGTATAATGATCCTCTATGTACCCATCACCCTGATTTAATAATGAATAAGATGTTTCAAAGTTTGATTCATCTATCACTTTCTCTTCTACTCTCTTTGTTGAATTATTTTAAATCATTGTGCTTTACTTCAGTATGTGTTTCTAAAATTGTGGGTATATTCTTACATACCCATGATGTAATTACTGTATGTAATAATTTTAAGAATAATTCATTGGTACCACCTACTATTCCAGTCTATATTCACATTTTCAACATTGTCTCAGAAATACCTTTTAATATTTTTCCTCTTAGATTTACTTTAATTTTGGGTGACACTGTAGAATAACACGGTGATATTTTAGCAAAGTTGCCTAGAGTTAAAACTAAGTAGCACATGAGTGGGTGGAACAGCTGTGACTGCCTATATATAAAATAATTTTTCAGTGAGATGTAAAAACCGGTGTTACTGTTACTAAGCAGCTGTTATCTCATAAACTGCTTATTTTTGTCAAATTTACAGTGATCAATATTTCATAGATTTTTAACATTAGGTAAATTAATTATCTTCCTTGAAAACATGAATGAAATATTCAACCACTCAAAAGGACTTTGAATCATTATGAAATGATTTCCACTTGTGAAATTATGGTGTTACGGAGGATCATAAAATTTGTATATCCATGGCACCTTTCTTTTCATTCCCCAGCCCCAAAATGCCACACACAAGCACACTTTGAAATCATGAGCAAAAGAATTTGAGGGTTTATGTTGGTTTTGAACTTCTTGACATACATAGGGTATTTTTGTAAATTGAGTTGTACAGGAGGTACTCTGGGAGAGTAATTAGCAGAATCTTTCATGCATTTAGTTAGGAAAAAAGTGAAACCATATCACACGTCATTTGTGGCCTGATATTTAACTTTAATCTCACAGAGATGAGTTATAAAATAGGCATATCTGTTACATCTCTAAATATTGACATCATATGATATAAAGTTCACAGAGTTGGTGCAAGGAACAGTATTTTCAAAGGTGTTGAACTGATGTACTATTTTTCTCCATAAATAAATAAAATGGAAGAAGAGTACACAAAGGAGCAATCAGGTTTAGTTGAGCATTAGACCAGTAAAACAGAAGTAAAACTTTAGATAGATGTGAAACTGGCTAGTACTTCTTATAATTCACTTTTCTGTAAAGTATCCCAGGCATAAGACTTTATAAAATCAGAAAATCACAAATAATTTTGTGCCGGGGACCAGCCCCGGCTGATCCAGGGTATTCGAAGGAGAGACGGCATAGGCGAGGATCAGGATACAATAGCTTCAATTAGATATTAATTAAAGATATAAAGAGTAATAGAATAAGGATAGCTCAGTAGGAAAATTAAGTGGAGAAAAGAGGCTGAGTAGCTTGGTTTACGCGGGAGACCAATAAAACTTCAAGACAAGAAGTTTGCACCACTTACGTAGGCCGCAGGCATCCTTCTGTTCTCCGAAGGAGAGGAGACACTGAGGCCTCCCCGGTCGGATCTTAGAAGCCCAGGTATAATTAGTAAGCATGGTGGGTTCCGCACTCCAGATGGAGACTCAGCCAGAGTGAGAGAGAGAGCGACATGGGGAGACCAGTATTTCGAGAAACTGATCCCAATTCTTTATTTTCCAGAGTCTGTTTTTATACACTGAGATGTTATACAAAAGTCACGTGGGGACAGCAGTCCTGACTTTTATTAAAGTCAGGTGCTTCACACAAATGTATACAGAGGTCTTAGGGGTGTTACATCATCTTCTGGCCAGGGGGGCCTGCTGACAATTTACAACCCTCTCCTTGTGACAGCGGTCAGTCAATCAGGACACTTATTTCTCCAGGGCTGATTATTCTCAAAACAGACGCCACCCAAATAAAGTTACATTCCTACAGGGTGACGGTGTAGTGGGTTTTAGTTAAGGAAAGAATTTACTTAGCCTAAGGTCTAACGTGATTAATATCAAAGGTTAATACTTATTTCTTCTATATATTCATTAATGTGTGTAAGGGCAGGGGATGTGGAGACTTAGCAACAAACATTGGCTCAACAAATGAAAAACCCTTCACCAATACAATTTCTAATCAGCCCATTATACTTATACTAATAGTTTTCTAACTTTTCTAAGGAACCTGTTTTTAGAAGGTTTAAAGCATCTCGTGCCTCTCATGGTTGGGAGGCTGTGAGCAATCACATGAGGCCAGACAAGCCTGTCAGGCAGGCTAGAGAACCTTCAGAGGAGTTTGTAGGTTAAAACACTCTTATCACGCCCAAGAATTATTATTAACTGGAGCTCTAGGTTAACTCCTTCTCCGAAAGAGGTCGTGGGGGACAGCCCCCCGTAAAGTCAGAGGTGTAGGTAAGAGCACAAAGTAGTAAAGTAGGCAGGCTCTGGTTATGGGGGTAGACGCTCGAGGATTTCCAGGGGGACTCCTGAGGCTCGATCCCGCCTTTGCGTATGTCAAGCCTCCTTCCTCATGACCTTTGCCATGGGCGGAGTACCTCACTCTGGCCCCCAACAATTTTGTTTTAAAATTTGTGTGTCTGTGTAGTCTCCTAATCCTCTGAGAATGCGGCATGCATTTAAGAATCATTTAAGGAAGCAGAAAGAAGAGATGGGGCAAAAAACATGCATATTAATTTGTAGGCTGTGCAGGCTGTATCATGAGAATACTCAAGGTAAAAACCACTTTCACATTCCTTTCAAATCAAGAGACTTTCTCAGATGAATGTCGTGCCTTACATTTAACTGACAATAACAAGAGGTAGAATGTAGTTGCAACCAAACTTAGCTATTTAGAAGCATCTTATATGTAAGATAGCATAGAATAATGTCCAATATTTATGAAGAAAGCCAGAATCACAGCACTTCAGAGTCAGAAAGGATAGAGATACTTTATCATAACCCTTTCATGCCATGGTTGAAAACACTGAGGCCCAAATTGATTCAGTGACTTATCCTAAACCACACATCAACTAAGTGATAAAAATCAAGACTAGAACCTGGGTTTTCTGCCTCTCAGCCTCATTTTCTTCTTCCTATACCTCACATATTTAACACCTAGGGGACTGAATGGTACTACAGTGATGTATACATTATATGTTATTGGTTATACAATTAATTTTCAATTTGTGTCAATTTTTTGTACTTGTGATAAACTTTATTTTCACATTATTAATTTGTTTTTTAAAGGTATTGCTCAATTTTAGGAATTTATGTGCATTGTACAATAATAAGTTATAAAGCAATAGTAACAGTTGCTTATTTTAGATGGGACAGCAAAACCAGCCCTAGACTGAGCCTTCCAATCCAAAGTGGCTTTTTGTTTGTTTCTCTTCCCATTATATAGGTGATTCTGAAGCTGTGAAATGAAGAGCTGTTGGAAAGATGAGAAGTTAAGAGTTCATTCGGCTGTCCAGATGTATCCAAGTACCCTGATATTTGGCAATAAATACATCTGGGCAACTGATTGAACTTTTCGCTTTTCGGACTCGACTGGATCCCTCTACAGCCAAGAGGGCCTGCTATAATCGCCAAAAGTTTGTGATCTCAACCTAATGAGATGGGAAATGGGAGTTGCTTATGGGAGAAAAGACACCAATGTATGATATAAGTGGGAACACATTTTAATTTGCAGCTGAATTGAATGTTAAGTATCTTTAAAAAGACAGTTTCCCCTTCTAGTTTGTGAAATTAAAATCAGACTAAGAAAATTTTGAACTGTTACCACCACTGACACATGTGTGCTTAACTCACCAGTATAAAAGGACTGGATTTTTTTTATTGTGATTGACAAGACCCAACAAATGCTGACTCATATTATTAGTATATTATAATATTTTAAAAATATCTAACCTCAAGCTATGGCTACATACATAGGTCCATCTAAAGTACTTCTCGCAGTCACTCTTTATCCGACTATGCCATTCCATTTTATTCATAGCAGTTCTTACTATCTGAAATTATCCTACTTATTTAAATGTTTATTGTCTGTATCTCTTACTAGAATATAAGCTCCCCAAGAGCAGGGTCCTGGTCTACTTTCTTTGCTACAGTGCCTAGCAGAATACCAAGCACATAATAAGCAATCAATAAATAACTGAATTCATGAAAGTACTATCATACAGACTATTATACAGTCCTGCAAATCAGTCAAAATTGGTCTCCAACACAGAGATTTAGCATATGATTTGCTCCATGAGTTTCCCTGTTTAAAAGCCTTCACTTTATTAAGTGGATTCTTGCATATGTGCTAAGTTGTTTCAGTCTTTGCAACCCTATGGACTATAGCCCACCAGGCTCCTCTGTCCATGGGATTCTCCAGGCAAGAATATTGGAGTAGGCTGCCATTTCCTGCTCCAGGGGGTCTTTCCAACCCAGAGATTGAACCCAGCTCTCTTGAGTCTCCTGCATTTGCAGCCAGGTGCTTTACCACTAGCACCACCTGGCAAACCCATGTGGATTCTTAGGTTGAGATAATTCTGGGATAGCTTTCAGGGAGAAAGCAGCTTCAAATTGCTGGGCACTCTGCCCACTAAGGCAGATTCTCTGAATATCTGTTACTACTGTCAGGGAGAGGGAAATTTAACCCCCTACACTTCTTGAGTTCTTGTTGCTGGGCTAATAAAATTGAGGCAAGACAAACTAACGGGAGAAAAAGAAACAAATTTTAATTCATGCATATGGAGGACTCATAGAAATAGGACCTAAGAAGTAGCTAAACCAAGAAGTTTTTCTAATTTTTAGACAAAAAAAAAAAAAAAAAACCACATAAATTTGTAAGGAATTGAGAGGACAAAGAAACTTAGGCTTTGGGTGGTTATTTAGTGAGGTAAATTTTGGGCTCCAAAAATCACTGTAGATGGTGACTGCAGCCATGAAATTAAAAGACGCTTACTCCTTGGAAGGAAAGCTATGATCAACCTAGTCAGCATATTAAAAAGCAGAGACATTACATTACCAACAAAGATCCATCTAGTCAAAGCTATGGTTTTTCCAGTAGTCATGTATGGATATGAGAGTTGGACTGTAAAGAAAGCTGAGCACCGAAGAATTGATGCTTTTGTACTGTGGTGTAGGAGAAGACTCTTGAGAGTCCCTTGGACAGCAAGGAAATCCAACCAGTCTATCCTAAAGGAAATCAGTCCTGAATATTCATTGGAAGGACTGATGCTGAAGCTGAAACTCCAATCCTTTGGCCACCTGATGCAAAGAACTGACTCAATAGAAAAGTCCTTGATGCCAGGAAGGATTGAAGGCAGGAAGAGAAGGGGGTGACAGAGGATGAGATGATTGGATGGCATCACCGATGCAATGGACATGAGTTTGAGTAAGGTCCGGGAGTTGGTGATGGACAGGGAAGCCCAGTGTGTTGAAGTCCATGGGGTCACAAAGAGTCAGACACGACTGAGCGACTGAACTGAACTGATCTGAAAACTTGTTAAAAAGTCAGACAAGAAGGATATCAGTTGACTGTCTATTCAATATATATATATTTTTTACAACATTAAGGGTCAGACATAGGCTCTTGTGTATCAGAGAAAACCATCTGCTGCATCACCAGGATGAACTCATACAATTTCCAGAAATCTCATGTAAAGTATGTCTTCTTATGAGTTACTTTATACTCCCCAAATTTTGTTAAAACATCAAGATGAAACGCTAGCATTTTATTTTTAGTCTCATCAATATCATGTTTGAACAGGCCTGGGAAAGAGAGAGTAAGAAACAGTCTGAGGACAGAAAATATTACTGAAACATGAGCAATGTTTCTTCCAGGTCAAAGGTGGAAAAGGTAATGGTAAAAATGAATAATAAATGGTTATCTTTAGAAGATGCAAGGAAATGTCCAAGGACTCTTATCCTCTCCAAAGACAATTTGGACAAAACAACAGCTCTTCCTTTATTCTTAGGTTTTTTTGATGTCTGTCACATCTTAAATCACTTCAATTTTCTCCCTTTCCCTTTCCTTCAGTCAACTGGTTTATACCCAGCACTTGGCCAAGGAATGTGGAAGTAACCTAGAAAGTACACATAGATGATTCTTCTGCTCAAAAAGTTGTCTCTAGTATACCTTTAGTATACGTCTGCCTCTACTGCATCGGACAAAACTTTTTGAACCTTTTCCATTTCCTCACCAACCACCTCCTCTAATTTGGCTAGCTCTCTCTCTCCCTCTCATCCAACTATATTCCAGACCCTTTCCACACTACTTTATTGAAATGGTGCTAAGGTCACCAGCAGTCAATCTCCTTTTAGACAAATCATACAGTATGCACTCTTGTTCCTTCTCAAAATACATTTGCTTGACATTTTCCCTTTTGCCTATTATTTCCATTTTATTTACTGCCCTCTTCCTTTATTTTTTCTCTAATATCTACTCTCTATTGGTTCAACAGTTGACTCTTCAACCTGATCCTCAATTATGACTTTGCATGTATGTGTGCTGAGTCGCTTTAGTCGTGTCCAACTCTTTGCTATCCTAGGGACTGTAGCCCCTCAGGTTCCTCGGCCCATGGGATTCTCCAGGCATGAATACTGGAGTGGGTTGCTGTGCCCTTCCCCAGGGGATCTTCCAAACCCAGGAATCAAACCCAGGCCTACCACATTTCAGGCGGATTCTTTACTGCTGAATCAACAGGGAAGCCACAATTATGACTTCACTGGAGTCCTAAATCATGTTTTTTTCTTCCCCCTTGTTGATGGTCTTGTTATTACTTTTATCTTTGAATAGACAGCAATGTAGATACTCTCTTAAAAGCTAAATTTAATATGTGTAAAACTGAGATAATGTGGAAAATTGATTTCCCTGCCTCATCTTTGTAGTTTTCACAAATTAATTTAATAGTGTTCAATGGACCACAAGGATGGTCATATATCTCCCACCACTTGGATGGCAAATTGGCATAGAAAATTAGATATTTCTTAGAGAGAGCACGGTACTGGTCTCCCAAGTGAATCATCAGCTTATTTTCCAATAAAGGCAAGAGGTGTAGCATGACTAAACTCATGACCATGCAAAACCCTTATAAGGTCACTAAAAAGAAGTCAGAATTGGAGCTGTATGCTAGAGAAATCTAAACCAGGTCCCTTCATAGTCATTCTTAATATTAGAGCTAAATAAGAATCACACCAATTAGGTATGAAATTAACAAATTCCCAAATCTAACTTTTCATACTGTTCATGGGGTTCTCAAGGCAAGACACTGAGGTGGTTTGTCATTCCTTTCTCCAGTGGACCACACTTTGTCAGAACTCTCTGCCATCTTGGGTGGCCCTCCATGGCATGGCTCATAGTTTCATTGAGCTAGACAAGGCTGTGGTCCATGTGATCAGTTTGGTCAGTTTTCTGTGACTGTGGTTTTCATTCTCTCTGCCCTCTGATGGATAAGGATAAGAGGCTTATGGAAGCTTTCTGATTGGAGAGACTGACTAAGGGGAAAACTGGGTATTGTTCTGATGGGCAGGGCCATATTCAGTAAATCTTTAATACAATTTTCTGTTGATGGGCGGGACTGTGTTCCCTCCCTGTTGCTTGACCTGAGGCCAAACTATGGTGGAGATAATGAAGATAATGGTGACCTCCTTCAAAAGGTCCCATGTATGCACTGCTGCACTCAGTGCCTCCAACACTGCACCAGGCCACTGCCGACCCATGCCTCCACCAGAGACTCCTGGACACTCATGGGCATATTTGGGTCAGTTTCTTGTCTGGGTCAGCTCCTTTCTCCTGAGTCCTGGTGCTTCCATGAACTTCCAAATATTCAAGCTGGATTTAGAAAAAAGCAGAGGAACCAGAGATCAAATTGCCAACATCCACTGGATTATCGAAAATGCAATTGAGTTGCAGAAAAACATCTACCCTTGCTTTATTGAATACACCAAAGCCTTTGACTGTGTGGACTACAACAAACTGTGGAAAATACTTAAAGAGATGGGAATACCAGATCACCTGACCTGCCTCCTGAGAAATCTGTATGCAGATCAAGAATCAACAATTAGAACTTGACATGGAACAACTGACTGGTTCCAAATCAGGAAAGGAGTAGGTCAAGGCTGTATATTGTCACCCTGCTTATTTAAATTATATGCAGAGTACATCATGTGAAATGCCGGGCTAGATGAAGCACAAGCTGGAATCAAGATTACTGGGCGAAATATCAATAACCTCAAATACACAGATGACACCACTCTTCTGGCAGAAAGTGAAGAACTAAAGAGCCTCTTGATGAAAGTGAAAGATGTGAGTGAAAAAGCTGGCTTAAAACTCAACATTCAGAAAATGAAGATCATGGCATCTGGTCCCATCACTTCATGGCAAATAGATGGGGAAACAATGGAAACAGTGAGAGACTATTTTTGGGGGGGCTCCAAAATCACTGCCAGAGAAGGCAATGGCACCCCACTCCAATACTCTTGCCTGGAAAATCCCATGGATGGAGGAGCCTGGTGGGCTGCAGTCCATGGGGTCGCTAAGAGTCAGACACGACTGAGCGACTTCACTTTCACTTTTCACTTTCATGCACTGGAGAAGGAAATGGCAACCCACTCCAGTGTTGTTGCTTGGAGAATCCCAGGGACGGGGGAGCCTGGTGGGCTGCCATCTATGGGGTCACACAGAGTCGGACACGACTGAAGTGACTTAGCAGCAGCAGCAGCAAAATCACTGCAGATGGTGACTGCAGTCATGAAATTAAAAGACGCTTACCCCTTGGAAGAAAAGCTATGATCAACCTAGACAGCATATTAAAAAACAGAGACATTACTTTGCAAACAAAGGTCCATTTTGTCAAAGCTATGGTTTTTCCAGTAGTCATGTATGGATGTGAGAGTTGGACTATAAAGAAAGCTGAGCACTGAAGAATTGATGCTTTTGCACTGTGCTGTAGGAGAAGACTCTTGAGAGTCCCTTGGACAGCAAGGAGATCCAACCAGTCTATCCTAAAGGAGATCAGTCCTGAATATTCATTGAACGGACTGATGCTGAAGCTGAAACTCCAATACTTTGGCCACCTGATGCAAAGAACTGACTCACTAGAAAAATTCTTGACGCCAGGAAAGATTGAAGGCAGGCGGAGAAGGGGATGATAGAGGATGAGATGGTTGGATGGCATCACCGACACGATGGACATGAGTTTGAGTAAGCTCCGAGAGTTGGTGATGGACAGGAAAGCCTGGTGTGCTACAGTCCATGGTGTTGCAAAGAGTCGAACATGACTGAGTGACTCAACTGACTGAAGTCTAACTTATAGCCATGTTGGAAGAGTCAAAGAAAGCTTTTTCTCTTTTTAATTCATGCCAGTCTTTCTTCCCCATAGTGTTTTTACTTTTTTAAAAAAGATTTCAAATCAAAACCACTATGAGGTACCATTTCACACCAGTCAGAATGGCTGCGATCCAAAAGTCTACAAGCAATAAATGCTGGAGAGGGTGTGGAGAAAAGGGAACCCTCTTACACTGTTGGTGGGAATGCAAACTAGTACAGCCACTATGGTGAACAGTGTGGAGATTCCTTAAAAAACTGGAAATAGAACTGCCTTATGATCCAGCAACCCCACTGCTGGGCATACACACTGAGGAAACCAGAAGGGAAAGAGACACGTGTACCCCAATGTTCATCGCAGCACTGTTTATAATAGCCAAGACATGGAAGCAACCTAGATGTCCATCAGCAGATGAATGGATAAGAAAGCTGTGGTACATATACACAATGGAGTATTACTCAGCCATTAAAAAGAATACATTTGAATCAGTTCTAATGAGGTGGATGAAACTGGAGCCTATTATACAGAGTGAAGTAAGCCAGAAGGAAAAACATAAATACAGTATACTAACGCATATATATGGAATTTAGAAAGATGGTAACAATAACCCGGTGTACGAGACAGCAAAAGAGACACTGATGTATAGAACAGTCTTATGGACTCTGTGGGAGAGGGAGAGGGTGGGAAGATTTGGGAGAATGGCAATGAAACATGTAAAATATCATGTAGGAAACGAGTTGCCAGTCCAGGTTCGATGCACGATGCTGGATGCTTGGGGCTGGTGCACTGGGACGGCCCAGAGGGATGGTATGGGGAGGGAGGAGGGAGGAGGGTTCGGGATGGGGAACACATGTATACCTGTGGTGGATTCATTTTGATATTTGGCAAAACTAATACAATTATGTAAAGTTTAAAAATAAAATAAAATTGGAAGAATAAAAAAAAATAATAAATAAATAAATAAATGCATTTATTTAAAAAAAAAAAAAAAAAGATTTTCACTTCCAAGATGACTATTAATAATGGCTTTCTTTGAGTGATACTGATTCTGATAGTTTGAAATTTAGCAGTTCTGAATATACAGTGAACTAGAGAGCCTATTTGGGGCCACTTGTTTTCAACTGTTCACACTATTTTTGATGATGCCATATTTTATATGACATATGTTAACATATGGGCATAGATTTCATAGGCATCAATTAAATATAATGCTCAGGGTATGAGTTTTGATTCATTATAATTCGACATTAATTGAGGTTATTCTGCAATATCTTGTGTACTATCAAGAACTATATGAAAACTAATATTTGTCCCCAATTTTGCCTTAGCAAATGTAAAAACATTGTTAACTGAAGATCTTACAGAGATTTAGAGAGAACATGAAAACGTTTGAAATTTATGTTTCAGAAAGAAATAAGAGATCATTCTAAATGGGTATTTACTGATCCTAAATTTATTTCTGTGGCTTAATCTGTAATTTTCTCATCATGCTTGAGACAATTTCATGTTAATCAAAGTTTTTCCTCTACACAAAATTATGTATATACACATGCACACACAAATACACATACATACCTACACACATGTATGTGTATATGTATTCTTATAACACTATTATGTTGTTACATGATCAAACAGTTTCTATGAGAATAATATAAATTCTCAATAAAAATCAATCATTCTGTCAGTTATTCCATAAAAGATTCCTTTTCTTTATTTTATAAAACATAAACATTTGACATTCTGTCAAATTTGAATAATTGAACTCACAGGTATTTCTTGTTTCTCTTATTAATTTACCTTATCCAAGGCTCTAAGAGATTTTGTATCCCTTCCCCTTGTAGAATTATGCACAGAACATTTCACATACTGTAAGGCGATGATTTGGGGGCAGATTTTTATGTAGATATCCCTGAAAGATCTCACAGTGAGAGTTGAGGGATAAGAAGAGAGAATAAATTAAATTTGTAGCTTGACTGACTAGAATAACAGTGTTATTGAGTAAGATGGGCAACATAGGGAGGCAGTTTGTTCTGGTAAAAATTTTATTTCCATATTTCTAAAAGGAACTAGAAAATATTCAAAAAGATTACTGACAAATTTTTATCATATCCCTTGAAAATATTTACAAATTAGACAAAAGAGATGACTTTTAAATATTATTTCATGTTCTCGAGCTATTCAACTCTCTCTCTCTCCCCCCCACCCCTCCCACACACACAAACTAAATTTTTCTCATTGACAGCCCAATACATACAAACTTAATATCACAATCTTGACTCTTAAAATAGCTCACAGTCCCCCAAAAGAATACAGTTACATGTTTGGCATGTATGGAAAGAGAGTTTAATCAAAATCCAGAAAGAGAAGATATAGAGAAAGCAAGATGAAAAATAGAGAGCTTTCCCCGCTCTATTCCCAATTAAGAATTGCCACACAGAAAAACCAGCGGGTCTCTATGTTAATCATTAGAATTCAAACTGAGTATATTTTCTTTATCAATGTAAAAATTCAAAGTGACATGTTTCACTCTGTGTAAAGATGATATTTCCACAAGGAGCACAGCAGAGATCCTCAGCAAATTTGCATTCAGTCTACTCTTGGCCAACATTTTAGCACACTGAATATAATGAGTGCTAAGCGGTGAATAATCTGTTACATAAATATTTGATAGAGCTTTGCAATGCAACAAGTATCTCCTTCAAAAATAGCCTACAGAAATCAAAGGTACTCACTCTGAAATTCTTTGATTTTTACAGAGTTGTCATGTTTTCTTCCTAATCCTTTGAAGATGAATTGTCAGTTCTTAATAAATGAAACTAAAACTTTTTGTTTCAATCACCTAGTGCAACTGCACTTTTGTTTGCAATTTTCAACATTATTCCATGTGCCCCGACTGCAGCATACTATCTGTTGGATACCAACTAGTTGGTACATAGAGCGGTTGCTATATTTACTATAGTTAATTTAATCAATTCTTTTTTTTTTTTTTTGGTATAAACCCATTGCCACTCTTGGATAATATTACTGGTTAACACAAATGTATTATTAAAGCTTTCTATGAAAACACAGATTGCTTCACTGAAGGAAAAAAGTTAGAAACATTGTATAAAATAGGTTCACTTTATAAAGAGGCTTAAAATTTTAGTTTTTCATGTTTCTATAAGATGAAACCTTTTTACTTTATACATGCTACTTAATTATTAGATCACAGACTTTCTCTCAATGGTTTGCAAATTAAAAAGACAATATTCTTAATTTATTTTTCAAAACACTAATTTGTACTCCAACAGGGTGAGATTCAGTAGAAGTTCCATATAAAGAAAGTGTATATAAGAAATTTTAGAACAATTATGATGGTTGTATATTGGTAAATAAATGAAATATCTATTCTCTTTGCTATTTTTATCACTTATATGACAATATTTGTTGCTAAATTTAGTATTGATTGTTTCTTATCACTTAATAAGTATATTTGCTTTTATTTAATTAAATGTTATGCAGGTTATTTCAAATTTTAGTAATTCTCTTTTTTTTTCTCTCCCCAGAAAGGATGGCATAGTGAATCCAGTCTGTTAAATTTCCTCATCTCAATTTTAAACTTGGTTGCTTAAGACTGAAGCAATCATGGTGAACCTGAGGAAAGCAGTGCACTCATTCCTGTAAGGATGTTATTACCTATTATTTTTGAAAACTAACTTTTCAGAGTGGTTTGCTCAAAAATGTTAAACAGGTTTTTATATGATTATTCCACTATATTTCCCTCAACATGCATAAATGACTTGCATACCAATAGACTAACATTGGTGTTTTCTATTCAAAATCAGTAAATGGGGAAAAACAATAATTTGAACTCCAATTAAACACAACCACTCAAATGTTCAAACAAGTAAAATTAATCCTGATGTTGTGGTTGCTGTGGTTGCTTTTTCTATGGCCAAAATGTAGAAATGAGAAAAGGTTCTTTCCTTCCTAGACGAACTAAACAGCCAAGAGAATAAAGCATTTTTATAAGTCTCTGGTTTTATGAAGAAAGTTGAGATTTCAAAACAATGGATCAGAAGTCAGGGAGTAGCATTTGGAGAATGTAGCTGGACAGAGAAAAGTAATACCATTCTCAGAAACCTTGAGACAATGAACTAATAGTTAAAATCAATAGAATAACATAAAAGAGATAAGGAAGAAATTGAATTCAAGTACTGAGCAATTCTAAATGTGATCTAATCCAGGTATATCTTCTTTTTAACTTAGTAAAAAGTTGGATTGTTTTCTTCTGAACTTACACTTTGAGGAATTGGGGGCATGGCAAAAAAGATCCAGGGCTCTGTAAACTCTGATCAGTACAACTGAGAGGCCTTGAATCGCTCTACTCCTACACGATCTCCTCTATGATTTCTACAAAAGTGCTCACTAAGGAAAAAATTTATAGAGCAAGGTAAACACAAAGTACATCAATGTTGGATTCTCTACAATATGTGCATTATAGTCCATCTTGGATGCCGCTGTACATTGCAGTGACGACAGTCTCAAGGATTTGTGATTCCAAGTAAACTAGAGCAGGAAAGAGTGAAGGACAGTGATAAAGAAGGGGAAAGAAGAGCCAGGTGTGGGGAAATGAAAGGACCAATGTTCCCACTCCATGTGGCTGTGTCAACTTAGTATATAGCCATTGTTCCACATACCAAAATATAGGGATATATTGTGTGCTTAGTCACTCAGTAGTGTCCGACTCTGTGATTCCATGGACTGTAGCCCGCCAAGCTCCTCTGTCCATGGGGATTTTCCAGGCAAGAATACTGGAGTGGGTTGCCATGTCCTCTTCCAGGGGATCTTCCCAACCCAGGTATCCAACCAGGGTCTGCTGCTTTGCAGGCAGATTCTTTACCAGCTGAGCTATCAGGGAAGCCCTAGGGATACCTTAAAGGGCACCAAATTATTCTGGTATGAAATGAAAGAATTTGTGGTTCAATGGTAAAGAATCTTCCTGCCAATGCAGGAGACACCAGAGATGCAGGTTCAATCCCTGGGTGGGGAAGTTCCTTGGAGAAGGAAATGGCAACCCACTCCACTATTTTTGCCTGGGAAATCTCAAGGACAGAGAAGCATGGCAGGCTATGAACCAGGAGGTCAAAAAGAGTCAGACACTACCGAGCACCATGCTAGAGAAATAAGGGCCCATTCATCTCTGCTATTAACGCCCATCGTCATATGCCATGCAAAAACTCAGTAGATTTAAAATGTACTCAGACCTTTAAATCAAATTATCATTGTTTATCTACTAAGAATGTGAGATTATATTTTCATTAAATATTTAGTAGCAATGAATCAATTATTTGAATTGTTTGGACAGACACTGTGATTTTTGTGTACATACTTTATGAGAATTTTGTGGGCTTAATAGCAATTAATGTAAGCTTTAGAAACAAGACTCAAATCACTCCTCTTTTGTAAAAGGACTATACATTTTTCATTAAGCATGTAAATGTTAGAAATTAAGTTTAATTAGAATGCAGCTGATTCTTGATTACAATACTATAGAAAATAGGATTTACTGCAGTAAAAATCATAAAAATTTGCTCATAAGTAGTGCTCAAAGTGAATTTATTAAATTGAATTTAAACTAGGTAAAAACTTGTCAGGATTATTCCCAATAATATTAATTTATTTAATAATTCACAGAAGATATATTTAGATTATATAAACTTCCTCAAGAATTTAATATTTGTCTCTTGGACTCTTGAATAAAAAATAAAAATATATTTGACCAATAGAGGTAGGCCAAATGTTTTGAATATTTTTCTATCCTAAAGTTCTAAGATACTCAAATTTTAAAATTCATAATTGAATGTAGTTTTCACGTACTTTTGTTACATACAATTTTATTCTGCATTATTTTACCATTGCTACAGAAATATGGAATTACTTAGATGTTTTCACAATTTACTTTGAAAATTTGAAGTTGCACTGCATATCCTGTTAGGACCATATTCTATAGGCATAGGAATAAATATATTTGTGGTTCTGCAACTGCCAATTGAGGATGTAGGATATTATTTTGAGCAGAAAGTCTTATGGGACTACCTGAAATGGTCATCAACTAATAGAAACTAGATTTGTTTTTTTTAATTTCAGAAGAACATATTTTTCATCAGTTAGGCCAGAAAAGACTTCGGATTTAAAATGACTATCTGAACCCAGTTCTGCATAAATATCTTCTTAAAATAAAACTAGGACCTAAATTTTTGACAAATTTTGAAGTACACTGAGTTAGGGTATAGCTACCACAAAATACTTTTTTTTAACTTTGAAGGCAGAAAGAATGTTTGCTCCAACATTTACTGAGGGCCTATTAAGGCAAAGGTATTATTTTGAGACTTTACATTATCATTTAATTTTCACAAAAATAATGTCATAAAGATCATCCTTGTTTTAGAGATGAGGAAATAGATGTTCTGAAAGATTAAGTGACTGGTCAAAAAAATCATTAAGATAATATAGCCAGGACATTGGTCACATGCAATGTCAAATGCCAAATGCAGCAAATAATGTGACAGAATAATCAAAGCTGAGCAAATACCTTGCTTCTATTTATTTGGGTCTTTATTTCAATAATTTCTACACACCTTAATCACAGATTAATTATGCTATAGATTTTTTTGAATCACATATTATTTTAGCTTATTTTTATGTTCCAGGAAAAAATACATCCAGCATTTGAAAAAATTGAATGAGTATCTCTCATTATTTGAAAAAATTACTATGTATATCTCTTCCACAAACATGATGCTTAGGATATCAGGTAGCTTTGAATAATGAGGAAGTAGTTTTAAGCTAAATGTCTGAAGTACTAGTTTTCATCCCCTGTAGAATGAGAAAGTCAAAATATGTTCATTATTTCTTCATTATCTTAAACTATGGAAAGTATATTCACAAGATATTAAGGGAAATAATTTTTAAATATGGTATAAAATTATTATAATATTTTATTTAAGGTTAAACAATGCCAAAAAGTTTTCAGGTTCAGTGTTCAGTTTTGGTGGTTCAGAAAGTGTAGTGTGTGTGTATATATTATAGATACAATTATGATCATAATCATCTAGTGTTAACTACTTCAAATTTCTCTGGGCATTGATAATAAGCAATAGTCAAACCATACATATATTTTCCCTGTATAGAAATAATATTTTTAGTTCAAAGAACAAGTGAATGAGACAATGAAATAAAAACATTTACATGGAGAACTCATAGACTCTGGATTTTGTAACATTTTATGTTCCATTACCCCATGCAATTTTCTTGCATAGAAAATTTTTTAGCACATGTTGTACCAATAGAGGAAATTTTCTTCTCTATAAATAGCAGGGTTTAACAGCTAGTACATATAGTGTACTTGTTGCTTAATATTAAATAAATATTACTGAACACAGAATACACATAAGAGTCATTAGCAGATAATAATTCTTGCTTTAAAGCAGGAAATATTGAATATGCTTGTCTTTGTCTATTTTGTTAAGGAAAATTAATGTTAGTTTTATTAGACACTTTTGGGACTTACATTGATGTATGTAAACTGAATAAATCTTATGTCACCATCAGGGCAAATTAATTTGGAATGTACAAAACAAAACCACATCTGTGTCTCTTGCATTAGTCTGCCACTTGGCCTGAAATCCTTATTAGTAAAAGTCTACATAAGTACCATCATGAGAAATGTACATTTTAAATGACTTTAAGAAATTTCGTTTCCAGCATAGGAAAGCATCAAACCCATAGGAATTAATTATCACCAGAAATCATCTTCTAGCCTAGAACTGGACCCAGAAAACACAGGACAGAAATGGGGAGAGTATCAGATAGAAGGAAAATGTATAGGACAGCTATTAAAGATACCACGAGCCAGCATAAAGTCACTCAGCAAGTCAAATAATACTGTGGTTTCACATTGATTATATAGAGTAAAACTAAAACTCAGGCTTTGTAATCAGTGAGACCTGAGTACAGACCCTGCCCCTGCTACTTACTGGCTGTATTTCCTTAAGACAGTTACTTAACTTCTCTGAACCTCAGTCTCTCCATATACATAATAGTCAGTACTGACCTCATGAGGATGTCGTATAAGATCAAATGAGATTACTTAAATATATATATATATATATATATATATATATATATATATTTCAGTAAGTTAAGAGCCTGACTCATATTAAACACTCCATAAAAGGATAGAAATAAGAAATACTGAAATTTAATTAAGAGAATAAAAACAGTGATGTGATAATAATGATTGTTAAAGGAAAAACAGTTGTTTTATATAAATAATTTATTAGGTACAAGCAATATAATATGTACCTGATTTTTTTTTTCTTAATTTTCAGTGTGCACCTGATTGGCCTATTGGTTTGGCAATGTGATATATCTGTGAGCCCAGTAGCAGCCATAGTAACTGACATTTTCAATACCTCCGATGGTGGACGCTTCAAATTCCCAGACGGGGTACAAAACTGGCCAGCACTTTCAATTGTCATAATAATAATCTTGACAATTGGTGGCAACATCCTCGTTATCATGGCAGTAAGCTTGGAAAAGAAACTGCACAATGCCACCAATTACTTCTTAATGTCCCTAGCCATTGCTGATATGCTAGTGGGACTACTTGTCATGCCACTGTCTCTGCTTGCAATCCTTTATGGTAAGTACCATTTTATTAGTTTTTCCATCTCAGGCCATGTCATAAATTTCTGTCAGGTATTGTAGTAAACACAAAGTTAACTATCCTATTCATATCATTTGGAAAATTAAGGAAATTGTGTGACAGAAAAATTGGACATATCATATTTAAATAAATCAGTAGCATATCAGTATTCAAAAAGCAAAACAAGTGTTTTATATTAAAATCATATATAGATACTCTATTGCTTAGTGTCATTTCTAAACAATGACAGTTGCTTTCCAATGTACAGAATGTGATAGTGAAAAAAACACACACCGACCCCTATGTTCTGGGCATAACACATACCTAGTATCATCTTGTATAAAAGGAAGATGAAAGAAACTTATCATCATAAAAAAAAATTTAAGTAATCTTAAAAGTTGGCAAACTAAGTGCTTGCCACATAATAAGCTCTCAATAACAGCTATTCTTCTTCTTCCTAGAGACTATAATTCATATTTTTACAAGGAAACAGGAATAAAAAATTAACAACTAATTATATAAGTGCAAGGTCACATTATCACAATAAAAATTCTAGCATTTGGAAGTTTTGATATAGGATTTTAGAGAGGTTTTATTTTTCTTTTGATTTTCTGCCATATCTTTGCCGTATTCATTTTAACACTAACTTTTGTTTGTATGTAATATTTATAAAGAACAATCAAAACCACTTATACTAAACTGCTAAGTATCTTTGCTAGGAAGTTGGAGAACCCAGTTTGAATCTCATTGCAGATATACTCATCTCACAAGGAAATGAAATAGACTCCGTGTTCCCTGGAGAGTATAATGGAATTAGACTGGAAGGACTAATACTGGAAATGGATCTAGTTCTCAAATTCTAAAAGAAGATTATTGCTTTTAGAAAGTAATCTTCCATGGAACTTAAAAATTAATTATCCTGTTCTAAATACACAGTAGTAATAGATTATCTCAATAGGCATTTTATAAACAGTATTCTCAGGAAATATACTTTCTTATAGTTACTGAGTTTTCATGATGCATTAATTTCGAAGTATACACATTTTACCTTCTCTGTGAGCATTTTACCACACTGTAGCTACAAATTATGTAAGAAAAGGTCACTGGAATGAATGTACTTTAGAAGACATGCTTTGTTTTCTGGTATCTGTTTTATTTTGTCAGTTTCTCCCTTAAAAATATATGGGTGATCAAAATATAGCATCAGCTGAAATCCAAATCTAACACATCCATCGCCAGCCCTCCCCCAAGCAATAAAAAACAACAAAAACAAACTACACAATATCAACCCCAAATTTGGAGAACATCCAAATTCCAAATTATCTGTAAGCAGAAAATAAATAGGAGCTCACAATAGCTCTCTCTTAGGTTCCTACCATGTGCTATTGTGAAGAGGAAGGCCAGTCCAATAAATACTAAATGAGAAAGAAAGAGAGTAGAAAAGCTAGTAGGAGGCCTAAGATTGATCTCAACTCATCACAAGAAAGAAAGTTTACCACAAGTATGAACATTCTGAAAAACTTCTCTGGAAGCTCATCCTTCAGGGAAGTAACTTGGAAGTGTACACAGAACTCAATAAACCAGTGTCAAGGAAGGAACTCTTTGCAGGTTGGAAAGGGTTAAAGTGGAGAGTCCATGGGGTCGCTAAGAGTCAGACACAAAGCAAAGCAACAGTGAAACAATATTTTATTTAAAGTCAACCACTTATGTGATATTCTTTCAAAAGCAAATTTATAAAGACAGAAAACAGATCATCAGTTCACAGGGTCTGAAGGTGGGATGCTGGTTCCAAAACAGCATTTACTTTGGTTCTATGGAACTGTTCTACATCTTGGTTGTGGTGGTTTTATATATATATATATATATATATATATATATATATATATATATATATATATATAAATTTGAAACACTGTATTCTAGTATGCAGTTTTAAAAGGTAAATTTTACTGGATATAATTATACCTTAAATTTAAATATAGAAAAATACCTAAATAAAGTTTGAAACAAAGATTTTGTATCCAGACAAATTGGCCATCAATGCTATAAAAAGCTTATTATTTTTTTTTTAACTCAGGGAATTCTGAAACTTTAAGTCCCTCTTAAGAAACTGAATATTGAATGAGATTCATCTAACAAAGAGATGATTGAGAAATTTTCCTCAAAATGATGGATCATAATCATTTAATATATTTAATTTTAGAGCAAGGACAAAAATAAAGGTGGTATAAGGGCATAAGAATACTGTCATATGTTATATGATATATATTATTTGTTATATACACTAACAAATTAGAAGCAATGCAACTAAAAATTGAGAAGAAAAGAGAAAGGGGAAGAAGAAAGAATAATTTCATTCATTTTTCTCTAAAGAAAAGATGGATGTTAAATTACACCCCCGCAAAAAATGGCAGACCAGAAAGTACCAGATTTTATAAGAAAACAGAGGGCTAAGAGTATTAAGCAGGATTTAAATAAAACATGACATAAAGTTAACAACTAGAACAAAGAGACAAACCTATCTAAAACTAAAAGAAATGCAATTAACAGAAAAGCAAAGAAAAAAAATAAAGCAGAGGAAAAAACAAAGGAAAATAAAGCAATGTTTTTTAAATTATACCATTGTATAATAAGACAGAGTTGAAAACAAACCTAACAGTAAGAGCAATACATGTGTAAGAACCTAACTTACCATTAAAAAAAAAAAGATTTCATGTTGGCATACAAAGAAAAACCTAATTATACTCACTTTATAAAAGAACTCAAAACCCAGTGAATCATAATAGTTTAAATAAAGGGATGAGTGAGCATAGGTATGCTGCTGCTGCCAAGTCGCTGTCCGACTCTGTGCGATCCCATGGACTGCAGCCTACCAGGTTTCTCCGTCCATGGGATTCTCTAGGCAAGAACACTGGAGTGGGTTGCCATTTCCTTCTCCAATGCATGGAAGTGGAAAGTGAAAGTGAAGTTACTCAGTCGTGTCTGACTCATAGCGACCCCATGGACTGCAGCCTACCAGGCTCCTCCATCCATGGGATTTTCCAGGCAACAGTACTGGAGTGGGGTGCCATTGCCTTCTCCCTAGGTATGCTAAGCGAATAGAAATACTAAGAAAACAGAAATTGTGATGTTGATATCTGACAAAGTGAATTTCAAGTGGAAAAAAAAACAGTAATAGTTTAAATTCATGATCCATTTTTCCCCCAAAAAAAGATGCTTATTTATGATAAAAAGCTGCAATTAACAACTAATATTTAGTGGTTAGGAATATCTATGACCCCAATAATACAGCAATGCTATTTTTTTAAGGAAAAACTAAAGAAAATGGAAGAATACATTTGTGGATTGTTTTTGTTTAGTTGCCAGTCATGTCCAACTCTTTTGCAACCCCATGGACTGTAGCCCACCAGGCTCCTCTGTCCATGGAATTTCCCAGGCAAGAATACTGGAATAGGTTGGCATTTGCTTCTCCAGGAATCCAACCCCCATCCCTTGCATTGCAGGCAATTCTTTACCATTATGCCACCAGGGAAGTCCACATTTATGGATACATTCTACTAATGGGGGACTTTAATATATCATACTCAGAACAAAAAAATATTGGACACGTAGATCTTACAGATGTATGTTAAACTTTATATCCTTATCATAGAAAGTACACCTTCTTCACAAGTGCACATGGAATGCTCACAAAAATTAATTATCTATTAGGCCACAAAGAAAATATTAGAAAAGTAGAACTATTACAAAAAAAATACTTTCTGATAAAAACACAGTTAACACTAGAACTATTAACAACAATGGTTTAAAGACCATCTGAGATTGAGATATAACAAATTCTAAACAACTGTTGGTTAAAAAGACAAATGCAAATTGAAATTACAAATTTCTTTAGAAATTTGACAGCATAAACACTGCATATTAAAATCTATAGAATATATTTAAAGCAGTGATCAAATGAAAATTCATATCTAATCACATTTATAAGTAAAAATGAAAGTATACAAATGATTGAATTTCTAGAAAGCAACCTTGAAAGAAAAACTGCAAAGTAACCCAAAAGAAAGCACAAAGAAAATAACTAAAGATAAAAGTAGAAATTAATTAGAGAATAAAAAACAATATACCTAATTCGTAATTCAAAATCCTGTTTTTTAAAAAAGAAACTTTTAAAATAAAAATACTAGGTAACTTAAGCAAGGAAAAAGGAGGAAATATAAATATTCAAAATAAGAAATAACAAGGAAAATAACCATTGAAGCAAAATACATTTTTAAATCATTAGATTACTTTGTAGGTTTATTTGCAAATCATGTGAGCTCGTTAAAAAAAAAAAAACACAGGTAATTTCCTGGAGAAAATCAGGTTAGCAAAATTGACCTCATTAGGTATAAAAAGCAACAAAACAATT
The DNA here is from genome assembly GCF_003369695.1 of Bos indicus x Bos taurus. Lineage (NCBI taxonomy): Eukaryota > Metazoa > Chordata > Mammalia > Artiodactyla > Bovidae > Bos > Bos indicus x Bos taurus. The sequence goes on along the minus strand of NC_040105.1, from coordinate 81,351,446 downwards.
TCTGTAGAAGAATTAAAGTTATCAAGGACCTAAAATGGACTTCCCAGGTGGCACTAGAGATAAAGAACCCGCTTGCCAATGCAGGAGACGCCAGAGATGTGGGTTCAGTCCCTGGGTTGGGAAGATCCCCTGGAGGAGGGAATGGCAACCCACTCCAGTATTCTTGCCTGGAGAATCCCATGGAGAGAGGAGCCTGGCAGGCTACAGTCTGTGAGATCACAAAGAGTCGGACATGACTGAAACAACTTAAGCATGCATGCATCACACACAAAAATCATCAAATCCAGATAGTTTCACAAGGGATTTCTATAAAACCTTCAAAGACTGGGTAGTTGTTGTAATGTTCCATAAATTGTTTAAGACCATTGAAAATAAAAAAATTTAAAAAAAACTTCTAATTCTTATATGAAGCATGCATAGGTTTAACATATAAACCAAATAAAGACAGTACAAAGACAGAATATTACAGACTAACAGTTAAGACAGAAATTCTTTATAAACAACTGGCAAACAGAATTCAATGCCACATTAAAAACATTATACTATGAACAACTGTAATTATTTCCAGTAACACTATGTTGGCCCAATATTAGGGAATCCCTCAATAAAATATATTAATATATATTATTAGTGTCAACATTATCACTAATTAATATTTGTTAATAGTTAAAGCTAAAATATTATCAGTATTGATACAACTATAATATTTACAGCATTGTATTTATAACATTAAAATATAATTTTTAAGTTATGCACTTTAGCTCTAAAGATATTGAGTGAAAAAGTCTTTATCCTAAACATTCTAGAAAAGCTATAGTTAATGGAAGTAAACATGTGATAAATAGAATCTTCCTGATTTCTTTGAACTGGTTAACAAGTAGTAGAAGTTCATCTTCTGAAATATATAACACATCTCCAAAATTTGTATACCTGGTTTTTTACCTAACCAATGATTTTTAAACTTTGTAAATTAAATATTATTTATTCAATTGTGTATGGCTTCCAACTTTGCTGTGTTTCTCCCTCTTCTGATTTTCTTACACCTAACTGCTGACTCACTGATTATAAACTTGCCTGGTCCCTAAAAGCATTTAAGTTTGTGACAGGCCTCAGAGCTTGTGGGCACAAAAAAAAGAACCTTGGTATCAATACCCTAAATTCACTGGCTTGTTTTCCCCATGTGCTAACGAAGTTACTTGAATCTCCTAGAAAGATACACATCTTCTCTCCAAATACCTCTAGAAGTCCCTAGGAGTTATCACACATGTGATCATGAATAAAGTCAATGTGCATCATTTACTGCTGCAATTGTTCTGGGCTTTCATCAAGCATGTTTATATTTACCCTCACCTGCCACTACTCACTGTATCTGCTCATCATCCATCCCTAACTGGACATCATCACCTGCCCCTGAGTATCCATCATCATATGCTGGGCATCTGCTGAGTACCGCCATGTCTGTTGGGAATCCACAATCTCCCACCAGGCATTGTGGTCTCTGCTGATGCTCTGCCATTTCATCACCAGTGCCTTCCATGAGAATGCTGCTTTATCTGTCTTGAGTGCTATCACTTGGTACAGCCAAACCTACAAACCCTCAAGATACCTCAAGACAGTGCTGCCTTTGCTTCTGTCTCTATTTTATTTAGTATTCCTTGGGAAAATTAGGAATATGGAGCATGCTTTGTTATCTAAACATTGAAAAAGCAATGCTTGTCCTTGCCCTCTTCACAAAACCCCTCTGTAAAACAACCCTACTTTTTTTTTCTTTTCTACTTAATGTAGTCTCCTCAGGATTTACACATTCTATAGGGCTGGTCTAAAGTATATTTGCTGAGACCTTAATTTCTGTCCTCAGGCATCTACATAAAATACCTCCTGGAAGGCTAAGCAGTGACATTATCAGTCTTATAGCCTAGCACTTATCCCTATATCTGGTATTTTTAAATGAATAAATGAAGGCTTCTTTCTCTCCTGCAAATCAGTTCATGAGGTTAGATACTTTGGATTTCCCAGCCCCACACATTTACACCTGTGAATCTTTACTTACAAAAGTCTACTCCCAAAATTCCCTTTCCCAATGGACTTAGTCATTTCATTACAGCTCTTCATCCTGGGGATGGGGAGAATTTTCTTTACCAAGTACATTTCAATTACAAGTGTAAAAGGGAAGAGTGGCACTCAGTATATTTATAGAAAATTACAGTGACACATATTAAGGAACATGATCCAGAGGTCCTGGTTGTTATTCTTTATACCTTGCTAGAATTCTTTGTACTTCCTCTCTCTTTTTTCATCCTTAGAGCAACTTTCGCAGATTAATTACATCTTTAATTCCCCAACAAATTCATGATGTAATCTTGCTTAACATTCCAGTTCTACTTCCAAAGGTCATTTCACTACAGGCAGATAGGCAGCACTGAGTGCTTACTCAGTGTTGAGCCCTATTCTAAGTGCTATATATTTACTATCTACATTTAACAGGTAGGAAAATCAAAGCACCAAGAGTTTAAGTACTCCCAATGTTCTATTGTCAACTTGAGAAAAAGCCCCCTACATTTTCAACATTAAGAGGAAACTCTTGTCTATCTTCTCAAGTTAGGTTTGGGTTTCCTGGTGGAGAGTCCATTACTGACGTTTTGAATTTTCACTTCACTTTATCTTTTACTTCTATTTGGCTAATCTCAAACATAATTCCTGGTATAGGTATTTTTTGACTTTGGAAAATCTTATTTTTTCATGGAAACTTTCATAGTTTTTTTTTTTTTTTATCATCTTCAATTCAGTTCAGTCGCTCAGTCATGTCCACCTCTTTGCGACCCCATGAATCACAGCATGCCAGGCCTCCCTGTCCATCACCAACTCCCGGAGTTCACTCAGACTCACGTCCATCGAGTCAGTGATGCCATCAAGCCATCTCATCCTCTGTTGTCCCCTTCTCCTCCTGCCCCCAATCCTTCCCAGCATCAGTCTTTTCCAATGAGTCAACTCTTCACATGAGGTGGCCCAAGTACTGGAGTTTCACCTTTAGCATCATTCCTTTCAATGAAATCCCAGGGCTGATCTCCTTCAGAATGGACTGGTTGGATCTCCTTGCAGTCCAAGGGACTCTCAAGAGTCTTCCCCAACACCACAGTTCAAAAGCATCAATTCTTCGGCGCTCAGCTTTCTTCACAGTCCAAATCTCACATCCGTACATGACCACTGGAAAAACCATAGCCTTGACTAGACGGACCTTTGTTGGCAAAGTAATGTCTCTGCTTTTCAATATGCTATCTAGGCTGGTCATAACTTTCCTTCCAAGGAGTAAGCGTCTTTTAAATTCATGGCTGCAGTCACCATCTGCAGTGATTTTGGAGCCCCCAAAAATAAAGTTTGACACTGTTTCCACTGTTTCCCCATATATTTCCCATGAAGTGATGGGACCAGATGCCATGATCTTCGTTTTCTGAATGTTGAGCTTTAAGCCAACTTTTTCACTCTCCTCTTTTACCTTTATCAAGAGGCTTTTTAGTTCCTCTTCACTTTCTGCCATAAGGATGGTGTTATCTGCATATCTGAGGTTATTGATATTTCTCCCAGCAATCTTGATTCCAGCTTGTGCTTTTTCCAGTCCAGCGTTTCTCATGATGTACTCTGCATAGAAGTTAAATAAGCAGGGTGACAATAAACAGCCTTGACATACTCCTTTTCCTATTTGGAACCAGTCTGTTGTTCCATGTCCAGTTCTGTTGCTTCGTGACCTGCATGCTAATTTCTCAAGAGGCAGATCAGGGGGTCTGGTATTCCCATCTCTTTCAGAATTTTCCACAGTTTATTGTGATCCACACAGTCAAAGGCTTTGGCATAGTCAATAAAGCAGAAATAGATGTTTTTCTGGAACTCTTTTGCTTTTTCCATGATCCAGCAGATGTTGGCAATTTGGTCTCTGGTTCCTCTGCCTTTTGTAAAACCAGCTTGAACATCTGGAAGTTCACAGTTCACATATTGCTGAAGCCTGGCTTGGAGAATTTTGAGCATTACTTTACTAGCATGTGAGACGAGTGCAATTGTGTGGTAGTTTGAGCATTCTTTGGGATCGGAATGACAACTGACCTTTTCCAGTCCTGTGGCCACTGCTGAGTTTTCCAAATTTGCTGGCATATTGAGTGCAGCACTTTCACAGCATCATCTTTCAGGATTTGAAATAGCTCAACTGGAATTCCATCACCTCCACTAGCTTTGTTCGTAGTGATGCTTTCTAAGGCCCACTTGACTTCACATTCCAGGATATCTGGCTCTAGGTGAGTGATCACACTATCGTGATTATCCTGGTCGACCTTATAATGTGTCAGTTCCTAGAAAGTTAAATTTTCAGCCTTATTTCCAAGAGTCTTTACCCTAAGCCAGTGTATATAATCCAAGAGCCTTTTAACTTGGTTCAATAATGATGTTAGAAATAATGACAACAATAATTATATAGCTAACTTTAATTGAGCACTGTATAGGAAGGAAATCTTGTCTGGGGCCCTGCAAATTAAATTGGCAAAGGATAGTTTAACAGGAGACAGTTAAGAGGAGAAAGACAGTTTAACAGGAGAAAAAGGTTTATTACTTATGCATACTGAGTTCTTAATAGAAAATAAGTGAAAGCCCAAAGAAGCAGTTAAACCTGGGGCTGTAAATATTTTAACAAAGAGCAATAAATTATGGAGAAGTGACAAGACAAAGGAAAAGCAGTTTAGGCTTCTAAGTGTGGTAAATGTGGGACGGTAACTATATGTGGGAAACTAATGGAAGACAAGGGTTACGTTAAAAAGGTTTGTTATGAAGCCTCAGTCTTGTGTAATCTGGGGGATACCTGTGTGTCTCCAGAGACTGAGTCATCCTCCTCTTACTGGTATAGATTAGGAGGCAAACACCTTCACAAAGGGAAATTTATACCCTGCCTTTAAGCAGAAAGGGGAGGGTGAAAAGCTTTACCTGTATTGGCTAGTTTTCATTTGCCTCAGTTCAAAATAATCCTATGCCAAAAATGTATATTTGGGGGTGATGTGCTCTGATTCCCTTCAGCACTAATTCTGTGTCTATTACCTTGTTTAATTCCCACACCAACATGTAGGTAGAATTTTACATTTTCCCCATTTTACAGATAAGGAAAATGAAAACACAAAATTTACCTGACTTTAGGACCATGAATGGAGAAGGCAATGGCACCCCACTCCAGTACTCTTGCCTGGAAAATCCCATGGACAGAGGAGCCTGGTAGGCTGCAGTCCATGTGGTCACTAAGAGTCGGACACGACTGAGTGACTTCACCTTCATTTTCCACTTTCATTCATTGGAGAAGGAAATGGCAACCCACTCCAGTGTTTCTGCCTGGAGAATCCCAGGGGTGGGGAAGCCTGGTGGGCTGCCATCTATGGGGTTGCACAGCGTCAGACACGGCTGAAGCGACTTAGCAGCAGTAGCAGCAGCAGCAGGACCATGAAAGGCTCATCATATTCATTCTTACTTAGATCAGTGATATTAATGGCCCCATTCTGGGACTCACCATGTGGCTCAGTGGTAAAGAATCTGCCTGCCAATGAAGGATACCCATGAGATATGGGTTCTATCCCTGGAGCTGGAAATGGCAACCTACTCCAGTGTTCTTGCCTGGAAAATCCCATGGACAGAGGAGCCTAGTGGGCTACAGTCTATCACAAAGAGTCAAACACAACTAAGCACACATGCACACAGGCACCTCCCCCTGCTACTCAGACTGATATTTTTGCCACTCATCCCTGGAAATGTGAAACTTAGTATATCTTCCTGAAAAAACAAATGCTGATTCTTGTTTCCTATCTTGATAAAGCTTTAGAGATACAGAGCTCCACAACTAAGAAAACAATCTTTTTTATATCCAGCAGTAATTTCTCCCAGCCCTACAATGATGATAATAGTTCACAGTTCTTTTTACATATACCAGTACTATACAATATCTTGGGTGATAAATACTCTTTTAGATCCATAGTTTTGCTCAAAATAATTTATTTTCAGTACATTTTAGACTCTATTAACATCTCCTTCAGACACAGAGTTTAAAGATCCAGGTTTCAACGCCTTTGTTGCCATGAGACTAGAACATAGAATTAAGGGGGTGTGGGGGAGGGGCATAATATATCTTCAAATAGTTGAAGGATTTTCATGGCTCCAAAAGGAGAAACCAAATAAATGATAAAAGATACAGAAAGAAGCAGATTAGGGTTCATTAAAATGTTCTTTAATGCAAAGCTTTATCTTTCAAAGAGAAGAACCACCACATTACTGGAGGTTATATAAGGAATATCTGTTTGAGTAGGAGGTTGCACTAGGTATTTTCTGTGTTTTCTTCTATGTTTTCAGACTGTATACTTAAATTTCTACAGATGTCACTTTGAATAATTTATATGGAGTCTTAAATTGTCATTACAGAAGTAGAAAGACAGTGCTTTTGTGAATGATTATTGTTGTTTGTTGTTTAGTTGCTTCATCATGTCCAACTCTGTGTGACCCTATGGACTGTAGCCTGCCAGGCTCCTTTGTCCATGGGATTCTCCAGGTAAGAGTACTGGAGTGGTTCCCATGCCTTCCTCCAGGGGATCTTCCCAACCCAGGGATTGAACCCAGGTCTCCCTCATTGCAGGCAGATTCTTTACTGCTGAGCCAGCAGGGAAGCCCTGTTGTGAATGATAGGTAGATGAAAAGAATCACTATTTCATACAACAGGGTTACATTTCACATGTGCTTTCAAGAGACCTTGGGTGAAAAACCTACTCATTAATTATATATTATTTTAACAACTCAGAAGACATTTTCTCTCTTGTTGCCATCTAAGTGAAAAGGAAAAAAAAAATTTGCTTAGAATGAATGGACTGAATACTCCAAACCCTCACTTTTAAACATTATGAGATGAATAAGAATAGCCTACTTAGACTTTATCTCAAAGGGCAGTAATTCAATCTTGAATGCTGTCTTTCATATGCTAAACAGAATATCTTACAACAATGAATCTGAATTATTCTCATTTACATCTCTGTATTCCTAACACAGTGCTTAAACTGTGTAGTATCTAGGTTTTTGGACTAGTTAAAATTGACTTATTTCTTTTCCTCCTTACTCAAATTTATATACTCTGCAAGTGCTGAAATTTGTTTCATGTTCCAAGATAACAGAAATCTAAAATCTTTGCACTGTAACTCTTCTGCACTCAAAATATAGCAAAGGGAAGCTGATCACATAACACTATATTCCAAATATACACTTCATAAATTGTTTTTCCATGACTTGACATCATCATTTTTTTAAGTAAGAGTATCACCAAGACAATCAAGGTTAAATAAGTTTTTTTTTTTTTCAGTGTGAATCTTCTCACTGAGAAATATTTAATAAAATAGGAAGTTGAAGCAGAATTTTAATTACCAGCCTATATATCTCTATTTTTATTCTTTAATTACATGGCAAGAGATATTTGAGTGTCTTTATGGAAGTGTATACAATTTCAAATGAACCCAAACCATTGAAGATCTATGTAATTATGAGATCAAAGCTACTGTGGATTTTAACGCTACTCAGAATGAAGCAGGAAAGGAAGCATTCTGAATTAGGTACACACGAGATAACTAGGTCAGGACATCTTCTGTACAGAAAAAGTATTCCGTATTCTAGATCAAGTTCATTTTGGAGCCCATTATCTGCTAATACACACACACACACACACACACACAAACGGAGTTTTTCCTCAAAATTATTTGGCAAAAACCTTGAAAGAGAACTAAAGGAAAGGCATTTAATGTTCATTAGGCACTTATTCATTTCTCAATTTTACTTTAACCCCATCTCATACAGTCTCAGCTTAAAATTTTTGTATTTGTAGACAGAAGGACTTTTCTGGATTTCCTATTTTAGGAACAGGCATAGAGGAGGAAACTAAATATGTGCTATTAGGCTAATAGATGAAGCTAACTCTCATGTATTCAATTTCAAATGGAAAATATATGCAAAATAGAGAACAGATATATAATGAAAAGTGAATTCCTTATGTTCTTTGAAGTTTTTCTTGTGATGGGAGAGAGTGAAGTTTCTAATTTTCAATTTCTCAAAAACCTAGGATTATAATCTCTGTACATACATGAATTTCACCAGTGGGTGGCATATAAACCACTGTAATCAATCTGTATGTTCTCTGAGAGGGAAACTGGAGTAAAAATTAAATGATTTCAAAAATTTGAATTATAATTTGCTTAAGTTATGGAAATTGTTTATTAAAAAAATCATATAAAAGCTGAGCATGAATATGTTAGTCATATATATATATATATTTGAATTTTGATAGTTTTATGTCCTAAGCTCCAATTCTAGCTAAGAAATACTGTGCTTTAGCTATATCATTTTGATCAAATGACTCAAATAATGCCATATAAATCTTGTGCAAATGTTAGTCACTCAGTCATACTGGATTCTTTGTGGCCCTGTGGACTGTAGCCCACCAGGCTCTTCTGTCCATGAATTCTCCAGGCCAGAATACTGGAGTAGGTTGCCATTCCCTTTTCAAGGGGATCTTCCCAACTCAGGGATTGAACCTGGGTCTCCTGCATTGCAGGCAGATTATTTACCATCTCAGCCACCAGGGAAGTGACTCTGGGAAAATCAATAGGTATCTCTAAGAATTAGATTTTCCTGCATGAATAATTAGTTTTTATTGTATATCTACCATGTTAATATTTTAACCTTCATTACCTCACTTGGCATATACTTTAAAGGTGTTTGTGAATATTAATGGACTATTAAAGACTGAAAGTGAAATTATTTAATAAACTGCAAGCCTCTATATGATTTTAATATATTATTTTTAGTATTACATTAAATCAAGCTTCTATATAAATTTAAATATATGGTATATATGGAAATATAACTATGTATTTTCACATCTGGCTGCCGTCTATGGGGTCGCACAGAATTGGACACGACTGAAGTGACTTAGCAGCAGCAGCAGCAGCATTTTCACATCTACCAAAACAAAAGTTCTGGAAATATTTTCTTGGTTTATATATAATATAAAATATAATGTAAATCTTCTGTTTAATTATAATGAAGTAAAGGTAAGCTTCTTATCATTTAATTATAGTAGGAATATTAAAGGGCCACTTCAGTTCAGTTCAGTTCAGTTGCTCAGTCGTGTCTGACTCTGTCTGACCCCATGAATCACAGCACATCAAGCCTCCCTGTCCATCACCAACTCCCAGAGTCCACCCAAACCCATGTTCATTGAGTCAGTGATGCCATCCAATGATCTCATCCTCTGTCATCCCCTTTTCCTCCTGCCCTCAATCTTTCCCAGCATCAGGGTCTTTTCAGATGAGTCAGCTCTTTGCATCGGGTGGCCAAAGTATTGGAGTTTCAGCTTCAGCATCAGTCCTTCCAATGAATATTCAGGACTGATCTCCTTTAGGATGGACTGGTTGGATCTCCGTGCAGTCCAAGGGACTTTCAACAGTCTTCTCCAATACCACAGTTCAAAAGCATCAATTCTTTGGCACTCAGCTTTTTTTATAGTCCAACTCTCACACCCGTACATGACCACTGGAAAAACCATAGCCTTGACTAGACTGACCTTAACCAAAATTTATTTCATTAAAAAATCCAAGAGAATTTTTAAAGACCAATATTTCATAAATAATTTTTAGCATGTAAAACAATAGTAAATTATTCAATTAACTTTTATGGTGGTTTATTCACCTAAAAGTTTGATTTTAGGTTAGTCACAATATTATTTTACACATAATTAGTGAACTCTAATTAAATTAGTTATATAATAAGCAAAAGTTATATAATGAATAGAAGAGGGGCAATACAGTGACAGAATCTGACTATTTAATTCTCACATGAAATACTGTGACAATGTTATTAAGGACTAACCTACTTTTTTTTTTTTTTTTTACTGTGAAACAAAAAATGAGTAAAAATATGATACCTATAGCCCTACATGATATTCTCTTAGAATTTGTTTTTCAGACACATTTTAGGATTATTTGGGGTAAAAAAGACAATTTAAACAGTACACAGAGGTGAAAGTAGGAAAAATAAAAGAATATAGAAAGTAAAAGTGGTAGGTAGACTCACATTGCTTTCTTACCTATTGCTTTTTTAAATTTATGCCTAATAAGGCAAAGTTATGGCCTAAGGAAATTGTTATATGCTAACAAAACAATAACACAAATAAGACTAATAAAAGGTTGTTGATGAGGCATGAAAGATACTAGGATTCTTGGCCTCCAGAGGAGAGAAATTCAATCTGGGGCCAGTTGATGATGCTTGATTGCTCAGAACTTTTGTGTAATAAAGTTTCATTAAAGTATAAAAGAGATAGAGAAAGCTTCTGACACAGACATCAGAAGGGAGCAGAAAGAGTGCCCCCCTGCTAGCCTTTAGCAGTATGTTATATACCTATCAGCAAGCTGTTAATTAGAGAAAGGAGATGTCTCAAAACTGTGGCACCAGGCCTCTCACACATAACATGCATTTTAAGATGACATTGGCACCAGGTGAGTCATCCTGGGCCATAAAATGATTGACATGAATCTAGAAGAAAGGCAGGTTTCCAAGTAAATATATAGTTTCATTAACATAGATTAGGAGAACAATGAATGAGTAAAATATACAGGTTTGAGCCATTATCAGTTCTGAGTCTTAAGCTGAACTGACTTGAAGAAAGACAGAGTCTAGGGTAAATACATAGTTCATTAACATATCTTAAGAAAAGCATTTCCATAAGAAAAACATTGGTTAGCTCAAGGTTTGAGAAAAGTTAAGTTCTGGTGGAGCCAGGTGTCATCATGGCAACACAGAATTTTTAAAGAAACCTCTTTTTAAATTTGTATAGAGAAGGGGGAAAAAAATCTAACACTTAGAGTTTGTTTCCTCCTGCCGCTTGAGAGAGAGAGAAAAAATTTCTGACACTTGCAGCCTATTTCCTCTGTTTGGAGATCCCTGGCCTTGCTGCCTGTTGCTGCTGCTGCTGCTGCTAAGTTGCTTCAGTCATGTCTGACTCTGTGCAACCCCATAGACGGCAGCCCACCAGGCTCCTCTGTCCCTGGATTCTCCAGGCAAGAACTGGAGGGGGTTGCCATTTCCTTCTCCAATGCATGAAAGTGAAAAGTGAAGGTGAAGTCACTCAGTCGTGTCCGACTCTTAGTGACCCCATGGACTGCAACCTACCAGGCTCCTCCGTCCATGGGATTTTCCAGGCAAGAGTACTGGAGTAGGGTGCCATTGCCTTCTCTGTGCTGCCTGTTACCCTCTCACTAATAACAGTGATAGCTCTATCTACACTGGGGCCCAGGTATATGCCAAGCACTTACCTCAAATATTATGATTTAACCTAACAAAATTACATAAGGTAGCTGTTATTATTCACCATTTACAGATGAGAAAATCTAGATTCAGGTTGAACAGGAAATACTGATTCAACATCAAAGTCTATACTCCTTTAAGTCTGCTTTGCTGTGTCACACTGAGGTAGCCACGCATTCCAGGAAACAAACTCACTCAGAAGGACAATGCAGATACTGGAGTGCAGTTTATTACACCGGCGGGCCCAAGGCAGAGTCTCCTCTTAGCCAAGGACCCCGACCAGCATTTGTGAAAATCTTTTATACCCCATGTGTACGTGTCTGAACCCACCACTCCAAATTCCTTGAGACTTACATAAACCAAGGAAAATACAATCCCAATAACCCCATCATTCACATGCTATGTGCTCATGTACTCAAACAGTCAAACAATTAGCCAATAATCAATAAACCCGAGGCTACCCTCCGATTGATATGGAAAAATTTATGGCCTGTCTGGAGGAAGGGGTGATTAGTATATGTTTTCTCTTAGGTGATGAATAACCTAGATACCATCTTCAAGGTTCCCCTGTCTGGAGGGGGTCTTATCCTTTGGTTGTTGTTTTCATAGGCACTAAACACAGAGTTCAGAGTCCATTGGAAAGGTGGCCAAGCATGATCAGCATGAACAGGCCTAAGATGGAGTCCAGGCCCTATGAATTCCTTCTTCAACACAACAGCAGTTTTTCAGATTTCGTATTTCTATTTATGTGCATGCTGCACACTCAGTCGCTTCAGTCATGTCCAAATCTTTGCAACCCTCAGGACTCTAGCCCATCAGGCTCCTCTGTCCATGGGACTTCCCAGGCAAGAATAATGGAGTGGGTTGCCATTTCCTTCTCCAGAGGATCTTCCCGACCAAGGGATCCAACCAATGTTTCCTGCATCTCCTACATTGGCAGGCAGATTCTTTACCACTGAGCCATCTGGGAAGTCCATATAAAGGTAGGGAATAAAAAACAATGTGATTGATCAGGTAATGTCCTATTGATCATCAAATGGTACCCCAATACCACAGTCAATCAGTAGTTCAGAGGAAGAAAGAAGAAAAATAATATCCTATTTTTGTTGTTGCTACTTAGTCACAAAAAGTCATGTCCAACTCTTTTCGACCCCATGGAATGTAGCCCACAAGGCTCCTCTGTCCATGGAATTTCCCAGACAAGAATCCTAGAGTGGGTTGCCATGTCCTACTTATATTATTTATTAAAACATCAAAACATTCCTTTGTTACAGGTATTATTATCTATACTTAAAGCTGAGAGGGAAAAAAATAATGCATATGTGGTGATGTCAAAAAATATTCAAGCAAGTAAAAATTATATAAGAGGTTTAATCATTTTTTTGCCTTAAAGAGGAAATGAACACCTTTATATACACCACATAAGGAATGATGTGCTTGGGAAAAAAAAACTGCAAGTGATTATTTTTCTGCTCAATTTCTTAGCAATATAACAATATTCTTCTGGATTTTGAAAGACCAACTACTGCTACTCACAAAAGATTCTTAATTATTTTTTACCTTTGTCAACTAAATGGAAATGATAGATATTTTCTACTGTACCATTTAAATTACTTTGTTGAATTTTTCTACTATGTTTTTTGAATTTTCTTAGCTGTTGTTATAAGTCTTGTGATTTGCATATTTTTATTTTCATTCCTCTAAAAAATTTTGAGATGTCATTCATAGGACATAAAATTCATCCTTTTAAGGTATACAATTCAGTACTTTTTAGTATATTTACAAAATTGGGCTTTCATCATTATCTATTCCAGAATATTTTCATCACCTCAAAAAGATGTCCTAAACAAATTAGCAGTCACTCCTATAATATGCATTTTAGCTTAAAGCAATAGAGGAAAACAATGGAATAGGAAAGACTAGAGATCTCTTTAAGACAAATAGAGACACCAAGGGAACATTTCAGGCAAATATAGACACAATAAAGGACAGAAACAGTGTGGACCCAACAGAAGCAGTAGAAATTAAGAACAGGTGGCAAGAATGCATAGAAGAATTATACAAAAAAGATCTCAGTGACCCAGCTAATCACAATGGTGTGATCACTCACCTAGAGACAGACATCCTGGAGTGTGAACTCAAGTGGGCCTCAGAAAGCATCATTACAAAGCTAGTGGAGGTGATGGAAATCCAGTTGAGCTATTTGAAATTCTAAAAGATGATGTTGTTAAAGTGCTGCACTCAATATGCCAACAAATTTGGAAAATTCAGCAGTGGCCACAGGACTAGAGAAGGTTAGTTTTCATTCCAATCCCAAAGAAGGGCAATGCCAAAGAATGTTCAAACTACCTCACAATGGCACTCATTTCAAATGCTAGCAAAGTAATGCTCAAAACTTTCAAGCTAGGCTTCAACAGTATGTGAACTGAGAACTTCCAGACGTACAAGCTGGATTGGCAGAGGAACCAGGGATCAAACTGCCAACATCTGATGGATCATTGAAAAAGCAAGAGAATTCCAAAAAACATCTACTTCTACATCATTGATTACACTAAAGCCTTTGACTCTGTAGATCACAACAAACTGGAAAATTCTTAAAGAGATGGGAATACCAGACCACCTGACCTGCCTCTTGAGAAATCTGTATGCAGGTCAAGAAGCAACAGTTAGAACTGGACATGGAACAATGGACTGGCCCCAAATTGGGAAAGGAGTATGTCAAGGCTGTATATTGTTACCCTACTTATTTAACTTACATGCAGGATACATCATGCAAAATGCTGGGCTGAATGAAGCACAAGCTGGAATCAAGATTGTGAGGAAAAATATCAGTAACCTCAGATATGCAAATGACACCACCCTTATGGCAGAAATCAAAGAGGAATTAAAGAACCTCTTGATGAAGGTGAAAGAGGACAGTGAAAAAGCTGGCTTAAAACTCAACATTCCCAAATAAAAATCATGGCATCTGGTCCCATCGCTTCATGGCAAATAGATGGGGAAACAGTGGAAACAGTGACAGACTTTATTTTCGTGGACTCCAATATCACTGAGGATGGTGACTGTAGCCATGAAATTAGAAGACATTTGCTACTTGGAAGAAAAGCAATGACAAACCTAGACAGTGTATTAAAAAGTAGAGATATTACTTTGCCAAAAATGTCCATATAGTCAAAGCTATGGTTTTCCATTCGTTATATACATATGTGAGTTCTGGACAATAAAAAAGGCTGAGTGCTGAAGAACTGATGCCTTCAAACTGTGGTGCTGGAGAAGATTCTTGAGAGTCCCTTGGAGAGCAAGATCCAAGTCCAATCCAGTCCATCCTAAAAGAAATCAATCCTGAATATTCAATGGAAGTACAGATGCGGAAGCTGAATCTCCAATACTTTGGCCACCTGATGCAAAGAGCTGACTCATTTGAAAAGACCCTGATGCTGGGAAAGATTGAGGGCAGGAGGAGAAGAGGATGACAGAGAATGAGATGGTTGGATGGTATCACCAACTCAATCGACAAGGGTTTGGGCGGACTCTGGGAGTTGGTGATGGGCAGGGAGGCCTGGCGTACTGCGGTTCATGGGGTTGCAAAGAGTTGGACACGACTGAGCGACTGAACGGAACTGAATTTCAATAGTACAGAGAAATTTTGCTCAAATATATCTCCATTCTTCCCCACTTCTTTGTGATATTATCATGCATATTGCATCATATACATTAAAATACATCAAAATTGCTTTGTAATTATTGCTTTATGTAGTTGTATTTTGCATAATCTTTCATGTCTTTCATTTAGGATTCAGTTCAGTTCAGTCAGTCATGTCTGACACTTTGCGACCCCATGAATTGCAGCACGTCAGGCCTCCCTACCATCACCATCTCCCGGAGTTCACTCAAACTCACGTCCATTGAGTCAGTGATGCCATCCAGCCATCTCATCCTCTGTTGTCCCCTTTTCCTCCTGCCCCTAATCCCTCCCAGCATCAGAGTCTTTTCCAATGAGTCAACTCTTCGCATAAGGTGGCCAAAGCACTGGAGTTTCAGCTTTAGCATCATTCCTTCCAAAGAACACCCAGGGCTGATCTCCTTTAGAATGGACTGGTTGGATCTCCTTGCAGTCCAAGGGACTCTCAAGAGTCTTCTCCAATACCACAGTTCAAAAGCACCAATTCTAAAGGGTTTCAATTCATATGAATTCAAATTATGATTTAGCCTTTAAATTCAGCTGGAGGATTCACTTAAGTAGAATGTGTAAGTCAAGTATGTTGATGATAAATTTAAATTTTGTTTATCTAGAAATGTATTTATCCTTCGTATTTGAAGGGTAGTTTTACTGGGTATAGAATTCTTGGTTGACAGATTTTTTCTGTCAGAACTTTGAATATGTCATCCCAATGCATTCCGGACTTGTTGATTTCCAATGAGAAGCCAGCTGCTAATCTTTTCTGGGTCAGCTTGTAAATGTTTAGTGATTTATTTCTAACTATATTTAGAATTTGAACTTTGCCTTTTGAATTTGATTATGAAGTGTCTCTGGCTAGAACTTACCTAAGTTGTTGAATAGCAGAGGTGAAAGCAGCCATATTTGTCTTATTCTGTGACTTTTGGGGAATCTTTCAGTCTTTTATCATTGATTATGTTAACCATGAGGTTTTTAAGAATCAGCTTAGTTCAGTGGCTCAGTCATGTCCGATTTTTTGTGACCCCATGAACCGCAACATGCCCGGCCTCCCTGTCCATCACAAACTCCCGGGGTTTACCCAAACCCATGTCGATTGAATCGATGATGCCCATCCAACGATCTCATTCTCTGTCATCCCCTTTTCCTCCTGCCCTCAATCTTTCCCAGCATTAGGGTCTTTTCAAATAGTCAGCTTTTCATATCAGGTGGCCAAAATAATGGAGTTTCAGCTTCAACATCAGTTCTTCCAATGAACACCCAGGACTGATCTCCTTTAGGATGGACTGGTTGGATCTCCTTGCAGTCCAAGGGACTCTCAAGAGTCTTCTCCAACACCACAGTTCAAAGCATCAATTCATCTGTGCTCAGCTTTCTTTATAGTTCAACTCTCACATCCATACATGACTACTGGAAAAACCATAGCCTTGACTAGAGGGACCTTTGCTGACAAAGTAATATCTCTGCTTTTTAATATGCTGTCTAGGTTGGTCATAACTTTCCTTCCAAGGAGTAAGCATCTTTTAATTTCATGGCTGCAATCACCATCTGCAGTGATTTTGGAGCCCAGAAAAATAAAGTCAGCCACTGTTTCCCCATCTACTTGCCATTAAGTGGTGGGACCACATGCCATAATCTTAGTTTTCTGAATGTTGAGTTTTATGCCAACTTTTTCACTCTCCTCTTTCACTTTCATCAAGAGGCTCTTTAGTTCTTCTTCACTTTCTGCCATAAGGGTGGTGCATATCTGCATATCTGAGGTTATTGATATTTCTCCTGGAAAACTTGATTCAAGCTTGTGCCTCATTCAGCCCAGTGTTTCTCATGATGTACTCTGCATATAAGTTAAATAAACAGGGTGACAATATACAGCCTTGACGAACTCCTTTTCCTATTTGGAACCAGTCTGTTGTTCCATGTCCAGTTCTAACTGTTGCTTCCTGACCTGCATACAGATTTCTCAAGAGTCAGGTCAGGGTGTCTGGTATTCCCATCTCTTTCAGAATTTTCCATAGTTTATTGTGATCCACACAGTTAAAGGCTTTGGCATAGTCAATAAAGCAGAAATAGATGTTTTTTTCTGGAACTCTCTTGCTTTTTCCATGATCCAGCAGATGTTGCCAATTTGATCTCTTGTTCCTCTGCCTTTTGTAAAACCAGCTTGAACATCTGGAAGTTCACGGTTCACATATTGCTGAAGCCTGGCTTGGAGAATTTTGAGCATTACTTTATTAGCATGTGAGATGAGTGCAATTATGTGGTAGCTTGAGCATTCTTTGGCATTGCTTTTCTTTGGTACTAGAATGAAAACTGACCTTTTCCAGTCCTGTGGCCACTGCTGAGTTTTCCAAATTTGCTGGCATATTGAGTGCAGCACTTTCACAGCATCATCTTTCAGGATTTGAAATAGCTCAACTGGAATTTCATCACCTCCACTAGCTTTGTTCATAATGATCATACTGAGGAATTTTTCTTTTATTCCTAGTTTCCTAGGAGTTTTTATCATGTAATGGTGTTCATTGTTGTGAAGTTACTTTTCTGAATCAAGTGACATAGTCATGTGTTTTTTTTTTAAAAAAAACAATTTTATTAATTGATGTATTATTGATACCTTGATTTTATTGAAATATAATTGTTATAAACATTAGTTTCCAGATACATCATATTGATTCAAAATTTATATATATTGTGAAATAATCATCATAAGAAGTCCAATTGGAATCCATTACCACAGTTTTTTTTTCTTTTGATGAGAACTTTTAAGATCTGTTTTCTTAGCAACTTTCAAATATATAATATAATGTTATTAACTATAATTCCCATGCTGTACATTATATCCCCAAGATTTATTTATTTCATAACTGGAATTTTGTATCTTTTGATCTTCTTCACCCATTCTGGCATTCTCCCCCTTCCCACTGCTGCTGCTGCTAAGTTGCTTCAGTCGTGTACAACTCTGTGTGACCCCATAGATGGCAGCCCACTAGGCTCCTCTGTCCCTGGGATTCTCCCACTGCTAGTAACTACCAATCTGTTCTCCATATCTAAAATTTTGGACTTTTTGTTTTTGCTTTGGATTCTACATTACAAGTGAGGTCATATAATATTTGTCTTTCTCTGACTTATTTCATTTAATATAATGCCTTCAAGGTCCATCATGTGGTTACGAATGGAAAGATTTCCTCTTTTATGACTGAATAGTATTCCATTCTATGTATATGTTTGTGTTTATATATGTATGTGTGTGTGTATATGTATACCACATTTTCCTTATCCATTCATCCATAATTGACATTTAAACTGTTTCCATGTCTTAGCTTGGATAAGGAAATGGCAACCCATTTCAATATTCTTGCCTGGAGAATCCCATGGACAGAGAAGCCTGGCGGACTACAGCCCATGGGGTCACAAAGAGGTGGACACGACTGAGCAACTAACACACACGTGTCTTAGCTATTGTAAATAATTCTGCAGTGAACATGGGGTGCATGTATCTTTTCAAGATAGTGTTTTCATTTCCTTTGGAAATGGTAGTTATCAGGCTTTCCTGGTGGCTCAGCTGTAAAGAACCCACCTACATTGCAGGAGCCACAAGAGATGTGGGTTTGATTCCTGGATCGGGAAGATCACCTGGAAAAGGACATGGCAATGCACTCCAGTATTCTTGCCTGGAGAATCACATGGACTGAGGAGCCTGGTGGGCTATGTTCCATAGGGTCCCAAAGAATCACACACAACTGAAGTGACTGTGCAAGCATGGATACACCCACATGAAGTGTCTATATGTCTTTATCCTAATTCCATGAGCTTCTTAGATGTGTAAATTAATCAATTCAGTTCAGTTGCTCAGTCATGTCTGACTTTGTGACCTCATGGAATGCAGCACGCCAGGCTTCCCTGTGCGTCACCATCTCCCAGAGCTTGCTGAAACTCATGTCCATCCAATCAGTGATGCCATCCAACCATCTTATCCTCTGTTGTTCCCTTCTCCTGCCTTCAGTATTTCCCAGCATCAGGGTCTTTTCCAATGAGTCAGTTCTTCACATCAGGTTGCTGAAGTATCAGTGTTTCAGTTTCAGCATCAGTTCTTCCAATGAATATTCAGGATTCATTTCCTTTAGGATGGACTCGTTGGATCTCACTGCAGTCAAAGGGACTCTCAACAGTCCTCTCCAACACCACAGTTCAAAAGCATCAATTCTTCAGCTCTCAGCTTTCTTTATGGTCCAACTCTCACATCCATACATGACTACTAGAAAAACCATAGCTTTAATTAGACGGATATTTGTTGGTAAAGCAATGTCTATGTTTTTTAATATGCTATCTAGGTTGATCACAGGTTCTTCCAAGGAGCAAGCATCTTTTAATTTCATGGCTGCAATCACCATCTGCAGTGATTTTGGAGCCCAATATTTTACATCAAACCTGAGAGTTTTTCAGCTGTTATTTCTTAAAAATTTTTTTTGTCTCTTTTTTTCCTCTCTTTCTAAGACTCCCATTATACATACATTTGATGGTATTCCAGAGGCTCTATTAATTTTTCTTTTTTTCTGTTCTTCAGACAGGATAATCTCTTGACCAATCTTCAAGTCTATTGATTCTTTCTTCTTACAGCTAAAATCTATTGTTAAATCCACCCAATGAATTTACAATTTCAGTTATTACACTTTTCAACTCAGTAATTTCTATTTGTTTTTGGTTTTGTTTTAAATATTAGATTAATTTATACCCCTCTATGGATTTTCTATATTTGGTGAGATATTTTCATCATAGTTTCCTTCAGTTATTTTAAATATAGTCTACTTCTTTAAATATATTTTTATAGTTGATTTAAACACTTTGTCCAATAACTGTAACAACTGAACTCCCTCCTGTATACAAGAATGTGACTGCTTTTACTCCTACTTGTAGACCATAGCTTCCATTTTCCTTGTTGTCGTGTGTTTTCTTGTTGAAAACTGGACATTTTAAATAGTATATTGTAGCAACTTTGGAATTAGTAACCTTGTCTTTTTTTGTTACTGTTTTCTTCTCATTGCTGCTTGCTTTAGTGACCTTCCTAGATTAATCTTACAGATTCTATATTCCTTGCAATGTGGAGGTGCTAGATAGATAGATACATAGATAGATATTACATCTTCTTTATCCATTCTTACATGGATAGACACTTAGGCTATTTCCATATCTTAGCTATTATAAATAATGCTTCAATGAACATGGTGTTGCATATATCTATTCATATTAGTGTGTATATTTTTTTGGATAAATACCCAGAAGTGAAAGTGCTATATTACTATATTACATGGTAGTTCTATTAATTTTTTGAGGCACCTCTACACTGTTTTTCATAGTGGTTGCACCAACTTACTTTCCCACCAAAAGTGAGCAAGAATTTCCTTTTTTCCACATCCTTGCCAACACTTGTTATTTGTTTGTATTTTCAATAATAGTCATTCTAACAGGTGTCAGATGGTTATTGTTTTGATTTGCATTTCCCTGAAGATCAATAATGTTGAACATCTTTTCATATACTTGTTGGCCATGTCTTCTTTGGAAAAATATTTATTCAGTTCTCAGCTCATTTGTTAATCAGACTATCTTTTTTTTTTTTGCTATTGAGTTTTATGAGTTCTTTATATATCTTAGACATAATTCCTTAAGATATGTGATTGCAAATATTTCCCCCCATTCAGATATTCACCCTTTCATCTTGTTGATGACTACTTTTGCTCTTCAGAAGTTTATTTAGTTTGATGTATTCCCACTTGCTTATTGGTGGAGGGGGGAGTTGCTTACCAGGGTCCAGCCCCAGTAGGATCCAGGGATTCCCTCGGGAGGACGGCATTGGCAAAAAGAATAGCAAAGCAGAGAGATTAGAGGCTCATTATAACTGGTTTACACAGAAAGTCAATAAAACCCATGACATCAGGTTTGCTCTGACCGTGGAGGCCACAGGCACCCTCTCGAATCGCTGAAGGTGCCCCACCTTAGGCACCTTCTCAAGTGGGTCTTAGAAGCCCAGGCAAGTAGTGGTCCCAGAGGACCCCCACGCTCCAATTAAATGTCCTGAAGGAAGAACAGAAAAAAAAGGAGAGAAAAAGAAACAAGAAAGAATGACATGGGGAGACCAAGCTTTGAGCAAGGCCCGTAGCTTTATTTTCAAAGGGAGCGTATATACCTTAAGTTGTGCATAGAGGATAATAGGGGGTGTGAAACCATACAATGTCAGCAGTCTTTGATCCTTATTGAGACCAGGCTTTCTTTTCTGCAAACTTATCGTATACAAATGGTTTAGGTGATTTACATCATCTTCTGGCCAGAAGGCCTGTTAACGTTTTATGACTCTGATAAAGGTTTGTCAACCATAAGATTTACTTTCTCTTAGAGTAATTATTTTAAAGTTTGGCGCCATCCTCTGAAGGTGTTAGATAAAGTTGCATTCCTATAGGGCAAAGGTGCAGTGGGCTTATAACAAAGGAAAGATTTTATTACCTTAAGGGTCTAAAGTTGTTAACACCAAGGCCACTACTTATTTTTTCTGTATACCAACTCTATTAATTAATACACTTCCAAGGATACAATACAGGGGATGTGGAAACTTGGCAGCAAGCATTGGCTCAACAATGAAATCTTCTACTAGTTCTATTCTAACAATTTCTAACTCTCCGAGAGGCACTATACTATTTGAATATCTTAAGCTTCCCATGCCTCTCGCAATTGGGAGGCTGTATGCGTAGC
This sequence comes from Bos indicus x Bos taurus, assembly GCF_003369695.1. Lineage (NCBI taxonomy): Eukaryota > Metazoa > Chordata > Mammalia > Artiodactyla > Bovidae > Bos > Bos indicus x Bos taurus. The sequence goes on along the minus strand of NC_040105.1, from coordinate 81,329,680 downwards.
TGTAGGAGTCCGGGTAAACCTGTCAGGCAAGTTAGAAAGCCACCTGAGAGGTTTGGATTGAAATACTCCTATTATGCCCAGGAGGCTAGAGCTCTAAGTTGATTTCCATCAGAGAAAGGTGGTCGGGGATAGCCCCCCGTTAATGTCAGAGGAGTTGGTGAAAGTTGTAAAATAGTAAAACAGACAGATTCTGGTTTTGGGGTAGACACTCAGGCAGATCCAGGGGGTGCCCCTTGAGTCCTGACTTGCCTTGCCCGTAAGGGCTCTCCCGCATGATCTTGTCATGGGTGGGAACTCCCGTGCTGGCTCCCGGCAGTTTTTTTTTTTTTTGAGTCAGATTTTTAAGAAATGGTTAAGACCAATTTTAAGGAGTTACCACTCATGTTTCCTTCCAGGAATTTCATGGTTTCAAGTCTTACATTCAAATCTTTAATTTATTTTGAGTTAATGTTTGTATGTTATGTAAAGTAGTAGTCTAGTTTCATTCTCCTGTATGTGGCTGTCCAGTTTTCCCAAAACCCTTTATTGAGGAGACATTTCTCATATCCTTACCTCATTCACTATAAATTAATTGACTCTCTCTCTCTCTGTATGTGTGTGTATATATATATATATATATATATATATATAAAATTTTGGGGCTTTCTGTTCTGTTCCATTGATCTACATCCTGTTTTTATGCCAGTACCATACTATTTTGATTACTGTAGCTTTGTAATATAGTTTGAAATCAATACCTCCAGTTTTATTTTTGTTTCTCAAGATAGCTTTTGCTATTTGGAGTCTTTAAGTGTTTCATATGAATTTTAGGATTCTGTGAAAAATGCCACTGGAATTTTGATAGGGTTTGCATTGAATATGTTGATTGTTTTGAGTGGCATGGACATTTTCACAATATGAGTTCTTCCAACATGTAAGCATAGAATATCTGTCCATTTATTTTTGTCTTCCTCAATTTGTTTCATCAACGTCTTATAGTTTTTGGTATACAGATCTTTCAATGTCTCTGTTAAATTTATTCCTCAGTATTTTATTCTTTTGGTGCAATTGTAAATGAAATTGTTTTAATTTCTCTTTCTGGTAGTTTATTGTTAGTTTATAGAAATGCAATAGATTTTTGTATATTGTTTTTTTATATTGCAACTTTACCAAATTCACTCATTATTTCTAACAAATTTTTGATGGAGTCTTTAAGGTAGGTGTATACTATCATGTAATCTGCACATGGTGACAGTGTTACTTCTTCCTTTCCAATTTATATGCCTTTCATTTATTTTCTTGCTTAATTGTTGTCACTAGGGCTTTCAATGACATGTTGAATAAAAGTGGTGAGAGTGGGCATCCTTGTCTTGTTCCTGATCTTAAAGGGAAAGTTTTCAGCTTTTCACTGCTGTGTATGATGTTACTGTGGACTTGTCATATATGACCTTTATTATGTTGAAGTACATTCCTCTATTCCCACTTTTTTGAGAATTTTTACCATAAATGGATGTTGAATTTTGTCAAATGTTTATTCTCTATCTATTGAGATGGTCATATACTTTTATCTTTTTGTTGATATGGTTTATTACACAGATGGCTTTGTGGCTGTTGAACCATCCTTGCATCCATAGAACAAATTCTACCTTATCACAGTGTTGATTCTTTTAATTTATTGTTGAATTTGGCTCACTAATATTTTGTGGGGGGTTTTCACATGTACATTCATCAGGGATTTTAGCCTGCAATCTTCTTTTCTTGTAGTGTATTTCTCTGGTTTTGGTATTAGAGTAATTCTGGTCTTGTAAAATAAGTTTGGATGCATTCTCTCCTCTCTTGTTTTTTAGAAGAGTTTGAGAAGGATTGATCTTAATTATTCCTTGAGTTTGGTATAATTCACCATTGAAGCCATCAGTCCTGGATTTTCATGTATTTTTATTGCCTTCATGAGAAAACATTTCCCAAGTCCCTCATTTTGCCACTCTGGAATTCCTGTCCTTGTGAATACTTCTTTATAAGTCTTTAATTATAAAAACATTTTAAACATAACATTGTCCTATTTAATAAAATTAAATGGTTACTTAATATTATCAGCCACCTAATCTATATTCAGTTTTCTCAACTGACTAAAATTAAGATCTAAACAAGTTGCTTCATTTAAATTAAGACCCAAAAACAGCCACACATTTCATTCATTTCTTATGAAACCATTCTTGGAAAGGCTTGGTTCTAACCCTTAGGAGAGGGAACATTTATCAGAAGAAAATACAAAGTCAAGGAAGTACTTTAATTGCAGATGAGAGACTTGCACATATTTTTAGGTTCAAAGGAAATCAGTATGGTTTATGGCTTATAAAACAACCCTCCCCATGTTCAAAGGTCTAATCCAACAGTGGCTATTAATTCCAGTTTAGCCTGGGGTTCAGGAGGAAAAGCAAAAGCTCAGACTGGGAAGAATGAATTTAGAATGGTACCAGGTCAGTAAAAAAGCTGGAGGAGAAAGGATGAAAGTTCTTGGGCAAACCATCAATAATGTAACTTGGCCTTACTTTGGGATGCCAGACTTTTGGTGAATAACTCTTATTTGTGAACTGCTTTTCTATTCTGAATTTTAACATATCTTTCCACTAGTTAACACCAAGGAATAGTATAAAAAGCACTGAGGGCCTAGTCTCTATTTTCAGCTTTGCCAGTAACTGTGATTTTCTGAAGTCACTTGACTTCTTTGGGCTCTTTTTCATAATTTGTAAAATGAGAGGACTGGATTAGATGTCTCTAAAATTGCTTTTCTCTCTAAAATATGATTATTCTAAGGCATTCCTTAGGTGTGTGTATACACACATGCACACAATAAACTGAGATTATCATCAATGACTGAGTGTATCTTTTTTGCTTTCCTTACCTGAAAATCAAGTCCACAAGAACTTTCTTTCCCCATCTCTCATCATAATCTGTTTTATGGAAAGACCCTAAATTTAAAGACTGATATAAACTAATTAGTAGGAAAGAAATATTACCCTTTCTTCCCATTCAAATTCAAGATAAAACATTATTACTATGACAGGTTGTATCTGGTTTTTGTAATAAGAGCTAGTATCATAAGTGAAACTACCTGAAAAAAAAAAAAAAATAGCTCTGAGGGAGTGGAAGCAAAATAGTATATTGTGATTGAAAATAACCATATACAGTTTCCAAAAGTTAAATTGTGGAGTAAGCTTTGTCAAATTGAAACATAAGCTCTTAAATCATCTTTAAATTGAGATAACTTTGCAGATATCATGGAGTCATACACTTTTGCAAGAATAAAAGTTATGTTTATCAATGTACTTTTGGGATATGAATCAGATATTTCAGAGATCACTTTTCTTGAACAATATGATGGCTCCATTCCAAAAATTTTAATTTCATATTCATTTATATCATACTTTTTAGCCAACCAAATAAGATAGCTGAAACCACAGAGTCCACCCTCTGACTGAAATTAAACATTTTCTTTTATAAACTGACTACATAAATCAGATAAATGCTAAAATGCCTTTCACTTTGTGCATCTAATCAAATAGCTATCAGATTTGGTTTCTGTGTCCTGTCTAAAATATGCATCTAAACTAAAATTAAAACCTTTATTTTACTCAGAGGTCTCCCCATACTATTTTATTCTGTGACCAGCTTCACTGTATTTAACACCTTAAACATGTTCTTATGGATCCAGAAACAACTAGTAATTCACCAAGATGGAAATGTCATAACGATGATAAAAAAAGAAAAGAAAAGAAAACAAAGGTCATAGTTAAAATATTCTAACTCATGGGCCAAACCACAACCAATTGAAAAAAAAAAAAAACTACTGAATATCCGTTTTTGTCCAGCATTGAATAGAACAAAGTGGGATATAGAAAAGTGTTAGTTCCAATCTGTGCCTACAAGGGAATTTTTCATATAATTATGTGTATGCATGCGTGTGTTTGTATGTGTTGGTGGGAGGCAGAAATTTACATAAAGAGATAATGAACAATGTGAGGTTATGTGCTAATGATGCAAGTGAAGGGAAAGTCACTCAGGCGTGTCTGACTCTTTGCAACTCGGACATGTTCCATGTCCCCATGGAACATATGGTCCATGGAATTTTCCAGGCCAGAATACTGCAGTGGGTAACCTTTTCCTTCTCCAGGGGATCTCCCCAACCCAGGGATCAAACCCAGGTCTCCCGAATGGCAGACAGATTTTTTACCAGCTAAGCCAAAAGGGAAGCACAATGATGCAATGTACTGAACATATAACAAGTAGTGCAGAAATTCAGAGGAAGGACATGTCTCTGTGGTCAACTCTGAGATCTGATGATAATAAGGTTCACAAAGACAACATTTCAATGACAATAAAATCGACTGCATATTCTCCCAGCTTCTGAATTACCATATAAGTGGTCCCTTTCATACTTTAAATATGTTATTCATAAAGTCCACTCAATTTTGAGGAGAAAGAGAGAAACACAACTTAATTAAACATGCTTTCAGGAGAGCATCTTTTTATTAATAGTTCATTTAAATTACAAGTGGTTATATCTCTGTAACTTTTAGATATATATTCTTAACACACTACTATATAATTATTGTAAAGGTAAAAATAGATGTAGTTTAAAATGTTGTGACAAATGCTATGGAACTGAACCATGATGGCAAAAACATTATGATAAAGATTTACTAATATTTTGAAAAGTTTTCCCTCAATTGTCATCTGCTACATTAAAAAATGGCACCAAAATATAAATAAAATGATCATGAATAAAGTGGCCAATAAATGTACAACTGCCCTTATAAGGGCCTCCTCTAAACAGAGACATTACTTTGCCAACAAAGGTCCGTCTAGTCAGGGCTATGGTTTTTCCAGTAGTCCTGTATGGATGCGAGAGTTGAACTGTGAAGAAAGCTGAGAGCCAAAGAATTGATGCTTTGAACTGTGGTGTTGGAGAAGACTCTTGAAAGTTCCTTGGACTGCAAGGAGATCAAACCAGTCCATTCTAAAGGAGATCAACCCGGGGTGTTCTTTGGAAGGAATGATGCTAAAGCTGAAACTCCAGTTCTTTGGCCACCTCATGTGAAGAGTTGACTCATTGGAAAAAACTCTGATGCTGGGAGGGATTGGGGGCAGGAGGAGAAGGGGACGACAGAGGATGAGATGGCTGGATGGCATCACTGACTCGATGGACGTGAGTTTGAGTGAACTCTGGGAGCTGGTGATGGACAGGGAGGCCTGGCGTGCTGCAATTCATTGGGTTGCAAAGAGTTGGACACAACTGAGCAACTGAACTGAACTGAACTGAACTAGTCCTTATTAATTATAATTTAAAAGTGTTGAGATTAAGTACTATAAAGTTAACTTATCTCTATACTTTTTCTGAAAATTTTGATTGCCCTTCTCTGCTTTTAGTCCAATCAGTTTTATGTTTATAGATGTTCATTCTGAACAGTTGATAGGGCCTAAAGGGAGAATGGCCTTTGAAGATGCTTTCTGGGGTCATGTGTCAACATTTCAGGTCACCAAATATTTATTGAATTCTCTTTCTGTATTAGGCCCTGTTTTTAGCATTAGGAATACAGAAGTAAATAAATAGGGCTCTAGCCCTCAGGGAATATATTGACATTCAGAAAAATATTCAAATAATTTAAACAAGTCACACAATCTAGTATTTTATTTTTTAATTAGTGTCACTAGATAAAACATTAATTTTCAACATAAGCCTTGAATAATTTCTGGAGAATTTTCAGAATCACACTGTCTAAATTCAGTGACTCTGACTAAGGGAAGCTAAAGGAGAGCTGAAATATCTGGTTCTAATTAAATTTCTTGAGGCAAATAATGGCTTCATAACATTCCTTAGGAAATAAGATTAATTTTTACAGAGATATATAATGCCTGTGACTATGTGACAAAACATTTTTGGAAGGAAATAAAGTGCTGCATTGCTTTTGGGTGTTACTGTTAATGTAGGAATGGGTATCATTCCTTTTCCAAAGGATTTTTTTAATAATGCAAGTATTAGAGATGACTTGTCAGTCTATTTACATTGACAACTGTCAACAAACAGTGGCATTTTTTTAGGTGTTGTAGTGCAACAGAAAGTAGGCTTTGAGGACTTTCCAGGTGGTCCAGTGGCTCTAATCCCAGGCTCCCAATGCAGGGGACCTGGGTTCGATTCCTGGGCAGGGAACTAGATCCCACATGTCATACTAAGAGTTTGCATGCCACAACTAAGACCCAGCAAAGCCAAATAAATTAATTTTTAATAAATAAATAAATCTATTTTAAAAAATAAAGTGACCTTTGTACCAGATGAACATGGGTTTAAATCCATATATTACCATCTTCTCACCTTAGGTAAGTCATCTTTTATTTCTAAAAAACAATTTATTCACCTATTAAATTGGGAAATAAATATCTAGGTGGTATGGCACTGAGAGAGGCTGTACACAAAGAATATCTGGTACTGAGTATGTGTGTGATATTTTACTTAATGTTAATAAAATAACTCTCAGGAAGGAATGGATTTTAGTAGAATCTTATTTTTAAAGACTTGAATAAAAGTGATCAGGCAAATTATATTGAAGTTCACATGTCACAAACTTCTGAGAATCTGTCCCAGATGAATGATAGGTTAGTAGAATGAGATTTTTAAAAATAGAAAAAAAGACTACACTATCTCATAAGTCAGATTACAAGTGGAAGTGTCTTACAGCTTTGTGAATTGTACTGGATTAGCATATTTGTGTACAGCATATATGACTTGGTGGAGTGGGAAATGATCATACATAGTTCATGCTTTAATTTATATATATATATATATATATATATATATATATATATATATCTTTGCTGCCTTTTCCATATTTAAAAAAATAAGTTTGTATCTGTCATTATGAAAATAGAGCTACATAGATTAAACTTCCTTCATAAGAGACAGTGGCAGACCCTCTGGGACATAGGTGGAGGGTTGGCTCTATAGCATGCAATCTTTGCTCTCCCAGGTCAGGCTTGGAGGACTAACTTTCAGGCTAGTCAAACACTTCCCATCTTGAATCTCTTTACTATCTCTTCAGACTGCACATAAACAAACCAAAATATGGAGAATAAAAAAATATATAGGGCTAAATAATCGAAGAGAATATTAGAAGTTTTGTGTCTAAATCTTGTATCCTTAATCATTGACTGACCAACCTCCCCAGGATTCCATTTGCAAAGACATTTAACAAAACATAAAATCAACACTTGTTGCAGCATTCATTTACAGAACATGGAAAAAGCAAGCGAGTTCCAGAAAAAAACATCTATTTCTGCTTTATTGACTATGCCAAAGCCTTTAACTGTGTGGATCACAATAAACTGTGGAAAATTCTGAAAGAGATGGGAATATCAGACCACCTGACCTGCCTCTTGAGAAATCTGTATGCAGGTCAGGAAGCAACAGTTACAACTGGACATGGAACAACAGATTGGTTCCAAATAGGAAAAGGAGTATGTCAAGGCTGTATATTGTCACCCTGCTTATTTAACTTCTATGCAGAGTACATCATGAGAAACGCTGGACTGGAAGAAGCACAAGCTGGAATCAAGATTGCGGGGAGAAATATCAATAACCTCAGATATGCAGATGATACCACCCTTATGGCAGAAAGTGAAGAGGAACTAAAAGGCCTCTTGATGAAAGTGAAAGTGGAGAGTGAAAAAGTTGGCTTAAAGCTCAACATTCAGAAAACGAAGATCATGGCATCCAGTCCCATCACTTCGTGGGAAATAGATGGGGAAACAGTGGAAACAGTGTCAGACTTTATTTTTGGGGGCTCCAAAATCACTGCAGATGGTGACTGCAGCCATGAAATTAAAAGACGCTTACTCCTTGGAAGGAAAGTTATGACTAACCTAGATAGCATATTCAAAAGCAGAGACATTGCTTTGCCAACAATCCGTCTGGTCAAGGCTATGGTTTTTCCTGTGGTCATGTATGGATGTGCGCGTTGGACTGTGAAGAAGGCTGATCGCCGAAGAATTGATGCTTTTGAACTGTGGTGTTGGAGAAGACTCTTGAGAGTCCCTTGGACTGCAAGGAGATCCAACCAGTCCATTCTGAAGGAGATCAGCCCTGGGATTTCTTTGGAAGGAATGATGCTAAAGCTGAAACTCCAGTATTTTGGCCACCTCATGCAAAGAGTTGACTTATTGGAAAAGACTCTGATGCTGGGAGGGATTGGGGGCAGGAAGAAAAGAGGACGACAGAGGATGACATGGCTGGATGGCACCACCGACTCGATAGACGTGAGTTTGAGTGAACTCTGGGAGATGGTGATGGACAGGGAGGCCTGGCGTGTTGTGATTCATGGGGTTGCAAAGAGTCGGACATGACTGAGTGACTGAACCGAACTGAACTGAAGCTTTTTTGAACAATCTTACCAAGCAAGTATAAGTAAGGAATTATCAAGGCAAAATTTTAGTCAGGAGTGGAACCCACACATAGTGGAGTATTCAGACAAGAATTCAAACAGAAGATCATGCCCATTTTAAGCTGGCACCCTAAAGGACTATACTGTGGTGTTAGAGTAAATAAGAGATAGACCAGAATCATACCCTAATTCCTAGCATCTTCCAAGAAAGGTGACTTGGAATTGAGGGGAGGAAGGAACCTGTCCCTAATCACAAATAATCACAAGCCAGAACTCACAGAGATTTTCAGTGGTCCAAAAATTCAAGCTATAAACTGAGCTGATAATCATGGAATATTATCCAACCCTCCATCGATGTCCCAGAGGCTCTGCCACTGTCTCTTATGGAGGAAGTTTCATCTAGTAGCTCTATTTTCATGATGACAAATACAAACTGTTTTTTAAACATGGAAAAGGCAACAAAGACATATGATAATATTGACATGAACCAGTGCCCCTGTGCAACAATTGTTTGGTTTAGTTGGTCAGTCATGTCCAACTCTTTGTGACCCCATGGATTGCAGCACTCCAGGCTTCCCTATCCATCACCAATTCCTGGAGCTGACTCAAACTCATGTCCATTGCATCAGTGATGTCATCCAACCCCCTCATCCTCTGTCATCCCCTTTCCTCCTGCCTTCAATCTTTCTCAGCATCAGGGTTGTTTCCAATGAGTCAGTTCTTCGCATCAGGTGGCCAACGTATTGGAATTTCAGGTTCAGCATTAGTTCGTCCAATGAATATTCAGAACTGATTTCCTTTAGGATCGACTGGTTGGATGTCCTTGCAGTCCAAGGGACTCTCAAGAGTCTTCTCCAACACCACATTTCAAAAGCATCAATTCTTTATTGTTCAGATTTCTTTATGGTCCAACTCTCATGTCCATACATGACTACTGAAAAAACCATAACTTTGACTAGATGGACCTTTGTTGGCAAAGTAATGTCTTTGCATTTTACTAAGGTATCGAGGTTGATCATAGCTTTTCTTTCAAGGAGCAAGAGTCTTTTAATTTCATGGCTGCAGTTACCATCTGCAGTGATTTTGGAGCCCCCCAAAATAGTCTGCCACTGTTTCCACTGTTTCCCCATCTATTTGCCATGAAGTGGTGGGACCGGATGCCATGATCTTAGTTTTCTGAATGTTGAGCTTTAACCCAACTTTTTCACTCTCCTCTTTTACTTTCATCAAGAGGCTCTTTAGTTCTTCTCCACTTTCTGCCATAAGGGTGGTGTCATCTGCATATCTGAGGTTATTGATATTTCTCCCGGCAATCTTGATTCCAGCTTGTGCTTCATCCAGCCCAGTGTTTCTCATGATGTACTCTGCGTATAAGTTAAATAAGCAGGGTGACAATATACAGCATTGATGTACTCCTTTTCCAATTTGGAACCAGTCTGTTGCTCCATGTCCAGTTCTAACTGTTGCTTCCTGACCTGCATACAGATTTCTCAGGAGGCAAGTCAGGTTGTCTGGTATTCCCATCTCATTAAGAATGTTCCACAGCTTGTGATCCACACAGTCAAAGGCTTTGGTGTAGTCAGTAAAGCAGAAGTAGATGTTTTTCTGGAACTCTCTTGCTTTTTCAATGATCCAGCGGATGTTGGCAATTTGATCTCTGGTTCCTCTGCCTTTTCTCAATCCAGCTTGAACATCTGGAAGTTCACGGTTCTCGTACTGTTGAAGCCTGGCTTGGAGAATTTTGAGCATTACTTTGCTAGTCTGTGAGATGAGTGCAATTGTGCAGTAATTTGCACATTCTTTGGCATTGCCTTTCTTTGGGATTGGAATGAAAACTGACCTTTTCCAGTCCTGTGGCCACTGCTGAGTGTTCCAGATTTGCTGGCATATTGAGTGCAGCACTTTCACAGCATCATCTTTTAGGATTTGAAATAGCTCAACTGGAATACCATTACCCCCACTAGCTTTGTTCATAGTGATGCATCCTAAGGCCCACTTGGCTTCACATTCCAGGATGTCTGGCTCTGGTGACTGATCACAGCATCGTGGTTATCTGGGTCCTGAAGATCTTTGTTTAGTTCTGTGTATTCTTGCCACCTCTTCTTAATACCTTCTGCTTCTGCATCAATAAGGAGATAGCAAACAATGCATTTGACAAAAATACAAAATTGAGTAGGTATTTCATAAAACAAACCCAAATGGCCAATAAACATATGTGAAGATGCTCAAACTTATTCATAATCAGGGAAATTAAAACTACAGTTGTGAAAGTCACTCAGTCGTCTCTGACTCTTTGCAACCCCATGGACTGTAGCCTGTCAGGCTCCTCTGTCCATGAAATTCTCCAGGCATGAATAATGGAGTGGGTAGCTGTTCCCTTTTTCAGGGAATCTTCCCAATTTAGGGATTGAACTAGGGTCTCCTGCATTGCAGGCAGATTCTTTACCAGCTGAGCTACCAGGGAAACCCCCCAAAAGCTACAATTAAATACCAGTAAATACTCAGCAGACTGGTAAAAATTAAAATGTGCCTATATTTGTGTTAGCAAGCATCTGGAACAACAGGAAGTCATACACTTGTGACGGGAATGTAAATTGACACAACTATGATGAAAAACAATATATGTACCCTATGATTCAGAAGTCCCATTGCTGTGTATGAAACCTAGAAAAAGGCTTACTCCTGAGCACCAAGATATGTGTAAAAGAATCATTTATAGCAGTATTGCTTGAAATTACCCCAAATTTATACAAACTAAATTGTACAAACTAAATTACCCCAAATTTGTGCAAACTAAATTGTACAAGTACAGTAAAATGGATACTTAAATTGCTACCTTTGGTGATATAACCGAATACTATACAGATGAGGAAGTTTAGGCACAAAGAGGTACAGATATTTACCCAAAATCAGGCAAATTTTAAAGGACAGAGTTGGGGTTTGCCTCCACATAATCTAACCCGAAAGTCTTTAGCTATTATACTATGCTGCCTGCGTTAAATCTGTTTTGCAGGAAATGAATACTATTAGGTTGAACTGTATGAAACTGAAATTTTTGTAAATCAGGTGTTATTACCAAATTTATATGGTTCAGCCTAATAGTTCTCTTAAGTTCTAATCCAGATGGCCTGAAATCACCTTGCTCAGTGTATAAGCCTACTTCTCCCTAGCTTTCTCACTCAAAATGACTCACTAAGCTGTTGTTTATCAGTGAAAAAAGTTTTCTTTGCTCATAACTTAAAAGCCAACATTGTTAAAGGGCTGTGCTCAATTCTTTATTCTGGTTTTCATTTTACTAAATGACTGTGGAACAGAACAATCTGACTAACCATGGAGAATGGAAATGATGAAAGCAATTACAACGGTCAACCTCTGACAAGAATCTTTGGCATATATTTATACTAGTCACCCACTTCTGAGAAACAAAATTTAAAATTTAAAACCCATAAGAATCTTTTTTTGGTCCACCCTATACTCTGAATGGGGCTTCCCAGGTGGCACTAGTAGTTAAGAATCCTCCTGCCAATTCAGGAGACACGGGATCAATCCCTGGGTTAGGAAGATCTCCTGGAGAAAGGAATGGCTACCTACTCCAGTATTCTTGCCTGGAGAATTCCATGGACAGAGCAGCCTGGCAGGCTATAGTCCCTGGGGTCACAAAGAATTGGATGCCATTGAGTACACACACACATTCCAAATGAGGGTAAATCATCTGTCCCTGGATCTGGTTCCCCCAAAGGAGTCTATACAACAAAATCCCACCAAGTTTGAAAGATCCTTCCAAAATTTCATGGACGCAAATAAGAAAACCCAGGGATCAAAGCCAGGTCTGCCACATTGCAGGCAGATTCTTTACCAGCTAAGCCAAAAGGGACGCCCAAGACTTCCCTACTGGAGTGGGTAGCCTATTCCTTCTCCAGCAGATCTTCCTGACCCAGCAATCAAAATGGGATATCCTGCATTGCAGACGGATTCTTTACCAACTGATCTATCAGGGAAGCCATAAGAAAATATAGAACATTTATTTTTTTATACACACAGAGAAATTTCTCTCAGAATTTTAGTTCAAGGTTTTAAGAAGATAGCAGAAGATAAAGAAAGATGACAAGCAAGTCATGAAAAATTTGGTCACAAGAAAGTCTTTATGATTTCACAGACCAGAAATATCTATTTGTTGGGTATGGGAAAAAAATGAATTAGAAGATCATAGATGCTTGAGACAATGTGTCTTAAGTATAAGAGATTGAATCAAATAATCTGGAAAAAGAAAGCTACAAAGCAGTCATGTGATTTTGTTCTAAAAAGTGTATCTTTTTCTAATGATTCAAAGCTAGGGTTTTCTGGGATGTTCCCTGGTGGTCCAGTGGTTAAGACTTCATGCTTCTAATGCAGGGGGCTTGGGTTAAATCCCTGGTAAGAAGCTAAGACTCCACATGCTAAGCAATATAGCCAAAATAATAATAAAAGCTAGGGTTTTTCTTTTCATGCAGAAATAAACACATCAAAGCTAAATTATAAAATCCTCATATATTCCTTACAATAATGAAGAAATTCATTCATTTATATATATATATATATATATATATATATATACACACATATTGCATTTAGGTTAGTGTTTGGAGGATGAGAACATTCTGTTCAGGGATTAGTCCTGCATAATTCATTTAATAGTATTCATAAAACTAAGAAAAACTAGGGAACTCCCTGTCTCTGCCCCACATGCCCTTGCCCCTACCTCCAGAGCATTTGTAAATCTTTATGAACTAGATAAATTTCAGATTCTAAAGAGGTTTTGTACTTCATCAATATAACCTTCCCAATTTAGATGAAATCAGGTATAGATTAGGACAGTGTCAGGAACATTTTGGGAAATTTTTGTTATGCCTCAAATTCAAGTTTTCATCTTCCTGCTTATGTCTGGGGAGGAAGTAACCTTAATATCAGTTTCTTCAAAGTACGTTTGCTCTGGTCTCAAAATGAAGTTCTCAAGAAAGCTCCCCCTGAGTGATACAAGCTCAAGAAGAAATTTATTTATTTTACTTTTGGCCAAAGGAGGGTTTTGAGGAAAGATTTCTGAAACAGTTTAATCACCCTTTTGTGGTTATTAAAATGGAAAACTGCTTGAGATTCTAACTGTGCTGCAGAATACCAAATATTTTAGTGTAGTCATTATTTTGTTGTTGTACAAGAGACTTATGATTCATGCTTTATCATACTTTACACTTACAAGGAATCAAAAATTCCAATGTTTCTCATTAACTGAAGGCATACACACCATACAATGCTGAGTAAAATCCTCTCCATCTGCAGCTTATTCTTGGAAATGAAAGCCTTTAAATATGTCATTTAATTCTTTCTCAGTTGATTCCTGAAAGGAAGCTAACCTGTTACAGGCCTTTCTCAGAAACAAAATAATTATCAGTAATTATAATTATTAATGATCTTCATTAGAAGTTATCTTAAATATTACAGTAAAAATAAAGTTACAAAGGACCTCTAAGAACTTGAAAAGTTAACTCTGAGCTTAGCAAAAGCAGTGAAGTAAACTCTCTCAGTTATGTCCAACTCTTTGCAACCCCATGGACTGTAGCCTACGAGGCTCCTCCATCCATGGAATTTTCCAGGCAAGAGTACTGGAGTGGGTTGCCATTTCATGAGGGCCACAAATGGGAAATACTGCTAACACACCCACAACCAAGGACAATATTGATAAGAAGGGGACAAAGGAAGAAAGTCTTCTCTTATATTTAGATAAGAGTTTCGAGGATGAGAAAATGGCTCAGATATACTCTAGATTCTTCATCTGTAAAATGGGATGATAACAGTAAATATGTCACATGATTTGAGGACTAACCAATGTAATAAACAAAGCTCCTAGAACAGTGCCTGACACATAGTAAGCAATATATGTTACCCACTGAAAAATGAAAACAAGAAAATAAAAGCGTTAGTTGTTCAGTCACCTCTGACTCTTTGTGACCCCATGGACTGTTGCCCTCCAGACTCCTCTGTCCATGGAATTTTCCAGGCAAGAATAGTGGCAAGAATTCCCTTCTCCAGGGGATCTTCCTGACTCAGGGATCAAACCCAGGTATCCTACATAGCCACCAGGGAAGCCCATATTATGTACTACTGATATAAATAGTATGTCAAGGATTTTCTTTCCTACCAAGTTTTTATATTTATCTCTAGGGCCTTAGAGTGTCTTTTGAACAATGCTGAGTTATGTTTGCACATCTAAGTACTTATATTTTGGCTACATTTTGAAAAAAATAAATTGCTTTATTTGTTGATTCTAAATAGACAATAATAGATTAGTTGGTCTGTGAAGGACATAACTGCTTTTTTTTTTTTTGCTTTTTAGTCATGTTTTTAAAAATATCTACATAATATATACAGTTAGAAGTTTGTCCTATTTTTGAAAATATTTAGGAACAAAGATCCTACTGTTCTTTTTCAGGATAGTCAAAGACCTTGTGATATTAAAAAAAATTCTACAGTAGGTATAAATGTGGATATTTACTTCTATGTCTTTCCAAGGTCTCATTCCTTCTACCCATTCTATTGTCCGAATAATCCATTGGAGATACAATTCCTTTCCTATCAAATGGATATGTTTTGTGGCATGAATCTCCATAAGTATTGAATTGTTTGAGGGAAATAAAGTCCAAAAATACCATTATGTTGAAATGTTTTACAAAAACAAAGATTTTTGAATCTCAGCCAATGAACCACTTGGGTTAGACAATATCAGTTCTCTATTGAAAAAAATTTTTTCTATTTTATGGAAATTAATTGTGATAAGATATATGATATTACACTGTACTTATAAAATTTCAATTTAGAAGCTAAGTTGAAAAATAAGCACTCAAACCAATAGACATTTTTGTTAAAGATACAGAGTAGAAAATTACCCTTTCCTTTCTCTAATTTAGAATATAGCACTGCTTACCTTCCCACAAAGATATTGTTCTCTATCAAGATCTCAGTGTTCTCTATCAGATCTTTCTTTCAGAAAGACCGTTTCTAGTACTAAGCCCCATGGTCCATCCATTATTTTCCAGACATATGAGAGCAACAGCACAATAATTTTCTAAGAGGCATTCTTGCTTTTTTATCTTCTTGACCAAAGTCCCATACAGTAATATAATAATCTTAGCCAGTGCAGAGAGAAAGAGAGAGTTTGTACAATATTTTTAAAAACTGATAATTAACAGTCAGGTTCTTAGGAAGATAGTGATGTTTAACTGATCTAATCTTTATGCTTCACAAATATTGAAGCTATGTCTCACCAGCTTCTTACTGTTCCTTGAGCTTAGGACAATTAGCTTTTGATAAGAAAAATTACTCTGAGTTAATAATCTTCAAAGAATAATCTTTTCATTATATGTATCACCTGTACCATCCATGTTTACCTTTCTATAAGGGGACATTATGGATTTTCATAGTTATCTTTCTCTTTCACTGATCAGCCTCAAGCATGGTGTAATAAAAAGAGTACAAGATTGAAAGAAGATCTGCATTCTAGGTCTGGCTGTACTAGAGCCCAGCTGTGTCTGACTCCAAAGCTTGAGCTTATTACATTATTTAATAAACACAGTGACACAGAGGTACATGGTGGAAGCAGTATCATTATTCTCATGTGTTAGGATATGATGGAGAATTAAGTGCAACATCTACAACCAAATTGTTTTTCTTCCTTCTGTTGACAATCAGAGGGTAATATGCTTATGACAGTTAATTGTTATTACTGGACCCACAAGCCATGTGTCACCCTTGACCCTGTTCTCTTTCCACTATACCAGGGGTTTCCAACCTTTATGACACCATGGACCAGTTTCATGGAAGACAATTTTTTCCATGGACTGGGGAGGGGGTGGTTTGGGGATGATTCAAGCACATACATTTGTTGTGCACTTTATTCCTCTTATTATTACATCAGCTCCACCTCAGATCATCAGACATTAAATCCTGAAGTTTGGAGACCCCTGCACTATAACATTCTTTCTGCCAAATTGTGGCCCTCTTAACTCCAATCCACCTGTAGGTGGCCTAAGGTAAATTTTGGTGAAGACCATTTAATGTAAGGTTTTCTTTTTATTAAGAGTTCAGTTTCATTGAACACAGACAACAGTGTATTTAAAGTTTTTAACCTAAGCTACAGTATATATAAATTAAACCTTCTGGAGCATAAAAGTCCCTACAGATTTTCCTTCTTACCCTTAAATTAATTAATCAGTTAATTGCTGTGCTATCAGGATTAAGTAGTGTGAATGGCTATAAAAGAGCACATTGTCCCATAAGTGCTCTCACTTGAGAAGTTGGCAATAAAGCCTAATCAAACTAAAGAAAATTTTGCCAAGGCAGACAGTGTGTGACTGAAATACCCCTAGTAAGACTAGACGAGGTCTATTCTCATAAATAGAGCATCTGGGTACAGCCCAGAATGGTATGTATTAAAGGGGATTTATTTCTGGGATACAGGGAGTGAATTATCATCAGGGAAAGGGGACAAGCAATGTTCCATTGGGACCCAGTAGTAAGATTAACATTGTACTTGTCACTTATATGAGATGTTATGGTACACATGTGCTAAGATAGGCAGGGATCTTTGGAAATCACATATATGAAACAGTCAAATTACAATAAGAATATTTGCTTCCTTCATGTGATTCCACACAGCTCTGAGTGTTAATCTTGCTGTAAATTATGTTAGTATTAACACTGCCCTGTTAATATCATTTCAATAAGCCTGAAAAAAATGGTTTGGACACCTCCATAGTCCCCAGATAATTAGGAAGACAGCTACTAGTTTATACCCAGGGTCTGAGGACTAAAAGAGACCTTAAAATGCAAATATCTCAGCTTCCTTCATTTTACTAGCTTGGAAACTAAGGTTCATTGCCATCAATTGATTACTCTAGACACAAAGGTAAGTAATTTGAGATCAGGAAGTGGAGTGTCTTGAACTAGACGGCAGTCCTTTAAAACCAAGAAAACCCTAGGCACTTAGGGCTTCCCAAGCATACCTGGTCTTGATTCCACCAGGAACTGATTAATCTGACAGAGTCACAGTGGCTGGAGTTTTAGTATTAGGAAATGATGTGTGTATTTCAACATGGGTCTTTAATGACTAAAGAATTCAATTGCACATTATGATTTTATTAAATGGGAATGTGAACAGAAGGATGTATAACTTTTTGACTGATGTGTCAGGACAGTAATATGTTCCCTATAAACAAAGAACTTTCAAGTAGTGTTTCTATTCTTCAGATTACAATTAAGTGAAAACTCATATTTCCTATACATAGTTAAATATCTTGTGGTGTTAGTTATCACATTAAAACACTAATTAACTGTAATATGTTATTGTTGGGCATAGTAAAGACAATGCATTATTATAGTACTGAAAAACTCTTTCTTACTGTACATATCTACCTTTCATTTCTAAATCCTTGACTCTGAAAATATTAAGAAACATCTGTGAGTTCTATATTTAATTACTGAATAAAGTATTTTGAGAGATATTTACCTAAAATTAAACAGCCCATAGTAGTGTGTAAATATGTAAATATGTAATATATACTATCTATATATGCTATATATGTAGTATATGGGCTTCCCTGGTAGCTCAGCTGGTAAATAATCTGCCTGAAATGTAGGAGACCCTGGTTTGATTCCTGGGTTGGGAAGATCCCCCAGAGAAAGGATTGGCTACCCACTCCAGTATTTTTGGGCTTCCCTAGTGGTTCAGACAGTAAAGAATCTGCCTGCACTGTGGAAGACCTGTGTTCGATCCCTGGGTAGGAAAGATCCCCCAGAGGAGGGCATGGCAACTCACTCCAGTATTCTTGCCTGGAGAATCCCCATGCATAGAGGAACCTGGCGGGCTACAATCCATGGAGTCACAAAGAGTCAGACAGGACTGAGCAAGTAAGCACAGCATGGCATATATAGTGTATACTTATTTTCCCCCACAAAAGGAAAGCATTGCTCAAGTCTTCAGTACTCTATAGTGCTGAATTAGTTATATTTAAAATTGTCTCTCCATTCTAAATTTCAGTATCATCTATATAGTCTAACATGTATACCAGTTTATGACTCTTTCCTGCTATTAAAAACACGAGAGAGAGAGAGAGAGAGAGAGAGAGAGAGAGAGATCCCCCTCAATTACTTTCATTCTTCTCCCCTTCAAATGATTAGGTACCTAAGCTTAAGTGACACAGAGATACAAGGCATGATCCCTACACTTGATGTTTATAGAAAGAGATTTAAAAAATGCAAAGCAGTTTAGACCAAGTGACACATATACAATAAGTGTCATGTGAGGTGAGAAAAGGAATAGATGACTAAGGATTAACAGAGAGGGACTCATTGAGACAATATCAAACTCAAATGACATTTTCTAGAACCTCAAAGTTGCTATTAGTGAATTTCAAAGGCTAGAAAATTTAGTTTCAGTGTGTTAATTTCTCCAACAAGATGGTATTCTTGGATAAAGAGGATGTGGTATATATGCACAATGAAATATTACTCAGTTATAAATAAGAATGAAATACTGTCATTCACAGCAACATGGATGGACCTAGAGATGATCATACTAAGTGAAATCAGAAAAAGACAAATGTTATGTGATATCAACTATATGTGGAATCTAAAAAAAAAAAGACACAAATAAACTTTTTTACGAAATAGAAACAGACCCACAGTCTTCAAAAACAAACTCATGATTACCAAAAAGGAATTGGGGAGGAGTTGGGGAGAGGGATAAAGTAAGTGCTTGAGATTAGCAGATACAAAATGCTATATATAAAACAAACAACAAAGTCCTATTGTATAGCACAGAGAACTATACTTAATATCTTGTAATAATCTATAATGCAAAAGAATCTTTTGCAAAATATATGTATATTCTGAATCACTTTGCTGTACACCAGAAACTAACACAACATTGTGAAACAACTATACTCTGGGCTTCCTACATGGCACTAGTGGTTAAGAATCCACCTGCCAAAGTAAGAGACTCGGGTTCAATCCCTGGGTCGGGAAGATTCCCTGGAGTAGGAAATGGCAACCCACTCCAGTATTCCTGCCTGGAGAGTCCCACAGACAGAGGAGCCTGGCGGGCTACAATCCATAGGGTTACAAACAATCGGATATAACTGAAGTGACTTTAGCACGCATGCATACTTTAATAAAAAAAGATGGTATTTTCAGATAAATAGTGTCTGTACAGCTCTCTAGTAAGGAATGCCATTCAGAATAATAAAATGACAATAAGGCAAATCACAACATTATGCATTCTTTGGTAGTTATAGCATGACTTATATCACTACTTGTGAGTTTCAAATGGATGGCATGAGCTATAAGTTCAATAGTCACTAAAATCCCTCCTCCCTGAAAAATTAAAAAAAATATTTTAACTACAAAGTTTCTCTCCTTTTTTGAGGGATATTTGGAAGTTTTAGTACATATTTTTCCTAACACGAGGGGCAGAAAATTAAGTCTTCAATATCTAAAAATAGACTACAAAATTTATTTAATGAAAATACAAACCAAGTATTATAGACTTGAATTTAGCAGTAGATGCATTCATTAATTCAACAAGTTAATACTAGGTAGAACCCTGTATTTTATATATACATATATAGTGGACTTATATTTATAAGTATATCCATGTTTATATACATTCCATTACGATAATGTTTAATAGATTTTAAATTAGAAGCATACCCAAACTTCTGAGAGGAATATATTAGCTCAGTAGTTTCATTCACTAATTCATTCATTTATTCAATGACTAGTATTCACTTGGGATCTACTGTGTATGAAGCATTATTCCAGATGCTTGCTAAGAAAGTCTTTAAAATATAATTGGGATTTTGACAGGCAGGGAAGGAGTAGGGCTGAACATTGCAGGTAGTAGGAATTACATAAAAAGAAGTGGTGAATATGAATGCATGATGAGATCCAGGAAATTAACCTTGTGTGGTAGAACAGTGGCTGTGTCAACATTAGAGTAAGCTCTAAAGCATGGGTAGACATCAAATTATAACATGCTTTGAATTTCAAGTGAATTTGGAGTTACTGTCTGGGTAATATATTTTACCCATTAAAACTATTGAAAGCATTTGATTTTTATTATACAAAAATAAGTTTTATAAGATTATTGGATTCAAGTAGATGAAGATTGGAGGAGGCTGTCTTTTATATACACCCATCCCTAATTCATTTTCTCAAGCTTTCCCAAGTCACTATCATACCTGTAGGACATTTTATGCCCTGAAAGCAACTCATAGCATCAGACTGGTCCTGGCCACACTTCAGATTGTTGACGATTTTAAGCATTATCATTTACTTCTTCAGCATTTTTTGGCGATTGACTATTCCTTATTTTTCTTTTATATTATGCCAAAGAGCAAACATGCATCCTAGATATCAACAGTGAGTACTAAATTGAAGGTGCTCTATGTGTTACTGCAACATTTACATAACAACATGTTACTGGCAGAAGTTTTTAAAGGATAGCCATGGCCTTTGTGGTAAAGACAGAGAGTAATTTGGTTTAGAAGTTAATCAAGAGTATTATTAATCATAAAATACACACTGGAGCACCCATTCCATAGGAGCAAATTTTTCTGGCAGCTTACTTAGCCCTCTTATGACTGAAGCAACTCTCACCTCGATATGAGATGGCTCAGTAGGCCTTTCTATGTTTGTGTCAGCTCATGTTGACACACAGGGACTCAAGGCAGCCTATCAAGCAGTGGAGAATGTAATATAAGAGTGAAAGAACATGGGGGACCCTATTCAGTAACTGAGAATATTTAGCTGTCCTTATTAGGCAGAAAAGAGCAAACAGACCTACACATTAACACAGATGCCAAGGTCCCAGTGTTAATTTTTTTCCTCTGGCCTTCCTCTGTTGCCATAAAACATTAAACAATAAGCTTTTGACAACATCAACCTAGATCATAGTAGAGATTCTACTCAGAATCATACATGTTCTCCCTGAAGTTCATCATCATTGCATCCAAGAAAAAGCAATTTACATAGAATCTAGGCTAGAAACAAATGCAAAATCATTTGTCACCATGGATAATGTTGTGTCTAGATGTGGTAAAATGAGCTCCAATCATGATTACCTTTTCTGCTTTGTTCTTTACCATGGTTGGGGATATATTTGCCTCCATGCTAGCAAGGCATACTTTTATTTTATTTTATTTTTTCTAGAGATAAAAAAGGAAGCCATGATTATGTTTATTTTTATTTATTTATTTTTTATTTAGAGGCTAATTACTTTACAATATTGTATTGGTTTTGCCATACATCAACATGAATCCGCCACAGGTGTACCTGTCTCAGGGCAAAAAAACAAAAAACAAAAAACACAAAACAGAAGCAATATTGTATTAAATTCAATAAAGACTGGAAAAATTGTCTACATGAAAAAAATTAGACAAATCTAAAAGTATGCCTTCCTTCTGGATTATACAGAGTGAAGTAAGCCAGAAGGAAGGCATACTTTTAGATTTGTCTAATTTTAAAAAAATTTTTTTTCATGTAGACAATTTTTTCAAGTCTTTATTGAATTTAATACAATATTGCTTCTGTTTTGCTTTTTTTTTTTTTTTTTTGCCCTGAGACATATGGGGTCTTAGCTCCCCCTGCATTGGAAGGTGAAGTCTTAACCACTGGATCACCAGGGAAGTCCCAGATTTGTCTAATATTTCTAGTTAGTTCCTACCAAATTAAATATCCACTGTCTGATAGAATTTGAGCATTTGTGAACAACTATAAGGCGATGGCGTCTCACTCCAGCAATCTTGCCTGGAAAATCCCATGGATGGAGGAGCCTGGTGGGCTACAGTCCATGGGGTCGCTGAGGGTCGGGCGCGACTGAGCGACTTCACTTTCACTTTTCACTTAAATGCATTGGAGAAGGAAATGTCAACCCACTCCAGTGTTCTTGCCTCGAGAATCCCAGGGACAGGGGAGCCTGGTGGGCTGCCGTCTATGGGGTCGCACAGAGTCGGACATGACTGAAGCGACTTAGCAGCAGCAGCAGCAGCATAACTACTTTGACAAGCTCTAACTGCAAAGAACTCTATCATCAGGAAAACCTGGTTGTGTGCAATATTACATATATATATATATATATATATATATATATATATATATATAGTCAAATGAATGATCTTAATTTTAAAAGACGACTGCAGTTTCCCTAAATTTGGGTGCATTTTCTAAGTCACAAAGTTTCTTTGATGAAAGTAGTAGTGAAGTGAGGTTTAGGGACGATAAAGAATTTCCCTATTCCAAAAGGTCCATTTATGAAACTTCTGTACCATATTCCTGAGAGAGATGTCTAATAAATTGTTTTAAATTGATGCATTATAATTTTGGAATCAGCAACCAGGGATTTTACAATACAATGATGGGAGCTATCTAGTGAATATTTAGCACTAGCTGTGATGTATTCTTGTATGATTTTAGCTGCATAAAGTTCCAAATACAAGATAATGAGTTTTCTCATCTGTTTCTTTTACTTGAGCAAATAGTCTCTATGGAAACCAGATTCAAAGTCTGGTCTAATGATGCTATTAGACACAGAGATGTGAAATCAGAGTTAGGTCAGGTGCTTTTGCATGGAGTTTCTGTGTTGTTTCATGACACGTCCATTAGGAATATGAGCTAATTAAATATAAAATGGGGCAGTCATCTTAGAATGTGCCCTGCTGCTGCTGATAAGTCGCTTCAGTCGTATCTGACTCTGTGCGACCCTATAGACGGCAGCCCACCAGGCTCCCTCATCCCTGGGATTCTCCAGGCAAGAACACTGGAGTGGGTTGCCATTTCCTTCTCCAATGCATGAAAGTGAAAAGTGAAAGTGAAGTCGCTTAGTCGTGTCCGACTACTAGCGACCCCATGGACTGCAGCCTACCAAGCGCCTCTGTCCATGGGATTTTCCAGGCAAGAGTACTGGAGTGGGGTGCCATTGCCTTCTCCCAGAATGTGCCCTCGAGTTTCACAATTCAGCTTCTTCTCAGAAATATGCTTCATTATTTCCAAAGAGCCAAATTAATTGTCAGAACTTCTGTCTCCCTAATCAGACTCAAGCTATTATGTAGCCCATGATGACAAGAAGAGATCAACATGAGGGTCCCTACTTACTTCACTGAGTTTTGCTCAGAATAATGCCTTTTAGCTTTCACTTTCTGGTCTTATTTTACTGACACACTATGCTTAGGTTCTTTTTATCCACAAAGCTGAAAAAAAAAAATGTTACCATCCCTCTCTTTTTATTCTTCCTGTAAGAAAAAGATAAATCAAACTTGAATACTATCTATTCATCTGTCTCTTCAAACATTAAAAGGAACACCTAAAGTGTGCTGGGCTCTGTGTTGAATAAATATATTGCTTTGCCTGTTAGGAGTTGTAATGCAGGAAATGGACACAGTAGCTGATAATTTTAATACATGGTGGCATAATTGTCAAGTTAGATCTATGTCAGTTTCTTGTGAGAGGCTTCCTTCATAGCTCAGTCGGTAAAGAATCTGCCTGCACTGCAGGAAACCCGGGTTCTATCCCTGGGTCAGGAAGATATCCTGGAGAAGGAAATGGCAACCCACTCCAGTATCCTTGCCTGGAAAATCCCATAGACAGAGGAGCCCGGTGGGGTGCAGTCAATGGAGTCACAAAGAGTCAGGCACAACTGAACAACTAATATAGTTTCTTGTGAAGACAAAATGTAGCTAATGGCTTCATGGAGGTGGTGACACCTAAGCTAGTGATATTGTGTCTCAAACTCACATTTGTCTAGTTTCAAAGTCCATGTTCATTCCATGATAGTGTAAGATTAGAGGATGTACAAGGCTGAACTAGCAATTAAATATTGCTGGAACTAAGAATAGTAAGCTTCTATTTTATATAAGGTTGCTGAGATAAGAATGAAAATCATTAAATAATTCCTGCCAAAATGATGTAATGTTAAAATTGTATATAATTACTTTCTGCTTTTGCAAAATTTTGCAATAGCTAACAGACATTCAAGTGGTCAAAAGGAATAAAATAAAAATTTAGAACCCTTCAGCTTTAGTATATAGATTATGGAGTAAGCTTTGGTAATCTACATTTTAGAAGGAGAAAATCAGCCTTTAACTGATATTTCTAGGGACTTGTTTCAGTAACATAATTTCAGATAAAAAATTATTCAAAAAAGATATCAAAGTCTTAGTGTCTGTTTCCCCTACATTCTTTCCCTGGGCAACACATCTACTTTCATATTCTCAGCTACCATCTGCAATGATATCCAAATCAAAAATCCAGGCCACATGCTTTTTCTACACTTTGAGCCCTTTGTCTTCAGATCTTATGAATATTTTTATGCCAAGAGGAAAGCTTATCTGTTTGTGAAAGAGGCATGACAAAGAAAAAGGAAGCTGATCAGCACCCAGGGAAAAAATACAAAGGTTGAAAGTTAGGTATGTAGCTAGATAGTACATTTAACCTGAGGGAAATAGGCAGGACAAGAACTGGGATTTACCGATGGGTTAAAGGAAACATTTCCCTGTTTATCCTATATCCTGATGAGTCCCCTGGGGTATCACAATTGCTCCATTTTACTTTCCAACCATTTCTTCTTGCCTTTTTTTCCCTCTGATTTTCAAACTTTAGCATATGAGTCATCTGTTCCTCAAGCTGTAGATATAACAGCTTTATTTCCTGATTAACCTTTGCTGACTTCTTAACCATGGCTTGGAGCTTCCTCTTATGATACAGTTTTCAAAAGCCATCCACTATTTTCAACCCTTAAACCTGTGTCAACACCCTATCCTTTGCCATTTCATGTCTTCAGTTTCAATTTTGAAGACTGTCATCACTTAAAGATAAAAAAGCTAGAAAAATTCTTATACTTCATCCTAAAGTGATTATCTGATGGTGATAGTTCAGCTAAAATTTACAGGTTCCGTTTTTAACAACCAATTTATTAAAATATTTTATAGTATATTATATTGAATATTAATAACAGACAAAATGTGGCACCGTTAGACTAACTGCTTATGTCATAGAATGGCTAAGTGTGTTCTTAGAATTCTTTCTTATACTTTCAGAGGAAGCCTTTTATGAGGTGTGATTTGAGGGTCATGTGTTGTTAGTCACTCAGTTGTGTCCGACACTGCGACACCATGGACTATAGCCCATCAGGCTCCACTGTCCATGGGAATTCTCCAGGCAAGAATACTGGATTATGTAGCCATTCCCTTCTCCAGGGGATCTTCTCAACCCAGGGATCAAACCTGGGTCTCCTGCATTGCAGGCAGATTCTTTACCATCTGAGCCACCAGGGAGGGCCCCTGTGATTTGAGGGACACTGCTAAAGTTGCTTTGTCCTCCCATACCACTGAAAATTGTTCCATTATCACTTTCTCCCTATTGCTTTGCCTTTCCTATAATTCTAATCATTGAAATCTAATTTTAATTCAAATTGCTTAATTAAACTATAGGTACTATTAATGGGAGAAAGAGGTTTGAAAGTAATGAAAATGCCCAAGGACCAATTTCATCTTTTCATAATTTTACCCAGACCCCACTCGATGTATTTTTTAGAAGATTAATATGCTAATGTTCAGAGAATACTTTAAGGTCTTTGAACAAAAAAGATATTTAAGTAGTACAATGATGATAGAAATATAGGAAAATATCCAAAGAACATATACATGTCACACATATGGAATACTCATATTGCGGAAACCCTTAAAAATTTCTTCTTTACCTATACATGACATTTCTTGTCACTTTAATCATGGCAATATCTACCTGACTGAAAAAAAAAGCAGGAGTCAGGATAATAATCCCATTGCAAGCACTCATTCCAAAAATTTAATTCACTGAGAAATATATTAGCATATTAAATCTGCAGTTTGCCTATAGAAGCTAAATGTTTGGGTCACTGTACTTCTAAATACACAGTCTGCATAGAGGATTGGAGAGGAGTTATTGCAGGAAGCCTCTTCATGGGAATATTTTTGCTTTCTGGCAAGCTATCATTTGCTCCAAGCATGTGTCTTCACCAGTCATTTATTAACAAGCACCAGTTCATACTCCAAACATTCAACGTTCCTCATGGTAGAACAACCATTTCTCCCTAGTGTCACTTTTTTTTTCCTACTGTTTCTATGTGGCCACAATTTTTGAGATATTTTTAGTCCCACTACTTTCTTTCATATCCCTTACTATTTTGTGAGTGGTTATTCACTCACCTAAATTGATTTTATATAGAAAGCATTATCTAGAGTGGGAGCCACCCCAAAACTCTGTGACTCCTTCCTTGGTTACCCCAATTTTGTTCCCCATCACTTATATGGGTTATACACTTAACAAATCTGCGTTATGGAAACCAGGCCATATTCTTTGAAGACATTCACCAGTAGCTAAGACAGATCCAGAATGTTTAAAGAGAATGATGAAAAGGCCATCTTGTTAAACTCAAATAACCTGTTAGTGAATTGAAGTAGCTGATACTAATTTCCAATTTCCCTGAGTAATATCAACTTATAAATTATTATAGTAAATAGTAGATATTTTGTTAAATAAAACTAAAAAACATGAAATAGTAAAACAAGTATTTGAATATCTTTACCAGACAAAATATCCTTTGATAGTTAAGTTTATGATTAATTTTTAAACATATTCAGGCTTATGAAGGTCTTTATAGTTTCCTATAATTAAATTATTCACATTCATAAAATAGACATGCTCCCCCATAGATGAAAACCTACCCCAAATCCATCGACATCAAAAATATCTTTCACAATCTCCTTTATTAATGCATACAGGCATTTAAAACTACATCCTTGATGATTAAATAATGTCAGAAACAGAGTCAAGAAATAAGGATCTGGAAACTCTTGACGATGAGTTGGTGGAGGAGGCCCATTAATACCTTCATAAATTTCTTCTAGGGTAGGATAAAATAGTCGAGCAAAAAATGCTATCCCCATCCTGGTGACTGGTTCATCAGATTGAATCCAAATTCACAACTCTCAAGTACCAAACCACAGTTCAAACATGGAGTATCTAGACAGTCCAAGGAAGCTTTCTGTGCTGGTAGTGATGTAACTTCTGGTGTTTCCACTACTCTTGATAGTCAGTCTGGAGATACAACACAGGACAAGATCTTAACACAGTGAAATCTAGACCTGAGATTAAATGCGGAAGTCTAGAAGTAGATATGCTCCTTCCCCACAAGTTATATCATTCCAGAGTGACAAGTTATGTCTCTACCAAAGATCTTTTCCTGTAGCAAGAATGTTGGAAAACTTAGGTACCAGGAACCCACACAGCGAGACCAGCTGTTACACAGCCTGGCTACAGAAGGCAAGAGCTTGTTGTCAGGAGCTCCTAGTATACTAATAGGTCTGTCTCTCATTGGTCCT
The DNA here is from genome assembly GCF_003369695.1 of Bos indicus x Bos taurus. Classification (NCBI taxonomy): domain Eukaryota; kingdom Metazoa; phylum Chordata; class Mammalia; order Artiodactyla; family Bovidae; genus Bos; species Bos indicus x Bos taurus. Next base: position 81,301,827 of record NC_040105.1, on the reverse strand, counting down.
AAATCTGGGTGGGGCTGATTATGTCAATAATCAGGAATTGTGACATCATAGAACACATAGAGACTGACATCTGTTATTAAATGAGCTATGTGAAACATTACACAGTACTAAGGCAGACTAATTTCAAGAAGTTTATAGTATACCAGAAGAGATAAAAAGAACAATTAGAGCAAAATATAGATACTAAGATACAGATTTACTCAAGGTACTATGGGAAGATATAGGAAGGAATAATTAACTCTGTATGTTAATAACTTAATAAACTACCAAACTCTGCAGTTTTAGAAAGGGCTTCCCAAATTAAACACTGTCTCACCTGGGTCTTTATGTGTAGGAGTTTGTCTAGTGGAGCAGGAAAAGGATCTGAAGAAGAGATATTTTACAGATGTCACACTAGGCAAGAGAGTCAAAATGTACAAAGGTATCAGAAGCTGAAAGCAGGAAGATGGCTAGACATGAGATTGGAGTACAAAGTGAGATATTAGATTTCAGAGAAATAAGTTTTCATGGCATAGTTATGACCTCTTTACCCAGGTTTTATACTTAACTGGATGAGGAATATTAATATCTGGCCATGAACACTTTTAAACCATAACGTTTTATTTCTTAGAAAGCTAAGCAAAACTAGCTACTTAATGAAATCCTGAAGATTTTTATAATGCATGTAATAATCTTGGTGACTCTCCTAGAAAGATGTGTAACCTAAAACTATACCTAATGTGCACCAAGCTAGTGCTACAAATTTGTAGGACAGATCATTTTATATGGTTAATTAGCAGAAAGTTACAATGTGACTTGAGTACTAAGAATATACAGTGATATTAAATAATGTAAAATGTTACAACAATGTAATAACAAAACATAAATTCTCCTAATCCAAAATGGAGCCATTTATTGTTCAAATCATTGACTGAAAGCAATCTTGTGTTCATCAAGTTCCACAAAGAGAATTATATAATAAGCACTATTTTGTTTTGTAAACAGTTCTTTCCCTAACTAAAATAAAGTTTTATTTACACTTGCCAGGTTTCCTAGAGACTACAGTCAGTCCTTTGAGCTGTTTCTCCACAGATTCAACCAACCATGGATCAAAAATATTTTTAAAAAATTCCAGAAAATTCCAAAAGCAAAACTTGAATTTGCCACACAACAGCAACTAGTTACATAGCAAGGATTATATTTATAACTATTTATATAGATTGATTATATTCTTTGCAGCCAAAGACAGAGAAGCTCTATACAGTCAGCAAAAACAAGACTGGGAGCTGACTGTGGCTCAGATCATGAACTCCTTATTGCCAAATTCAGACTTAAATTGAAGAAAGTGGGGGTAAACCACTAGACCATTCAGGTATGACCTAAATCAAATCCCTTATGATTTTACAGTGGAAGTGAGAAATAGATTTAAGGGACTAGATCTGATAGACAGAGTGCCTGATGAATGATGGATGGAGGTTAATGACATTGTACAGGAGAAAGGGATTAAGACCATCCCCATGGAAAAGAAATGTAAAAAAGCAAAATGGCTGTCTGAGGAGGCCTTACAAATAGCTGTGAAAAGAAGAGAAGTGAAAAGCAAAGGAAAAAAGGAAAGATATAAGCATCTTAATGCAGAGTTCCAAAGAACAGCAAGGAGAGATAAGAAAGCATTCCTCAGTAATCAATGCAAAGAAATAGAGGAAAACAACAGAATGGGAAAGACTAGAGATTTCTTCAAGAAATTTAGAGATACCAAGGGAATATTTCATGCAAAGATGGGCTCGACAAAGGACAGAAATGGTATGGACCTAACAGAAGCAGAAGATATTAAGAAGAGGTGGCAAGAATACACAGAAGAACTGTACAAAAAAGAGCTTCACGACCCAGATAATCACGATGGTGTGATCACTGACCTAGAGCCAGACATCCTGGAATGTGAAGTCAAGTGGGCCTTAGAAAGCATCACTATGAACAAAGCTAGTGGAGGTGATGGAATTCCAGTTGAGTTATTTCAAATCCTGAAAGATGATGCTGTGAAAGTGCTGCACTCAATATGCCAGCAAATTTGGAAAACTCAGCAGTGGCCACAGGACTGGAGAAGGTCAGTTTTCATTCCAATCCCAAAGAAAGGCAATGCCAAAGAATGCTCAAACTACCGCACAATTACACTCATCTCACACGCTAGTAAAGTAATGCTCAAAATTCTCCAAGCCAGGCTTCAGCAATATGTGAACTGTGAACTTCCAGATGTTCAAGCTGGTTTTAGAAAAGGCAGAGGAACCAGAGATGAAATTGCCAACATCCGCTGGATCATGGAAAAAGCAAGAGAGTTCCAGAAAAACATCTGCTTTATTGACTATGCCAAAGCCTTTGACTGTGTGGATCACAATAAACTGTGGACAATTCTGAAAGAGATGGGAATACCAGACCACCTGACCTGCCTCTTGAGAAATTTGTATGCAGGTCAGGAAGCAACAGTTAGAACTGGACATGGAACAACAGACTGGTTCCAAATAGGAAAAGGAGTATGTCAAGGCTGTATATTGTCACCCTGCTTATTTAACTTCTATGCAGAGTACATCATGAGAAACGCTGGGCTGGAAGAAGCACAAGCTGGAATCAAGATTGCCGGGAGAAATATCAATAACCTCAGATATGCAGATGACACCACCCTTATGGCAGAAAGTGAAGAGGAACTAAAAAGCATCTTGATGACAGTGAAAGAGGAGAGTGAAAAGGTTGGCTTAAAGCTTAACATTCAGAAAACTAAGATCATGGCATCTAGTCCCATCACTTCATGGGGAATAGATGGGGAAACAGTGGAAACAATTCAGACTGTATTTTGGGGGGCTCCAAAATCACTGCAGATGGTGACTGTAGCCATGAACTTAAAAGATGCTTACTCCTTGGAAGGAAAGTTATGACCAACCTAGATAGCATATTGAAAAGCAGAGACATTACTTTGCCAACAAAAGTCCATCTAGTCAAGGCTATGGTTTTCCCAGCAGTCATGTATGGATGTGAGTTGGACTGTGAAGAAAGCTGAGCACCAAAGAATTGATGCTTTTGAACCGTAGTGTTGGAGAAGACTCTTGAGAGTCCCTTGGACTGCAAGGAGATCCAATCAGTGCATTCTAAAGGAGATCAGTCCTGGGTGTTGTTTGGGAGGACTGATGCTGAAGCTGAAACTCCAATACTTTGGCCACCTGCTGCAAAGAACTGACTCACTGGAAAAGACCCTGATTCTGGGAAAGATTGAAGGCATGTGGAGAAGAGGATGACAGAAGATGAGATGGTTGGATGGCATCACTGACTCAGTGGACATGAGTTTGAGTGTACTCCGGGAGTTGGTGATGGACAACCCAGTGAACTCCTGGCATGTTGTGATTCATGGGGTCACACAGAGTCGGACACGACTGAAGCGACTTAGCAGCAGCAGCAAATATTATAAGTAAACTAGAGATGATTTACCCTTACAGGATGATTATATGCAAATACTACACCATTTTATGTAAAGGGCTTGAGATTCTGCCCAGAGTCCTGGAACCAATCTGAATCCCTACTCCCAATACCAAGGATGACTATATTAACTAGTAGAATACTTTATCTGTAAGTCTTTTTTATATGCTTCTACTTGATAGCACAGCCTTGGTGCTGGTGGTTTCGTCACTAAGTCATGTCCGATTCTGCAAGCCAAGGACTGTAGGCCACCAGGCTCCTCTGTGCATGGGATTTCCCATGTCAAAAATACTGGACTAGGTTGCCATTTCCTTCTTCAGGGGATCTTCCTGACCCAGGGATCGAACCCGGGACTCCTGCATTGCAGGCGGATTCTTTACTAAGCCAAGCCCTTAACAGTGCCTTATTTGGGGTTATTTTACCATAAATTTTTATTCTATCTCCTTTCAAAATCAATTTGTAATGTTTAGAAAGGCTAAATAGATATATGGATGATGACTTGAAAAATATTCTACATCAGGCAATCAGGCCCACTTTCTCTTTGATACTTTTCCTCAACTCTAAGCTAAAGCTAAAATAATACATTTTAATGAATAACAAACAAGGTCCAACTGTGCAGCAGAGAAACTCTGCTCAATGTCATGTGGCAGCCTGGATAGAAGCGAAGTTTGGTGGGGGGGCGGCACGGGCAGAGCCATGAAATTAAAAGACGCTTACTCCTTGGAAGGAAAGTTATGACCAACCTAGATAGCATATTCAAAAGCAGAGACATTACTTTGCCAACAGAGGTCCATCTAGTCAAGGCTATGGTTTTTCCTGTGGTCATGTATGGATATGAGAGTTGGACTGTGAAGAAGGTTGAGCGCCGAAGAATTGATGCTTTTGAATTGTGGTGTTGGAGAAGACTCTTGAGAGTCCCTTGGACTGCAAGGAGATCCAACCAGTCCATTCTGAAGGAGATCAGCCCTGGGATTTCTTTGGAAGGAATGATGCTAAAGCTGAAACTCCAGTACTTTGACCACCTCATGCAAACAGTTGACTCATTGGAAAAGACTCTGATGCTGGGAGGGATTGGAGGCAGGAGGAGAAGAGGACGACAGAGGATGAGATGGCTGGATGGCATCCCTGACTCGATGAACGTGAGTCTGAGTGAACTCCGGGAGTTGATGATGGACAGGGAGGCCTGGCGTGCTGTGATTTATGGGGTCTCAAAGAGTCGGACACGACTGAGCGACTGATCTGATCTGATCTAATAAAGGAATGATGCTAAAGCAGAAACTCCAGTACTTTGGCCACCTCATGTGAAAAGTTGACTCATTGGAAAAGACCCTGATGCTGGGAGGGATTGGGTGCAGGAGGAAAAGGGGATTACAGAGGATGACATGGCTGGATGGCATCATCGACTCAATGGATGAGAGTTTGAGTGAACTCCAGGAGTTGGTGATGGACAGGGAGGCCTGGCATGCTGCAATTCGTGGGATCACAGAGTCGGACATGACTGAGCGTTTGAACTGAAGTGAACTGAAATGTATGCCTGAGTTCCTTTGCTGTACACCTTAAATTACCACACTGTCAATCAGCTATACTCCAATATAAAACAAAAATAAATAAAAGAATATATTTTTCCTTAAAGTAACAGAATATGTAAAAATGCTAGAAACTGATCTTAGCATTTCACACAAGTCCTATAATATCAAGCAAAAAGAAATCTAAAACTCTACCAGAAATTAATAAGGAGTACTCAATGTATGGTAGAACTTTTAAATGTTTATAAAAACTACAATGATGTGACTAGAATGAAAAACAATACTAAAGTTTGTCAACCCAAAGGACCACAAACTATAAAGAGGCCAAAAGACAGTTTATCTGGAGTCTTAGAATTGGAATTCTGGGATCACAGTTTCCAGAGGGACACAGAATAGTGTCCCACTAGAGGAAATGGATAGGGTTTTTTATGTAAAGTGAGAAGTTCATGCCAGCTTATATAAGTTGTTTCCCAAGACTTTGGATTGGAAGATAAATTTGTTACATAAATACAGTTGGGTTATTGAGCATATCTCATCTATTACTATGGAAAGATATGTTTTCTCTAGTTCAGAAAAAAGTACAGATCTCAACATTTTTCCTTTCTTTTGGCAACTTAGCAACTATTCAGCAGTTTTGTTTAGACTGTTCAGCAGAAGTTCAGCACAAGCAGCGAACCTGGAGGTCCTCAGGGCATGTCTCAGTCTTCCCTGACACTGCTTTTTTTCACAACTTCACCCTAAGTGCTCTCTCCTTGGTTAGGATGGAAAAGTGGTAAAAGGAGATCCTAACTCACTCTTAGTCTTGCTTTCCAACTTCCCGTTACAACGAGGGAAGCTGGAAGATAGAAAATCTGTATTCATCTGAAAAATTGACAGTAGAAAAAGTATAGGATACTATATAGTTGGTATATATACCAAATAATGTGGGAATAAACATTTTTTAAAGCACAACCTTCCTGGAAATTCACAAAGCCACATACTTTTTATCATTATTCCTATAATTTGACAAAAATTAAGAATGGGTATACTTCTGTAACCAATTGCAGGCAGATTCTTTACCATCTGAGCCACCAGGGAAGCCCAATCAACTTCCTAATGTTAGTCATTCAGTCATGTCTGACTCTTTGCGACCCCATGGACTGTAGGCTCCTCTGTCCATGGGAATCTCCAAGCAAGAATACTGGAGTGGGTTAGTCATTCTCTTCACCAGGGGATCTTCCTGACCCAAGGATCGAACCCGAGTCTCCTGCATTACAGGCAGATTCTGAGCCATCAGGGAAACCCCAATCAACTTCCTACATCTAAATATAAAGTACCTCCTTCCAGCTTTTTAACTCTTCCATTCACAAATACTATATTCTATGACATCATTGCTGATCTCCTTGACTTTTTGTCCAGCTCTCTTACTTCCTCCAAACTTTACTTTCTTCCCTTTCCAGCCTTCTCTGAGGAGCCTTATCTTATAAACCTGGGAAGAGTTAAGTTTGTTATACTCAATATTTCCATGTATATTACCTCGGTCATGGCACTTATCTCATTGTACTGAAATTTGTTTGCATGTTTGTCTCTCCATTATACAGTGAGTAAGAGTTATTAACATAGAAAAATTCTCAATAAATCACAATACAGATTGTATTAACAGGGTGAAATCATGGCTTTGATATGTATATTCAAATACAAATTATCAACTACATCACTTTGAGTATTAACATCACCAAACCTTAGGGGTTTTGGCTTTGATCTGTAACTAATCTACAAGGCTACTGTGATACATAAGTAATATAATCTATAAAGTTTCCTGGAAAAATTATACTTTAATGCTAGTTTCTTTTTATCTAATGAATTTAAGGATTTTTAAACATATTATGAAATATATAAATATGGCATTGCAGTAGCTTAAATACAATAAACTCATCCTGGTAAAGGCTGAAAATCATTTAATAAATTCAATGCATATTTCTAATAAACATTTTTCAAAGATGGAAATAGAAAGCTATTTCTTAATATATTCTAAGAGCCAGTATAATAATAATGTGTGGATGTAGGATTAAATATACAAAAACATTAAAAAAGTTAAAAGCCTAGTGGTAGGCTTTTAAATGAGACATCAAAAATCAATGAAAAAGAAAACATGTTAGATAAATTTAAATTCTCACTTCATTTCACACATGAAAATAAATTCTATGAAAGATTAAAAACTTGACTAAAACCTATCCCAGTAAAAACAAGAAGAAATTGAAAAGGAGAAATTGAAAAAGAGAAATTGAAAATATCCCAAGTATGGGATCTTTACCTAACATTTAGGTAAAGATGAGAATGAGATATTTGGCTACAAAATGAGAATGAGATATTTGGCTACAAAAAAATATAACATTTCTGACTATGGCAACATTTTTTAAAATATAAAGTAGAACATTACTAATTATCAGAGAAATGGAAAACTATAATGAGATATCACCTCACACCAGTCAGAATGGCCACCATCAAAAAGTCTACAAACCATAAATTCTGAGAGGGTGTGGAGAAAAGAGAACCCTCCTACACTGTTGGTGGGAATGTAAATTGGTACAAACACTATGGGCAATAGTATGGAGGTACCTTAAAATACAAAAAATAGAACTACCACATGATCCAGCAATCCCAATACCTGGGCAGATATTCAGAGAAAACCATAAATCAAAAAGATACATGCACCCCAATGTTCATAGCAGCACAATTTACAATAGCCAAGACATGGAAACAACATAAGTGTCCTTTACCAGAAGAATGAATAAGGAAGATGTGGTACACACACACATACACACACGCACACACACACACACACACACACATACACACACACCCCATGGAATATTACTCAGCCATTAAAAAGAATGAAACAATGTCATTTGTAGTAACATGGGTGGACCTAGAGATTATTATATGCTAAGTGAAGTTTTTTAGTCAGAGAAAAAGAAATATAAAACATCACTCTTATGTAGAATCTAATTTTAAAATGATACAGGGACTTCCCTGGTGGTCAAGAGGTTAAGAATCCGCCTGCCAATGCAGAGACAGGGGTTCAGTCCCTGGTCTGGGAGGATTTCACATGCTGCAGGACAACTAAGCCCATGTGCCACAACTACTGAGCCCCTACTCTAGAGCCCAGGAGCGGCAACTAATGAAGTTGGTGCTCCCTGGAGCCTGTGCTCCGCAACAAGAGAAGCCACCACAATGAAAAGCATATGCACTACTACAAAGAGTGACCCCAGCTCACTGCAACTAGGGAAAGCCTGAACACAGCAAAGACACCCAGCACAGCCAAAAACAAATAAGATAAATAAATTTTAAAAATTCAAAAAAATAATAAAAATGAACTTATTTATAAAACAGAAACAGACTTACAGATATCAAAAACAAACTTATGGCTACCAAAGGGGAAACATGGTGGGGGGATAAATCAGGAACTTGGGATTAGCATACACACACCATTATATATAAGATAGATGACCAACAAAGACCTACTGTGTAGCACAGAGAACCCTACTTAATATTTTGTGGTAAAATATACGAGAAATAGTCTGAAAAAGAATGAATATACATATATGCATAGCTTAATCACTTTGCTGTACACCTGAAATTAAAACATTGTAAATCAACTATACTCCAATAAATTTTTTTAAATTTTATTTTATTTAACTTTACAATATTGTATTGGTTTTGCCATATATCAAAATGAATCTGCCACAGATATACATGTGTTCCCCATCCTGAACCCTCCTCCTTCCTCCCTCCCCATACCATCCCTCTGGGTCATTTTTTTTTTAAATGTAAAACAGACTGGGATAAAAGAATTGCAGTAAGGAACAAACATAAGAAAAATTATAAGATAAAGCAATGATTGATATAAACTATTTGAGACAATTATGTTAAAATACTCTATTATAAAATATACCTATAGTTTTATTTATAAGAATAGTATATAATGCATCCCCTAGATACTGGGTAATTAATATGGATATCATGTTTCCATATTCTCGTTTATACTTCTATTCAAAATCACCATTTCCATTCTCTGTATTAATAATACGATCTGTGTGAAAAATTTTTTACAAATTCTAAACTATATAAGATTATAAAACTTTAAGATGTGTTAATAACACAGAAACTACAGGTGAATCTCAGTCTTTATTCCTTCCAAAATTCTCTCTTCATTAAAAGCAACAAGAAATTTTATAAAAACTGTCAGAACCAACTAATTTGGGACTCTGGAAGTTACCTAAAAGCTCAAAGCAAGCCAGGGAGTGCTTATTCAAGAAAAATGACTGAATTTTATTAAGAACAGCAGTCTCTGTAGCATTTTATCTTGCCTAATTTCATGACCCCTCTCAGGCTCCAGGGTAGCCTTGAAAACCAAGAGCCTGCAATCTCAGTGCAAACTAGCAGCCTGATACCTACCAGAGTGCAACAGAGTTAGCAAACTCCTTCAGAGTCTCATTTCCAGACAGTTGTCATTGTTTGACATGTCTGGTGAGTCCCTGGAAGAATTACCACCAACTCTTCTAATACTTTTTCAAAAACTAAAAAAAAGAGGAATTCTTTCCTACTCTTTTTATGAGACTGATATTATCCTGATACCAAAACCAGACAAATATAGCACAAGAAAAAAAAAAAGAAACTATAGATCAACAACTTGTATGAATATAGATGCAGATACCCTCAACAAAATACTAGCAAACTGAATCCAGCAAGATATGAAAAAGGTTGGACACCAAGAAAATGGGTATAATCCCAGAAATGCAAAATTGGGGAAGTGTTCTCAGGTGGAACCGTGGATCTGTCTCTTGCTTCAACAGTGTTTGGACAGAAGGGACCCAGGGACACCCCCCTTTTCCAGCTGCCAACAACCCTCCAACCTTTTTTCCAGTTGTAACCTCTGGAACCAGCCACTCAGCCATCCTCAGCCTCTGGACTAGCCAACACCGTATTTTGAGCTTAACTCCTTAAGACCAAACAACCATGATTCCTCAGAATTATTTCACTGAGATGGAGGCTGCCATCAACCACAGGGTCAACGGCATCTGGGTCCCCCTACACCTACCTCTCTATGGGCTTCTATTTCCACTGCCAGGATGTGGCTCTGGACAGTGTGGGCCACTTTTTCCGAGTTGGCCAAGAAGGAGCAGGGCCCCTAGCATCTCTTGAAGATGGAAAACCAGCACGGTGTCCCATGCCCTCTTCTAGGATGTGCAAAAGCCATCCCAAGATGAATGGGATAAAACTTTGGGCAATAAGGAAGCTGCCACAGCCCTGGAGAAGAACCTGAGCCAGGCCCTTGTGGACCTTCATGCCTTGGGTTCGGCCCCCACAGACCCCCTATCCCTGTGACTTCCTAGAGAGCTACTTCCTGTAGGAGCAGCTGATACTCATCAAGTAGATTACAACTACCTGATCAGCCCCATCCCCCCACCCCAACAGGCTGCTGGAGTAGTGGAGGACAGGGGGAAGGTGGGGAGCTGAGCCAATAGCTGAAACTCATCAAGTAGATGGCAACCACCTGACTAACCTCCACAGGTTGGCTGGTCCCCTGGTTGGGCTGGGCAAATATATCTTTGAAAGGTTCACCTTCCAGCACCACTAGGAGCCCAACGGTCTTTGAGGAGCCCTCTGGAGTCAGGGCTGCACCTGAAGCCCCTCTCTGCATCCACTGTGCAGCTTTTTAACCACCATGGAGCCTTGCCAAATCCTTGTACCAAATGGAAACAATAAAACTTTTGCAGCAAAAAAAAAAAAAAAAAAAAAAGCAAAATTGGTTCAACCTGAGAAAATCAATCAATATAATTCAGCTTATTAACAGAATAAAATTTAAAAAATAACCTCACTACCTTAATAGACTCAAAAAAGCATTCAACAAAATCCAACCCCCTTTTGTGATAAAAGAACAACCTAGAAATAGAAGGGAACTTCCTCAGCCTGATCAAGAACTTTGTGTAAAGTGAAGGATACATGTGTATGAGCTTGTGTTCACTTGAATTACAGGTCTTTGATTCCTATTGAAAATGGAGGATCTCAGTACCTAATGAAATGAAATTTCAAATGTTCAGATTCACCATGAAATTTTCTTAGTGACCTGAGTGAAATGTTGTTTAAATTTCCTTCTCTTGAGTACTAATGTCTTTCAAGAATCTAATTAGGATCCCCACTAACATGCTCATTTTATGCAGTTAAAGCAGAAATCTTTTTTGTGTACCTGGATTATTTTTTCAATTCCCAACCTGACCCTAATATAGAGAGAATTAGCTCTATCCCTGATAATGCCAAGCAGCAGCATTGAAGATAACACTAAATCATCTCCATCAATCCTCAACCACATCAGTTCCCCCTTCCTAGCTCTCAAGGTCAGGGGTTGACTAACTATATCCATGTGCCAAATTGTGCTGGCTACAGCTAATGATACATAAAGTTTTCTTGAACATAGTCATACCTATTCTTTCAAAGATCTCTGCTTTCACCCTGCCAAAGGAGAGCTGAGTAGTTACGAAGACTAAAATACATATTTAGTCCCTTACAGAAAATATTTGCCATTCTCTCCAGTTAAAATAAATAAATTTAAATTTTAAAAATGCCATTCAAAAATCCCAAGTTTTTGTTTGCTTTTTTGGTTTTGTTTCTCCTTTGGCTTTCTTCTCTCAATTGCTGCATGTGAAAAAAATGCCCTTTTACTCCATGTGTGCTTCTATTTTGCCCAGTTTAGTTTTTTATCTTATAATATTTCTCACTATACTATAAAATCATGAGAACAAATATAATGTTTGCCTTCTGTATCATTATCTCCATCTACCTATTATGTATTAAGAACTTAATATTTATTAAATACATATTTCAATGCCACATCAGTAAAACACCTTAAACTTATTTTGGAACAAGGGAGAGAATAAACCCGAAATTAATAAAATATACCAGTTCTCCTAAAATTCATTTCAACATATATCTACAATACTAACAATTCAAATAATCTGAGTAATTATTACTATGAAAAGAACATATCTGTTATACAATGTAGTAGTTACTTCATTACTTGGCTCCTGAAACACATTGTCACTGGTTTTATGTTTTTTAAAAGCAAACTTGTGAAATTTTAGGGAAATATTTTCAAATGGCAATATTTTCATTGTAAACCACATTTTAGTCATATATACATACACACACACACAGAGAGAGTTTGTCTTTATGAAATTGTATTTCAGTATTGTCAATATTGCTTTCTGGACCCCATTAAGAAGCTTTAGAAGGAGTTTCTGTTTTCTGTTAATTAAAATTTCACAGTAACTTTTAATCTACTTACATTTTCTGCAGAGTGAACCGTTTGAATAGAGAATAAGTAAAAACCAAAAAGCTTTAGTAAACCTTAGGATGTGGGGATGTTTGAAAATTGGGTGTATGAAAAGTACTGATTAAATATTGGTTTCAATCTGTGATATAAAAGAAGGGAGTTCATGGGGGCATTCAAGGTTAATACCTGGAGTTCACTTGAAGATGTATTTCTAAGCCTTGGGTATTCACTGCAAATAATCAAGATGATTACTAACTAGAGAGAGCAGATAATGAGTATGGGTTACAAGTTCACAAGCAGCAGTTACTAAGGTGCTTTAAATAAGGCTATAGATGGTGTCTTTTTGACCTAGCTACTTTGAGTGTTTTAAAACCATGATTCCTACTCAGGGCTTTAAGAAATCTGCCAAGTATCTGGCAGCATGTTGCCGATACTAATATCAGTAGCAGTTAATTCAGACTTGACTAGATATTTAGTAAATATTAACATATAAATGTAAGATAAAATAAATTGATTTTATAGATTTTGTGCTATATCTTTAGCTTAAATGTATTGTAGAAAATGTATCCCACCAAATAGTAAATTAAAGAGTAGCAACCAAATAAGTTAGAAACACTGACCTAAAAATTTCTGCTGCTGCTGCTGTTAAGTTGCTTCAGTCATGTACTACTCTGTGCAACCCCAGAGACGGCAGCCCACCAGGCTCCCCCGTCCCTGGGATTCTCCAAGAAAGAACACTGGAGTGGATTGCCATTTCCTTCTCCAATGCATGAAAGTGAAAAGTGAAGTCTCTCAGTCGTGTCCGACTCTTAGTGACCCCATGGACTGCAGCCTACCAGGCTCCTCCACTCATGGGATTCTCCAGGCAAGAGTACTGGAGTGGGGTGCCAGTGCCTTCTCCCAGTTAGGGATGAGTTATTCATTATTTGGAATCCTAATTGTTAATAAAAAGTGCATTTTAGTATTAGTGAATATGTTATAGAAATCTAAAGGTCTGTTATTAAAAATTTACTCGAACATTTTATGTTTACTTTGGTCTTTAGTGAACGTCAGAATGATGGAGTGGTCATGATACTTATCACTCAAGTATCTAAGAATTATCAAAATTTAATCCTGCTAGTATCATCAAGATGATAAATTATGAATACTTAATACATTTTAAAATATATTTTCCCCTATGATTTAGCAATCACCTTACATAAATGATACAAATAGGCTTTTCCTCCCTTTGGAATGTAAAGTACCATATTAGGGGTGAACTTAATGTATTAAAATGAAACCAAAACCAAAAAAAATCTAGAGGCATAAATTTAAGGCCACAACAATATCTTACTCCCTTATGCGCATTGTTTCTTTTTCTTCCACTACTGTGCTAGAGTGGTCCTTCCAGGTGTCTCAGTGGTAAAGAATCCTCCTGCCAATGTAGGCAGAAGATGCAGGAGATGGGGGTTCGATCCCTGGGTCAGGAAGATCCCCTGGAGGAGAATACTCCAGTATTCTTAGCCTAGAAAACCCCATGGACAGAGGAGCCTGATGGGCTACAGTCCTTGGGGTCACAAAGAATCAGACATGACTGAGAATGAAAAATACCTAATACTTACTCTACTAGAGTAGAGCCCATAATACAAATAACAAAAATTCTCATTAATGTATACTTGGTTAGGCAGAGAGCTCCAGGAAAATATTCATCATTTCTTCTTTGTCCTTCTCCCTTTCCCACCCAAGATACATGAAATTGTTGAGTCTTCCATTCTCTGGAAAAAATATCAACAGAGAAATGGAAATCTTTGCCATATTCCCCTAGGAAAAGACTTGAAGTCAACTCAAAAGTAACTAGCTCTATTGCTAATCATGTGGGAAACTCCAGGGTAGATGGGTTAAAGGACTATTTCAGGGGAGCAAGTCCAGGATGTTTTTTAAAAGATATTAAACATCATATTGAACCTTTCAGGTGTTAGGTGCTGGTGAAACTGAAGATTCATGAATTTTTACAGGTATAAAAGTTCTCAGAGCTGAGAGGCTTGAGATAGGATAGTACATAAAGCAAAATTTGTTCAGCTAAAAGAATGAGGCTGACAGAATCTGTCTTTAGCTAAGTTTATTTATTTCAGAGTGTGGTGATCAGATTGCATAGCCGTGGAGCAGTGAGTCTCAGGATGTTGCTTCTAGACCTATGCTTTCTGCAAATAACTTATGATACATACAAGATAGTTAATTTCAACTGGGATAATCTTGGATAACTGGAATAAGTATATGTAGCCCAACTAGGGTCTTCGAGGAATAGAATTGCTTCTACTGTAGTATAAGAAGTCTACGTTTATATTATTTAGAATGGATTATATAATTCAGAGGTTTATGTTATTTATTTCATGAAGGTTGACAGAATTGGGAGCAGAATTGGAGAGTGTTTGTAACCCATGATATATCTTGGCACCCATGTCAAGAGAATTTTATCTTTTAATTTGATAGAAAATTATATTGTTAGAGATACTAGGCTTAAGTTTGAGTATGAGGTGGGTTATCAGTTACCAGCCTTCTAGATCATTTAGGCTATTAGTAGTCATAGCCAGTTTACCAGGAACAGATGACCAGTTTGGAAGAGGTCTTCCTGAAATGATTCACACAAAGATGCATCAAGTTACAAGCCCTTCGACAGAAACTGAAACTTCATGATGCAGTAGCTAACCTTCACATGGGCGGGGAGGTTGAACATCCTGCATAGTGCTGCCAGGAAATCCCTATTTTATACTAAGGGGGGGTTGGCTGGTTGCATATGTAGGATGTCCCATCTCCCCACCCACATCATCAGGACATATACCAGAAACATCACTCTTCCTCACTGAAGAAGCATAAAATCTATGTGCCAAGGAAGTACAGATGCTGAACTACATTGCTAGAGAGGCATTCTGACAGATCTTCGTTAGGGGATAGAGTACTGTGTTCTATGACCTTGGCTTGTAAGAGACAGTGGTGTTTGAGTGGATCTGTAAGCCCGGGGTCAATAGGAAATCATTGAACATATTAGCCTGCAGATGAAGGCTTCCCTGATGGCTCAGTGAGTAAAGAATCTGCCTGCAGTGCAGGAGATACAGGAGACAAGTGTTTGACCCCTGGGCCAGGAAAAATCCGCTGGAGAAGAAAATGGCAACTCACTCCAGTATTCTTGCCTGGAAAGTCCCATGGACAGAGGAGCCTGGCAGGATACAGTCCATGGGGTCACAAAGAGTCAGACATGACTTACTGATAGAGAAGGGCCTGCAAAGTTGCCAGCAACTCTACAGCATACGGGTAATACTTCCAGAATTGCAGCTCCTCCTCTCAGCACTACCAAGTTAGTGGAGTTTTAATAGTTGGACAAATTTACTTAGGGTCAATTTACTCAGAGTAGATAGAAGGAGAGAGAATTTATTTTCTACTGCAGAAAGAAGCAAAGGTTATAGCCTAAAAGGCAGCCCAGAATTTCATGTCTGGGTGTCAAGGTAAAATTTTTTTAAATGTCTGAATTTCAGAAGCAAAAGAAGATCCAGTAATTCTAAATCAAGTTCAAGTAGGTGGAAACACAGTCTAGGATCAGATAAGAATCAAGTTGCAAGGGGGTGGGTGTGATTACAAGGGAGAAAGTTTGTGGCATTCCCTGAAAGCATTTAAAAGAAATAATTAATGTAAGATGCAGAATGCAATGATATCCAGGGTATTCTGTCAAGAGCAAAGTGGTAGGAAACATCAAGAATGTGCTGAGTCCTCAAAAACATGGGATCAGGAATAAAATAGTAAAGCAAAATTCAGCCAATCATATGGGCTAGACCCTTCTACTTCTGGATTCCATAAGGAGGATAATTTCAGAATTTTTTTTTAAAAAGTCCATATATTTATTGAATTTATTTATTTAATAAAATATATTTAAATGGAATAAATATAGCTTTATTAAAATTACATTGTTATACTTAATTTCTCAATTTTCTCCATGCACCTGTGTATGGAAATTACTGATCTATAAGAGATGTTGCTGACAGTCAATTCTGTCAATACCATCAACTTGAGTGACAGCCTAGGATTCCATTAAGTTTTCCAGACTTTAAGTTAGGGTGGAACTGTTCCCTAACTTAAAAGACTGGCCATCTAAAAAGACTTTGGGGTTCTAAAAAGGCTTTATTCAGATGAATTCAAATCTAGGTTAAGTTTCCAATAAACTGTCCTGGTTTTGGCAGTCTTCACAGAGTGCAAGTGAGCCAATGTTAGGCTGAGGAAAAGGCTGACTCAGATTTGGGGATTTAGAAAACTTGTATCCTTCTTTTGTTGTTTTCATTTTTTCTCAGGAGCACAGTCTCCACTGAGATTCTTGCCTCAGCGCATTGCTCAGAAAATTTGTGATTTCATATCTAAGGACACCAAAACCCTACAAAATTTATGGGCAAATCATTCTTCATTTTTTTTTAATTGGAGGGAAATTGCTTTACAATGTTTTGATGGTTTCTGCTGTACAACAACACAAATCAGCTATAATTATACCTATATCCCCTCCCTCTTGAGCCTCCTTACCCTTCCTGCATCCCATCCCTCTAGGTCATCACAGAGTGCCAGGCTGGGCTCCTTTTTTTATATAGCAACTTCTCATCAGCTATCTATTTTACACATGGTAGTGCTGTGCTGCTTTCTCCATTGGTCCCATCCTCTATTCCCCCACTGTGTCCACAAGTCCATTCTCTCCATCTGCGTCTCCATGCCTTCCCTGAAAATAAATACCATTTTCCAATATTCCATATATATGCATTTATATATTTGTTTATAATTATAATCCCCTTATAACTGTTTGTGGAGTCTACAGAGATATTTCTTCTTTCATCACTGATATTGGTACTTTGTGTCTTCTACTTTTATTTATTCCTCAATCTGACTAGAATTTTATCAATTTTATAAAATCTTTTCAAACAACCAACATTTCATTTCATTTGATCTCATTGAATTTCCTCAATTTCATTAATTTCTGCTTTTGTAATTATTACCTCATTTCTTCTGATACTTTGGATTTAATTTTTACCCTTCTTTGTCCATTTAATATAGAAGCATAGATCATGGATTTTAGATTTTTTTTTCCTTTCTAAAATAAATCATTAATGTTAGAAATTCCCCTCTGAGTACTGCTTTAACACCATCACACAAATTTTCACGCTTTATTTTAATTTTCATTTAGTTCAAATTATTTTCTGATATAATTTGTCTTCCTTTTTGAAACATGGATTGTGGGGAACTGTGTTGTTTAATTGACAGATACTTTGTCTTTTTCAAGGTATCTTTTTGTTACTGGTTTTTAGGTTTATTCTGTTGTGGTCAGAGAATTATACATTGTATAGTATCAATTATATTAATTTCTTAAGATTTAATTTATTGTGTTTCTTCCCATGAACTCTTGCAAAGAATGTGTATATATCATTGTTGCATGGAGTGTTCTGCAAAAGTCAATTTGTTGTAGTTTGTTCTTAATGCTGTTCAGTTCTTTCATACCATTAGTAATTTTCTGTTTGCTTGTTATATCAATTACTGAGGAAAAGATGTTGAAATCTCAAAGTATAATTGTGATTGTACTTTTTTCCCACTAAGGAGTGCACTCTTTATTTATAGAGCTATAAAGAAATGTTGTTACTAATTACTGTAAATGCCAGGACTGTGGTTAATTTGTGGAGGTGAAGAGTTTACAATTCAGTCGGACCACACGGAAGGGCTTCTAAGGTGGCTGGAAAAGTGCTATTTACTTTTTTGGTTATCCTTTTAACCATTTTCAAGCATATATTTCAGTAACATTATGTATATTTACACTATTGTGAAGCCATCACCACTATCCATTTCCAGAATTCATCATTTCAAATTGAAACTCTGAACTCATTAAACAATAACTCCTCATACGCCCTTCCCCCAGCTTACCATTCTACTTTCTGTCTCCATGAATTTGACTATTTTAGGAACCTCATGTAAATGGAATTGTCCCTTTGTATCTGACTTATTTCACTAAGAATAATGTCTCTTAAGTCTCCTCCATGTTGTAGCATGTATCTTAATTTCATTCTTTTGAACATGAAATAATATTCCTTTGTACATATGTTTGTGTGTATGTGTAGCGATTGTACTTCTGATTTCTTTCTTTTCTATCTTTTTTTGCTTCATGAAATTTGAAGCTATGCTATTAGGTACATAAATATTTAGTATGGTTATATCCTCTTGAGGAATTGACACCCTTATCATTATAAAATGGTCTCTGTTATCCCTAATAACATGCTTTGATCTGAAATTTACTTTGTCTACTATTAATATATAACCCCAGCATTCTTTTGATTAGTATTTTCAGAGTTTATCTCTTTACATTCTCTTACTATATACCTATCTACATTAAATTTAAACTTGTAGGTTTCTTATAGACAGTATATAGTATTTTTATACTTTGTTAATCCAACATGGCTAGTTCTTTAAATTGATACAAATTACACCTTATATCATTTACATTTAATGCAATTATTAATTTGTTTGGAATTATGTCTACTATTTTATCATTTTCTATTTTTCCCTTCTCTTTTTAATTACTTTTTTTCTCTTCTGAATTATTTGGTGGGTCCTGCATTTTATTTTAGTATTCCATTTTCATTGATATATTGATTTTTTGCTATATTCTTTGCACAGATTTTAATGATTGTGTTTAGATTAAAATATACATAGCTAATCTGTCATAATTTCCTAGTAATTAATGTTTTATTCACTTCAAGTGAATATAAAAATCTTACAACCATATAGGCTCCTTAAGCCTTTGCCTTTTTGTTTTAATTATAATATGGAATTTACCTATATACATTGAGAACCTTCCCAGATGATGTAATAATTTTTGTTTTTGACAGTCACATATCTTTTAAAAACCTAAGAAAAGAAAAATAATTTATTTTCCCAGATTGTTTACCATTTCTGTTGTTCCTCATTTATTCTTAAAGTTTATAAGTTTTCTTTCTTTCTGAAGAACATCATTAAATTTGTTTAAAGTAAGTCTCCTGGAAATCAATTTCTTAGTTTCCTTTCCTAAGAAAATCTTTTTATTTCACATTCATTTTCTGAAGATAGTTTCACTGGATATAAAATTCCAAATTGTGATTATACCTTCTGGTCTCTCATGAAAAAGTCATTTTTCTCAGCTGCTTCAAGAATTGTTTTCTGTATCTTTTTTTTTTTCACCAGATTATGATGTATCTAGGCATGATTTTCTTTGGTTTAACCATTTGGGTTTTGAAGAACTTTGTAAATTTGTAAATTTATTTTTCATCAAATATGAAACTTTTTAGCCCATTATTTTTTCACATGGTTTTCTCCTGTACCAATATCTCCTCTCTCAAGATTTCCAAGGCAAAAATATTGGGTGTGTTCCCATAGTTGTCGTCCCATAGTTTCTACTGTGCGCATTTATTTTTAATTTTTTTCTCATTCTTGTTCATTTGGATAATTCCTATTGATCTACATTCAGTTTTAATGACTCTTCATCTATCATATCCATTCTTCTATTGAGCCCACCCAGTGATTTTTTTTTTCAGCTCTAAACTCTTCATTTGTTTCTTTTTCATAAGTACTACTTCTTATTTGTGAAGTTCTCTTCTGTTAATTTCAAGAATATCCACCCCTCCTTCATTGAGTATGGCTATGGTAGTTGCTTTAAAGTCTCTGTAAAGTCTCTGCCCTGTCCAATTTTTAAATTTAATGTACTTGAAATGTATTTAATGCATTACTGTTTATATTTGTTCTTGGTTTTTGTAAGTTATCAAATTTAAGGGGGAATTCTATTTATCTCTATATAATTAAAGTTTTAATTAGGAATGGCTCCTGTATTTTATAGCATTTTATAAAGATATTCTTAAGAATAAAGCTCATAAACTTTCTTTACAAATGTTAACATAAGAGACTATATTGGCAGATTTTTGTGATATTAAATTATCATTACATTCTTGAACTAAATTTTGTTTTACTGTGATGTTTTACTCATTTTACTCTTTGCTGGGTTATATTTGTGACTATTTTGTTTGTAATTTCGATTCTATATCAGTGAGTGCTATTTGTCTCTAGTCTCATTTTTTCAGTATTTTGTAAGTTTTGATACTGACACTGTATTATTTTATGAAATGAACTGAAGAAATGTTTAAACTTTTTTATGTTTGTTCATCTTTTCATATATGTTAACTTAAAGACATCAATTATAACTTCTCATTTCCATTTTAGCTGTGGGATTATTTTACAGTCCAACATTCCACATCTCTTAATCATATTATCAGAATATTAGAAAATTGGTATTTTATCTGTGGTGGGGTTATGATCTGCAGGGTAGGGATATTCCTTTATACAAGTAACAAATATTTATTGTACCAAGCAAATGTTATCTCCAACATTTCATAGGAATAAATCCCTTTTATTTTTTCATTTCAACAAATGAACTGAAATTCTACAGTGTCTATTATTCAGTCTTTGCCATTATTGTCAATATTGGTGGTGATGCCTGTGAGTTTTGGTTTCTAATCTTGTAATCTGATATAATCTTTGATGTAATCTTTGAATGAATAAATGAGTGAATATAGGAAAATGTCTTATGAAACACTGTGCAATTTTTGCCTCTGAAAACAAGATTTTATCTCTTTTGACTCACTGATCTCCCTCATGGAAATTATGTTATATGGCCTTTTTGCTATGCAACTTCCAACAAACTTTTCACATATTTCTTCTCAGAAATTTATCTAAAGAAAATACACTTTAATTCCATTGAGACAACTTGAAAAATCCATTTGTCTTCTTACAAAGACAAACAGAAACTAAATTTTCACTGAAATTCTAAATATTTTGAATTAAAATGTCTGTAGTTAAATCCAGGAAAAATATTTTTGATAAAAACCTTAGGGAATAATTATAATCAGACAAGTTTGAGAAAACTTGGCTTGCATAAATTCAGAGAAAGTTTTTTGCAATTACTTTTGATAATGAAGTTAATCTAGAAATCAATAATTTAACTCATTCTGATATTTCTATTTTTGGGATAGTTTTTACTTTAGGTGCTTGTTCATTCCCTTTGTTTTTGGATTTTGCTGTCTTATAGGTTTGGAAGTAGACTTCTTGAAAAACCTGCACAAGAAATATTGTCCTGTATTGTAAAAAACAATTGTATTTATTATTTAATAAATACTGTATGGTGAGAAGTACCTTTGTGTTTGGGGGAAAAAAATGTCATATTTGGAGCAAAATTCTGTAGACTTGAACAATTCTGAGACTTTGAGACACATTTTCCTCACACTGTAGGGTAATAGAGTTGACACTACAGCTGTATGGAGTAGAACTAAAAATGAAGTACCGAACTAACACTGTTAACACTGTGCTTGGTATAAGATACTGTATAATAGCTATTGTCATTTTTGCCATTATTAAATATGCAATTGCTGAGAACTGAGAACTGACTAGATAGTGGATCTGCAGAGTGGATATGCACCCTACTAGATAGTGGATCTGCAGAGTGGATATGCACCCTACTGAGAATGTATATTGGCATATGATGAAGTTGGGGCTTCCCTGATAGCTCAGCTGATAAAGAATCCACCTGCAATGCAAGAATCCTGATTTGATTCCTGAGTTGGGAAGGCCCTCTGGAGAAGGGATAGGCTACCCACTCCAGTATTCTTGGGCTTCCCTGGTGGCTCAGACAGTAAAGAATCAACCTGCAACATAAGAGACCTGGGCTCAGTCCCTGGGTTGGGAAGATCCCCTGGAAGAGATCATGGAAACCCATTCCAGTATTCTTGCCAGGAGAATCCCCATGGGCAGAGAAGCCTTGAGGATTAACTCCATGGGGTCCCAAAGAGTCGGGCATGACTGAGTAACTAAGCACAGCACAGCATGATGAAGTTGGATTTAGGGTGATGTTATAATCTGTTGAGGGGGATATATTTGTTTACAAATTTAATAAATATTTATTGAGTACCTGCTTTGTGCCATGCATTGACCTATGTATCATGAATTAAATAGTAGAAAAATAAAACACAGAGAACAACATTGACCTAATGCATCTTATATTCCAGTGGTTTTAGCAACAAAATTCTCTACATAATGCAGTCAGGTGATACTTGTGTATTTGAAACAAAATTGGAAAAGTAATTTCTGGCATCACTGACTCAATGGACAACAGTTTGAGTAAAATCCAGGAGTTGGTGATGGACAAGGAGGCCTGGCATGCTGCAGTCCATGGGGTCACAAAGAGTTGGACACGACTGAGCGACTGAACTGAACTGAACTGCATTTCTGCAAATGAAACAGGTTGAGAATACACAAACTCTCAATACAATCAACTTCTGGGTGGATACAACAGAAATGAACATTCATCAATATTTTGTTTAGAATAATTCTTAATAATGTCTCTGATTTCTTTGTTTTGCTCCTTGAATTCCAGTGGTTGTTAGTTACACTTCTGGTATTGCCAGTGGAAAATGAAAGTGAAAGTCTCTCAGTCGTGTCTGACTCTTTGCAACCCCATGGACTATACAGTTCATGGAATTCTCTAGGCCACAATACTGGAGTAGGTAGCCTTTCCTTCTCCAGGGGATCTTCCCAACCCAGGGATTGTACCCATGTCTCCCGCATTGAGGTGGATTCTTTACCAGCTGAGCCAAAAGGGAAGCCCAAGAATACTGTAGTGGGTAGCCTATCCCTTCTCCAGAGGATCTTCCCAACCCAGGAATTGAGCCAGGGTCTCCTGCATTGCGGGCAGATTCTTTACCAACTGAGCTATCAGGCAAGCCCATCAACTCTAAACACAATACAAAAACAACTCTAAACACAATACAAAAACAACTCTAAACATACTGGAGAAAAACCTAAAACAAAGATTCTGGGGTTTCTTAAGACTTGGAAGAAGTGAACAACACTGGCTGAGTTTACAAATTTCATGACTTATTAGCCAAAGTGGAAGATGCAGTCTATGCCAGGTAAAATACTAAACTTCCCAAAAATCTGTAGTTTTAGTAGCTCAGAGGAACTGAAGACAGAATTTGAGGAAATCTCAAAACTAAAAGTTGAGGGAAAATCTAGGAAAGGATAGAGATGGAGCGAACCACAGATTCTTCTCTGGGGAACCATAAACTCTGCTTAAATCTCTAGCTGACCTCTGAACCATGCATGTCTAGGGGGAGAAAAATCTAAATTCCTGAGTTGCCACATTATGAAGTTCAAAATATTCAAGTTTCATCAAAGGTAAGAAGAACGCAAAGAAACTAGAAAGTATGACTCCTTCATAGTAAAAAAAAAAAAAAGAAAATGATACTGAGGAAGCCTAGGCATTAAACTTAAATAGACAAAGGCTTTAAATCAACTCTCAAAATGCTCATATATCCAAAGGAAATCATGGACAAAGAACCAAAGGAAATAAGGAAAATGTCATGTCAACAAAGAATAGCAATAAAGGAATATAAATTATAGGAAAAAATCAAATAGATATTTGGAGGATGAAAAATGCAAAAACTGAAGTTAAAAATTTACTAGACTGATTCAACTGCAGAACTGAGCAAAAAGAAGGAAAAATTGAAGAACTTTGAGACAGATCAATTGAGCTCATCCAGTGTGAGAAGAAAGAGAATAGATGAAGGAAAATGAACAGCACCCTAGAGACACGTGAGACACTATCAAGTTTACTAACACATGCATAATGACAGTGCCAGAAGAGGAGGAGAAGGCGGAAAACACACAGAAAGAAATTTAAGGAACTATTGGCCAAAATTTTTCACACTTTGAGGAAAGATATGAATCTATATGTATAAGAAGTTCAATGAACTCTGTAAACATATATTATTTCAAGGGGTCCACACCAAGACATTATGGTCAAAATTATACAGGATCTTTAACAAGATTAATAATGGATTTCTCTTTAGAAACCATGGGGGCCAGAAGGCTATGAGATTGCAGATTTAAAGCATGCAACAACAACAAAAATTCTGTCAACCAAGAATTCTGTATATGGCAAAACTATAAACTCTACTTCAAAAAATGGAGAAATTGAGATTCAAGGCACAGTAAAGTCAACAAAGTTGATAAACCTTCAACTAGAAATACTATGAAAAAAAGAGAGAAGACACAAATTTCTAAAATTAAAAATGAAAGTGGTGAGGGGCATTATGACTGAACTTAGAGAAATTAAAAGAATTATAAAATAATAAGCGAACAATTGTACTCCAACAAACCACATAACCTAAACTAAATGAACAAATTCCTAGAAACATGCAAACTACTAAAAGTGTCTCAAGAAGAAATAAAGACTCTGATAACAAGTAAAGACATTTTATCAATAATCAAAAAACCTGCCAGCAAGACAAGTTCTGGACCAGATGGCTCCACTGGAAAATTTTATCAATCATTTAAAGAAGAATTAACACCAGTATTTTTCAAACTCCTACAAAATAAAAGATGAGGGAACAATTGTAACTCATTCTATGAGATCAGCATTATCCAGATACTAAATTCAGATTACAAGAAAAGATAAGTATAGACCAATGTCACTTTTGAATATAGATGCAAAAAATCCTCAACAAAATAAAAGCAAACTAAATTTGGCATCATATTATACATCATAACCAAGTGTGACTTATCCCAGGAATGAAAGATGGCTCAGCATATAAAAGTCAATTAACGTAATACATCACATTAATACAATAAAGGTAAGAGAAGCACAGGATCATCTCTACTGATAGAGAAAAGGTATTTAGCAAAACCCATCACTCTTTCATGATAAAAACATGCAACAAACTAGGTATAAAAGGAATCTTCCTCAACACGAAAAAGGGCATTTATGAAAAACCCACAGTTAACATCTGGCTCAATAATGAAAGAATGAAAGATTACACTTTAAGATCAGGAAAAAGACAAGACATCTGCTTTAACTACTTACACTTAACATTGCACTGGAAATTCTATCTAGAGAAATCAAACAAGAAAGAAAATAAAAGGCAGAGGAAAACTGGAAAAGAAAAAATAAAATTACCACTTTTCACAGATGACATGATCTTTCATATGGAATATCCTAAAGAACCCACACATAAAAATATAGATCTAATAAATGAATTCAGCAAAGTTGGAGGATACAAGATTAATACATGAAAATTAATTATAGTTCTATACAGGAGAAATGAGAAAATCATAAATGAAATTGAGAGAACAATTCCATTTATAAGAGCATCCAAAAAAAAAAAAAAATCTCAACTGATAAAAGCATCATTGATAGAAAAGAATGAAGTACTGATAGAAGCTACAAAATGGAAGAACCTTAAAAATACTGTGCTAAGTGAAAGAAGTAAGACACAAAATGTTGCCTACTGTATGATTCTGGTTATATGAAATACCCAGATTAGCTAAATTCAAGAGATAAAAAGCAAATAAGAAATTTTCAGGGGCTGGGGAGGGGGACGGGTAGGAGGGTGAAAAATGGGAAAATGGAGAGTGACTGCTTAATGGGTAGAAGTTTCCTTTTGCAATGATGAAATGTTTTAGAACTAGAAAGAGGAGATGGTTACATGATGATGTGAATGCACTAAATGCTTCAGGATTGCACAATTTTAAATGATTAATTTTATAATATGTAAGTTTTACCTCAATAAAAAATAATATATGTAACACTGAATGCATTATTGTTATTGTCATCATTGTCATCATCATTACTATGGAAAAACAATGCATACCAAATTTCACTTCCTTTTAAAAATTTAGATTATGAGAAAAAATAGACTAAAACTATAGTCAGTATAATTTGCATAACATGTTCTTCTTGTCTTCTCTCTGTTCTCTTTCAGATTATGTCTGGCCACTACCTAGATATTTGTGCCCCGTCTGGATTTCTTTAGATGTTTTATTTTCTACAGCGTCCATCATGCACCTCTGCGCTATTTCGCTGGATCGGTATGTAGCAATACGTAATCCTATTGAGCATAGCCGTTTCAATTCACGGACTAAGGCCATCATGAAGATTGCTATTGTTTGGGCAATTTCTTTAGGTAATTAACTTTCTTGGCCAGTAGAATTGCAGCGGCTATGCTCAATACTTTCGGATTATGTACTGTGAACAACGTACAGACGTCGACTGGTAACATTTGCGTTTAATCGGGATTCTTCTAGTTAATGATTATTCTTAACCTATTTATCTGATATTTAGGTTAACAATAATGAAAGAAATGTAAAGCATATGAATATGCAAAAGTAAAGTTCACATTTATGCTGCTAAATTATTTTGTGAGTCAAAGTGCCAATGAATTCTGCAACACAGACACATACCTGTGAGATATTTAAAATGATTTGAAGATGACAAAAATATATGGCAAAGTTTAAATTTTTAAAATAGAGCATTTAAATCTTGGAAAAGATCAATCTATCCCAGAATATTAATCCTAGCATTTTTATTCTAACTCTGTATCTTCAGTAGAAAATTTTATACTGCAATACAAATCTTCACAAAGTAAACATGTCTAAATTTATACTGTTAATCTATGTAAAATATACTATTTACCCCATATTTTTTAATGTATCCTTGAATTCTGGTTATACAAAAAGAAAAACATCTATTGGTTTCTTTGAAGATTTGGGGGAGGTGGAAGGGATAGAAATGATCTTATTGCTTATATTTTAAATTTGCATACCTTCAGTTCAGTCAGTCAGTTCAGTCACTCAGTCATGTCTGACTCTTTGCAACCCAATGGACTGTAGCACACCAGGCCTCCCTGTCCATCACCAACTCCTGGAGTTTACTCAAACTCATGTCCATTTAGTCGGTGATGTCATCCAACCATCTCATCCTCTGTCATCCCCTTCTCTCACCTTCAATCTTTCCCAGCATCAGGGTCTTTTTCAATGAGTCAGTTCTTCACATCAAGTGGCCAAAGTATTGGAATTTCAACTTCAATATCAGTCCTTCTGATTATTATTCAGGATTAATTTCCTTTAGGATTGACTGGCTGGATCTCCTTGCAATCCAAGTGACTCCAAGAGTTTTCTCCAACACCACAGTTCAACAGCATCAGTTCAGTTCAGTTCAGTTCAGTCGCTCAGTCGTGTCCAACTCTTTGCGACCCCATGAATTGCAGCACACCAGGCCTCCCTGTCCATCACCAACACCTGGAGTTCACCCAGACTCACGTCCATCGAGTCAGTGACGCCATCCAGCCATCTCATCCTCTACCATCCCCCTTCTCCTCCTGCCCCCAATCCCTCCCACCATCAGAGTCTTTTCCAGTGAGTCAACTCTTCGCATGAGGTGGCCAAAGTACTGGAGTTTCAGCTTTAGCATCATTCCTTCCAAAGAAATCCCAGGGCTGATCTCCTTCAGAATGGACTGGTTGGATTTCCTTGCAGTCCAAGGGGCTCTCAAGAGTCTTCTCCAACACCACAGTTCAAAAGCATCAATTCTTCGGCGCTCAGCCTTCTTCACAGTCCAACTCTCACATCCATACATGACCACAGGAAAAACCATAGCCTTGACTAGATGGACCTTTGTTGGCAAAGTAATGTCTCTGCTTTTGAATATGCTTTCTAGGTTGGTCATAACTTTCCTTCAAAGGAGTAAGCATCTTTTAATTTCATGGCTGCAGTCACCATCTGCAGTGATTTTGGAGCCCAAAAAGATAAAGTCTGACACTGTTTCCACTGTTTCCCCATCTATTTTCCATGAAGTGATGGGACTAGATGCCATGATCTTCGTTTTCTGAATGTTGAGCTTTAAGCCAGCTTTTTCACTCTCCACTTTCACTTTCATCAAGAGGCTTTTTAGTTCCTCTTCACTTTCTGCCATAAGCTTCTAATAATTACAAAAGTATTAACTTCCAACAATTACAGCCTGTGTAATTTAGACAGATTCTTGTGCTAAAGACAACAAAAATATGGAAAAAAATTATAAGCATTGAGAAGATAATAAAATAGTGAGACATCCAGAAAGACAGAGATCCAGAAAAATGAGTATGACTTTTGGGTCGTGTCTGCTAATGAAGCATTTGCAAACCTGAAGATGTGATAAAAAGGTTGAGAAGCTCATTCTAATCTCATGAGCCTGGCAGGGGTCAATCAACTTGAGCTTATTTTTGGATCCCAAAGGCCTGTACACTAGAAATACAGATGAAGCAGAGTTAAACAACCATTGACATGGAGTTCAGGCTTCATTCAAGTCACCTATGTAACCAAAAAAATATTGAGCCTGAAAATTGGAATAAAGTGATTTCATATTTTTGACCTTTCTAATTTTCTTGATAGAAGCAAAAAAAAAAAAATTATCCTAGGTTTGAAATTATTTCTTTCAATTATTTTTAATTCCTGTAACTGAAATACAATGATAAACAGGCACATGAAGAAACAAGACAACATGAACCATATCAGTTCAATTCAGTTGCTCAGTCGTGTCAGACTCTTTGCGACCCCATGGACTGCAGCATGCCAGGCTTCCCTGTCCATCCCCAACTCCCAGAACTTGCTCAAACTCATGTCCATTGGGTTGGGGATGCCATTCAACCATTTTATCCTCTGTTGTCCCCTTCTCCTCTTGCCTTCAATCTTTCCCAGCATCAGGGTCTTTTCCAATGAGTCAGTTTTTCATCAGGAGGCCAAAGTATTGGAGTTTCAGCTTCAACATCAGTCCTTCATTGGAAGGATTCAATGGAAAAGAAGAAATAAGACAACATGAAGAAAACAAGACAGTGTGTTTTGTTTGTAGTGTGCACATGGAAATTAGCTCTTCCCTGGTAGCTCAGCTGGTAAAGAATCTGCCTGCAATGCATGAGACCCTGGTTCAATTCCTGAGTTGGGAAGATCCCCTGGAGAAAGTATAGGCTACCCACTCCAGTGTTCTTGGGCTTCCCTGGTGGCTCAGATGGTGAAGAATTTGCCTGCAATGTGGGAGACCTGGACTTGACTCTTGGGTTGGGAAGATCCCCTGGAGGAGGACATGGCAACCCACTCCATTATTCCTCCCTGGTGACTTCCCATGGACAGAGGATCCTGGCAGGCTATAGTCCACAGGGTCGCAAAGAGTCAGACACAACTGAGTGGCTAAACACAGCACAGCACATGAAAATTATAAGCTAAACTTAAATATTTCAGCAAGAAACTGCAAACTATAAAGCATGACATTTAAGATACAATCAATAAACAATGAGAAAATGTGGAACTTAAGCACTGACATGAAAACTTTAGAACTCAAAGGCAGATTAGACAAGAGAAAGCATTACTGGATGAGAAGACTAAGAGAGCATTACTGGATGTCAGTTACAGGAAACTGTGATGAATGAAGCAAGGAAAATTGGAAGATTATAAAAGAGAAAATAAGAAGATACAGTATAAAATTAGAAGAGTTCCACAAGGTGAGAAAAGAATGGTAGGAAAACAAGATTTGAAGAAATAATGGCTTTTCAAATTGATGAAAGACATGGATACTCACATTTAAAGAGCTCAACAAGTCTCAAGCAGAATGAATAAAAAGCAGTCCACATTTAGAGCCTTCATAGTGACATTGCAGAAAAAGAGAAAATATAAACCTTAAAGAAAAAAAAGATCAAGTTTAGTTCAATAAAGCAATGATAAGATGGATGAATGCCTTCTCAACAACATTGAGAACTACCATTCAACACTACCTTCAACACTACCATTCAAATGGTAGTGTCAATATATGTATAACTGATATATGTATAACTGAGTCCCTTCACTAATCGTCTGAAATTATCACATTATTAATCAGCTATATCCCAATACAAAATAAAGTTTTTAAAAAGTGAATGCTAAATTAGAATCATATATTCAGCAAAATTATAGAATCACTCAAGAATCAAAGTGAAATAAAGACATTATCAGACAAGCAAAAACTAAGAGAACATGACAAAAGCAAACTCTTAATTAACAAAATAATAAAGGATATCTTTAAACAAAGGAAAATGGCCACAAATGGAAGGCTGGAGATGCAGGAAGTGACTAAATGCAATGCAAATGGTAAATGTGAAGTTAAACATAAACATTGACTTATAAAACAATAATGATAATTTTTATAGACTCAGCATATTAATGAAACCAAAATTCACAAAACAATAGCATATAAGAACAGAGGGTTGAAAGTAAACTTTTTCATTGTCTAGGAGAAAAATAAAAATGATATTTAATATTAAGCTTTGATAACTAAGTATAACATGTCCATTCAAAGGTAATCACTAATAGAAAAGAAATGTTTAACTTCCAAATTTATAGAAAAATATTAGAGAATAATATAATAAATCCAAACGGAGGCAATAAAATATTAAAAGAAAGGAAATACAAATCAGGTGGCAAAATATAGAAACATGTACTAAGATGGCAGAATTAAAACCAAATATATCCGTAGTTATATTCATTGTAAATGGAAGTAAATATTCTAAGACTCTCAGGCAAGAGTTGAAAAAATAATCTATGTGTTTGTTTATAAGAAGCATATACAAATTACAAGGAAAGTAAAGGATTAAAAAGGTACCCCACAAAAGCACTAACCAATGGAAAGACCGTGTAGCTATGTTAACAATTTACCAGGATATATTTTTCAGCAAAAAATAATAATTTTAAAGAACAGTTACTTCATAATGATGAAGGATTTAATTCACTTGAAAGACACAGCATAATAAACATGTATATGTGTAATAATATGGCCTCAACATTACT
Organism: Bos indicus x Bos taurus; assembly: GCF_003369695.1. Lineage (NCBI taxonomy): Eukaryota > Metazoa > Chordata > Mammalia > Artiodactyla > Bovidae > Bos > Bos indicus x Bos taurus. The sequence goes on along the minus strand of NC_040105.1, from coordinate 81,270,855 downwards.
AAGTCAAAAATGGACAGAATTGTAAAGACAGACAAATCTGCAATCATGGTATAAGATTTTAACACACTCTTTTCAGTGATTGTATGAGGACAATGAAAAAAGCTGAACTCATTGACAAGTGAAAAATACATTTTTATGTTATTTTCAAGAAATATTTCTCAAAATTGACCATATATTTGACCATAAATTAATTCTCAATAAATTTCAAGTGTTGTAATCATAAAGTGATTCAAATTAAAATGAAATAGAAATGTTTACCAAAAGGTAAATAGAAAAATCTACATATATTTGTAAATTAGGAAATTATTTCCCAATAAGCTTTAACCCAATGGACTTAGAATCCACTGATGATTCATCTCTGAACCATTTATTATTATGTGATGGTAGACTGATAATTTTTCTCACTTTATTATTCTTTCTTCCTTTATTAGTTGGCATACTCTACGGAAGGATTTTCTTGCCCACTTTGTTATTCATTGATTTGTATTGGTAAAGACTCCTGAATTCTTTTGTAATCAATATAACTTAATTCATTCTTTTTTTTTTTTTATTTTATTTTTTAACTTAAAATATTGTATTGGTTTTGCCATATATCAACATGAATCCACCACAGGTATACACATGTTCCCCATCCTGAACCCTCCTGCCTGCTCCCTCCCCGTACCATCCCTCTGGGTCGTCCCAGTGCACCAGCCCCAAGCATCCTGTATTGTTCATCGAACCTGGACTGGCAACTCGTTTCATATATGATATTATTCATGTTTCAATACCATTCTCCCAAATCATCCCACCCTCTCCCTCTCCCACAGAGTCCACAAGACTGTTCTATACATCAGTGTCTCTTTTGCTGTCTCGTATACAGGGTTATTGTTATCATCTTTCTAAATTCCATATATATATGTGTTAGTATACTGCGTTGGTGTTTTTCTTTCTGGCTTACTTCACTCTGTATAATAGGCTCCAGTTTCATCCACCTCATTAGAACTGATTCAAATGTATTCTTTTTAATGGCTGAGTAATACTCCATTGTGTATATGTACCACTGCTTTCTTATCCATTCATCTGCTGATGGACATCTAGGTTGTTTCCATGTCCTGGCTATTGTAAACAGTGCTGCGATGAACATTGGGGTACATGTGTCTCTTTCAATTCTGGTTTCCTCACTGTGTATGCCCAGCAGTGGGATTGCTGGGTCATAAGGCAGTTCTATTTCCAGTCTTTTAAGGAATCTCCACACTGTTCTCCATAGTGGCCTGTACTAGTTTGCATTCCCACCAAAGTGTAAGAGGGTTCCCTTTTCTCCACACCCTCTCCAGCATTTATTGCTTGTAGATTTTTGGATCACAGCCATTCTGACTGGAGTGAAATGGTACCTCATTGTGGTTTTGATTTGCATTTCTCTGATAATGAGTGATGTTGAGCATCTTTTCATGTGTTTGTTAGCCATCTGTATGTCTTCTTTGGAGAAATGTCTATTAAGTTCTTTGACCCATTTTTTGATTGGGTCGTTTATTTTTCTGGAATTGAGCTGTAGGAGTTGCTTGTATATTTTTGGGATTAGTTGTTTGTCAGTTGCTTCATTTGCTATTATTTTCGCCCATTCTGAAGGCTGTCTTTTCACCTTGCTTATAGTTTCCTTTGTTGTGCAGAAGCTTTTAAGTTTAATTAGGTCCCATTTGTTTACTTTTGCTTTTATTTCAAATATTCTGGGAGGTGGGTCATAGAGAATCCTGCTGTGATGTACGTCAGAGAGTGTTTTGCCTATGTTCTCCTCTAGGAGTTTTATAATTTCTGGTCTTATGTTTAGATCTTTAATCCATTTTGAGTTTATTTTTGTGTATGGTGTTAGAAAGTGGTCTAGTTTCATTCTTTTACAAGTGGTTGACCAGATTTCCTAGCACCACTTGTTAAAGAGATTGTCTTTAATCCATTGTATATTCTTGCCTCCTTTGTCAAAGATAACGTGTCCATAGGTGTGTGGATTTATCTCTGGGCTTTCTATTTTGTTCCACTGATCTATATTTCTGTCTTTATGCCAGTACCATACTGTCTTGATGACTGTGGCTTTGTAGTAGAGCCTGAAGTCAGGCAGGTTGATTCCTCCAGTTCCATTCTTCTTTCTCAAGATTGCTTTGGCTATTCGAGGTTTTTTGTATTTCCATACAAATTGTGAAATTATTTGTTCTAGTTCTGTGAAGAATACCGTTGGTAGCTTGATAGGGATTGCATTGAATCTATAAATTGCTTTGGGTAGTATACTCATTTTCACTATATTGATTCTTCCGATCCATGAACATGGTATATTTCTCCATCTATTAGTGTCCTCTTTGATTTCTTTCACCAGTGTTTTATAGTTTTCTATATATAGGTCTTTAGTTTCTTTAGGTAGATATATTCCTAAATATTTTATTCTTTTTGTTGCAATGGTGAATGGAATTGTTTCCTTAATTTATCTTTCTATTTTCTCATTACTTATGTATAGGAATGCAAGGGATTTCTATGTGTTAATTTTTTATATCCTGCAACTTTACTATATTCATTGATTAGCTCTAGTAATTTTCTGGTAGAGTCTTTAGAGTTTTCTATGTAGAGGATCATGTCATCTGCAAATAGTGAGTGTTTTACTTCTTCTTTTCCAATTTGGATTCCTTTTATTTATTTATTTTTCTGCTCTGATTGCTGTGGCCCAAACTTCCAAAACTATGTTGAATAGTAGTGGTGAAAGTGGGCACCCTTGTCTTGTTCCTGACTTTAGGGGAAATGCTTTCAATTTTTCACCATCGAAGATAATGTTTGCTGTGGGTTTGTCATCTATAGCTTTTATTATGTTGAGGTATATTCCTTCTATTCCTGCTTTCTGGAGAGTTCTTATCATAAATGGATGTTGAATTGTGTCAAAGGGTTTCTCTGCATCTATTGAGATAGTCATATGTCTTTTATTTTTCAATTTGCTAATGAGGTGTATTACATTGATTGCTTTGCAGATATTGAAGAATCCTTGCTTCCCTGGGATAAAGCCCACTTGGTCATGGTGTATGATCTTTTTAATGTGTTGTTGGATTCTCGTTGCTAGAATTTTGTTAAGGGTTTTTGCATCTATGTTCATCAGTGATATTGGCCTGTAGTTTTCTTTTTTGGTGGCATCTTTTTCAGATTTTGGTATTAGGGTGATGGTGGCCTCATAGAATGAGTTTGGAAGTTTACCTTCCTCTGCAATTTTCTGGAAGAGTTTGAGTAGGATAGGTGTTAGCTCTTCTCTACATTTTTGGTAGAATTCAGCTGTGAAGCCATCTGGACCTGGGCTTTTGTTTGCTGGAAGATTTCTGATTACAGTTTCAATTTCCATGCTTGTGATGGGTCTGTTAAGATTTTCTATTTCTTCCTGGTACAGTTTTGGAAAGTTGTACTTTTCTAAGAATTTGTCCATTTCTTCCACATTGTCCATTTTATTGGCATATAATTGCTGATGGTAGTCTCTTATGATCGTCTGTATTTCTGTGTTGTCTGTTGTGATCTCTCCATTTCATTTCTAATTTTATTGATTTGATTTTTCTCCCTTTGTTTCTTGATGAGTCTGGCTAATGGTTTGTCAATTTTATTTATCCTTTCAAAGAACCAGCTTTTGGCTTTGTTGACTTTTGCTATGGTCTCTTTTGTTTCTTTTGCATTTATTTCTGCCCTAATTTTTAAGATTTTTTTCCTTCTACTAACCCTGGGGTTCTTCATTTCTTCCTTTTCTAGTTGCTTTAGGTGTAGAGTTAGGTTATTTATTTGACTTTTTTCTTATTTCTTGAGGTATGCCTGTATTACTATGAACTTTCCCCTTAGGACTGATTTTACAGTGTCCCACAGGTTTTGGGTTGTTTTGTTTTCATTTTCATTCGTTTCTATGCAAATTTTGATTTCTTTTTTGATTTCTTCTGTGATTTGTCGGTTATTCAGCAGCGTGTTGTTCAGCCTCCATATGCTGGAATTTTTAATATTTTTTCTCCTGTAATTGAGATCTCATCTTACTGCATTGTGGTCAGAAAAGATGCTTGGAATGATTTCAATTGTTTTGAATTTACCAAGGCTAGATTTATGGCCCAGGATGTGATCTATCCTGGAGAAGGTTCCGTGTGCACTTGAAAAAAAGTGAAATTCTTTGTTTTGGGGTGAAATGTCCTATAGATATCAATTAGGTCTAACTGGTCTATTATATTCTTTAAAGTCTGTGTTTCCTTATTAATTTTCTGTTTGGTTGATCTATCCATAGATATGAGTGGGATATTAAAGTCTCCCACTATTACTGTGTTATTGTTAATTTCCCCCTTCATACTTGTTAGCATTTGTCTTACATATCACGGTGCTCCTATGTTAGGTGCATATATATTTATAATTGTTATATCTTCTTCTTGGATTGATCCTTTGATCATTATGTAGTGACCCTCTTTGTCTCTTTTCACAGCCTTTGTTTTAAAGTCTATTTTATCTGATATGAGTATTCCTACTCCTGCTTTCTTTTGGTCTCTATTTGCATGGAAAATCTTTTTCCAGCCCTTCACTTTCAGTCTGTATGTATCCCCTGTTTTGAGGTGGGTCTCTTGTAGAAAACATATAACAGATCAGATCAGATCAGATAAGTCACTCATTCGTGTCCGACTCTTTGCGACCCCATGAATTGCAGCACACCAGGCCTCCCTGTCCAGTACCAACTCCTGGAGTTCACTCAAACTCATGCCCATCAGGTCAGTGATGCCATCCAGCCATCTCATCCTCTGTCGTCCCCTTCTCCTCTTGCCCCCAATCCCTCCCACTATCATAGTCTTTTCCAAAGAGTCAACTCTTCGCATGAGGTGGCCAAAGTACTGGAGTTTCAGCTTTAGCATCATTCCTTCCAAAGAAATCCCAGGGCTGATCTCCTTCAGAATGGACTGGTTGGATCTCCTCACAGCCCAAGGGACTCTCAAGAGTCTTCTCCAACACCACAGTTCAAAAGCATCAATTCTTCGGCGCTCAGCCTTCTTCACAGTCCAACTCTCACGTCCATACATGACCACAGGAAAAACCATAGCCTTGACTAGATGAAACTTTGTTGGCAAAGTAATGTCTCTGCTTTTGAATATGCCTCTCCAAGTTGGTCATAACTTTCCTTCTAAGGAGTAAGCGTCTTTTAATTTCATGGCTGCAGTCAACATCTGCAGTGATTTTGGAGCCCCCAAAAATAAAGTCTGACACTGTTTGCACTGTTTCCCCCATCTATTTCCCATGAAGTGAAGGACCGGATGCCATGATCTTCGTTTTCTGAATGTTGAGCTTTAAGACAACTTTTTCACTCTCCACTTTCACTTTCATCAAGAGGCTTTTTAGTTCCTATTCACTTTCTGCCATAAGGGTGGTGTCATCTGCATATCTGAGGTTATTGATATTTCTCCTGGCAATCTTGATTCCAGCTTGTGTTTCTTCCAGTCCAGCATTTCTCTGATGTACTCTGCATATAAGTTAAATAAACAGGGTGACAATATACAGCCTCGATGTACTCCTTTTCCTATTTGAACCAGTCTGTTGTTCCATGTCCAGTTCTAACTGTTGCTTCCTGACCTGCATACAAATTTCTCAAGAGGCAGAACAGGTGGTCTGATATTCCCATGTCTTTCAGAATTTTCAACAGTTTATTGTGATCCACACAGTCAAAGGCTTTGGCTTAGTCAATAAAGCAGAAATAGATGTTTTTCTGGAACTCTCTTGCTTTTTCCAAGATCCAGCAGATGTTGGCAATGTGATCTCTGGTTCCTCTGCCTTTTCTAAAACCAGCTTGAACATCAGGAAGTTCATGGTTCACATATTGCTGATGCCTGGCTTGGAGAATTTTGAGCATTACTTTACTAGCGTGTGAGATGAGTGCAATTGTGTGGTAGTTTGAGCATTCTTTGGCATTGCCTTTCTTTGGGATTGGAATGAAAACTGACCTTTTCCGTCCTGTGCCCACTGCTGAGTTTTCCAAATTTGCTGGCATATTGAGTGCAGCACTTTCACAGCATCATCTTTCAGGATTTGAAATAGCTCAACTGAAATTCCATCACCTCCACTAGCTTTGTTCATAGTGATGCTTTCTAAGGCCCATTTGACTTCACATTCCAGGATGTCTGGCTCTAGGTCACTGATCACACCATCGTGATTATCTTGGTCGTGAAGATCTTTTTTGTACAGTTCTTCTGTGTATTCTTGCTATCTTTTTTAAATATCTTCTGCTTCTGTTAGGTCCATACCATTTCTGTCCTTTACTGAGCACATCTTTGCATGAAATTTTCCTTTGGTATCTCTGATTTTCTTGAACAGAGCTCTAGTCTTTCCCGTTCTGTTGTTTTCCTCTATTTCTTTGCACTGATTGCTGAGGAAGGCTTTCTTATCTCTTCTTGCTATTCTTTGGGACTCTGCATTCAGATGCCTATATCTTTCCTTTTCTCCTTTGCTTTTCGCTTCTCTTCTTTTCACAGCTATTTGTAAGGCCTTCCCAGACAGCCATTTTGCTTTTTTGCATTTCTTTTCCATGATGATGGTCTTGATCCCTGTCTCCTGTACAATGTCACGAACCTCATTCCATAGCTCATCAGGCACTCTATCTATCAGATCTAGTCCCTTATATCTATTTCTCACTTCCACTGTATAATCATAAGGGATTTGATTTAGGTCATACCTGAATGGTCTAGTGGTTTTTCCTACTTTCTTCAATTTCAGTCTGAATTTGGCAATAAGGAGTTCAGGGTCTGAGCCACAGTCAGCTCCTGGTCTTGTTTTTGCTGACTGTATAGAGCTTCTCCATCTTTGGCTGCAAAGAATATAATCAATCTGATTTCAGTGTTGACCGTCTGGTGATGTCCATATGTAGAGTCTTCTCTTGTGTTGTTGGAAGAGGGTGTTTTTTATGACCAGTGCATTTGCTTCACAAAACTCTAATAGGCTTTGCCCTGCTTCATTCCGTATTCCAAGGCAAAATTTGCCTGTCACTCCAGGTGTTTCTTGACTTCCTACTTTTGCATTCCTGTCCCCTATAATGAAAAGGACATCTTTTTTGGGTGTTAGTTCTAAAACGTCTTGTAGGTCTTCATAGAACCATTCAACTTCAGCTTCTTCAGTGTTACTGATTGGGGCGTAGACTTGGATTACTGTGATATTGAATGGTTTGCCTTGGAGATGAACAGAGATCATTCTGTCGTTTTTGAGATTGCATCCAAGTACTGTATTTCGGACTCTTTTGTTGACCATGATAGCTACTCCATTTCTTCTGAGGGATTCCTTCCCGCAGTAGTAGATATAATGGTCATCTGAGTTAAATTCACCCATTCCAGTCCATTTTAGTTAGCTGATTCCTTGAATGTCAGCATTCACTCTTGCCATCTTTTGTTTGACCACTTCCAATTTGCCTTGATTCATGGACCCGACATTCCAAGTTCCTATGCAATATTGCTCTTTACTGCATTGGACCTTGCTTCTATCACCAGTCACATCCACAGCTGGGTATTCTTTTTGCTTTGGCTCCATCCCTTCATTCTTTCTAGAGTTATTTCTCCACTGATATCCAGTAGCATATGGGGCACCTACTGACCTGAGGAATTTCTCTTTCGGTATCCTATCATTTTGCCTTTTCATACTGTTCATGGGGTTCTCAAGGCAAGAATACCGAAATGGTTTGCCATTCCCTTCTCCAGTGGACCACATTCTGTCAGATCTCTCCACCGTGACCCGCCCATCCTGGGTTGCCCCACGGGCATGGCTTAGTTTCATTGAGTTAGACAACATATATAGGGGTCTGGTTTTTGTATCCATTCAGCCAGTCTTTGTCTTTTGGTTGGGGCATTCAACCCATTTACGTTTAAGGTAGTTATTGATACGTATGATCCTGTTGCCATTTACTTTATTCTTTTGGGTTCGAGTTTATACGCCCTTTTTGTGTTTGCTGTCTAGAGAATATCCTTTTGAAAGGTTGTTGTTGAATCACACAAAGACACCGGTATTCTTGACCCCCAGAGGAGAAGAATTCAATCTGGGGCCAGAGACAAGGCTTGATCGCTCAGAGCTTTTGTGTAGTAAAGTTTTATTAAAGTATAAAGAAATAGAGAAAGCTTCTGACATAGGCATCAGAAGGGGGCAGAAAGAGTACCTGCTTGCTAGTGTTAACCATGAAGTTATATAATCCAAAGAATGTCTGGAGGTTGTGAAGACCTCATCAGACCTACTCCCATAATTTACATTTTAAGATAACAGAAGGTTTAATCCAAAGACTGTCCTTAGGCAGGATACATTATTGTTATATAATCCTAAGGAATGTGGAGAAAGAAAAAAAATTTGTCCTTTCTTCCTCCTTGAGAATTCCAGACCCCTCTCTCCTTGGGGACCCCTAGACTCCTTATCAACCTGCTTAGGAAATGACTCTCTCATCCCCCCCTTTTCTTTTAGGAGAATTATGTTGCCTAGGGAAAAGGGGCGTCGTTCTCATTCCATAACTTCTTCTGAGCTGACAATGGGCGTTGTCCCTAAATTGGTGAGGCAACATATTCTCCTAATCCTCATATTGAGGATATCTGATCCAGGGGCCCCAAATAGTAGCTGAAGGAAGCTACAGCAGTAGCAGGAGTTTGAGCAGCCATTTGTAACTTAAAAGCTTTCATGCGGCTAGAAACACATCCAGTTATACAGTTACAGATGCAGGGAGCAAACAGCAAAAACAAAACAATCAGAATCAAAATTAAAAGTCACAGTATGTCCATAGTTAAAGTGCAAAGTGTTGCACCAGTCCATTTTAGTGTTGGTAGATGTCATCAGATGCATAAGAGGCATCACACATGATTGTTGTCGAAGGTATTCTATCACCAGTGGACTTGGAGAAAGTCTTTTCCTTGAAGTGGAGATGTCCACCATGGGAAGCCTTCCACTGATGAAGAGGGGAGTGCTCCACAGACTCAGCAGTTAGACTGATTATGGCATGCAGCGTAGGAGTGAGCCCAGGACAGGAAGGCATTGTCTTGAGGATCAAACGGCAGACTCAGGATGTTTGGAATCAGCAGAAGTAGACTCACATAGATTATCAGGCCCATCCGTTGCCCTTTGCTTAACTCTAGAGCTCGGGTCAGAGCCACAAGCTCCGCTAACTGAGCACTGGTTCCCTGGGGGAAAGATTTTGCTTCCAAAACCTGTTCAGCAGTCACCACGGCGTAACCTGCTTTACGCTTTCCATCCTGAACAAAAGAACTGCCATCTGTGAATATATCCATGTCAGGATTGTCTAATGGGGTATCCTTTAGATCCTCCCAAGCTGCATAGTTTAAAGTTAGGAATTGAGAACAATCATGATCAGGTGTTTCATTTTCCTTCTCAGGAAGGAAAGTGGCAGGATTTAAATTTCCACAAACTTTAAGCTTAGTTACTGGTCCTTCTAACAACAATGACTGATATTTAAGAAGCCTACTGTCTGTCATCCAAATATTAACCTTAGAATTTAAGATTCCACTCACATCGTGAGAAGTCAGTACAGTAAGGTTTTGTCCATTAATTATTTTTAAAGCTTCAGGTGCTAATAAAGCCGCTGCCCCAATTACTCTTAGGCAGTGGGGCCACCCACGTGAAACTACATCTAATTCTCTGCTTAGATAAGCAATAGGTTGCTGGTGAGGCCCTCAGGGTTGTGTCAAAACTCCCAATGCCACACCTTTTCTTTCAGTGACAAACAAATTAAATTCTGACCCTGTGGGCAAGCTCAGAGCTGGAGCTTGCAGGAGAGCAGTCTGAAGAACCTTAAAAGCCTTTTGAGTTTCTGGAGACCAAACCAGTTTGTCGGTTTGGGCCTGCTGAGTTTCAGCTATAAGTTTATATAAAGGCCGGGCAAGTTCCCCGTAACCCGGAATCCAAATGTGACAGTAACCTGTGATTCCCAAAAATCCTCTCAATTGTCTTAAAGTCATAGGTAGGGGATGATTTAGTATAGGTTTAATTCTCTCAGGGCCTATGGCCCTAGTCCCTTCTGATATGATTAGGCCCAGATATCTAACCGATTGTTGACAAAGCTGAGCCTTTTCTCTTGATGCCTTGTAACCACAGCCTGCCAGAAAGTTTAAGAAATCTTCTGAGGCTCGCAAACAAGCTTCCTCTGTCTCAGCACAGAGCAAAATATCATCTACGTATTGTAACACCACTGCTTCAGAGCTATTAAAGTTTTGCAGATCCTGTGACAAACTTTGTCCAAATAAGTGAGGACTGTCACGAAATCCCTGGGGCAAAACTGTCCAGGTTAACTGAGAAGCTGTCTGCATAAGGTCTTCAAAGGCAAAAAGAAATTGACTTTCTTCTGCCAAAGGCACTGAATAGAAGGCATCCTTTAAATCAACTACTGAGAAATATTTGGCCCCTTCAGGAATTTCAGACAATAGAGTATAAGGATTAGGCACCACGGGGTGTAAAGGAACTACAGCCTCATTTATTATTCATAAATCTTGAACTAGTCTCCATTTACCATTCGATTTCTTTATACCCAAAATAGGAGTGTTGCAAGGACTGTTACAGGGAATTAATAGTCCCTACTCCTTTAAATTTTCAATGATGGGTTTTAACCCTTCCTTAACTTCAGGTTTCAGTGGATACTGCTTCTTATGCGGAAATACGTGTGGGTCTTTGAGCTTAACAACTACAGGAATAGCATTTTGTGCTCGACCCACAGATTTTCCATCAGCCCATACTCTAGGATTTACATTTTGTTCAACTAAAGGGAGAGAAAGGGAGGGCTCCATATTCATGAAAACAGAGGCATGGACCTTGCTCAGTATATCCCTTCCCAAAAGGGGTGAGGGAGATTCTGGCACAATCAGGAACTCGTGTGAAAACAGCACAGAATCCCAGTTGCAAGATAAAGAATAACTGAAATAATACCTTTTGGCTCGTCCAGACAGTCCCATTACGGAAGCAGATCGGGAAGAAAGTGGGCCAGGGGCTTCAGTAAGCACAGAATAAGTTGCCCCAGTATCTAAAATGAAACTGACGGATTGGCCCCCCACAATTATTAATACCCGGGGTTCCTCAGGTGTAATTAGGACGGGAGCTTGTGTGGGGACCCCTGGGCACCTTCAGTCCTGATTGTCTTGAGAGTCCGACCCCGGAGACCTACGCCTCTGGGGGCAGTCTCTCTTCCAGTGTGGTCTTTTGCAGACCGGACATGGAGCTGGGGGTGGCTCAGAATGCACCTGCCTAAGTCCTTCAAGAATACATCTAACAAAATGACTCTGATCCCATCTTCCTTTAGCTGTGTTGTAGTCCCAGTCTGGTTCTATAGTTGGGACCGCCTGATTCCCAGTGGGGAGGGCCGCTATCTCGTTCTCCCTCTTCCCTACTGATTCATTACCAAGCCATTCATCTCCATAAGCAACCGCTTTTCCCAAAACTCGAGTCTTTGACTCGGGAGTCAACATTTATCCCAAGATATACATCACATCCTTCCAAGTGAGGTCATAAAGCAGAGTAACACCTTTAAAGCTCTAATATATTTTTCTGGGTCCTCTAAATAGTCTCCCAGATCCTCCTTGATTCTTTGTATTTCTTGATAAGAAAAAGGCTTATTAACTCTCACAGACTGATTATTTCTCCCAGTTGGGTGTTTCATAGAGGCAACAGCTTGTGTGGCTGTTCCTCAGTCTCTCTGGCTGCTCTGCGCATATGGTCCCAGGGATAGATTGGAGAAACCTGCTTTTCCTCTTCTCTTTGTCTCCTGTCCTCCATTTCATCTCTTACTTCGATGGTCTGAGTTTCTACTGAAACCAGAGTAGTCTGAGGTCGTACTGAGACAGGAGATGTAAAGGAGGGAGCTGAAGATGTAAAGGAGGGAGCTGAAGATGTAAAGGAGGGAGCGTGAAGGTTTCATGCCCAAATCTATACCCTTAGGACATAAGTCTGGCATATTTCACAGAGAGAAAAAGGGCAACACATATGCTACTTCTACTCATTTCCCTTGTTCCTTACAGAACCGGTCTAATTGTAGAACAGTATTATTCTTAAGAGACCCTCCAACTGGCCACCGTTTGGCGTCCTCCAATAGATACCGTGGCCATGCAGTATCACATAGGAAGACCAGGTGTGTCTTCTTTAAGCCCTGGGGATCAAATCTATCCCAGTTTTTCAGGATACAGTTCAAAGGAGTGAGGCTGGAATTGTTAGCTCCCATCTGTAAGAGAGAAAAAAAGCGACCAGCACCATTTTTCTACCGGAGGTGTCCCTCCCTGCTCTAGATGGGGGTGTAGACAGACGTTACACCAAAAGCTTTTCCTTCCTGGTCGGACTTAGTCTGTCCTTTACCGACGCAGGTGCCATACTCGTCCCTCCCGGTTCTACCACCGAGATGGGATGGGGATGTACCAGGGGTAGACTTGATAGCATCCCTACTTGACGTCCAGCTCTTCACCTTTAACCTTGCTTGCCTCTGATGTCACCCGGGGTGAATCAGAGTAGTCTTCCAGAATGCCTCCCAAGCTAAGACCACTGGGGAAAACATTTGTCACCTGAGTGCCTGTGCACCACCCTGAGTATTTCCTGACCACGATAAAACTGACGCGAACATAAAACTGAGATGTTCTTTCCAAGCATCACCACACCAGTATAACACCCTCCTCTGATCCACTAAGAGCTGGCGTTACCAAAGGAAAAAACCCATTGCAGTCCCAATCTGAGTAACCTTTAACCTCAGAAATGTTCTTGGAGCTAGAGCTCCATCTAGCTTCTGAACTTCCGATTCCTAGCAAGGCTAGGTGCTTTCTTGAATACCAATCCAAGTTTGGGACCTAAGCCACAGTACACAATAACAGTATAGATCACAAGTCCCTTGAAAGTCTATGATCCGATAAATTAGGTTAGTACTTCTAATTCCCAAGGAGTTATGAAATGGTCAAAGAGACCAAAAAGTTTGACCGAGAAAGGAGAGTTCAGTCCACACACTTTGTGCATTTCTGATCGGTTCCTGAAGGAGACATTGGGTGCCTCTTGGCATTGGCAGGTCGGTATAACCCCCTGACAGGTTTCTGCCATAAGCCGTATGAGATCACCATGGAACCGCAGAGCAGAGCTCCTTACTTGATTCACGCAGGGCATGCCATTCATTCACATAAGCACACCGTAGAGTTAGTAAAGCACAGCAGAAAACATGTTCGCTAAGAGAACAAAGAACTAAAGCTCCAAGCATCCTTACCTTGTCCTGAAGGATCCCGGACGAGCCCCCAAGATGAAAGGATGTTATTGAATCACACGAAGACACCGGGATTCTTGGCCCCTGGAGGAGAAGAATTCAATCTGGGGCCAGAGACGAGGCTTGATCACTCAGAGCTTTTGTGTAGTAAAGTTTTATTAAAGTATAAAGAAATAGAGAAAGCTTCTGACATAGGCATCAGAAGGGGGCAGAAAGAGTACCCGCTTGCTAGTGTTAACCATGAAGTTATATAATCCAAAGAATGTCTGGAGGTTGTGAAGACTTCATCAGACCTACTCCCATAATTTACATTTTAAGATAACAGAAGGTTTAATCCAAAGACTGTGTTTAGGCAGGATACATTATTGTTATATAATCCTAAGGAATGTGGAGAAAGGAAAAAAAGTTTGTCCTTTCTTCTTCCTTGAGAATTCCAGACCCCTCTCTCCTTGGGGACCCCTAAACTCTTTATCAACCTGCTTAGGAAATGACTCTCTCACTTTAGTATTTGTTGGAGAGCTGGTTTGGTGGTGCTGAATTTTCTCAGCTTTTGATTGTCTGTAAAGCTTTTGATTTCTCCCTCATACTTGAATGAAATCCTTGCTGGGTACAGTAATCTGGGCTGTAGGTTATTTTCTTTCATCACTTTAAGTACGTCTTGCCATTCCCTCCTGGCTTGAAGAGTTTCTATTGAAAGATCAGCTGTTATTCTTATGGGAATTCCCTTTGTGATATTTGTTGTTTTTCCCTTGCTGCTTTTAATATTTGTTCTTTGTGTTTGATCTTTGTTAATTTGATTAATATGTGTCTTGGGGTGTTTTGCCTTGGGTTTATCCTGTTTGGGACTCTCTGGGTTTCTTGGACTTGGGTGATTATTTCCTTCCACATTTTAGGGAACTTTTCAACTATTATCTCCTCAAGTATTTTCTCATGGTCTTTCTTTTTGTCTTCTTCTGGGACTCCTATGATTTGAATGTTGTAGCGTTTAATATTGTACTGGAGGTCTCTGAGACTGTCCTCATTTCTTTTAATTCTTTTTTCTTTTTTCCTCTCTGATTCATTTATTTCTACCATTCGATCTTCTAATTCACTAATCCTATCTTCTGCCTCCATTATTCTACTATTTGTTGCCTCCAGAGTGTTTTTGATCTCATTTACTGCATTATTCATTATATATTAACTCTTTTTTATTTCTTCTAAGTCCTTGTTAAACCTTTCTTGCATCTTCTCAATCCTTGTCTCCAGGCTATTTATCTGTGATTCCATTTTGCTTTCAAGATTTTGGATCATTTTCACTATCATTATTTGGAATTCTTTATCAGGTAGATTCCCTATCTCTTCCTCTTTTGTTTGGTTTGGTGGGCATTTATCCTGTTCCTTTACCTGCTGGGTGTTCGTCTGTCTCTTCATCTTGTTTATATTGCTGAGTTTGGGGTGTCCTTTCTGTATTCTGGCAGTTTGTGGCATTCTCTTTATTGTGGAGTTTCCTCACTGTGTGTGGGTTTATACAGGTGGCTTGTCAAGGTTTCTTGGTTAGGGAAGCTTGTGTCGTGTTCTGGTGGGTGGAGCTGGATTCCTTTTCTCTAGAGTGCAATGAAGTGTCCAGTGATGAGTTATGAGATGTCTATGGTTTTGTAGTAACTTTGGGCAGCCTGTAAATTGGAGCTCAGGTCTGTGTTCCTGTGTTGCTGGAGAATTTGCTTGGTATATCTTGCTCTGGAACTTGTTGGCCCTTGTGTGGTGCTTGGTTTCAGTATAGGTATGGAGGCTTTTGATGAGCTCCTGTCAATTAATGTTCCCTGGAGTCAAGAGTTCCCTGGAGTCAGGGTTTGGACTTAAGCCTCCTGCTTCCGGTTTTCAGTCTTATTTTTACAGTAGTCTCAAAACTTCTCCTTCTATACAACACCATTAATAAAACATCTAGGCTAAAGATGAAAAGTTTGTCCACAGTGATTGACACCCAGAGAGGTTCACAGAGTTACATGGAGAAGAGGGAGGAGGGAGTTAGAGGTGACCCAAATGAGATGAGGTGGAATCAATAGAGAAGAGAGCAGGCTAGCCAGTAATCATTTCCTTATGTGCACTCCACAACTGGACCACTCAGAGATGCTCACGGAGTTATACAGAGAAGAGAAGAGGGAGGAAGGAGACAGAGGTGGCCAGGAGGATAAAAGGGGGGAATGAAAAGGATAGATACAGATCCAGCCAGTAATCAGTTTCCTAAGTGTTCTCCACCATCTGGAACACACAGAAATTCACAGAGTTGGGTAGAACAGAGAGGGGTTAGGGAGGAGACACAGGCAACCTGGTGGAGAAAAAGGAGAGTCTAAAGGGGGAGAGAACAGTCAAGCCAGTAATCTCGCTCCCAAGTAAAAATGGGTACTGAAGATTGGGTTCTTAAAGGTACAAAATTGATAATAAGTACCAAAAAGAAAAATTAAAAATCTAGAGTGGAGTTTGGAATTTCAAGAATACAATGTTAAAGAGAAGAAGAAGAGAAAGAAAGAGAGAGAGAGAGAAAAAACAAAGTCACAAAAATTATAAAGAAATATAGGTTCAAAATGGATAACAAATACCAAAAAGCAAAATTTAAAAATCTAGAGTAGAGCTTGAAATTTCAAAAATAGCATGTTAAAGAAAAGAAGAAGAAAAATAAAGAGAGAGAAAAAAAAAAAAACAAAGTCACAAAAATTATATATATATATATATATATATATATATATATATATAGGTACAAAATTGATAACGAATACCAAAAATCAAAAATTAAAAATCTAGAGTAGAGTTTGGAATTTCAGAGATACAATGTTAACGAAAAGAAGAAAAAAAAAAAAAGAGAAAAAAAAACCAAAGTCACAAAAATTATAAAAAATATATATGTGAAGTTTGCTTTTAAAAAAATAGGGTCTTTTTTTTTTTGCAAAGTAATAGTAGGTTATAAAGGTGAAAATTAAAGAAATAATAGAGGACTTAAAATTTTTTTAAAAAATTAAAAAAAAAGGAAAAATGATCGTAAAAATAGTAAAATTATATCTAGGACTTTCTCTGGTGTTGTTGTGGGTATTGTGGGGTCAGTTCATTTTTGGCTAGTTCCTTGGTCCAGCTTATATTTCTCAAGATCTATAGTCCCCTTCCTATGTAGTTGGTACTAAAGACAGGGTTTTAATCTATTGCACCTGTCGCTCCCAAGGTGGTTCCCTCTGTTTTAGCCTCTTCTGTTTGCTGGTCTCTTCAGTGTCTGATTTCCACCCTGACACAAAGGGGGCAGTGCTGGACACTTTTTTTTTTTTTTGGCTCACTTGTTCAGTCACGCTGTGGGGAGGGAGGGATGCTGCAAACAAATAACACTGGCGTGTGCTCGCAGTGCCTCAGCCACACTGGGCCTGCCCCCGCTCACGGCGCGTGCACCCTCCCTGCCCACACTGCTCAGGCTCTATCTAGGTTGCTCCGCCGGGAACCATCCGAGGCTGGCCCTGGGCTGCATGCACCTCCCAGGTCTAAGCCGCTCAGGTTCAGGCACTTGGGTAGTCCTCAGAGGAGCAGACTCAGTTGGGCCTGCGTTTTGTGCCCTTCCCAGGTCCGAGCAGCTCAGATGATGAGGTGTTTGGCGAGCGCAGTCGCTGCAACTTATCACCTCCCCGCCGCTCAGTTTTCTGGGTGTACAACCGGCACACCTTCTCAGGAGGATGTTGACCGTTCAGAACCCCAAGAAGTCTTAGTTAGCAAAGAAGCCTGCTTACAGTTTTGTAGATAATGTCTCTCTGGGGCTGCAATTGCCCCCTTCCAGCTGTGGCTGCCTGTCACCAGAGGGGGATGGTCTGCAGCCGGCTATCTCTGTTCAGTCCTTTGTTCTGTGCGCGGGCCTGGCGGTGTCTTAGGTTAGGGCTGGCTTTTCACGTGGTAGTTATCCCACAGTCTGGTTTGATAGCCCAAGTTAGTTCGCTCAGATAGTGCTCAGGGCATTCAGGCCAGTTCCTTACTCTAAGCAATGTAGCCCGCGCCTCCCTGCCAAGCCCCCACTTGCTAGTGGCGGGTGCAGGCGTCTGTGCTTCTTCTCCACTGGGGGAGTTACTGTTGGGCTCCTAATCTGTGTTTTTTAATTGTTTATTTTTCCTCCCTGTTTCCTGGTGTTTGGAAACTTCTCTCTTTTTAAGACTCCCTTCCCTGGCGTGCTGCGATTCATGGGGTCGCAAAGAGTTGGATACAACTGAGTGACTGATCTGATCTGATCTGATCTGATCCCGGGACAGAGCTCCGTTCATCCATCTTTTGTCTCCTTTTTTGTCTTTTATGTTTTTTCCTACCTCCTTTCGAAGACAATGGGCTGCTTTTCTGGGTGCCTGATGTCCTCTGCCGGCATTCAGAAGTTGTTTTGTGGAATTTACTTGGCGTTTAAATGTTCTTTTGATGAATTTGTGGGGGAGAAAGTGGTCTCCCTGTCCTATTCCTCTGCCATCTTCAATTCATTCTTATCCTTAATTATTTTGATGCCCAAGTCACCCCAGATTTGTCCAATGAGAACCCCTTTGATATGTTCCATCAGTACTATGAGCATTTCCTTACTTTCTGCCATTGATTTTACCAGGTTTACCTTCTGTTTTCTATGTCCCAGTTTTGAAATCAGTTATTTCATACAAGAAACCCCCCCCCCTTTTTTTAGTGGTCAGATGTTTTATAAACCAATAAGAAATCTTGGTATAGTCATTGCTACTAGGATATGTTTACTTCTATATATCTATGCCTTTAATTCCTATCCAGTAACACAAGACTCATCCACTACTTTCCCAATTCCTTTTTATTCCTCATTTTTCTCACAGTGAGTAATGTGGTCCTCAAAAGCATCAATAAATAAAAGTATATTTATTTGCTATTTATATTTTCTAAATCCTGCAATATAAAAATTTATTTCAGAATTGCTATCCTCATAACACTCAGTAAATAAAATGCTATGTTTAATAATTGCATTACAATATTTTCTATCTCTAGAATGTTTCCCACTGAGGATATAGGTCAAAGCTTTGTGTCCAAACTGCTAGAATTAGGATGAATTTTTTTCTTCTGTGTGGTTCTGTTACCAGTTCTTTACAGTTACGGATTGCTTTGGTTTCTGTATACATTCAGTATTGATTTACCCTATCTTGTTGCCTTTGTTTTTTAATACATAAAACCTCAGAGGTTTTTAATATGTAAAAACTTAAAAAGAAAAAAACACCTTAATATAATGTTCCAAAAGTCGAAAGTATGTAAATGGTATACTCAGAGAAATGTCACTCTTTCTTTTCTCTTTTGGTTAACCCATTCACTGATTTCTGGAATATACTTTGAAGTTTATTTTTGCGAAAAAAACTATATACATATTTCTGTTTATCCTTTCTTAAATAAAAGATAAAATATTACATACATGTTAACACTTTGCTGTTCTTTACTTGGTAATATGTCCTGGGAATCACTCTCTATCAATTCATAGGAAGATGGTAGATGTAAACCCAGATATCATGTAAATGATCTATACACTCTATTTAATTCATTTTCCTAATACTCATTAGGACTGTATTTTACAGATATATCATAATTTATTTAATCAATCTCCTGTGTAATGTGAGTATTTAAGTTGTTTCTAATATTTTGCAATTACCAATAATTACACCAGAAATAATGTTCATACCATTCTCTCTCTAACTCTGTGTGTTTCATATTTTTGGAAGTTTAATTTCAGCAAAAATTCCAAGTAGCAGAGTTGATTTATCAAGAGATAAATGTACACATATACATTTCATTAGCAGTTGAGCTGATTTTTTTACTTCTAAGAGAGCGGATTTGCCCAAAATCTTGTTAATGAAGTGTAATTTAAAACTTAAAATTTTTGCCAATCTAATAGGTGAGATATGCTATCTAAATACAGTTTTAACTATTTTATTATAGCTGAAGTTGAGCTTATTTTTATGTTTGTCACTATTAATTCAGTTTTTCACAAAGTGTGTGTTTTGCTCATTGTTCTGTTTTTCATATCTTTAATTCTCAATTTTGAAACTCTTTTTACATCAAAAATAATACACATTTCACATGTAAATGAAAATACTGTATTTGCTATTGCTATATCTCATGGTGCTTTTGCCAAGCAAAATTATTATTATTATTAATTTGCAGTTCATTTTATCAATCAAATTTCCTTTCTATGTTCAGGTATAGTTATATATTCTCTTCTCATAGTCAGGTTAAATAATAAATTACTTATGTTTTCCTCATTTTTTTACATTTAGGCCCCCAATCCATTTGGAGTTAATGTTTATCTGTGGTGAGATATCCATTTAATTTTATCTCCTTCCATATAACCATTCATTTGTCTCATGCTTGTTATTTAAAAAGTCTATCTACTCTGATATATGATGCCATCTTTATAGCATGTGAAATTTTCTTACATATCTGGGCCTATCTCTGAAGTTTATATTCTATCCTATTAGTGTATCTCTTTGTGTGTTAATTCCACACTGTTTTAATTATGAAAGTTTTATAATAAATGTTATCATCTGATATACTTAATCGCCATTCATTGCTCTTGCTTTTCAGAGCTTGTCTAGAAATTCCAAGATGTTTAATTTTCCCTATGAGCTTTAACATTAGCTTTACTTTCATTTTAAAAGCTTGTTTGTATTTTGATAGGGGTCTGTCTATAAATTTAGAAGAAATAAACAACTGAATTAAAAAAAAATACTTTCTAGGTTATGGCCATGCTGTCTCTCAGACCATACAGCAATCTTATTATATAGTCACTCTTATGTCCTCCTTATCACTATAATCTATCTCATAAGAATTAATCTTGCAAGTTTGTCACTCTACTGAAACTGTCTCTGTGAATTCATTAGTGACTTCTTAATCATTTATTAAATAATTGTTACTTATCAAGGCTTTTGGTCTCAGGATTTCTGTACACACTTAAATGTTATTCAAGATCCAAAAGAACTTTTGTTTATATGAATTATATTTATTTAGAAATAGATATATATCTGTCTATAAATTTAAATTGAGAACAATTTAAATTATGTGTGGATTTATTTAAAAATATTAAACCTAATACATGTTAACATAAATAACATAGCTCTATGAAAAATAGCTATATGTTCCAAAGAAATGAAATTAGTGAATAGAGTAGCATTGTCAAACTTTTTTCAAATCTCTTTATCTTCTGGCTTAGAAGACAGTTAGATTCTCATCTTTGCTACTGCATCTAATCTGTTGTAATGAGCTGCTTTGGTTAAATTATGTAAATAAAATATATAACCTCATTCCAGATAGATAGCTTCAATACAGTAAAATGTTTTAATAATATTTTCAGATAATAGTGGACACTATTTTTTTTTTTTTTGACACTACACTAAAATTCAGTAAGTGGTAGTTTCTTAAGTTTAGTTGCAGTGTGGAATCGGAAGCCATATCACTGAACTTTTCATATGCTGTTACATTAAAATCCACTAATTTGTCTTGCATTTTGAAGAATATTTTATCCATGCTTTCTTTAATAACATCAAGTATAGATATTTTGGAAAATTATTTCACTGAGTTGTGCAGATTTTTAAAATGTTGATACAATACCAAAAATCATATGCATTAATAATTCCTACCAATCTTATCAGAAAGCACTCTAAACATAGAGAAAGTATCACTTTCCTGGACAGATACAAGTTTCTCAAAGTTCCAATATTCACCTGAAAGCTCAAGCTTTATCATGGTAGCAAATACCATTTCCTTTTTCTTGACGCAACAGATTCAACTCATCCATCTTTGAGGAAATATCTGCCAGTTATCCAAGTATGAATAACCCTAGTGTGTCTTGCAGTCATCTTTCAAATGAAAATTTTATTCCATGGGAAAAAAGGCCAGTTTATCTTCCAATTCTAACAATTGTTGAAGTGCTTTTCCGCAAAGCAACCATCTTACGTCAATATGCAACAGAAGTGCTCCATGAATACTTCCATTTCATCACATGGATTATTAAAAGGGTCAAAATTTCATAAAATTAATATTTGTTTCTACTGCTTCATCAAAGGCATTCTTAAGTAAAATTGGCTTTTTCCCCCGCTGAAAGTATGTGGTGGTAAGCAATACAAGGACTACTTTTACAATTCAGTATCACTAGCTTGACTTCATGCTAAGGTATCAGCCTGGTGTTCTGCAGTCCATGGGGCCACAAAGAGTCAGATACGCATAAGTGACTGAACAATAACAAATCAGCAGTTTTACTCACCATTATTTTGCAGCATGTAACTACACAGTGAAAACAGCAAATAAAATATTAGTATTATTATGGAAATAGTTTGACTTCACAAAACCACTGATATTCTTAGAGACATTGAGGTACCCATGGACCAAATTTTAAGAACTATGTTTCCAACTCTAGCTCTCCCTGTGTCATTTGAAACAATGGAAGATGCTTTCCTAATTCTCTCATCCTTTGCATTCTACATCAGTTTTCTTTGGTTTTCTTTTCTTCCATCTTTCTGTCTGCTCCTATCCAATTCATTTTCCACTTTACTCTCACTCTTCCTAGCATCCTGTCCATTCCAATTGCTTATACACTTTTCCTGGATTACTTCATCCACAGAAATATCTTAAAATCTATCTACGGATGAATCTCAAATAAATACTTCTATTTATTGCTATTAGATTATCTATCCAGATCTCTAGCTTAAACTGTATTGAGATGAATGTTGGGTATGTATATTTCAAATGCCATCTCACCAAGATTGTTCTCATCACCTTTCTCTCTTTTCCATTTTTCCCTCCTCCTACACTTTTGTTTCTCAAATGTGTTCTCAAAGTAACAGCATCTCCCATATACCCCCAAAAAAGTTTGAGGATTATTTTAGACTCCTTCTCTTACTTCCCATAGCAAATCAACATAACCTGTTCTTAATATTTCTCCTTAGTATTTCTCACATTCCAGTTTCTCCATTCCCTCAGTTACTTTCTTTGTTTAAGCTTTTATTGTTAATCATTCATGCACCCACAACTCCTTCTCTCCTATCTCTGCAGCAGACATAGTTCTTAGCATATCCAAGATATAGCTTCATTTCCTCAAGTGAGCTAGGTACACCCATGACAATAAGAACTAAAGATTCTTCTCCAAATCTTCATGTTCAATTATTGAGAATATTTCTTTAAACGTTGCTTTTCTGTCATTTCCTCTGTGCCTTGTTTTATGCTTTGTTTGATTTCCTAATCATCTGGCTTTTGCATATTGATTCACCCTTCTCCTTTAGCCATGGCTGTTTTGAATTGCTACACAAAATTCTCTATCATATTAATGATTTAATTATTTGAACAGTCAATAAGGAATTTTGTCCACCTTCATGATTCATTAGTAGCCATAGTCCACAAATTTAATTCATGCCCTCAGGATATCCCTTCTTTCAACATCTTCTCAACATATCAGTAATACATGTTGGTTGATAGTGTTGTTCAAGTATATTTTTTTGTTTCTTCTACTAGTTTTATGAATTATTGATTGATCAACTTTTTCAGGTTTACTGACATGCAATTTACATATAACATTATGTAATTTGAAGGTGTTCAACATGATAATTGGATGTACACTTATATTGTGAAAAGATCACCATAATAAGGTTACTTAACACATTCATTATCTCACATAGTTACCTTTTGTGTATCTGTGCGTGTAGTAAGAATCTTTATGATTTTCTCTCTGAGTAACTTTCAAATATACCATAAGTATTGTTAACTATAGTCACCCAATGTTGTGCATATGATCTGAGAACTTATCTACTTTACAACTTGAAGTTTGTACCCTTTGACCAACATATCCCCATTTCCCTACTCCTTGGCCTCTGGCAAGCACCAGTGTACTCTTTGGGGGCTTCCCTGGTAGCTCAGCTGGTAAAGAATCCACCTGCGATGCAGGAGACCCTGGTTCAATTCCTGGGTCCGGAAGATCCCTGGAGAAGGGATAGGCTACCCACTCCAGTATTCTTGGGCTTCCCTGGTAGTTCAGATGGTAAAGAATCTGTCTGAAATGCAGAAGACCTGGTTTTGATGTCTGGATTGGGAAGACCCCCTGAAGGAGGGCATGGAAACCCACTCCAGTATTCTTGCCTGGAGACTACCCATGGACAGAGGAGCCTGGTGGGCTATAGTCCATGGGATTGCAGAGTCAGACATGACTGAGCAACTAAGCACACACAGCACAATGTACTCTTTGTTTCTATGAGTTTTCTTTTATAGATAACATGTGTAAGTGAGATTACTTTTCTTTCTCTCTCTGACTTTTTTTTCAGTAAGCTTAATGTCATCAAGGCTCATCCATGTTGTTGCAAGTAGCAGGATTCCCTTCATTTTTAAGGCTAAATAATATTCCATTATGTGTGTGTGTGTGTGTGTGTGTGTGTGTGTGTGTGATAACTTCTTTATCCATTCCTCCACCAACATACACTTAGGTTGTGTCCACATCTTGGCTATAGTGAATAATACTGCAATGAATATAAAAGACTATCTTCAAGATAGTGATTTCATTTCCTTTGCATATATGCCCAGAAGGTAGATTGCTGGTTCATATGATAGATATATGTTTAATTATTTTTGAAGAATCTCCAGACTGTTTTCCATAGTGGTAATATCAATCTAACTGACCTTTTCCAGTCGGACACGACTGAGCGACTGAACTGAACTGAATTTCAATCTACACTCCCATCAAAGGTGCAGCAGGGCTCCTTTTTTTCCCCACCTCTTTGCCAGCACTTGATATCTCTTGTTTTGCCTTTTTTTTGTTGTTGTTGTTCTAATAAGAGTGACATATCTCATTGTACTTTTAATTTGCATTTCTCTGATGATTAGTGATTCTGACCACCTTTTAAAGTATTGATTGTCCATGTACATGTCTTCTTTGGAAAAATATCTATTCAGGTTCTCTACCCATTTTTTTAAAAATTTTAAATAAGCTTCTTGAAATAATTTTAGATTCATATGTGATTCTAAGAAATAAGATAGAGAGATCCTTTATATTCTGTTCCCAGTTTTCTGAATGGTAGCATCTTTCTTAAACCATTTTAATTGGATTATTTGGTTTTTGTTTTGCTATTGACTTGTATGAATTCCTTATTTATTTTGGATATTAACCCTTATCAGCTGTAGGGTTTACAAATATTTTCGCCCGCCTTATAGGTTGTCTTTTCACTCTATTTGTTGTTTCTTTTGCTGTGCAAAAGCTTTTGAGTTTGATGTAGTCCCACTTGTTTATTTCTGCTTTAGTTGTTTGTGCTTTTGGTGTCATATAGAAAAAATTTGCCAAGACCAATGTCAAGGAATGATTCCCCTACATTTTATTCTGTAACTCTTAAAAGTTTAGGTCTTACATTTAAGACTTTAATGCATTTTGAGTTTAATTTGTGTAAATGGTATAAAATAAGGGTACAAATTCATTCTTTAATGTATGAATATCCAGTTTCTCCAGCACTATTTTATAAAGAGACTATCTTTTTCACAGGGCGTACTCTTGGCTCCCTTGTCAAATATTAGTTGACTATACACATGGATTTATTTCTTGGTTCCTGACTCTGTTCCACTGGTATATGTGTCTGTTTTTAAGCCAATACCATCCTGCTTTGATTGCTATAGCTTTGTGATACAGTTTGAAATCTGGAAGCATAATGCTTCCCCCTTTGTTCTTCTTTCTCAAGATTGTTTTGGCTGTCTGTGATCTTTTGTGATTCCTTACAGGTTTTAGGATTTTTTTTTTTCTATTTTTTGTGAAAAATGCCATTGAAATTTTGATAGAAATTGCATTGAACCTATAAATGGATTTAAATAGCACAAGCATTTTAACAAAATTAATTTTTCTCTTCCATGAATATGGGATTTTTTTTTTCATTTATTTGTACTTTCTTCAATTTCTTTCACCAAAGTCTTAGAGCTTCCAGGATACAGTCCTCTTACCAACTTAGTTAAGTTTATTTCTGAATATTGTATTTCCTTTAATGCTATTGTAAATGGGCTTATTTTCTTTACTTCTTTTTAAAATAGATTATTTTTAGTGTATAGAAGTACAACTGATTTCTGTAAATTGATAATATATTGTGAAACATTATTAAATTAGTTCATTAGTTCTAATAGTTTTTTGGTAGTCTAGAATTTTCTATGTATAGATCTGTTTCTGTAAACAGAGACAATTTTACTTTTTCCTTTTCAATTTGAATATCTTTTCTTTCTTGCCTAACTACTCTGGCTAGGACTTCCAGTATTACGTTGAATATAAGTAGTTACAATGGGCACCTTTGTCTTATTCTTAATCTTAGAAAAATATTTAAACCTTTCACAATTAAATATTATGTTAGGTCTGGACTTGTCATAAAGAGCCTTTATTATGTTGAGATACATGTCTTAATTTTTTTTTAAAAGATTTATTTTTTTATTTTTGGCTGCACTGGTTCTTCATTGCTGTGGGCTGGCTTTCTCTAGCTGTGGTGAGTGGGGACTACTTTGTAGTTGCAATGCACAGGCTTCTCCTTGCGGTGGCTTCTTTTGTTGTAGCACACAGGGTTAGTTGCTCCGAGGCATGTGGGATCTTCCTAGATCAGGGAACGAACCCATGTCCCTGGCATTTGCAGGCAGAATCTTAATTTCTGGACCACCAGGGAAGACCTGAAATACATTTTCTATACACACCTTCTTGAGAAGTTTTATCATGAAAAAGTTTTCTAAATGCTTTTTGGGCATCTGTTGAGAGGATCATATGATTTTTATCCTTGATTATATTAATGTGGTGTATCACATTTATTAATTTGTGTATTTTCAACCAACTTTTCAGCCCAGCTATAAATCCTACTTAATCATGGTGCATTTTCCTTCTAATGTGCTGTTGAATTCAGTTTGCTATTGTAGATGACCTTGAAACATCATGGAGGTTAGGGATGCCAAACTCTGCACAGTCAAAACCTCATGTATACCTTTTCAATCAACACTCCATACCTGCGGTTCTGCATCCACATATTTAACAACCAAGTTGCATGCATACTAAGTCACTTCAGTCATGTCCAACTCTTTGCGACCATATGGACTGTAGCCCACCAGGCTCCTCTGTCCATGGGAATATCCAGGCAAGAGTACTGGAGTGGGGTGCCACTCCCTTCTCCAGGAAATCTTCCTGACCCAGGGACCAAACCTGCATCTCTTACATCTCCTGCATTGGCAGGCAGATTCTTTATCAGTAATGCCACCTAAGAAGCCCACAGTTGCATAGTACTGTATTTTTTTAAAAATTCTATTGAGATATAATTGATTTACAATATGATGTTAGTTTTAGATGTACAACATAGTAATTCAAATTCTTTATAGATTATACTCCAACCAATACAATATTGTAAAGTAATTAGCCTCTAATTAAAATAAATAAATTTAAATTTAAAAAAAATAAAAAATAAATAAATTTACTAGAAAATGTTGGCTATAATACCTGTGCTGTACAATATGTTCTTGTAACATATCTATTTTATACATAGTAGTTTGTACCTCTTAATCCCCTACCCTATCTTGCCCCTCTACCCTTCCATCTTCCCACTGGTAACCACTAGTTTGTTCTCTATATCTGTGAGTCTCTTTCTGTTTTGTTATATTTGTTTGTTTTATTTTTAAAATTCCACATAGAGGTAATAACATACACTGTTTGTCTTTATCTGATTATTTCACTAAGCATAATAACCTTCAGGTCCATCCATGTTGTTACAAATGGCAAAATTTCATTCTTTTTTGGTTGAGTAATATTTCTGTGTGGAGAAGGCAATGGCACCCCACTCCAGTACTCTTGCCTGGAAAATCCCATGGATGGAGGAGCCTGGTGGGCCGCAGTCCGTGGGGTCGCTAAGAGTCGGAAAAGACTCAGCGACTTCGCTTTCACTTTTCACTTTCCTGCATTGGAGAAGGCAATGGCAACCCACTCCAGTATTCTTGCCTGGAGAATCTCAGGGATGGGGGAGCCTCGTGGGCTGCTCATATAGGGATATATCCATATATATATATATATATAGGGATGCGTATGTCTTTTTGAAACAGTGTTTCATTTTCTTTGAATAAATACCCAGCAGTGGAATTGTTGAATCACATGGTAGTCCCATCTTTAGTTTTGAGGTGAACCTCCATATTATTTTCCACAGTGACTGCACCACTGTACGCCACCAGTGTACAAGTGTTCCCTTTTCTCCATATACTCACCAGGGTTTGTAATTTGTCATCCTTTTGGCAATAGCCATTCTGAAATGTGTGAGGTAATATTTTATTGTAGCTTTTATCTATATTTCTCTGATGATTAGTGATATTGAGCATCTTTTCATTTGACTGACATATATATTTTCTTTGAGAAAATGTGTCTGTAGGTTTCCTCTTTTTTATTGCTTTTTGATATTGAATCATATGAGATGTTTATATATTGTGGATATTAACCCCTTAATGATCATATTATTTGGAAATATTTTCTCCCATGCAGTAAGTTCCTTTTCATTTTCTTAGTGGTTTCCCATGCTGTGAAAAAGCTAAAAAGCTTTTAATTAACCAAGTACTGTCTGTTTATTTTGCTTTGGATTTTTTCTTTCTTTCTTTCTTTGTGTTATGAAGCTGATTCAAAATACTTTGCCATGATTCATATCAAAAAGTATTCTGCCTATGTCTTTTATAGGAAATTTATGGTTTCAGGTCTTACATTTAGGTCTTTAATTCATTTTTCCTTTATTTTTTATATGATGTGAAAAAATGTCTAATTTCTTTTACATGGAGCTGTCTAGTTTTTCCTAACACAACTTATTGAAGAGATTCTTTTCCCCATTATATATTCTTTCCTCCTTTGCTGTAGGTTAAAGTGTGTGGCTTTATTTCTGGGTACTGTATTCTGTTCCATTAATCTATAGATCTATTTTGTGATAGTACCATACTGCTTTGATTACTGTAGCTTTGTAGAACAGTTAGAAATCTAGGAATGTGGTGTCTCCAGCTTTGTTCTTTTTTCTCAAGATAATTTTGGCTATTCATGGTCTCTTGTGTTTTAATTAAAATTTTTTAACTATTCTAGCTCTGTGGAAAAGGCCATTGATATTTTGATAGGGATTAGACTGAATCTTTAGATTGCCTTGAATAATATGGTCACTTTAACTGTTAATTCTTCCAAACCACGAACAAGATATATCTTCCCATCAGGGTCTTATAGTTTTCCAAGTACATATCTTTTACCTCCTTAGTTAGATTTACTCATAGGCATTTTACTATTTGTGATGTTATTATAAATGGGACTGTTTCCTCAATTTCTCTATGTTCTCATTCCAGTCATCCATTTTACCCTCAAGTTCTTTGACTACCTTTAAAATATCTTGAACTCTTTATCAGGGAGATAGCCCCTTCATTTAGTTCTTCTTCTGGGGCTTTAATTTGTTCCTTCTTTTGGAACTTGTTCCCATGTCTCCTCATTTTGCTTAATCTGCTTTTTATTTCTAAGTATCTGGTAGGTTTGTTACATTTCCTGATCTTGAAGAAGGTATCTTTTATAGAAGACATCTTAAGCATCCCAGCAGCATACTCCCCTCTGGTCACTAAAGCTATATGCTATATGTGGGCTTCAGTTCCTTCCTTCTGTTGTGGTGGGCTGACTACTGTGGGCAGTCTGGTAGGTGTGGCTGGCAACTAATCTAGTTGGCTACCAGGACCTGCCTTGTGTGGAGTCTGCTGACCATTGTTTGGCAGGACCAGGTCATGAGGCATTGGGCTGTGGATCCCTGGGTAGTCGTGGCGCTAATGCTAGCTCACTGGTGGACAAAGTCATGTTCTGAAGTGGGTTCTGTTGTGGAGCCATTATTCCTGGATCCAGCACTGGATGGCTGGTGGATCAGTACTGACACATCTGGCTGAAAGTTCTGAGGTGTCCCAAAGCTGGTGTTGGCCTACTGATGAATTGGGCTGGATCCTGATTTGGCTGGCTGAGGAGACCAAGATATATCAGAGCTGATGTTGGCCTGCTGGTGAGGTTTGGCTCAGGGGTTCCAGGGCTGGTACCAGTCTGCTAGTGGGAAAAGCCAAGGCCTAGGGTGTCCCAGTGCTAGTGTCATCTCACTGGTGTTTGGAACTGGGTCTTGAGGTCCTTTATTGCAGGGCCCAAGATGTCCCAAGCTGGTGTCAGCCACCTGGTGGGTGGGGTTGGATCTGGGGACTGCTGGCTGAGGAGCCCAAGGTGCCCCAGCACTAGAAATGGCTTATTTCTGTTTAGGGCCAAGGACTGGGGGGTCCTGGGGATGATGACTGCCTGCTGATGGGTAGGGTCAGAATCCAGATCCTAGGAAACATGCCTGCCCACTGGTGAGTAAA
Source organism: Bos indicus x Bos taurus (assembly GCF_003369695.1). Classification (NCBI taxonomy): domain Eukaryota; kingdom Metazoa; phylum Chordata; class Mammalia; order Artiodactyla; family Bovidae; genus Bos; species Bos indicus x Bos taurus. The sequence continues at coordinate 81,241,310 of NC_040105.1, read as the reverse complement.
GCCATGTCCTGGGCCTAGTGCTAGTCAGCTGGTGAGTAGAACTGTGTCCTGGGGTCTCTGATTACAGGGCCCAAGGGCTCCAGAGCTGATGTCAGACTACTGGTGGGTGGGGCCATGTTCTGACATAGCTGGCTGTAGGATCCAGGGTGTCCCAAAGCTTATATCAGTTTACTGGTGGGTGGAGTCTGATCTCAGGTCAGCTGGCTATGGAGCCCATGGTGTCTTGGAGTTGGCACTAGCCTGTTAGTGGGTGGGCTGGGTCCTGCTACACCAGGCTTCAGGATTATAGTGGTCCTGGAATTAGTGTTGGGGGCCCAGAGTCCTGAGGCAGTGACTGCCCACTGGTGGGTAAGGCTGGTCCCGAGTCTAGAGCCAGCTTTCTGGTGGGCTGGGCTGGGACCCAGGATGTCCTAGAGCTGATGCTTGTTCACTAGTAGCCAGAGCTGGGTCCTGGGTTCACTGGCTCCAGAGGATCCTGGGGGTCCCAAGTCTAGTGCCTGTGTACTGGTGTGTGGAGCTGGATCGTGGGCCCTCTGGTGGACAAGGTTATGTCCAACAGTGGCTGTGGGCTCAGGGTGTCTTAAGGCAGCCTGTTTGTTGGTAGATGGGGCTGTATTCCCACTCAGCTAGTTGCTTGGCCTGAGGCATCCTAGTACTAGTGTCTACAGGCTGGTGGGTGGAAGTGTGGCTTGTTCCAAGGCTAAAAAACTAGAGGGAGGATTCAAAAATTGTGCTTGCAAATGTCAGTGTCCACATGGTAGAAAGTGACAGAGCTCTCAAAAATGGCTGCAGCAAGTGTCTGTTTCATCAGGGTGAGCTCCTATTGCCTCTTGCCTCTTCAGGAGATTCTTCAAGATCAGCAGGTACGTGTGACCCAAGCTCCTTTCAAATTACTCCTGCTCTGGGTCCTGGAGCATGTGAGATTTTGTGTGCACTCTTTAAGACTGGAGTCTATTTCTCACAGCCTTCTGGGTCTCCCAAAAGTAAGCTCTACTAGCCCAGTGATCTGGGGGCTCATCCTTCTGGTGTAGGACCTCTGTTCTGGAGAACACAATGTAGTGATCAGACCACTCATTCCTTGGGGAAAACCTCTGCAATTGTAATTATTCTCCTGTTTATAAATGTTGACTATACTATGACTCCACTCCTGCTACCAATCTTGCTGTGCCACGTATGTGCTCTGCTGTGCTTAGTCGCTCAGTCATATCCAACTCTTTGTGACCCCATGAACTGTAGCCTGCCAGGCTCCTCTGTCCATGGGGATTCTCCAGGCAAGAATAGTGGAGTGGGTTGTCATGCCCTCCTCCAAGGTATCTTCCTGACCCAGGGACTGAACCCAGGTTTCCCGCATTGCAGGCAGGTTCCTTACCATCTGAGCCACCAGGGAAGCCCAATCTTGCTGTGGTTCCTTATTTATACCTTAAGTTGTAGAAAATCTTTTCTGGTAGATTTCAGTCTTTCTCATCAATAGTTGCTCTGTAAACAGTTGTAATTTTGGTGTGTCTGTGAGAGGTGAGCTCAGGGTCTTCCCACTCCTGTATTGTCATACTGTATTTATCTTTAAAATTCCACATATAAATGGACACACACAGCTCAAATTCATGTTATTCAAGAGTCAATATTCAAGAAATCAATAATGATTTCTGCATCTATATTCATTAGTGCTACTGGCTTGTAGTTTTCTTTTTTGTAGTATCCTTACATGGCTTTGATATCAGGGTAATGTTGACCTCATAACATGGTTGTGGAAGTGTTCTCTCCTCTGATATATTTCAAAGAGTTTGAAAAGGATTGGCCTTGATTTATAAAATGTTTGGTAGAATTTACTAATGAAACCATCTGGTACTGGACTTTCCTTTGTTGAGAAGTTGTTTTATTACTGTTTCAATCATCTTACTCATTACTGGTCTGTTCAAATTTCCTATATTTTCATGATTTATCTTGGTAGGTTGTATGCATCTAGGTTATTTAATTTGTTGTCATATAAATTATATTCAATTCTATTCTGTTGACCTACAAGACTCTCCTTATTTCTGTTTTACACAATCTTAATTACAATAGCTTTGTAGTATGTTTTGAAATGTGGAAATGCTCAAATTTGTTCTCTTTGTCCAATATTGTTTGGTTATTGGGTCCCTTGAAGTTCCAGATGAATTTTTTAAGCAGTTTACTAATTTTTGAAAAGCAAAGCATCTACTATTTTGATAAGTAAGCACTGAATTTGCTGCTAAGTTAATAGAGCATTGTCATTTTAACAATATTAAGTCTTCCAATCCATGAATATGAGATATCTTTCCATGTATTTAGATTTTTAAAACTTTTTTTTCAAAAAGTGTTTGCAGTTTTCATTGTACAGGTCTTGCATTTTTTTGCGAAAGTTATTTCTAAATGCTTTATTTTTGGATGTTACTGAAATTTGAATTATTTCATTTATAGACTGTCCATTGCTACTATATACTACTACAATTGGTTCTTTTCTATTGCTCTTGTATCCTGAATACTTGCTGAACTTGCTTAATAGTACAAGATCATGTATCTTCAAATAAATATGGTTTTACTTCTTCCTTTAAAATCTAGATATCCTTTAATTTCTTTTCCTCTCCTAAATCCTCTGCTTAAAATCTCCAGTACAAAGTTGAATAGAAGTGGTAAAAACAAAATTGTTTGTTCTGATCTTAGGAGGAGCTCATTCAGTCTTTCATAACGAAGTAAGATTTAGCTGTTAGTTTTTTTGTAGATATCCTCTGTAAGGTTGAGAAAATTCCCTTCTATTTTTTGTATGGTCATTATTTTATCATAAAAGCACATAAGATTATGTCTTTTATTCTAGTAATATCACATGCTGCTGCTGCTGCTGCTGCTAAGTCGCTTCAGTCGTGTCCAATTCTGTGCGACCCCAGAGATGGCTGCCCACCAGGCTCCTCTGTCCCTGGGATTCTCCAGGCAAGAATGCTGGAGTGGGTTGCCATTTCCTTTTCCAGTGCATGAAAGTGAAAAGTGAAAGTGAAGTAGCTCAATCGTGTCTGACTTTTAGCAACCCCATGGACTGTAGCCTACCAGGCTTCTCCATCCATGGGATTCTCCAGGCAAGAACACTGGAGTGGGTTGCCATTTCCTTCTCCAATATCACATGCTACATTGATCAATTTTTACATTTTCATATGCTGACACAACCTTTCATTCCTTGGATAAATCTTACTTGGTCTTTATATATACTCATTTTTATATGCTGCTGGATTTGGTTTGCTAGTGTGTTGTTGAGCATTTTTGTATTTATATTAAGAAAAAGTACTGGTCTGTGGCTTTTAAAAAAATATAATGTCTTTGTTTTTGCTATTAGGAGTAAAACTGACCTCTTAAAATGAGATGGGAAGTTGTCTTTCTTCTTCTGTTTTGGAAGTTTTTGAATGATTGGTGTTAATTCTTCACATATTTGATAGAATGTACCAATGAAGCCATCTGGGCCTGAGCTGTGCTTAGTGGAGTTTTTTAAATGTCAAGTGGGACCTCTTTACTTGTTATAGGTCTAATTCAGATTTTCTTTTTCTTTGTGAATTAGTCTTCATCAGTTCAGTTCAGTCACTCAGTAGTGTCCAACACTTTGAGACCCCATGAATCGCAGCACGCCAGGCCTCCCTGTCCATCACCATCTCCTGGAGTTCACTTAAACTCATGTCCATCAAGTCGGTGATGCCATCCAGCCATCTCATCCTCTGTCATCCCCTTTTCCTCCTGCCCTCAATCCCTCCCAGGATCAGAGTCTTTTCCAGTGAGTCAGCTCTTCGCATGAGGTGGCCAAAGTACTGGAGTTTCAGCTTTAGTATCATTCCTTCCAAAGAACACCCAGGGTTGATCTCTTTTAGAATGGACTGGTTGGATCTCCTTGCCGGCCAAGGGACTCTCAAGAGTCTTCTCCAACACTACAGTCCAAAAGCATCAATTCTTTGGTGCTCAGCTTTCTTCACAGTCCAACTCTCACATCCATACATGACCACTGGAAAAAACCATAGCCTTGACTAGAGGGACTTGTTGGCAAAATAATGTCTGTGCTTTTCAACATGCTATCTAGGTTGGTCATAACTTTCCTTCCAAGGAGTAAGCGTCTTTTAATTTCACGGCTGCAGTCACCATCTGCAGTGATTTTGGAGCCCCAAAAAATAAAGTCTGACACTGTTTCCACTGTTTCCCCATCTATTTCCCATGAAGTGATGGGGCCAGATGCCATGATCTACACAGAAGAACTGTACCAAAAAGATCTTCACGACAAAGTTTTCATTCCAATCCCAAAGTCTTCATAGCTTGTGTATTTTTAAAAATGCATGTATTTCCATACATTACAATTTTTTGTTCTAACTTATGAAAAATGTCATTGGTAATTTGATAGGTATTACTTTGAATCTTTAGATTCCTTTGGATAGGATAGTCATTTTGACAATATTGATTCTTCCAATCCAAGAACATAGTATATCTCTCCATCAACCCTTAATAGCCAAAGCAATCTTGAGAAAGAAAAATGGAGCTGAAGGAATCAGGCTTCCTGACTTCAGATTATACTACAAAGCTACATTAATCAAAATCTTTGGTTCTGGCCCAAAAACAAAAATGTAGATTAGTGTAACAGGATTGAAGGTGCAGAGATAAATCCATGCACCTGTAGTGCAGTCTCTTCAATAAGTGGTGCTGGGAAAACTGGACAGCTACATGTAAATGAATGAAATTAGAATACTCCCTAAATCCCTTGTGTATGGTGTATACTCCACCATACACAAAAATAAACTCAAAGGAGATTGAAGACCTAAAGTTAAGGCCAAACAATATAAAACTCTTAGAGGAACACATAGGTAGAACACTCTCTGACATAAATTGCAACAATATCTTTTTGAATCCACCTCTTAAGTAAAAAAAATAAAAACAATAATAAACAAATGGGACCTAAACTTAAAAGGTTTTGCATAGCAAAGGAAACCATAAACAAAATGAAATGATACTCCTCAGAATGGGAGAAAACATTTGCAAACAAAGTGACCAACAAAGGATCAATCTCCAAAATATACAAACAGTTCATGCAATCCAATATCAAAAAGCTAATAATCCAGTCAAAAAATGGGTAGAAGATCTAAATAGATATCTCTCCAAAGAAGACATATAGATGGCAAAAAAGCACATGAAAAGATTCTCAACATCATTAATTATTAGAAAAAGCAAATCAAAGCTATAATGAGGTATCACCTCACATCAATCAGAATGGCCATCTTGAAAAAGATCTACAAACAATAAATGCAGGAGAGGGTGTGGAGAAAAGGGAACTCTTCCTACACTGATGGTGGGAATATAAATTGGTATAACCATTATGGAGAACAGTATGGAGGTTCCTTAAAAAACTGAAAAATAGAATTACCATAAGATCCAGCAATCCCACTCCTGGGCGTACATCCAGAGAAAACCATAAACCAAAAAGATACATGCATCCCAATGTTCATTACAGCACTATTTACAATAAACAAGACATGGAAGCAACTTAACTGTCCATGGACAGCAGAATGGATAAAGAAGATGTGGTGTGTATATACATATATGTATATGTATATATATACAATGGAATATTACTGAGCCATAAAAATAACAAAGTAACATCATCTGCAGCAACATAGGTGGACTTTAGAGATTGTCATACTGAATGAAGTAAGTGAGACAGAGAAAGACAACTATCATGATATCACTTAAATATGGAATCCAAAAAAAAAAAAAGGTACAATTATACTTATTAACAAAACAGAAATAGAATCACAGATGTAGAAAACAAACTTATTGTTACCAGGGAGATGGGGAGGAGGGATAAATTGGGAAATTGGGATTGATATATGCACACTACTATATATAAAATAAATAACTAATAAGGACTGTATACATCTTCCCTAGTGGCTCAAAGTGTAAAAATCTGCCTGCAATTCAAGAGACCCAGGTTTGATCCCTGGATGGGGAAGATCCTCTGGAGAAAGGAATGGCTACCCACTCCAGTATCTTGCCTGGAGAATTCCATGAACAGAGCAGCCTGGCAGGCTACAGTCCATGGGGTCACAAAGAGTCAGACATGACTGAGTGACTAACACTTAAGGACTGTACAGCATAGGAAACTCTACTCAATAGTGTAACAACCTATATGGGAAAAAAAATCTAAAAAAGAGTGCCTGTATGTATGTATATAACTAATTCACTTTACTATACACCTAAAACAAACACAGCATTGCAAATCAACTATACTCCAATAAAAATTATTTTAAAATTCATGTAGATTTTTTTGATTAGCTGGCATGCAATTATTCATAGTATTTCCTTATATTCAATTTTATTTGTCATGTATCTTCTTCTATTCATGTTTTTAGTACTTTGTACCTTCACTCTTTATTCTGCTAAGTATAGTTAGTTTTAATAATGCTGACTTTTTCCCCCTTAAAATCAACTTTTGTTATTTTTCATTTCATCCTGGAAGACTCCTAATAATATAACTTGCAGGGCACATTTGCAAGCAACAAATTCTTAGTTTTTATTTACTGGAAGCATTTAATTTAACTTTCATTTTTAAAGAACAGCTTTGCTAAACATATTGTTGGTTGATAATATTCTTATTTAAGGACTTTGAATACGTTACCTCAATGCTTCTTGGCCTCCATGGTTTCTGGTGAGAAAACAGTAAAATTTAGGAATTTCTTTTGGGTGACACATTGTTTTTCTTTTGCTACCTTCAAGATTCTCCTTTTGTCTTTGGATTTTAACAATTTGACTGTGATGTTTCCAGATATGGATCTTTGTGAGTTTAGTATACTTGGAGTTCTTTGATCTTCTTGGGCATGCAGATGAATGTTTGCCTCCAAATTTGAGAATGTTTTGTCATCATCTTTTCAAGTATTCTTTCTGATCCTTTCTGTTTCACTTTTCTTTTTGGGACACACATTTTGCATGTGTTGGTACACTTGATGGTGTCTCACAGGTTTCTGAGGCTCTCTTCCTTTTTCTTTATTCCTTCTTTTCTTCAGAATGCATTAGCTTATGCTTCAAGATTCTCTGCCAGTTCAAATCTGTTGTTGAGCTTCTGTACTTAATTTTCATTTCAGTTATTTTGGTCCAGAATTTATATTTAACATTATTTTATAATTTCTATATATTTACTGGCATTCCTCTAATTCTTTTGATAAAACTTTATCTCTTTAAACATATTTAAAATAAATACCTTAAAATCTTTAGCAAGTTCACTGTCTGTGGCCTCCTCAGAAGCAGTTCTATTAATTGCCTTTTTTCTTTGTATAGGTCGTACTTTGTTTATTTGTATGTATCATAATTTTTGTCACAACCTATACATTTGGCTGTTGTTCAGTCGCTAAGTCATGTACAACTCTTTGCCACCCCATGAACTTCAGCACACCAGGCTTCCCTGTCCTTCACTATCTCCCTGAGTTTGATCAAACTCATGTCCATTGAGTTGGTGGTGCCATCCAACTACCTCATATTCTGTTGCCCCTTCTCCTCTTGCCCTCAATATTTCCCATATTGGGGTCTTTTCCAATGAGTTGGCTCTTTGCATCAGGTGGCCAAAGTATTGGAGCTTCAGCATCAGCCCTTACAATGAATATTCAAGCTTTATTTCCTTTAAGATTGATTGGTTTGATCTCCTTGCTGTCCAAGGGACTCTCAAGAGTCTTCTCCAACACCACAGTTCAAAAGCATCAATTCTTTGGCACTCAACCTTCTTTATAGCCCAACTCTCACATCCATATATGTCTACTAGAAAAACCATAGCTTTGACTATACAGACCTTTGTAGGCAAAGTGGCATGTCTGCCTTTAAATACGTTTCCTAGGCTTGTCATAGCTTTTCTTCCAAGGAGCAAGCATCTTTTAATTTTGTGGGGGCAGTCACCATTCTCTGTGATTTTGGATCCTAAAAAATGAAATCTGATGCTGTTCCCACTTTTCCCCATCTGTTTGCCATAAACTGATGGGACCAGATGTCATGATCTTCTTTTTTTGAATGTTGAGTTTTAAACCAGCTTTTTCACTCTCCTCTTTCACCTTCATCAAGAAGCTCTCTAGTTCCTCTTCACTTACTGCCATTAAAGTGATATCATCTGCATATCTGAGGTTGATAGTATTTCTCCCAGGAATCTTGATTCCAGCTTGTGAGTCATCCAGCCCAGCATTTTATATGATGTACTCTTCATATAAGTTAAATAAGCAGGGTGACAATATACAGTCTTGACGGACACCTTTCCCAATTTTGAACCAATCCATTAAAAGGCTAATAGAATTTTGCCAAGAAAACACCATCTTCCAACAACACAAGAGAAGACTCTACACGTGGACATCACAAGATGATCAACAGCGAAATCAGATTGATTATATTCTTTGCAGCCAAAGATGGAGAAGCTCTATACAGTCAGCAGAAACAAGACCAGGAGCTGACTGTGGCTCAGATCATGAACTCCTTTTTGCCAAATTCAGGCTTAAATTGAAGAAAGTAGGGAAAACCAGTAGACCATTCACGTATGACCTAAATCAAATCCTTAATGATTATACAGTGGAAGTGAGAAATAGATTTAAGGGACTAGGTCTGATATACAGAATGCCCAAAGAACTATGGACAGAGGTTCATGACATTGTACAGGAGACAGGGAGCAAGACCATCCCCAAGAAAAAGAAATGCAAAAAAGCAAAATGGCTGTCTGGGGAGGCCTTACAAATAGCTGTGAAAAGAAGAGAAGTGAAAAGCAAAGGAGAAAAGGAAAGATATACCCATTTGAGTGCAGAGTTCCAAAGAATAGCAAGGAGAGATAAGATAGCCTTCCTCAGTGATCAATGCAATGAAATAGAGGAAAACAACAGAATGGGAAAGACTAGAGATCTCTTCAAGAAAATCAGAGATACCAAGGGAACACTTCATATAAAGATGGGCACAATAAAGTACAGAAACGGTATGGACCTAACAGAAGCAGAAGATATTAAGAAGAGGTGCAAGAATACATATAATTATACAAAAAATGATCTTCATGACCCAGATAAACACGATGGTGGAATCACTCCCCTAGAGCCAGATATCCTGGAATGTGAAGTCAACTGGGCCTTAGGAAACATCACTACGAACAGAGCTAGTGGAAGTGATGGAATTCCAGTTGAGCTACTTCAAATCCTATAAGATGATGCTATGAAAGTGCTACACTCAATATGCCAGCAAATCTGGAAAACTCAGCAGTGGCCACAGGACTGGAAAAGGTCAGTTTTCATTCCAATCCCAAAGAAAGGCAATGCCAAAGAATGCCCAAATAACCACACAGTTGCACTCATCTCACATGCAAGTAAAGTAATGCTCAAAATTCTCCAAGCCAGGCTTCAGCAATACATAAACAGTGAACTTCCAAATGTTCAAGCTGGTTTTAGAAAAGGCAGAGGAACCAGAGATCAAATTGCCAACGTCTGCTGGATCATGGAAAAAGCAAGAGAGTTCCAGAAAAACATCTATTTCTGCTTTATTGACTATGCCAAAGCCTTTGACTGTGTGGATCACAATAAACTGTGGACAATTCTGAAAGAGATGGGAATACCAGACCACCTGACTTGCCTCCTGAGAAATCTGTATGCACGTCAGGAAGCAACAGTTAGAACTGGACATGGAACAACAGACTGGTTCCAAATAGGGAAAGGAGTACGTCAAGGCTGTATATTGTCACCATGCTTATTTAACTCATATGCAGAGTACATCATGAGAAACGCTGGGCTGGATGAAGCACAAGCTGCAATCAAGATGGCCAGGAGAAATATCAATAACTTCAGATATGCAGATGACACCACCCTTATGGCAGAAAGTGGAAAAGAACTAAAGAGCCTCTTGATGAAAGTGAAAGAGGAGAGTGAAAAAGTTGGCTTAAAGCTCAACATTCAGAAACTAAGATTATGGCATCTGGTCCCATCACTTCATAGCAAATAGATGGGGAAACAGTGGAAACAGTGTCAGACTTTATTTTCTTGGGCTCCAAAATCACTGAAGATGGTGACTGCAGCCATGAAATTAAAAGACACTTACTCCTTGGAAGGAAAGTTATGACCAACTGAGACAGCATATTAAAAAGCAGAGACATTACTTTGTCAACAAAGGTCCATGTAGTCGAGGCTATGGTTTTTCCAGTAGTCATGTATGGATGTGAGAGTTGGACTATAAAGAAAGCTGAGCACCGAAGAATTGATGCTTTTTAACTGTGGTGTTGGAGAAGACTCTTGAGAGTCCCTTGGACTGCAAGGAGATCCAACCAGTCCATCCTAAAGGAGATCAGTCCTGAATGTTCATTGAAAGGACTGATGCTGAAGCTGAAACTCCAATACTTTGGCCACCTGATGCGAAGATCTGACTCATTTGAAAAGCCCCTTGATGCTAGGAAAGATTGAAGGCAGGAAGAGCAGGGGATGATAGAGGATGAAATGTTTGCATGGCATCACCGACTCAATGGAGATGAGTTTGAGTGAACTCCGGGAGTTGGTGATGGACAGGGAGGTCTGGCGTGCTGTGATCCATGGGGTCGCGAAGAGTCGGACACGACTGAGCGACTGAACTGAACTGAATTTTTCCCTGTCCAGTTCTGCTGCTTCTTCTCCTGCATACAGGTTTCTCAGGAGGCAGGTCAGGTGGTCTGGTATCCCCATCTGTTTAAGAATTTTCCACAGTTTTTTGTGATTCACACAGTCAAAGGCTTTAGCATAGTGAATGAAACATTTTCTTTCTTTGGAATTCCTTTGCTTTTTCTATAATCCTCAGATGTTAGCAATTTGTTCTCTGGTTCCTCTTCCTTTTCTACATCCAGTTTGTACATCTGGAAGTTCTCAATTTGCATACTGCTGAAGACTAACTTGAAGGATTTGGGGGCATAATCTTGCTAACATGTGAAATGAGTGCAACTGTATGGTAATTTGAATATTCTTTGGCATACATTTTATTTTTTTTAATTTTATTTTATTTTTAAACTTTACAATATTGTATTAGTTTTGCCAAACATCAAAATGAATCCGCCACAGGTGGCATACATTTTAAATACTGTAATTTAGTGGTAAAGAACCCATCTGCCAATGCAGGAGACATAAGAGATACGGATTTGAACCCTGAGTTGGGAAGATCCCCTGGAGAAGAGCATGGCAATCCACTCCAGTATTCTTGCCTGGAGAATTCCATGGACAGAGGAGATCGTGAGCTACAGTCTATGGAGTTGCAAAGAGTCCGACATGACTGACGTGACTTAGCACAATTTAATAACTTTAATATCAGTTTCTTTCTCCCAAGGGTTCAATGTTATTGCTGTTTGTAATTGTTGCTGATTTTTTCTTTTGTCACTTCTCTGTACTAATTCCGTAAAGCAGGCATTCTTTGCTGTATATAGCCACTAAAGTTTTTGCTAAGTTAGTTTCATGGTCAGCTAATGATCAAGAGGGGTTTTCTGAAGTGTCTGGACCTATAAGTCTCCCAATCTTTGTCACAAGGTTCTTTAATTCTTGCTTGCACAGAGCCTCAAGGCAAGCTTTAGTTGAGCATGTAGGGCCCTCATAGATTTTCCTTAAGTCTTCATTACAGCACTACCCATGCATATGGCCTTCTGGATTCCCAGAAGTATTTTATAACTTTGAAAATACCCCTATGGAAATCTCATGACATGGATTTTCCTCATAAGTTTTTTGTTCAGTATGTTTTCTACCTCAAGTTGTATCACCACCTCAAGTAAGTGCAATACTTAACAATTGTCACTGATTGTTTTTCATAAATGACTCCCAGAAAAAATCTGTTTGCAATGAATGAACACTAAGTCAGGTCAAATAATGACAAACTCTGCAAGTGGGGTTTTCCAGGAAATGGACAAAGATGTCAAAAAAAAAAAAAATTCTTGGGAATGGGGTTTTGGAAGATCTCCAACTCTTTTCTGACCTTTAAAGTAGCTGCTAAGCTGCCAATCTTCAGTGTGATTGCAGAACCTCTATTTCCCAAGACTACTGCAGAACTTGGAGAGAAGGAATGAAAATAAGGCAAGTTTAAATGCCAAAAGTTTTTATGGAAATAGAACTTTTTTCTTGAATAATGCTCCCCAAATTATTGAAAGCCTTTGGCTTATTTCCAGAGTTCTGATAGGTTGATTTTGACAATATTATCCAGTGTTCTCATTGTTTTTATAGATAACAGCATTTTTATGTCTTTATTCCACCATTTCCACCTCTGTCACCTCCAGTTGTACCATCATTCTTTAATCTCTTTTGTCTTTATAATTAAGCTAGGTGTCTTATAGATAGAATATAGTTGAGTCATTTATTTATCTAATCTTGCAATCTCCACTGCTCATATTTACATCTTTTATATATTAATATAATGTGATTATTGGTATAGTTGAATTTAAATCTAAACTTTTGCTATTTATTAATATTTGTCCCATTTGTTTTAGTGTTGCTATTTTCTGTCTTTGTTGTTGTTGTTGTTCTGTCTTTTTTTCAATACTTCATAACTTCAAGGTCTCTTTTATTAACTCTTTCATTTCCTGATCAGCAATTGCTGCTTCAAGGTTCTTTGCATATCTGATACTTTTAATTGTACTCCCAGCACTGTGGATATTATGTTATAGAACACCTTGATTTTGTCCATTTTCCCTCATAAGTATTAAATTTTATTCTAACTGAAAATTAAATAACCAGCATATCACCTGTGTACTGTGTCAGACTTTGTTTGGGCAAAAGGCTATTTCACGTTACTCTTACTCCTAGAGAATATTTCTTATTCCTAGGGTATGGCCTTACTTTAGTCTCAAAGAAAGGCTCTGAGTATTTTCCAAAGGCAGTCCATTATGCTTGTACAATCTCTAAAACCTCAGCTTTGCTTTCCAACCTTCCAATGTCTGTTATATGCTAGGACCCCAAGAGGCTTACCTAGGTCATTTTCATTTCAAGAGTTGGCCAAAGTCATGAGCAGAAGTTTAATGAAAGTTTTAAAGAATCCCCTGTGTCTGTCCATTCTCTCCTGACATAACACCCACATTTATGTCTCCATTTACTTCTGAAATGTTATTTCTGTCTCAACTTCCAGCAAAAGTGCTACTCTTTTATTGGGCTCTATTTCCTTAAAAGATGAAGTTGTTCTTCAGGAGGAAGTGCATGTGAATGTGAGCTCAAATATGGGCTTCATTTCTCTTAAAGATTGTAGCTTTGCACTTTAGCTTATCCAGTGAGTAGAAACAATTGTTCAGTGTATTTGGTGTGGCCTTGTATTCTCCGTTTTGTTGCCGAGGTATAATTTACATACAATAAAATGTACAGATTTTAATGTATAGTGATTGATGAGTAAAAATAAAAGATAATTTTTATGTGACCACCAGAAAAAAAAAAAAAGTTTTAAAATAATTCAACCACTCAATAATTGTCCCCCATTCACTTTCCAGGCAATATACCTGTAATGGGATAATCATTGTTCTTATCTTTATCACTAATATTTAGTTTTAACTTTCCCAGATATTCAAATAAACATAAATATTGAATTATTCTATGTGTTTATCATCTCTTTTCAATATAATGATTTTGAGATATATCCATCTTGTTGCACTTATCATTAACTTGCTCTTTCTTATTGCTAAGTAACTATCATCACATGAATATAGTACCATTTGTTTATTCAATTATCTCTAGATAGATATTTAATTTCTTTTCAGTTTGGGACTATTAGGAATAAAATTGATATGAGAATTCTTTATCAAAGTCTATTTTAGGTTCTTCATTTTTATTTCTCTTGGGTAAATACCTAGGAGTAGGATTGCTGGGTCAAAACAAAGATGTAAGTTTATCTTTACTTTTTTAAAAAAACTACAAAACCAGTTTTCAGTAACAGTACTGTTCCCACAAGCAATATATGAGGTCTAGTTGCTCCATGACTTCATTGCCACTTGGTAATGTCAGATTTTACTATTCTTTAGTTGATTGTAGACCAACCAGTGTCTCCTGCTTAGTAAGCAGATTCTTTACCATTGAGCCATTACCCAAGGCCTAACACACACACTAGTTGCTCCATGACTTCAATGCCACTTGGTAATGCTAGATTTTATTATCTTTTAGCTAATTGTAAACTTACAAAAAAGCTGCAGAATAGCACAGAGTCCCCCTTACATCCCTCATCCTACTTCACTGAATGTTAACATTTTGTATAGCCAAAGTAAAATTATCAAAAACAGGAAATCAACATGTGATACAGTATTATTAACCAAAGTACAGATTTTGTTCAAATTTCACAAAATTTTATGCTAGTGTCCATTATTTGTTTTCATATCTTATTCAATATTACACATTGTATTTAGCTGCATTGAGCAGCTTCAGCTGCATGCAACAAATTCTGATAAATTCTCTTTTTCATTTTTATTCTGCTACAAATATTTTCTAATTTTTCTTGTTATGGCTTCTTAGATTCACCCAACATTTAAAAGTGGATACTTAATTTCCAAATACATGGGGTATTTAAAGTATCTTTTGATATTAATTTATCATTTAAATGCTTTCTTCTCTGCAATCACCTTCTGTTTTTTCAGTTTTGTAACTTTATTGAGGCTTGCAATGGCTAAATCAAAATGTCTTTTGGTAAATGTCACGTTGCACTTGAAAATATGCAAGTTATTTTCAAATATCTTTTGATATTGATTTCTAACATAATTTCACAGTGATAAAGTCTACGATTTCAATACCTTTAGACCATGAAATTTTGCATTTTGTTTTCTGTCCCTGGATATGTTCCAGTGTCTCCTGGTTTAAAGTCTATGGGAGCTTGAATAGAATTTGCATCCTGCTGTTGTGTGAAAGTTGTATAAATTTTACTTATGTTGAATTGGTTCATAGTGCTTTTCAGGTTTATTATATCTTTCTACTTTTCTGTCTATTCATTCTAATTTTTAAGAGTTTGATAGTGAAAGTTGCTCATGTTCGACTCTTTGCAACCTCATGAATTGTACAGTCCATGGAATTCTCCAGGCCAGAATACTGGAGTGTGTAGCTTTTCCCTTCTCCAGGGGATCTTCCCAACCCAAGGATCGAACACAGGTCTCCTGCATTTCAGGCAGATTCTTTACCAGATGAGCCACCAGGGAAGCCCAAATTCCAACTAAAAATCTTAATTTATTTACTTCTTCATTTCTGCTGGTTTTGTTTTAGGTATGGAACTATGCTATTAGCTATATATATATATATTTTTTTTTTAATTATTACATCATCCTGCTACATTAAACCATTTATAGTTTTGCAATCTCCCTCTTTGCCTCTGATAGTAATCATACTATTATATGGTATCTGAACTTAATATCTACTACAATGTTTTATGCATACCGTTTCATGTAGTATATATTTCTTTCTTTTTTTTAATTTTTTTTTAAATTTTATTTTATTTTTAAACTTTACATAATTGTATTAGTTTTGCCAAATATCAAAATGAATCCGCCACAGGTATACATGTGTTCCCCATCCTGAACCCTCCTCCTTCCTCCCTCCCCATACCATCCCTCTGGGTCGTCCCAGTGCACTAGCCCCAAGCATCCAGTATCGTGCATCGAACCTGGACTGGCAACTCGTTTCATACATGATATTTTACATGTTTCAATGTCATTCTCCCAAATCTTCCCACCCTCTCCCTCTCCCACAGAGTCCATAAGACTGTTCTACACATCAGTGTCTCTTTTGCTGTCTCGTACACCGGGTTATTGTTACCATCTTTCTAAATTCCATATATATGCGTTAGTATACTGTATTGATGTTTTTCCCTCTGGCTTACTTCACTCTGTATAATAGGCTCCAGTTTCATCCACCTCATTAGAACTGATTCAAATGTATTCTTTTTAATGGCTGAGTAATACTCCATTGTGTATATGTACCACTGCTTTCTTATCCATTCATCTGCTGATGGACATCTAGGTTGCTTCCACGTCCTGGCTGTTATAAACAGTGCTGCGATGAATATTGGGATACACGTGTCTCTTTCCCTTCTGGTTTCCTCAGTGTGTATGCCTAGCAGTGGGATTGCTGGATCATAAGGCAGTTCTATTTCCAGTTTTTTAAGGAATCTCCACACTCTTCTCCATAGTGGCTGTACTAGTTTGCATTCCCACCAACAGTGTAAGAGGGTTCCCTTTTCTCCACACCCTCTCCAGCATTTATTATTTGTAGACTTTTGGATCGCAGCCATTCTGACTGGTGTGAAATGGTACCTCATAGTGGTTTTGATTTGCATTTCTCTGATAATGAGTGATGTTGAGCATCTTTTCATGTGTTTGTTAGCCATCTGTATGTCTTCTTTGGAGAAATGTCTATTTAGTTCTTTGGCCCATTTTTTGATTGGGTCATTTATTTATCTGGAGTTGAGCTGTAGGAGTTGCGTGTATATTTTTGAGATTAGTTGTTTGTCAGTTGCTTCATTTGCTATTATTTTCTCCCATTCTGAAGGCTGTCTTTTCACCTTGCTAATAGTTTCCTTTGATGTGCAGAAGCTTTTAAGGTTAATTAGGTCCCATTTGTTTATTTTTGCTTTTATTTCCAATATTCTGGGAGGTGGGTCATAGAGGATCCTGCTGTGATGTATGTCAGAGAGTTTTTGCCTATGTTCTCCTCTAGGAGTTTTATAGTTTCTGGTCTTACGTTTAGATCTTTAATCCATTTTGAGTTTATTTTTGTGTATGGTGTTAGAAAGTGGTCTAGTTTCATTCTTTTACAAGTGGTTGACCAGATTTCCTAGCACCACTTGTTAAAGAGATTGTCTTTAATCCATTGTATATTCTTGCCTCCTTTGTCAAAGATAAGGTGTCCATATGTGTGTGGATTTATCTCCGGGCTTTCTATTTTGTTCCATTGATCTATATTTCTGTCTTTGTTCCAGTACCATACTGTCTTGATGACTGTGGCTTTGTAGTAGAGCCTGAAGTCAGGTAGGTTGATTCCTCCAGTTCCATTCTTCTTTCTCAAGATCGCTTTGGCTATTTGAGGTTTTTTGTATTTCCATACAAATTGTGAAATTATTTGTTCTAGCTCTGTGGAACGTAGTATATATTTCAATTTTTTACTTTCAACCTATATGTGTGTTTGTAATTAAAATATATCTCATGTTGTATCACATCTTCTTTATCCATTCATCTATCATTGGACATTTGGGTTTCCTCCATGTCCTGACTATTGTACATACTGCTGTAGTGAACATTTTCCCAAGTTTGATCCAGCAACTTCTGAAATATTTTTAAAAGTAACATTTGCATATAGAGGTCCATAATCTCTTCTCTGGAATATTTGCAGTCAAATGTATGTTGAATTCTGCATGTTTCTGATTTTAAGGAAGTATTACTTTGTGTAATGACATCCAAAAGAGCAACTTGCAGTCAAATGCATTCTTATACCTGTGAAGACTAATAAAGCTTCTAAGGAGTGTCACATCAGTTTAGATCATATTGTCTACTGGCTGAAAATATTCCAGCTCCTCAATACTGACTTTGTTCGGTACCATGGGGTTTCAGTATTTCATATGAAAGACTGTAGAGCTATATACTGTGGATAAGAGTGCCTCAGTACTCTGGAGTCAGATCAGATTTTAGTTGTGAGTCTTACTAGATGTGTAACAATGTAAATCTCAGTTCATACATTGTTGTGAAGATAATTTATGCAAAGTGCTTAGCAGAATGCCTGACCCACTGTAAGAAGTCAAAAAGCAGTAGCTATTATAATACTATTAGTCTTATTGAGTATAAAAAAGGTGTGAAAAGCATTTCTAGTCTTTTAAGTTGGTCTTCAGGTCTTTTTGTCTCTGTGTTAATTTCTGGATAGTGTGTGCAATTGGGTCCAAGCTATTAGATAAATTAAACTCTAGAATAATGAAAAAATAAATAAAATAATATATACCTCATGTTAGCAGCAAATAATTTAGTCTTTCTTCTTTTTAAAACTAATGACTTTTATCATTGATTAGAGGGTTTAGTATATTTACATTTGTATTGATATTGCTTTTGACATTTGTTTTCTATTCAGCTTAAATCTTTATTGTTTCTCTGTTCTTTTCCTATTTACTTTTTTTGATCATAATATAATTAGTATAGCATAAAATTTACCTTTTAAGCTGTATGATTCAATAGTCTTTAGTGTACACACTAGGTTGTACAGCCATCACCATTATTTAACTATAGAACACTTTCATGATGCCAAAAAAGAAAGTATTTAAAGGAGTCATTCCCCATTCCCTCTCTCCCTAGACCCTAGAAATCACCATTCTACTTTTTATTTCTATGGATTGGTCTACGTTGGACATTTCCTATAAATAGAGTCATACAATATGTGGCCTTCTCTATCTGTCTCCATTCAAGTGTTTTCAGTGCTTCGGTGTTGTAGTTTACATTAGTACTTCATTTATTTTTTCTTTTGTCAGTTTTATCAGTTAATTGAGATATAATTCAGATGTGATACAATTCACTGATTTAAAGTATACAATTCAAAGATTTTTAATATTTCATAGATGCACGTAACTGTCACCTCCATAAGTTTTAAAATATTTTGTCACTACAAAATACCTTATAGCTATCACCATCCCTATTTACCCATCCCCCATGCTTAGGCACGGAGAAGGCAATGGCACCCCACTCCAGTACTCTTGCCTGGAGAATCCCATGGATGGAGGAGCCTGGTAGGCTGCAGTCCATGGAGTCGCTAAGAGTCGGGCAAGACTGAGCGATTTCACTTTCACTTTTCACTTTCATGCATTGGAGAAGGAAATGGCAACCTACTCCAGTGTTCTTGCCTGGAGAATCCCAGGGACGGGGGAGCCTGGTGGGCTGCCATCTATGGGGTCACACAGAGTCAGACACGACTGAAGCGACTTAGCATGCTTAGGCAAGAACTAATCAACTACCTATAGATGTAACTACTCTGGCAATAGATGGAATATCATGTAGTTATGATCATAAAATATGTGGTCCTACATGATTGTCTTTTTCACTCAGTAACCTTTAAGGTTCATCCATATTGTGGCAGTTACTTATAACTCCAAGTGTAAATAAGATTCTGTTATATATGTGTGTGTGTGTGTGTATGTATATATATATATATATATATATATATATATCTACCATCATTTATTTTTTCATTCTTCTGCTTATGGGCATTTGAGTTGTTTCTAGTCTTTCTGAATAATGAATAATGCTGCTGTAAGCATTCATGGAGCAATTTTTGTTTGAATACTTGTTTTCACTTCTTTTGCCTATATAATGATGGAATTCCTGGATCATGTAATAACTGTCAAATTGTTTCCAAAGCTGATGTACCATTTTAAATTCCCATCAACCATATAGGAGGCTTCCAATTTCTTCACATTGTTATCTACACTTTTTGCTGTCTATAGTGAAAGTGAAGTTTGCTCAGTCGTGTCCCACTCTTTGCGACCACATGGATTATACAGTCCATGGAATTTTCCAGGCTAGAATACTGGAATGGGTAGCCTTTCCCTTCTCCAGGGGATCTTCCCAACCCAGGGATCGAATCCAGGTCTCCCACTTTGCAGGCAGATTCTTTATCAGCTAAGCCACAAGGGAAGCCCAAGAATACTGGAGTGGGTAGCCTATACCTTCTCCAGTGGATCTCCGTGATCCAGGAATCAAACCGGGATCTCCTGCATTGCAGGTGGATTCTTAACCAACTCAGCTATCAGGGAAGCACTGTATATGTTATTATATCCGTCCTACCGTGCATAAAGTGGTGTCTCATTGTGATTTTGTTTTGCATTTCTGTAATTGGTATGATGTTGAGCATATTTTCATATACACTTTGGTCATTAGTATTGACATATCTTCTTTGGAAAAGTACATATTTATACCATTTGCCCAATTTTAATTGGGTTATCTGTTGCTATTGAGTAGTAAGCATTTTCATATATTCTGGTTGAAAGACACTTAGAAGACCTCTATGACTTCTAAGTATTTTCTACCATTGTGTAAGTTGTCTCTTTACTTTCTTGATGATATCACTTACAAAACTTTTTAATTTTTATGAAGTTCAATTTATCTATTTTTCTTTTGTTGCTTACTTTCAGTGTCATATTTAATGAAATATTGTTAGTCCTAGAATTATAAAGTTATATCCCTATGTTTTCTTCCTAAAGGTGTATAATTTTTACCTCTTATGTATAGATATTTGATTCATTTTTATTTAATTTTTGTAAATGGTGAAAGGTAAGGGTCCAATTTTCTCCTTTTGCATATTGACATCCAGTTATTCCAGCACCGTTTAAAAAGACTAGTCCTTCCCCCACTGAATTGTTGTCTTAGTTTGTACAGGCTGCTACAACAAAATACCATAAACCGAATGGCTTATAAACACAAAATATTTGTTACTCACAGTTCCAGAGGCTGGGAAATCCAAGATTATGGCACTGACAGGTATGGTGTCTGGTAAAGTTCCACTTCCTAGATGGCCATCTTTTCACTATAATCTCACATGGCAGAAAGGCAAGGAGCTTCCTGTAGCCTCTTTTATAGGGCACTAATCTCATGCATGAGCACTCTGCTTTCATGACTTAACCACTTCCCAAAACTCCCATCTTCTAGTAGCCCTTTGGGGTTTAGGATGTCAATATATGAATTTTAAAAGGGACACAATCATTCAGATCATAGCAATGGTCCTGGTACCTTGGTTGAAAATTAGTTGATTATAGACATATAGGTCTACTTGTGCACTCTCAATTCTATTCTGGTGATCTGTACATCTATCCTTAACATCTGTACCACATGGTCTTGATTATCATTATCTTGTAGTAAGTTTTAAAATCAGGAAGTATGAGCTCTCATACTATGTTTTATTTCAAGATTATTTTGGTTATTCTAGGTCCATGTGAATTTTAGAATTGGCTTGTCAAAGTCAGCTGGGATGCTGACAGGAATTGCATTGACTCTTGAAATCACTTTGAAGAGTATTGCCATCTCAACAAATTTAAATCTCTGACCCATAGACATAAGCTTTTTTCCATTCATTTAAATTCTTTACTTTCTTTCATCAATGTTTTATACTCTTCAATTTAAAAGTTTTGGATTTCTTCTGTTAAATTTATTCTTTAGTTTATTCCTTTCAAAGCTACTGTAAATTACATTTTTTCTTAATTTCATTTATTGGATTGCTAATTGCTAGTATATAGAAATATAATTGAATCTTGTATATTGATCTTGTATTATGCAAGTAAAAACAGTTAATTGTGGGCTTGTCATATATAGTCTTTAGTATCTCAAGGCATGTTCCTTCTATATGCAATTTGTTGAAGGTTTTAATCATGAAAGAATATTATAATTTGTCAAATGCCTTTTCTGTGTCTATTGAGATGATCATGTGATTTTTATCTTTCATTTTATCAATATGGAATATCACACTTACTGACTTGCTTTTATCTACAATCCCTGCATCCTAGTCCCACTTGGTCATGATATATTATCTTTTTAAATTGTTGTCTTCAGTTTGCTAATATTTTGTTAAGGATTTTTGCATGTATATTCATCAGAGATATTGGTCTATAGTTTACCTTTTTTGTAGTCTCATTATTGGCTTCAGTATCAGAGTGATATAGTCCTTGTGACATAAGTTTGGAATTGTTCTCTCCTCTTCTATTTTTTAAAAGAGTGTGAGAAGGATTGGTATTCATTATTCTTTAAATGTTTTGTAGAATTCACAGTAAAGCCACCTGTTTCTGGACTTTTCTGTGTTGACAGGTTTTGATTACTGGTTCCATCTCCTTACTTTTTATTATCTGTTCAAGTTTCCATTTCTTCCTGAGTGCATCTAGCTAGATTGTATGTTTCTAACACTATATTTCTTCTAAGTTACCCAATTTGTTGGCATATAATTGTAATGATAGTTTCATAAGCCTATATATTTCCATGGTATCTGGTTTAATGTCTCCTTTTTTTATTTCTGATTTTATTTATTTGAGTTTTCTCTCCTTTTTCTTAGTTTGTCTAACTGTTTGTCAGTTTTGTTTATCTTTTGAAAAAACAGATGTTTGGTTGATCTTTTCTATTGTTTTTCTGGTTATCAATTTCATTTACTTCAGTTCTAATCTTTATTATTTCTTTCCTCATGTTAACTTTGGCCTTAATATTTTCTTATTTTTCTAGTTTTTTGATGTATCTATTTAGATTATTTATTTAAGATCTTTATATTTTCTTAATATATGCGTTTATTGCCATAAATTTCCCTCTCAGAACTGCTTTTGCAGCGTCCCATAAATTTTGGCATATTATGTTTCCTTTCTTTTTTTAGACTTTTAAAAATTCCCCTTTTGATTTCTACTTTGACCCATTGGTGGTTCCAAATTATGTTGTTCAATTTCTACATATTTGTAGATTGTCCAGCTTTCCTTTTTTCTAGTTTCATATCATTGTTCTCAGAAATGATACTTGATATGATTTTAATCTTTTTAAATTTGCTAAAACTTATTTTGTGACCTATCATATGACATATCCTGGAGAATGTTCCATGTGTGCTCAAGAAAAATGTACATTCTGTTGCTATTGGATAGCATGTTCTATAAACGCCTTCTAGGTTCATTTGGCCTAATATATTGTTCAAATATAGCATTTCCTTGTTGATTTTCTGATGATATATCCATAACTGAAAATGCAGTATTGAAGCCTCCTACTATTATTGTATTGTTATTTTCCACTTCACATGTGTTCGGTTCGGTTCAGTCCCTCAGTCGTGTCTGACTCTTTGTAACCCCATGAATTGCAGCACGCCAGGCCTCCCTGTCCATCACCAACTCCAGGCGTTTACACAAACTCATGTCCATCTAGTCGGTGATGCCTTCCAGCCATCTCATCTTCTGTCATCCCCTTCTCCTCCTACCCCCAATCCCTCCCAGCATCAGAGTCTTTTCCAATGAGTCAACTCTTCGCATGAGGTGGCCAAAGTATTGGAGTCTCAGCCTCAGCATCAGTCCTTCCAATAAACACCCAGGACTGGTCTCCTTTAGGATGGACTGGTTGGATCTCCTTGCAGTTCAAGGGACTCGCAAGACTCTTCTCCAACACATTTGCTTAATATATTTAGGTGTTCTGATCTTATTATTCTAAAAATAACTTTTCTCTTGTTACCTTTTTTAGCTTAAATTCTATTTTGTCTGATATAAGTATAGCTAAGCCTGCTTTCTTTTGGTTTCCATTCACATGGAATATCTGTTTCCATCCCTCCACTTTGAGTCTATGAGTGTCCTTAAAGCTTAAGTGTGTCACTTACATATAGCATACAAGTGTCTTGTAGCTTTTGGTTACATTTAGCTACCCTGTGCCTTTTGATTGATGAATTCAATCATTTGTATATGGAGTAATTATTGATGTGTGAGTATTGGCTCACAAAGAATCAGACATGACTGAGCACACACACACACACACACACACACAAAGACTTAATAATGTCATCTTATTAATTGTTTTCTGATTGTTTTGTATTTCCATTGTTGTTTTTTCCTCTACTTCTGCCTTTGTAAATTGGTCATTTTCCATGGTGGTATGCCCTATTTTGCCTTTCTTTATTTTTCTCCTTCTTGTCTAGGCTTTGCTTTGTAGTTACCATGATCCTTATGGAAGACATCTCATAGGTAAAACAGTCCACTTTAAGCTGATGGCAACTTAACTTTAATCAAATACAAAAGCTTTACCCTTTTACTTCCCCCTTTTATTATCTCATATCATTAGTTACCTATTTCTATGTTGTATATTTATTAACACATTGTGTTGTTGTTGTTCAGTCACTGAATCATGTCCGACTGTTTTGCAACCCCATGGACTATAGCCCGCCAGGCTCCTTGGTCCATGAGATTTCCCAGGCAAGAATACTTGTTGCTGTTGCTGATTAGTTGCTAAGACATGTCTGACCTTTGTGACCCCATGGACTGTAGCCCACCAGGCTCCTCTGTCCATGGGATTTCCTGGGCAAGAATACTGGAGCAGGATGCCATTTCATTCTCCAGGGGATCTTCCCAACACAGGGTTTGAACCCATGTTTCCTGCATCTCTTGCATTGGCAGGTGGATTCTTTACTGCTGAGTCACCTGGGAAGCCCTAACACATTATAGTAGCTATAATTATCTTTAATACTTCTTTCTTTTGACATTAATGCTATAATTAAATGATTACCACCAACTTACTACAGATTTAGTTTTCTAAGTCTACCTGTATATTTAGCTTTACCAGTATATTGGATATTTCGGGGTTCCCCTGGTAGCTCAGATGGTAAAGAATTCACTCATTTTCATGTCACTGATTAGTGTTTTTTAGCTTCTGCTTGAAGAACTTACAGTATTTCTTGTGAAGTCTAGTGGTGATAAACTCCCTCAGCTTTTGTTTGTCTAGGAAAGTATTCTTCCTTCATATCTGAAGGATAACTTTTTGTAAAAAGTATGCTTGGCTGGCTATTTTCTCTTTCAATGATTTGAAAATGTCTTTCCACTCTCCCCTGGCATGTAGTGTTTCCCCTGAGAAATCTGCTAATAGCCAAATTGTGGGGTGGGGGGTGGAAAGTAGGCAGTCCTTTGTAGGTTACAATCTTTACTTCTCTGGCTGCTTTATCCTTGGGTTTTGACAGTTGCATTGTAATGTCTGAAGAATGTATTTTTGCATTGAGATAAAGGGTGATCTATTAAGCTTTGTGAACTTGAATGTCCAATTCTCTCCCCGGAATTAGGACATTCCCAGTTATTATTTCTTTAATTTTCTGCTCCTCTCTCATTTTTTTTCTTATTCTGGAATCTCAATTTTTCTAATATTTACACTTTTGATGGGACCCCATAGATCACATAATTTTTCTTCAGTTTTTCATGTTTTTCTTGGTTCTCCTTTAACTTGAATATTTCAAAATTCTTATTCTCTAACTCATTTATTTTCTCTTCCATTTGCTCTATTCTAATGTAGACGCTATTACGTTTTTTCATTTCATTCATTGAGTTGTTCAATTCCAGAATTTTAAAACATAATTTATATCTCTTTGTTAAAATCTCATTTTGACCATGCTTTTTTTTCCCCCAATATTTTATCGAATTGTCTTTTTGACGTTTCTTGTAGCTAGTTGAATTTCCTCAGAATAGCTATTTTGATTTTTTTATCACAGAATTACTTGCCTTTGAACTCAGTTATTGGAGAATTAATTTTTTGGTGTGTGTGTGATGGTATATTTCCTTGATTTTTTTTTTTTATGTTGTAGTTTTGCCTTGCTGTTTTCACACTTGAAGTAATAGACACATCCTTAAATATTTGCTAGGTGTCTACAGATGCAGTATTCTGTTAAATTTTGTTATTATGTGGAGTTTTCTATGCCTTTATAATATATAGGTACACCTGCTCCACTCTTCACTCCCTCTTATGCCAGAATTCTTAAGCATTTTTGCCTTACCTGGTTCTTACCATTCAACAGGCTGGCTACTTAAAATTTCTTTGTTTTCCAGGAGGTGGCACTATAGCTCAAGTTTGTGGTTTCTACCTTCAGATCAGATCAGATCAGAACAGTCGCTCAGTCATGTCCGACTCTTTGCAACCCCATGAATCGCAGCACGCCAGGCCTCCCTGTCCATCACCAACTCCCGGAGTTCACCCAGACTCACGTCCATCGAGTCAGGGATGCCATCCAGCCATCTCATCCTCTGTCGTCCCCTTCTCCTCTTGCCCCCAATCCCTCCCACCATCAGTCTTTTCCAATGAGTCAACTCTTCGCATGAGATGGCCACACTACTGGAGTTTCAGCTTTAGCATCATTCCTTCCAAAGTAATCCCAGGGCTGATCTGCTTCAGAATGGATTGGTTGAATCTCCTGGCAGTCCAAGGGACTCTCAAGAGTCTTCTCCAACACCACAGTTCAAAAGCATCAATTCTTCGGCACTCAGCTTTCTTCAAAGTCCAACTCTCACATCCATACATGACCACAGGAAAAACCAGAGCCTTGACTAGACGAACCTTTGTTGGCAAAATAATGTCTCTGCTTTTGAACATGCTATCTAGGTTGGTCATAACTTTCCTTCCAAGGAGTAAGTGTCTTTTAATTTCATGGCTGCAATCACCATCTGTAGTGATTTTGGAGCCCAGAAAAATAAAGTCTGACACTGTTTCCACTGTTTCCCCATCTATTTGCCATGAAGTGATGGGACCAGATGCCACTATCTTAGTTTTCTGAATGTTGAGCTTTAAGCCAACTTTTCACTCTCCTCTTTCACTTTCATCAAGAGGCTTTTTAGTTCCTCTTCACTTTCTGCCATAAGGGTGGTGTCATCTGCATATCTGAGGTTATTGATATTTTTCCTGGCAATCTTGATTCCAGCTTGTGTTTCTTCCAGTCCAGCATTTCTCATGATGTACTCTGCATATAAGTTAAATAAACAGGGTGACAATATACAGCCTTGATGAACTCCTTTTCCTATTTGGAACCAGTCTATTGTTCCATGTCCAGTTCTAATTGTTGCTTCCTGACCTGCATACAAATTTCTCAAGAGGAAGATCAGGGGGTCTGGTATTCCCATCTCTTTCAGAATTTTCCATAGTTTATTGTGATCCACACAGTCAAAGGCTTTGGTATAGTCAATAAAGCAGAAATAGATGTTTTTCTGGAACTCTTTTGCTTTTTCCATGATCCAATGGATGTTGGCAATTTGATCTCTGGTTCCTCTGCCTTTTCTAAAACCAGCTTGAACATCAGGAAGTTCACGATTCACATATTGCTGAAGCCTGGCTTGGAGAATTTTGAGCATTACTTTACTAGTGTGTGAGATTGAGTGCAATTGTGTGGTAGTTTGAGCATTCTTTGGCATTGCCTTTCTTTGGGATTGGAATGAAAACTGACCTTTTCCAGTCCCGTTGCCACTGCTGAGTTTTCCAAATTTGCTGGCATATTGAGTGCAACACTTTCACAGCATCATCATCCAGGATTTGGAATAGCTCAACTGGAATTCCATCACCTCCACTAGCTTTGTTCTACCTTACCTACAGATGATTCCTTGTTTTCTGAGCATGCTCCCTAGCCACCAGAGGTCTCCCTCACCAATACATAATGGAGCACACATAAGGAGTTGGCCACAGTGAGTGGACTTGTGGGTCAAGCATTTAGGGCACTGGAGGTGCCTACAGATCTGGTAAGAGACCCCCAAGTGTGGTAATACCAGAGACTTTCTCCTCAATGCAATTCATTTAATACCCTTTAACAGTTTTATTTGCCTCTCTCCAGTCTCCTCCCTCCCCAAGTCATGGAGGTTTGGCCTCATTACTCTGGGTGCTGCTGGAGAAACCTGTTTCTCCAGTCACATCTGGCATAACTGGGGTAGCCAAACACTCACTCATTGCTCTTCTTTCCCCTTTGCAAGGGAGGTCAGTTTGGGGCTGCACTGCACAGGCCTACAAGGCCAGCACTTTCCCAGCTTTAAGACTGAAGAAAGAACCCAAAGTGAGCAACAGAGACATCAGTGGTTTAATGGATGAGGGTGCTTATGCATCTGAAGCAAGGTCCTAGACAGACATCCTGCCTTGTGTGGCAGACAGCAGGCAGGAAATGATGGCAGTCTTTGCTCCTAGAGGAAAGGGGAGATTCCCAGTTGTAGGGGAAGTTGATATATTTGGGCTCATTAGTTACCAGGGAAACCAGCAGAGGGCCACACCACTCAGTAACCCCTTTATAAGAACAATCATCACCTGGGGCCTGGGGCAAGTGTGTAGGAAAGTCAGTCATGTGAGTAGGGTGTAAGTGAAGCAGGTATTGGTTGGGCAGGGGATGTACAGAGAGCAAGAGAACAGCCATCTTGAGTGACCTGACCATAGAGTCAGCTGTTACTTCTTTAAACATTTGTCCTGTTCTTCTCTCTCTCTCTCTCCTCTCCATCTGATATTTCTATTATATTTATTTCAGGATACTTAACAGCATCCTGAAATTAGATATTTTAAATACTATATTGTAGTAACTCTTAGTACCTGCCCCCCTTCAGGGTTTGTTTTTGTTATTTGCTTTTTTATTTACTTAGTGATTGGTTGGATTACTTTAGTGAGGTCTATTTGGGTTTCCCTGGTAACTCAGCTGGTAAAGAATTCGCCTGCAATGCAGGAGACCCTGGTTCAATTCCTGGGTCAGGAAGATCCCCTGGAGAAGGGACAGTCTACCCATTCCAGTATTTTACAGCTTCCCTGGTGGTTCAGATGATAAAGAATCTGCCTGCAATGCAGGAGACCTGGGTTCAATCCCTGGGTTGGGAAGAACCCACTCCAATATTCTTGCTCGGAGAATCCCCATAGATAGAGGAGCCTGACCGGCTATAGTTCATGTGGTCGCAAAGGGTCAGACAGGACTGAGTGACTGACTATGCATGAACAGCATTCTCCCCCTGCAGTGTTTAACTTCTTATGTTACTCCTCAGGGGCACACAGCCTTTGGTTTGTCCAAAGTCACCCTGGATGGCAATGCTTTTGGCAAGGATCTTTTTACGTTAGCCACATCCAGCTGTTAAGCTCCACTAACTGCTCACTGATTGCTGTTTTGTTTCCAACAAGGCAAGGGGCCTCAAGGTGCTCTAAGGACTAATTCAATTAAATTTGGGCTCCTTCACAGCAGCAGTTCTGAGGTCAGTGTTTGAAATTCTGTCTCTAGGCAGGATCCTCCCAACTGTCTCTCACCCAATTCCTCTGCTTTCTCCCAGGCAAAATCTCTGTTCCATTACCTGTGTAGAGGTGGACATACTGGCATGCTCTTCTCTGAGCAACAATCTTGCTTGGGAGCTACACACTCTGTTGGATAAGGGTAGGCCATATCCTGAAATCTTATTGACTTGTCTCCCCTGGTGTGGAACCACCACCTTATGGGCCAGGGCAAAGGCAATTAGTACCCAGAATTCTCAGCAGTAATATACCCATAGTAAAGCCTCCATTCAATTCAACACTCAGTTAAGTTTATCTTATGTGGGAAGTGTTTGCGATGCCCCCAAACAATTACAATAGTAACATCAAAGATCATTGATTACAGATCATCATAAAAAATATAATATTAACATAATTTTGAAATATTGTGAGAATTACTGAAATGTGACACAAAGCAAGCAAATGCTGTTAGAAAAATGGCACCGACCATCTTGCTTGTAACAAGGTTACATACAACAACCTTCAATTTGTGAAAAACACAGTATCTGTGAAGAGTAATAAAACAAAGCACAATAAAACAAGGTACACCTGTGTTTTGAGTTACTTGGTATTGTCTCATACATCTCATACTTTCTTAATCCTGTTTTATCTTTTTAGTCTGTGCTCACTGATTCTTCTGGCCCTTGAAATCTACTGTTTTGCCATCCAATGACTTTTTTGTTGTTGTTTATTGAGTTTCATAAACATTATAATTTCCACTTGGTTTTTTTACAGTTGCCATTTTTCTACTCATTATCATTCCAACCATGAATATATTTTCCTCTAATTCACTGAACATTTCAAATACTTCCTTTGAGATTCAATCCTTAAAAAAAATTTGTTGAGATATAATTGACGTTAACATTATATTAGTTTCAAGCACAAAATATGATTTGACATTGGTATATATTATGAAATGATCACCACAATAAGTTAACATCTGTCATCAAACACAGCTATAAATTTTTTGTGATGAAAACATTTAAGATCTCAGATCTAGTCTTTTAAATCCAATATTTGTGGCCAATAAATATAGTTTAGTTATATTGACTTCTCTTTTCACTAATTGTGTTTCCCACCTTTCTGTTCCTTTGGATAGCTGATAATTTTTGATTTAAAACCAGACATTGTTGTATTTTGTGATAGTCTAGAGTTTGTTTTCTCTTGTGAAGATTATTGTTTTTGCCTTATACTAAGCAGTTATCCTTCTGGACTCAAACTATAAAACTTGTGTCCCCCACATTATGCAGCATCTAATATCTCCATTCATTTTCTTGACTTCCAGCTCCTTTGTTTTTAGTGTATTCTTCCAATATTTCAATGCTGCCTGTGTAGTTTAAAGATCCATGAATAATTGGGGCAGAGTTTATATACAGATTTACAGGTTGCTAACATATTACTGAAGAATTCTACATCTATCTATCTATCTCTCTCTATATATATATATATATATACACACATATATATGATATTGTTCTATAAAAAGTTCTGTCAGATAAAGTCCTTATCACATTATCCAGGTTTTCTTATCAGGGTTATACTGGCCTCATAAAATTCAGTTAAGGATATTTCTTCCTTTTTTATTTTCTGAAACCATTTGTGTAAATTTGGCGTTTCTTAAATGTTTGAAAGAATTCCTAAGTGAAGCCATTTGGATCTCAGATGGGATTTGGAGAAGATTTTAAATGTTAATTCAATTACTTTGATAGGTGAAATTTCGATTTTCTATTTCTTTCCAGTTTGACTCACTCTAGTTCATAGCCAGTTACATAAGGCAAAGATAAATAATAAAGATAACAAAGATTAGGGGAAAGGTTAAAACTTTTTAACTTGAAGATAACAACCGTCTATGTGGAAACAAGGAATCTACTAAAAAAAAAAAAAAAACTACTAATATAAACAAGTAAATTTAGCAAGGTATACCTGTATGTGTCTTCATATTTAAAATTTATCTCTTTTATTTGCTGAAGAATTGATACTTTTGAACTTTGTGTTGGAGAAGACTCTTGAGAGTCCCTTGGACTTCAAGGATATCCATCCAGTTCATCCTAAATGAAATCAGTCCTGACTATTCATTGGAAGGGCTGATGCTGTAGCTGAAGCTCTGATACTCTGGCCACATGATATGAAGAACTGACTCATTGGAAAAGACCCTGATTCTGGGAGAGATTGAAGGTGGGAGGAGAAGGGGACGACAGAGGATGAGATGGTTGGATGGCATCACTGACTCAGTGGACATGAGTTTGAGTAAACTCCGGGAGTTGGTGATAGACAGGGAGGCCTGGTGTGCTGCAGCCATGGGGTCACAAAGAGTCAGACATGACTGAGCAACTGAACTGAACTGAACTGAACTGAGTCTTGCTTTTTAATCCTACTATAAAAAATGTTGTCTTCTAACTAGAGTGGAGAAGGCAATGGCATCCCACTCCAGCACTCTTGCCTCGAAAATCCCGTGAACAGAGGAGCCTGGTGCTAAGAGTTGGACACGACTGAGCGACTTCACTTTCACTTTTCACTTTCATGCATTGGAGAAAGAAATGGCAACCCACTCCAGTGTTCTTGCCTGGAGAATCCCAGGGATGGGGGAGCCTGGTGGGCTGCGTCTATGGGGTTGCAGAGTTGGACATGACTGAAGCGACTTAGCAGCAGCAGCAGCTAACTAGAGTATTTGGTCCAATTACATTTCATGCAATTATTAATATTATGGATTTAAGTCTGACATCTTTTTCTTTGCTTTCTATCTGTTTGATTTTTGATCCTCTGCTCTTTTCTTGCCTTCTCTTCTCTCTTCAACCCCATGGACTGTAGCCCTCCAGGCTCCTCTGTCCATGAGATTTTCCAGGCAAGAATACTGGACTGGGTTGTCTATTCCTTCTCCAAGGTATCTTCCCAACCTAAGGATTGAACCTGGATCTCCTACACTGCAGGCAGGCTCTTTACTGTCTGAGCCACCAGGGAAGCTCTGCTCTTCTGTCTACCAAATATTATTAGCATTACATTTCAATTCCTTTATTTTTTTTTAACCATGCATCTTTTAAATTGTATTTAGTTGATCTAGGTTGATCTAGGAATTACTGAATGCTTTCTTAGCTCATGACTATCCCTAAATGTAATAATACACCACTTCAGACTTCAGAAATGTAAAAAACTTAAAATAGTACAATTTCATTCACCAAGTATTTTCTTTTTGCTTTTTTCATATATGCTATTTCTACATATAGTATTGACATAACCTTAAATTTAAATTATTTTTGTTTCCAAGCTTCACTTATACATTCCAAGAAATTAGGATAAAACAAAAAATAGTCTTTCATATTTAGTTACATATTTACCATTTCACATGCTCCTCTTTTCCTTTACATATCTGAATTTCCACCTGGTATCACCTCCATCAACCTCTAAAGACATTCTTTTAATGAAAATCTATCAGAAACAAATTATTCCAGCCTTTAGTTTATTTGAAAAGCATCTTAATTTTACCCTTATTTTTGAAGGATCTGTTCACTGAATATAAAATTATGGGATGATGGGTGTGTTTTGTTTATGTTTACTCTCTCCCATCACTTCATGGGAAATAGATGGGGAAACAGTGGAAACAGTGTCAGACTTTATTTTTCTGGGCTCCAAAATCACTGCAGATGGTGACTGCAGCCATGAAATTAAAAGACGCTTACTCCTTGGAAGAAAAGTTATGACCAACCTAGATAGCATATTCAAAAGCACAGACATTACTTTGCCAACAAAGGTCCATCTAGTCAAGGCTATGTTTTTTCCAGTGGTCGTGAATGGATGTGAGAGTTGGACCGTGAAGAAGGCTGAGCACCAAAGAATTGATGCTTTTGAACTGTGGTGTTGGAGAAGACTCTTGAGAGTCCCTTGGACTGCAAGGAAATCCAACCAGTCCATTCTGAAGGAGATCAGCCCTGGGATTTCTTTGGAAGGAATGATGCTAAAGCTGAAACTCCAGTACTTTGGCCACCTCATGCAAAGAGTTGACTCATTGGAAAAGACTCTGATGCTGGGAGGGATTGGGGGCAGGAGGAGAAGGGGACAACAGAGGATGAGATGGCTGGATGGCATCCCTGACTCGATGGACGTGAGTCTGGGTGAACTCCGGGAGTTGGTGCTGGACAGTGAGGCCTGGCATGCTGCGGTTCATGGGGTCGCAAAGAGTCAGACATGACTGAGCGACTGAACTGAACTGAACTGAAAAAAAAGTTTCATTGTCTTCTGTTCTCCGTGGAATCTCTGTGAAAGTTCTTGGATATTTCTCTATTAATCCTGTCTATGAAATGTGTCATTTGAGTATAATATTGTTACATTTTATTTCCTTTGGGTTTATTTTACTGAAGATTTCTTGAGCTTCATAGACCTATATTTTAATACTTTTCACAAAATTTGAGAAGTTGTTACCATTATTTCTTCAAATTTTTGCCTGTCCCATCATTTATCCTCTTCTTCTAATACTCCAATTACATGTGTGTTAACTTAGTTTCAGTGTTAGTTGCTCAGTCATGTCTGACTCTTTGCGACACTGTGGACTCTAGCTCACCAGGCTCCTCTGTCCATGGAGTTCTCCAGGCAAGAATACTGGAATGGGTAGCCATTCACTTCTCCAGGGGATCTTCCTGACCCAGGGATCAAACCAGGGTCTCTCACATTGCAGGCAGCTTCTTTACTGTCTGAGCCACCAGAGATTTTGTGTTTTACATTGTCCCACAAGTCACTGAAACCCTATTTTTGATTTTTTTTCTTTTTTGTTCTGATTAATTTGTGTAAATATCTCCTAGTTCATGATTCCTTTCATCTGCCATCTCCACTTATCTGTTAAACTTGTCCAGTTTATTTTTTACTGGGACCACATTTGCCTTTAAGTCCTTAAACCTCTTAATAACATTTGCTATCAATTCCTTATCTGATTTCTTACCCAACATTAGGTGGTCCATAGAGTCTTTTTTTCATTGACTACTTTTTTATGTGATTAATATAGTAATTTCCTATTTCTTAGCTTATCTATTTTTTTTGTAATTTTATGCACAACAGTGTAAATGATGCATTGCAAAGAATGTGGAATATATTGTTTCTTTTAAAGAGTGTTCAATTTGGGGCTGGCATACTATTAATTTATTGTCTGTTCTTCTCGATCCTGCTGAAGTTCAGTTTTAGGCTTTATTATGGTGTATCTTTAAAGGCATGGTTGTTCTTTTGTTTCAACTGAATCCTCAAGATGTAAATCATGTGTTAATGTAGTTTCTTCCTTCTGACTGGGCCAGATTCTAACTTCTAGGACTATATAACTTCTAGTATCTTTGTTCTATTCTTGTCCCCGTAGCTACCACTTTCTGCTAGGCATTATGGAGTCTTATCTGTGGATGTGCAACCTAGTCCTCAATCAGGTTCCTGGCAGGTATGCTCATAAATAGTTCTTGATCTCCTCTTCTGCATGGTTCCCTCTTCTCTTATACCCTTCCCAGGAAGTCTCAGATGCTTTGGCAGCCCTGAACTCTGATTCTGCCTCTTAGTTCAGCAGGAGAGTCAATCCCTTTTTGGGCTCCACATCTCTATGTCAGAGTCAAGAAACTATCTCCGGAAAGAGAGGAGTATGATATATAAAGGATTTATCTCGTGTTTCCCTTAACTTAAAAAGCAAAATTATCCACCAACTATTGCCAAATGCCTGAAAAAAATTGTCTCATATATTCTGTCCAATTTGATCATTGCTTTTGTAAGGATGGCATGTCTGATGCCCAAAACTCTGTCATAGCTGAAAAGAAAAAAAAGTTGAATTTAAAATAATTTATTTCATCATTTTGATTAATGTGAATGCTATATATTGACTGTCTTCAAGTTCATTGGTCATTACTTCTATTGATGCCATTTCTTTCTCCAGGGTATCTTCCCAATCCAGGGTTTGAACCTGGGTCTCCTGCATTGCTGGCAGATTTTTTAACATCTGAGCCACCAGTTCAGTTCAGTTCAGTCGCTTAGTCGTGTCCAACTCTTCGCTACCCCAAGGACTGCAGCACGCCAGGCCTCCCTGTCCATCATCAACTCCCAGAGTTTACTCAAACTTACGTCCATTGAGTCGGTGATGCCACCCAACCATCTCATCCTCTGTCGACCCCTTCTCCTCCCCCCTTCAACCTTTCCCAGCATCAGGGTCTTTTCAAATGAGTTAGTTCTTTGGATTGGGTAGCCAAAATATTGGAGTTTCAGCTTCAGCATCAGTCTTTCCAATGAATACTCAGAACTGATTTCATTTAGGATGGACTTGTTGGATCTTCCTTAAGTCCAAGGGACTCTCAAGAATCTTCTCCAACACCACAATTCAAAAGCATCAATTCTTTGATGCTCAGCTTTCTTTATATTCCAACTCTCACATCCATATATGACTACAGGAAAAACCATAGCTTTCACTAGATGGACCTTTGTTGGCAAAGTAATGTCTCTGCTTTTTAATATATTGTGTATGTTTGTCATAGCTTTTCTTCCAAGGAGCAAGCATATTTTAATTTCATGCGTACAGTCACCATCTGCAGTGATTTCTGCAAAGATGGGTACAATAAAGGACAGAAATGGTATGGGCCTAACAGAAGCAGAAAATATTAAAAAGAGGTGGCAAGAATACACAGAACTATACAAAAAAGATCTTCACAACCCAGATAATCACGATGGTGTGATCACTCACCTAGAGCCAGACATCCTGAACGTGAAGTCAAGTGGGCCTTAGGAAGCACCACTATGAACAAAGCTAGTGGAGTTGATGGAATTCCAGTTCAGCTATTTCAAATCCTAAAAGATGATGCTGTGAAAGTGCTACACTCAATATGCCAAAAAACTTGGAAAACTCAGCAGTGGCCACAGGACTAGAAAAAGTCAGTTTTCATTGCAATCCCAAAGAAAAGCAATGCCAAAAAATGCTCAAACTACCACATAATTGCACTCATCTCACACGCTAGTAAAGTAATGCTCAAAATTCTCCAAGCCAGGCTTCAAAAGTATGTGGACTGTGAACTTCCAGATGTTCAAGCTGGTTTTAGAAAAGGCAGAGGAACCAGAGATCAAATTGCCAACATCCATTGGATCATCGAAAAAGCAAGAGATTTCCAGAAAAACATCTACTTCTGCTTTATTGACTATGTCAAAGCCTTTGACTGTGTGGATCACAACCAACTGTGGAAAATTCTTAAAGAGATGGGCATACCATACCACTTGACCTGCCTCTTGAGAAATCTGTATGCAAATCCAGAAGCAACAGTTAGAACAGAACATGGAACAACAGACTGTTTCCAGATAAGGAAAGGAGTACGTCAAGGCTGTATATTGTCACCCTGCTTATTTAACGTATGTGCAGAGTGCATCATGAGAAAGAAATGCTGGGCTTGATGAAGCACAAGCTGGAATCAAGATTGCCGGGAGAAATATCAATAACCTCAGATATGCAGATGACACCATCCTTATGGCAGAAAGTGAAGAAAAACTAAAGAGCCTCTTGATGAAAGTGAAAGAGAAGAGTGAAAAAGTTGGCTTAAAACTCAGCATTCAGAAAACTAAGATCATGGCATCTGGTCCCATCACTTCATGGAAAATAGATGAGCCACCAGGGAAGCCCTCTATTGATGCCATACAATGATTTTTTTTTTTAATAATGAATATTTTCAGTTTTATAGAATTTCCTCTTTTCTTTAGTTTCCACATCTATCCTGAAATTCCCACATCTATAATCATGTGTTTATTTTTAGTAGATTATTTAATATTTATCATAGTTAAAGACTTTGTTAATTTCAATATCTTGGTCATGTGTGGATCTATTTCTATTAACTTATTTTATTCTTGACTGTGGGTCACATTTGTCTGTTTGTATACTTAGTAATTGTATAAACATATTCTTATGGAGGCTTCGTTTTCTGTTTTTTTTTATGGTGGGTTCCAGGTTGGCTTTTATTCCTAAAGTAAATCCTTCAGTCTTAAGAATTTGGCTTTTTTCCTAAGGCATGCTCCATCTGAGTATAGATGAAAAGTATAAGTTGGTGTGATGCAAACTCCCAACTCTATTTTTTCTGCAATAGAAAGCTATTGAGATCTCTGTTAAATATTTTCAACCTCTCAAATGTTGCTTACTCCATGAGATCCTTGGAGAGTCACCAATAAAGGGCTCAGGTGCCAAAAAAGAATGCGAAGGAACAGAAATTTTAAGACCCCTCCTCCCTGTAGCTTGTCCTTTTTCTGATTGCACAGTGCCCTGTAGTTTCTACCTGCTTTTTATTCACTATCAAGTATCTTCAAATGTTGGGTTTTTAAAATTTTGTTCAGATTTATGACTGTGGTCAGCAGGAGAGCTAGTCTGCTATAGCTTAGGCTTCCATAGCTAGTCTTCTATAGCTATTATTAGACTTAAAACTGGAAGTTTGTAACTTTTGAGACTATCTTGATTCAATTCCCCCTCCTTCCAACTCCCACATCTGGTAACCACAAATCTGATCTCTTTTTCTATGAGTTTGTTTTTGAAATGTAATTGACTTACAACACTATGTTAGTTCCTGGTACACAACATAGTGTCTCAATATTTCTATACATTTCAAATTCATCACCGTGAGAAGTCTAGTTACAGTATGTCACCATACAAAGACATTACCTAATTATTGACTATATACACTGTACTCTACATTTTTATACCCATAACTCATTTATTTTTAACTAGAACTCTGTACCTAATCTCCCTCACCAATACTCCCCTTCCCTACACCCCTCCTCTCTGGAAAAAACCTGTTTGGTCTCATGTCTGTGACTCTGTTTCAGTTTTGTTACATTTGTTCATTTTGGTTTTTATCCACATATAAGTGAAGTCATATGTCAATTTTGTACGACTTTTTTCACTTAATATAATACCCCCTAGGTCCATCCATGTTGTTGCAAATGGCAATGTTTCATTTTTTTTTAATTTATGGCTGAGTAATGGCTCATTCTCTGTGTATATACATATACCACATCTTCTTTTTCTATGCATATATTGATGAGCACCTGGGTTGATTCCATTATTTTGGCTATTATATACAACACTGTCATGAACATGAGATGCATAAATCTTTTCAAATTAGTGTTTTATGCTTTCTTTAAATAAATACCAAGGAGTAAAATTGCTGAATTTTACAGTAGTTCTATTTTTATTTTTTTTTTTTTAAGGAATCTCCATAATGTTTTTCAGAGTGGCTACACCAATTTACATTCCCACCAAGAGTGCACAATTGTTCCCTTTTCTCCACATTCTCACCAACAGTGATTATTTGTTGTCATTTTGATAATAGCTATTCTGACAGGTGTGAAGTGATATCTCACTGTGGTTTTGATTTGTACTTCCCTGATGACTGGTGATGTTGAGGATATTTTCATGTGCCACTTAGCCATCTGTATATCTTCTTTGAAAAAATAAATGCTTAGGTCCTCCCCAATTTTTTAAATTAGTTGTTTATTTCTGATTTGTGTGAGTTCTTTGTGTATTTTGGAGATAACCCCTTATTAGTTGCATCATTTATCTTCTCCCATTAAGTAGGCAGCCTTTTCATTTTGTTGATAGTTTCTTTTGTTCTGCAAAAGCTTTTTAATTTGATGTAGTTCCGTTTGTTTTTCTTTGATGACCTTGCCTGAGGAGACTTATTCAAAAAGTATTACTAAGACCAATGTTATTAAGCACACTGTCTACATTTTCTTCCTGAAGTTTTATGGTTTCAGGTCTTACATCTAAGTTTTCAATCTATTTTGAGTTTATTTTTATACATGGTCTATGAAAATAGTTCAGTTTCATTCTTTTACATGTAGCTGTCCAGTTTTACCAACACCATTTATTGAAGATGTCTTTTCTCCATTTTATATTCTTGCTTCCTCTATCATAGATAAACTGACCATATAACTGTGGATTCATTTTTAGGCTCTCTATTCTCTCCCATTGATTTAAGTGTCTGTTTTCTGAGCCACTACCACACTGCTTTTATTATTGTAAATAGTAATGTAGTTAGAAATCAGGGAGCACGATATCATTGGCTTTGTTCTTCTTTCTCAAGATGGTTTTGGCTATTCTGGATCTTTTGTGTTTCCATACAAATTTTAAATTTATTTGTTCCAGTTGTGGAAAATGCCCTTTGGTATTTGATAGAGATTATACCAAATCTGTCCTTTATCGAGCCATCTTTGCATGAAATGTTCCCTTGGTATCTCTAATTTTATTGAAGAGATCTCTAGTCTTTCCCATTCTGTTGTTTTTCTCTATTTCTTTGCATTGATCGCTGAGGAAGGCTTTCTTATCTCTTCTTGCTATTCTTTGGAACTCTGCATTCAGATGTTTATATCTTTCCTTTTCTCCTTTGCTTTTCGCTTCTCTTCTTTTCACAGCTATTTGTAAGGCCTCCCCAGACAGCCATTTTGCTTTTTTTATTTCTTTTCCATGGGAATGGTCTTGATCCCTGTCTCCTATGCAATGTCAGGAACCTCCATCCATAGTTCATCAGGCACTCTATCTATCAGATCTAGTCCCTTAAATCTATTTCTCACTTCCACTGTATAATCATAAGGGATTTGATTTAGGTCATACCTGAATGGTCAAGTGCTTTTCCCTACTTTTTTCAATTTAAATCTGAATTTGGCAATAAGGAGCTCATGATCTGAGCCATAATCAGCTCCTGGTCTTGTTTTTGCTGACTGTATAGAGCTTCTCCATCTTTGGCTGCAAAGAATATAATCAATCTGATTTCGCTGTTGACCATCTGGTGATGTCCATGTGTAGAGTCTTCTCTTGTGTTGTTGGAAGAGGGTGTTTGCTATGACCAGTGCATTTTCTTGGCAAAACTCTATTAGCCTTTGCCCTGCTTCATTCCGTATTCCAAGGCCAAATTTGCCTGTTACTCCAGGTGTTTCTTGACTTCCTACTTTTGCATTCCAGTCCCCTATAATGAAAAGGACATATTTTGGGGTGTTAGTTCTAAAGGGTCTTGTAGGTCTTCATAGAACCGTTCAACTTCAGCTTCTTCAACGTTACTGGTTGGGGCATAGACTTGGAGTACTGTGATATTGAATGGTTTGCCTTGGAAATGAACAGAGATCATTCGGTCATTTTTGAGATTGCATCCAAGTACTGCATTTGGACACTTTTGTTGACCATGATAAAGGACAGAAATGGTATGGACCTAACAGAAGCAGAAGATATTAAGTAGAGGTGGCAAGACTACACAGAAGAACTGTACAAAAAAAGATCTTCATGACCAAGATAATCACGATGGTGTGATCACTGACCTAGAGCCAGACATCCTGGAATGTGAAGTCAAGTGGGCCTGAGAAAGCATCACTATGAACAAAGCGGGTGGAGGTGATGGAATTCCAGTTGAGCTATTCCAAATCCTGAAAGATGATGCTGTGAAAGTGATGCACTCAATATGCCAGCAAATTTGGAAAACTCAGCAGTGGCCACAGGACTGGAAAAGGTCAGTTTTCATTCCAATCCCAAAGAAAGGCAATGTTATAGAATGCTCAAACTACCGCACAATTGCAATCATCTCACACGCTAGTAAAGTAATGCTCAAAATTCTCCAAGCCAGGCTTCAGCAATACGTGAACTGTGAACTTCCAGATGTTCAAGCTGGTTTTAGAAAAGGCAGAGGAACCAGAGATCAAATTGCCAACGTCCGTTGGATCATGGAAAAAGCAAGAGAGTTCCAGAAAAACATCTATTTCTGTTTTATTGACTATGCCAAAGCCTTTGACTGTGTGGATCACAATAAACTGTGGAAAATTCTGAAAGAGATGGGAATACCAGACCATCTGATCTGCCTCTTGAGAAACCTATATGTAAGTCAGGAAGCAACAGTTAGAACTGGACATGGAACAACAGACTGATTCCAAATAGGAAAAGGGGTATGTCAAGGCTGTATAATGTCACCCTGCTTATTTAACTTCTATGCAGAGTACATCATGAGAAACACTGGGCTGGAAGAAGCACAAGCTGGAATCAAGATTGCTGGGAGAAATATCAATAGCCTCAGATATGCAGATGACACCACCCTTATGGCAGAAAGTGAAGAGGAACTAAAAAGCCTCTTGATGAAAGTGAAAGAGGAGAGTGAAAAAGTTGGCTTAAAGCTTAACATTCAGAAAACGAAGATCATGGCATCTGGTTCCATCACTTCATGGCAAATAGATGGGGAAACAGTAGAAACAGTGTCAGACTTTATCTTTCTGGGCTCCAAAATCACTGCAGATGGTGACTGCAGCCGTGAAATTAAAAGATGCCTACTCCTTGGAAGGAAAGTTATGACCAACCTAGATAGCATATTCAAAAGCAGAGACATTACTTTGCCAACAAAGGTCCGTCTAGTCAAGGCTATGGTCTTTCCCGTGGCCATGTATGGATGTGAGAGTTGGACTGTGAAGAAAGCTGAGTGCCAAAGAATTGATGCTTTTGAACTGTGGTGTTGGAGAAGACTCTTGAGAGTCCCTTGGACTGCAAGGGGATCCAACCAATCCATTCTAAAGGAGATCAATCCTGGGTGTTCTTGGAAGGAATGATGCTAAAGCTGAAACTCCAGTAGTGTGGCCACCTCATGTGAAGAGTTGACTCATTGGAAAAGACTCTGATCCTGGGAGGAATTGGGGACAGGAGGAAAAGGGGATGACAGAGGATGAGATGGCTGGATGGCATCACCGACTCGATGGACATGAGTTTGAGTGAACTCTGGGAGTTGGTGTTGGACAGGGAGGCCTGGCGTGCTGTGATTCATGGGGTTGTAAAGAGTTGGACATGACTGAACGACTGAACTGAACTGAACTGGTACAAAATCTGTAGATTGACTCGAGTAGTGTGGTCATTTTAATAATATTAATTCTTCCAATTCATAAACACAGTATATCTTTCCATCTGTTTGTATCATCTATAATTTCTTTCATCAGTGTCTTATAGCTTTCCAAGTACAGGTCTTTTACCTCATTAATTAGACTTCTTGCTAAGTATTTTATTCTTTTTGATGCTATTATAAGTGGGATTGTTTTTTTTACTTTCTCTTTCTGATAGGCTTTTATTGGTATATAGAAATGCAATAGATTTCTGTATGTTAA
The DNA here is from genome assembly GCF_003369695.1 of Bos indicus x Bos taurus. NCBI lineage: Eukaryota > Metazoa > Chordata > Mammalia > Artiodactyla > Bovidae > Bos > Bos indicus x Bos taurus. The sequence continues at coordinate 81,199,528 of NC_040105.1, read as the reverse complement.
TTTTATATCCCACAAATTTACCAAATTTATTGGTGAGTTCTAGTAGTTTTTAGTGTTATCTTTAGGATTTTCCACATATGGTATCATTTCATCTTCCAACAATGACTGTTTTATTTCTTCCTTTCCAATTTGGATTCCTTTTATTTCTTTTTCTTATCTGATTGCTATAGCTAGTAATTCCGATACTATACTGATTGAAAGTTGTGAGAGTGGGCACCGATGTTTTTGTTTCTGATCTTAGAGGAAATGCTTTCAGCTTTTTATCACTGAGCATGATGTTAGCTGTGGGTTTGCCATATATTGCCTTTAGTATGTTGACTTACGTTCCCTCTATACTCACTTTCTAGATAGTTTTTATAAACGGATGTTGAATTTTATCAAAAGCTCTTTCTGCATCTATTGAGACGATAAAAAAATATAATTTTTTTCTTCGATTTGTTAATGTGGTGTGTGACATGATTGAATATGGAACCATCCATGCATCCCTGGGATAAATCTCATTTGATCATGGTGTGTGTGCATGTTAAGTCGCTTCAGTCCTGTCCAACTCTCTGTGACCCTATGGACCATAATCTGCCAGGCTCCTCTGCCCATGGGATTCTACAGGTAAGAATAATGGAGTGGGTTGCCATGCCCTCCTCCAGGGGCTCTTCCTGACCCAGAAATTGAACCTGCATCTCTTATGTTTCTTGCATTGGCAGGCAGGTTCTTTACCACTAGTGCCACCTGGGAAGTCCTGATCATGGTGTGTTATTTTTTAATGTATTGTTGAATTCAGCTTGTTAATATTTTGTTAAGAATTTTTGTATGTATGCTCATCAGTACTATTGGCTGTAAATTCCTTTTGTGTGTGTGACATATTTTCTGGTTTTGGCAGCAGGATGATGCATATCTTTTAGAATGAACTTGTAAACATTCTTTGCTCTTTAATTTTTTGTAATATTTTGAGAAGGATAGATGTTAACTCTTTTCTAAATGTTTGGTAGAATTCCCCTTTGTCACCATCTGTTTTAGAAATTTTGTTTTATTACTGATTCAATTTCATTACTCAAAATTTTTCTGTTCATATTTTATATTTCTTCCTCATTCAGTCTTGGAAGGTTTTAGCATTTCTAAGAATAGGTCTATTTCTTCTAAGTTGTCCATTTTATTGGTATATACTTATGGTAATCTTTTTTGGTCCTTTGTAGTTCTGTGATGTCTCATTTTTCATTTCTGATTTTATAGATTTGAACCCTCTTTCATTTTCTTTCTTGATGAGTCTGGCTAAAGGTTAATCAATTTTTGTTATCTTTTTGAAGAACCAGCTCTTAGTTTCATTCATCTTTTCTATTGTTTTTCTAGTTTCTATTTTATTTATTTATGCTCTGATCTTTATGATGTCTTTCCTTCTTCTGACTTTGGGTTTTGTTCTATTTCTAGTTACTTCTGGAGTAAGATTTGGTTGTTTATTTGAGATTTTCTGATTTCCTGAGGCAGGCTTATATTATTATAGATTTTCCTTCTTGAACTGCTTTTGTTTCATCATATAGATTTTGGATCATTGCATTTTCATTTTCACTTGCCTCTAGATATTTTTTGATCTCTTTGATTTCTTCACAGACCCATTTTTTTTTTTTTTTTTTAGCAGCATATTGTTTGGCCTCCATGTATTTCTGATTTTTTCAGTTTTTATCTTACTGTTTTCTAATCTCATAGTGCTGTGATGTGATGTAGCTATGATTTAAAGCTTCTTCAGTTTACTGAAGTGGAGTGTTAAAATCCCCTATTGTTATTTCGTTCCTGTCAATTTCTCTCTTTATGTTTGTTAATGTTTGCTTTATGTGTCTAGGTGCTCCTATGTTGGGTGCATATATATTTACAACTGTTACATCTTCTTTTGGATTGATCTCTTGATCCTTATGTAATGTCCTTCTTTGTCTCTTAAAACAGTCTTTATTTTAAAGTCTATTTTCTTGGTATGAGTGTCAGGAGAATGTGTAATTTTCTCACTTCTGTCTTGCTGCAACAAAGATTTGAAATGGCAGACCAGTGTTACAGTTCGGTTACAGCTCAGAACTTTATTTGGTAAACAAAGAATATTACACCCTTGAGGCATGAGGGTGGGCTGACCCCAAAGGAGAGGCCCCAACTTGACTTGGCTCCCCCTTTTTATACGCTCTGTTTCCTCCCCCTGAGCCTACCCTATGCAAATTAGGGCTAGCCAGGAAGGGGGTGTGTTGTTTCACCTGAGGTTCTCACTCTTGTCCATGGATCTTCCCTTTGTTCCCTTTTTGTGGGCTTTTCCCCTTTCTTTGTGTGTCTTTTAGCCACTGCCATTACATAAGTATTTGTATGCAAGCTTTTTTACATTTCTATTTGCATAGAATAACTTTGTCTATCCCCTCAGTTACAGTCTCTGTGTGTCTTTAGATCTAAAGTGAGTCTCTTGTTGGCAACATAGAAATAAGTCTGTTTTCTGTATCTATTCAGCCTCCCTTTATCTTTTGATTGAGACATTTAATTCATTTACATCTAATTATGTATAGATATGTACTAATTGGGCTTCCCTGGTAGCTCAGTGGTAAAGAATTTTCCTGCCAATGCAGGAACCACAGGTTTGATACCTAGATTGGGAAGATCCCCTGGAGAAGGAAATGGCAACCCAGTCTAGTATTCTTGCCTGGGAAATCTGATGGACAGAGGAGCCTGGCAGGCTATAGCCCATGGGGTCTCAAAAGACTTGGATATGAATTAGTGTCTAAACAACAACAAATGTACTTATTGCCATTTTTAAAAATTGTTTGGTGATTGCCATTTTTAAAAATTGTTTGGTGATTGTTTTACAGTTCTTTTTTATTTATTACCATTCATTTTTATTCATTTACCATGAACTTTATATGTATACATATGATTATTTTAAAGTTGTTATCACCTATGTTCAAATGCATTTTGACAAAACTGAATTTTTATGCCCCTCTTATGCTTTCTAATGAGTCTTTTCTAATGAGTTGGCTCTTCGCATCAGGTGGCCAAAGTATTGGAACTTTAGCTTCAGCATCAGTCCTTTCAATTAATATTCCAATGAATTTAGTCTTGACTGGTTTGATCTCAAGAGTCTTCTCCAACACCACAGTTCAAAAGCATTAGTTCTTTGGCACTCAGCCTTCTTTATGATCCAACTCTCACATCCATACATGAATACTGGAAATACCATAGCTTTGACTATGCAAACCTTTGTCAGCAAAGTAATGTCTCTGTTTTTTAATATGCAGTCTAGGGTTGTCATAGCTTTTCCTTCAAGGAGCAAGCGTCTTTTAATTTCATAGCTGCAGTCACCATCTGCAGTGATTTTTGAGCCCAAGAAAATAAAGTTTGTCACTGTTTCTATTGTTTCCCCATCTATTTGGCATGAAGTGATGGGACCAGATGCCATGATCTTAATTTTTTGAATGTAGAGTTTTAAGCTAGTTTTTTCACTCTCCTCTTTCATCCTCATCAAGAGGCTCTTTAGTTCCTCTTCACTTTCTGCCATAAGAGTGGTGTCAGCTACATATCAGGTAGTAGGGGTAATGGTGGTTATGATGACCTCCTTCAATAGGACTTATGCCAGCACCCTCCAGGCCACTCACAGGCAAGTCTGGCTTAGTCTCTTGTGGTGTCACTGCTCCTTTCTCCTGGGTCCTGGTACACACAAGGTTGTTTTTTTGTGTGTGTGCCCCCAAGAGTCTGTTTCCCTAGTCTTGTGGAAGTTCTGTAATCAAATCCCTCTGGCCTTCAAAGTTAAATTCCCTGGGGATTCTCAGTCTTTTTGCTGGATCCCCAGGTTGGGAAATCTGTTGTGGGCCCTAGAACTTTTGCAATGGTGCAAGAACTTATTTGGTATAATTGTTCTCCAGTTTGTGTGTCGTCTGAACAACTCTGTTCTTTTGCCACCTAACACATTCTTCTCATTTCTCTTCTACATTTCTGTATAGGGCCTGATAATTTCTGCCACCCAGTCATGCTATTAGGGCTTCCTCCATGTCTCAGATGGTAAAGAATCTCCCTGCAATGCTGGAGACATGGGTTCGATCCCAGGGTAGAGAAGGTCCCCTGCAGAAGGGAATGGCAACCCACTCCAGTATTCTTGGCTGGAGAATCCTATCGGCTATAGTCCATAGGGTCACAAAGAGTCAGACATGACTGAGTGACTAACCACCACTACCAGTCATATTATTTCTTCTCACAGCAAAGAATAACTATTCTTTATTGCTAGTGTAATTTTTCCAACTATTTCTGACTTTGTCTCCTCAGAGATCTTTACCTATCATCTTCACCTTTCTTTTCTGTATCTTTAAGCTCTTCCACTCTATTTGTTTTCACCTTCAATGTGTAAGCATATTATTGTATCTTAAATATAATCTTAGTTTCCTCAGTCTTCATTTGCTTATGAGTAATGTAAGAGAGGAAAAACAATTTTCCCCTCTAACCTTCTGAGTTCTTGGCTTAGACTCTTATAATAAAACACAGTTTAATAAGAGAAAACAAGCAAGTTTATTAACATGTGTATGTTATGTATACACATGCATGCATATACATGAGAGATATCCTAAAAAAACTAAATAATTCCCCCAGATGGTGAAAGGCACTACTTAAATACCATCTTCAGCTAAAGACAAGTGAAGATGTGAGGTGGGGAAAGGCCGTTTATGGCAGATTACCAGGAAAAGCTAGGTAAACAAGAGTTAGGTTTGCCATACAGATTTAAGTGGACTCCTTCTCCATGAATAAGATTCTCCTGGGGTTTAGTCATTTTTCTCTTCCCAGTAAAGAATCTGCCTACAATGCAGGAGACCCCAGTTCGATTCCTGGCTTGGGAGGATCCACTGGAGAAGGGATATGCTAACCACTCCAATACTCCTGGGCTTCCCTTGTGGATCAGCTGGTAAAGAATCTGCCTGCAATGCAGGAGACCTAGGTTCAATTTCTGGGTTGGGAAGATAACCTGGAGAAGGGAAAGGCTATCCACTCAAGTATTCTGGCCTAGAGAAATCCATGGACTATACAGTCCATGGGGTCACAAAGAGTCAGACACAACTGAGGGACTTTCACTTTCACTTTCACTCTCTCTTCCCAGTACAGAGAGGTTGAAATTTACAAATGGAGATTTCCTTTGTAAATGCAAATTTCTCTTTGTGTTTTCATAACTTTTCCTGTCTTTGCCATGTTTCAAAATAATCAACTCAAAATAATCTTTATGCCAAAGAGTCATATTTGGGGGCAGCATATTCCATAGTAATGTTTCCATATTTGGATGTTACTTCAAATTTTACTTCTTCATACCTTCAGCTGTATTATAGTTGGACCTCCCTAGGACCTCCCCCACTGTTAAAAAACAAAATTCAATTGAGTAAATTTGAAAATTCAATGATTCATGAATTTTTTCCCCAATAGTCAGGTACTGGTCTTTCTGGTAGTCATGTACGGATGTGAGAGTTGGACCATAAAGAAGGCTGAGTGCCAAAGAATTGATGCTTTCAAATTGTAGTACTAGAGAAGACTGTTGAGAGTCCCCTGGACAGCAAAGAGATCAAACCAGCCAATCCTAAAGGAAATCAACCCTGAATATTCATTGGAAGGACTGATGTTGAAGCTGAAGCTCCAATACTTTGGCCACCTGATGTGAAGAGCCAAGTCATTGGAAAGGCCCTGATGCTGGGAAAGATTGAGAGCAGAAGGAGAAGGGGGCAACAGAGGATGAGATGGTTGGATGGCATCAGCAACTCAGTGACATGAGTTTGAGCAAGCTCTGGGAGATGGTGAAGGACAGGTGAGCCTGTTATGCTATAGCCCATGGGGTTACCAAGAGTCGGACATGACTGAACAACAACATGCCTTCAGCCATATAAAGTTGGACTTCCCTAGGACCTCCCTCAACATTCAACTTTGTAAATTTGAAGATCTAATTGGATTTATTTAGCAATTCATAAATTGGGTAGCATCCCATCTAGTGAACAGACAGGCACTGCAAGGAACTGGACAAAATGGAAGGTTTTTATAGGCAGAAGAGTGGGACGAGGAAGTTATTAGCAAAAGAAAAGAATTCTTTCAGGTCAGGTCATCTTCTTTTATAGAGGAAGGTAATCGGTAATCGGAGGAGTCTTATTATGCAGGTACCTCACTAGTGCTGATCAGGAAATTTCAGATTGCTTAAAAGTCACCTTACAGGGAGAAGCTGGGACTACTATTAAATCTTGGTCCACTGTCACAGAGGCAGATGACTCCACTTGCTGATTGCTACTTCTTTTTAACATTCAGTTCTCCATAAACTCTCACCCAAGTTTAACTTATGAATCCTGGGTATTCTTCTTGTCACCTCATGAACTGTTTTCTTTTAGAATCTTCTATTAGTTCAACTTCCCTTGAAGTCATTTAAGGTCTTTTCCTTACTCAATATCCTTTATTCATGCATGCCTAGGTTCCTATTCTTCCCAAAGGTAATAACTACTTGAATTCAAAGTTAACTCTCAACGTGATTCTGAATTCCTTAAAATTCCCACTGCATCAACACAATCTATCTGCCAAAGTATATGAAGTATTGCTCCAGCTCTCAGTCACACTTTATTATCTGATAGCTGAGGCAGCACTGCTTGTGTTTGTTTTGTCTTCTGTGTTCTTCTTTGAAAATAGTTTCTTCATATTCTGCTGTCAATTCCCATGTTCAAGGGACTCATTTATTACTCCAAGAGGCAAGGGACCACTCCTGCCAGCTTAACATTGTATGATCCTCCTTGAAAAAATTCCTTTCCATGAAAAACTCGTGAAAATAGATACCTAGGAGATAGCCCTGTAGTTTAGTAACAAATTCCATAATCTATGTTTTCATTTTGATGATGGCCAGTCTGTTCCAGGAAATGTAGTTTATAATCTTTCTCTCTTTTATCTTATTATCATTTACTATTCATCTCAAGAAAGGCAATGCCAAAGAATGCTCAAACTACTGCACAATTGCACTCATCTCACACGCTAGTAAAGTAATGCTCAAAATTCTCCAAGCCAGGCTTCAGCAATATGTGAACTGTGAACTTCCTGATGTTCAAGCTGGTTTTAGAAAAGGCAGAGGAACCAGAGATCAAATTGCCAACATCTGCTGGATTATCGAAAACTCCAGAGAGTTCCAGAAAAACATGTATTTCTGCTTTATTGACTATGCCAAAGCCTTTGACTGTGTGGATCACAATAAACTGTGGAAAATTCTGAAAGAGATGGGAATACCAGACCACCTGATCTGCCTCTTGAGAAACCTGTATGAAGGTGAGGAAGTAACAATTAGAACTGGACATGGAACAACAGACTGGTTCCAAATAGGAAAAGGAGTACGTCAAGGCTGTATATTGTCACCCTGTTTATTTAACTTCTATGCAGAGTACATCATGAGAAATGCTGGGCTGGAAGAAGCACAAGCTGGAATCAAGATTGCCGGGAGAAATATCAATAGCCTCAGATATGCAGATGATACCACCCTTATGGCAGAAAGTGAAGAGGAACTAAAAAGCCTCTTGATGAAGGTGAAAGAGGAGAGTGAAAAAGTTGGCTTAAAGCTCAACATTCAGAAAATGAAGATCATGGCATCCAGTCCCATCACTTCATGGGAAATAGATGGGGAAATAGTGGAAACAGTGTCAGACTTTATTTTGGGGGGCTCCAAAATCACTGCAGATGGTGACTGCAGCCATGAAATTAAAGGACGCTTACTCCTTGGAAGAAAAGTTATGACCAACCTAGATAGCATATTCAAAAGCAGAGACATTACTTTGCCAACAAAAGTTCATCTAGTCAAGGCTCTGGTTTTTCCTGTGATCATGTATGGATGTGAGAGTTGAACTGTGAAGAAGGCTGAGCGCCGAAGAATTGATGCTTTTGAACTGTGGTGTTGGAGAAGACTCTTGAGAGTCCCTTGGACTGCAAGGAGATCCAACCAGTCCATTCTGAAGGAGATCAACCCTGGGATTTCTTTGGAAGAAATGATGCTAAAGCTGAAACTCCAGTACTTTGGCCACCTCATGAGAAGAGTTGACTCATTGCAAAAGACTGATGCTGGGAGGGATTGAGGGCAAGAGGAGAAGGGGACGACAGAAGATGAGATGGCTGGATGGCATCACTGACTCAATGGACGTGAGTCTGAGTGAACTCCGGGAGTTGGTGTTGGACAGGGAGGCCTGGTGTGCTGCGATTCATGGGGTTGCAAAGAGTCGGACAAGACTGAGCGACTGATCTGATCTGATCTGATCTGATTCATCTCTTGGCAATTTCCTATCTTCACCATTCGACTATAACTACCAGTTTAGTGATAATTCCACCTTCACACTGAAGACTTCCAGAGACTGTTAATGAATTTAAAAGCTGGGGATTTTCTCTGATGCCTCATTGCATATGCTTGTTACATTAAGATGCTAATGAGGGATCTGTTGGATGGAGGTGCTGGAGCTGGACTAGGGACCAGGGTATAATTACCAGTGTCCTATAATTACCAGTGATTTCCTTATTTTCAAAGACAGAGGAAATGTTTCAAATTCTAGATTCTTCTGTAGCATTTGATGCTGTTGAAGCTACCTTCTTCAGAACATTTCCTCTTTGTGTGTATTATGACATAATTTTTTGTTCACAGTGAACTATTACCATGCTCCTGATACTCATTTTGTAAATTTTGCTGCTGGTAATGTTGATCTTACCAAAAAATATCAAAAGAAGGTTTTCAGACCAGGCTCACACATGCACAGACAATGATGACTATATAATGACTGCTATCTGGCTAACACTAATTGTAAGATAGTATCAATTGTAAGACACATAGCACTTTTGAAGATGTTAAAATCTGAAAGGAATGGACATCTAAGAATTATGGGCATATGATATTATTATCTGATTGCTTGAAGAGAATTGATCTGTGTTGCTTGAATTCAAGGCTTTAAGAGATAATGCAAACCTCATTATACATTTTCTAAATGTACTTGCCTTATCTGATGTAAAATAACCACACCAAGTTATTTTACATCTTTTATGAGGCTAGAATAAGTCGCTCAGTCGTGTCTGAATCTTTGGGACTCCATGGACTGTAGTCTACCAGGTTCCTCTGTCCATGGGATTTTCCAGGCAAGAACACTGGAGTGGGTTGCCATTTCTTTCTCCAGATCTTCCTGACCCAGGATTGAACCTGGGTCTCCTGCATTGGAGTCAGACGCTTTACCGTCTGAGCCACCAGGGAAGTCTAGAATAAGATAATGCATGTAAAATATGTACTGCAGCTAAAGTACCAAAATCAGTAAGCACTCAATAAATGATAACTAGTAGTCATAGTAACACATATTTTCAATAAAAACTTGAACTATAGCTGTTATTGAATTTAATGTTCTTAAAACTCTAAGACCCCATATGTTTATTGAAAGTATTTTTTTCTCCCTTAGTAAACTTAATGAATAATAATCAATTTTACAGTTTTTTTTGAGATGCAAATGAGACAATGCATGCAAAATATTTGTTTATTGGTTGAAGTAGTACCTGATATTTTCAGCAGAACATGAATTATAACTTATTTTTGTTGTTTCTAAAATTCTAGAGATGATATACATTTTTTCAAAGTTAATTTCAGAAAGATTAAGTGATTCTAGTTAATAATTCCTTCTTTTTATGTTTTTTATCTGGATTAAATAATATATGAAAGTATATAATAATTGTAAAACATTTAAATCAGTGTGTGACAAATAAAAAGCACTCAGTAAAAAGTAATTATTATTACAATTGTTGTTATTTATTCCTGATATTATCTATGGTAGTTCATTTTCACTTTTTCTCCTTGGTCAAGTTAAAGATTTTAAAATATCAAAGATCTCTCAATTATACTTGCTAAGCTAGTTTTCTGAAGTTAACATCACCAAATAGTATATACCTTTCATAATTTTTATGACAATGAGTGAGATAATGCATGTAAAATATTTGGTTGCTATTATTGATAGTTTGTGTTTACTTGATATCACTTGAATTTCTACTAATTGACTAATTAAAAGTACTGAGAAACACTTTATACATGGCTGAATTTAACTTTCCAGGGTTTAAATAACTTCATCCACTAATATAGAACAGCAGTTCTCAAACTCTTTGGTGTCAGGGCCTATTTATACTTTTTAAAACAAATGAAGACCTCAAAGAGCTTGTGTATATATGGATTATATCTATTGATATTTATTATATTAGAAATTAAAGCTGAGAAATGTTTAAAATATCTATGAATCATTTTAAATAACAATAATGAATCCATTTAATGTTAACATAATGTTTTTTTTAATAAAAATTAACTATTTTTCCAAAAATAATTAAGAGAGAAGACAGGCATTGTTTAACAGTTTTAAAATCTCTTCAATATTTAGTTTTATGGAAAGATAGTTGGATTCTCATAGATGTATCTGTGTTCAGCCTGTTGTGGTACGCTATTTAGTATGAACTTTATAAAGAATATGCAGTTTTAAAGATGAATAGTTGGAAAAGGGAAATCTAGCAAACTCTGTAAAAGAATCTCAGAGGCCCCTCTGGGTCCTTGAACCACACTTTGAGAACTGCTGACATATGCTTTTAATTTTTTTAAGTATTGAATAAGATAATCTATATAATAGATACTGTTTTTAATGCTGCTTTAGTTGCTATTAGTATTATTTGTATAATTTCCAGATACTGTCAAAAGAAACTGAGTTTCTTGTTTTGTTGACTGCATTCACAGTTTCTATTAAAAAAAAAAAACAAAAAACAAATGACAATGTAGATTTGGTAAAATGGTTAAGCTACTTCACTAAATAATATCTCTATTACAGGAGTTTTAATGAAATTGAGATAATATATTTTATATTTTTAATGTCAGTAATACACATGGCTCAGTGCCTGGCACATAAGATAGACTCAATAAAAGGCAGCTTTAGAATCACTCTTTGTTCAATGTACAAAAGATTATGCAAATAGATGCCAAGGATAAAATTGATCTCATACACACAATAACATCATTAGCTTATCTGGAATCACTCTGCTACCCTCTCTTGTCTCTAGACAAGCCCTACTTTTAGGCCCGAGATTCCCTTAGGAAAGTAAATAAATCTTTAAACAGAAACAAGCTAATACAATTCAGAGCTGGGCTCTGAGTAATGCTGACTTCCACTGATATGGTCAGTGTGTGAGGCCTTCCCTAGAAATTTCAGATATCTAGGAATACCTAAAAGATTGTGCAGCATTTCCTTGGGGAAATGACTCTCCACTCCAGCACTTGTATCCTGAGTGTAGATATGTCTACCCTTGTCAGAATTTTTTCAGAATGAATACAAACTCCCCAGATTAAATTTCTAGCCTCAGGATCTGGTTGCCACATTGTTGGATGGCAGGGGAGGGGGACAGTTTGGAAGGGGAGCCATTCCACTTTGCCCCTCCTCTGGTCTTGCTATAGGATCCTGAGAAAGTATAACAGTTTTCTACCAACATTTTGTTAGAAAATGGCCTTCTTCTCTACATTTATATCAAAATGGTAAGTGTTTCCACTCAGGACCCCAAGACTTTTGCTCTAGAAGTAATCAGTTCCAAAGTTAGCAGTGGTAGTAAATCTTACAGACTTTTATCATCTGGGGTCTAACAGCCATTTCTTTCTATGTTTCAGAAAGAACTTCTGTTTTATTTTAATTGCTTCCATTTTTAAAATATTAAACTTTTGGTATAAAGACTTTAAAAGATTATAAAATTAGGTAGAATTATATTATAAAGAACCATGTACTCATTATCCAGCTCCAAGATTTATCAATTTATGGACTGTCTTGCATCATGTGTACTTCTGTCCACTTCTCCCTCCCATATTATTTCAAAACAAACCTCAGAATCATAATAATTTATCCATAAACACTTCAGTATATACATATCTAAAAATATAAATTTTTCCCCACATAACCACAATATCAATATCACTTTTAAAAACTAATGAATGATAATTATTTACTATCATCAAAGGCCAGTTATTATTCAAAATAACACATTTCCACCTGTGTCATGAATATTTTTAAAAATTTGTTTGTTTGCATCACAATTCCAAGAAGATCCACATATTAACATTGCTTGATTGGTATTTTAAGACTCTCTTAATATTATGTTCTCTAATTTTTTCTGTTGTAAATGGTTTGTTTTTAAGAAACCCTTCCCTCTTTTCTTAATCTCATATTAGCTTCCTTAACTCCAGAAAACTTCCTACAACCTTATCCTCACTAAAACATTTCATGAAGGATAAGCCAATACTGGCTTCTTTCAGGCAAGCTTGACCTATGCTCTTTCTGCATATTCCCTCATATTTATGGCTTTTGGAATAAAGATTATAAGAATACAAGATGGCAGCATTCTTACCTATCATTTTATAACTCTTAAGAAATGTAACCTGTGTGGTTCATCAAATTTGGTGACTATTACCTTCTGATACTTGCCACTCTTCCCATCTAGAGTTCAAAGGTCGCTTCACCAGATCCTGTACTGTATTACCTGAGGACACTTTCTGTTTGCAGTGTCTCCTAGTTTTCACAGCCATTCTTGCCTTCTTAAATGGCATGCCTAGGTTGAGAATTGCAGGTATGTACCAATATGCCAAGAAATCTTGTCACATCTATTGATGCTTCTCATACCATCACTTGGTGTCTTTCTCTAGGGGAAAAAAAAAACAGGCATGTAAGAAATTCAGGGTCTAAATTAGAAGGCTTAAAGATAACTTTTCAAATATTCTTCCTCATGTCTTCCCAGAAATTAAATACCAATCAACATCATCAACAAGCTCTTAGCAAAGAAAAATATTTTCCCCTCTTGATCATCAAACACTCTATACCTGACAAAGCATGTTAAGACAATCTATAGGGACTTTCAGATTTGTCATGGTTCCCTGTGTGTTCCCTAAAGCCAGCAATGATCTTTGAGAGTGTGTTTCTATCCTTTCTCACAGTTCATAGTACAAAGAGCCACCAGCCCAGGAATCCTCATAATGATCTCTGATAGAATCCTAGAAGTGCAACCTGAATTGTCCCAGGCTTCAAGTTCTTTTGGACACATGAAAAAATAAATTAACAGTAAAATTTGAATTTTATTTGTGCAAGTTATCTCTGCTTATTGATGATAGACCTCTTCAAGATCTGCCAAAATGATTTACCACAATGATTTCCAAAAATTTCTAGGTACATTACTTATGGTCAGGCACAAGATTCTGCTCCCATCTTCTTATTGATATTTTCTGCCTGTGAGCTTCTTTATTAGTGGAGGTGCTTACCTAGATGAACACCTCTCAGTATTCTTTGGAGAAGGCAATGGCACCCCACTCCAGTACTCTTGCCTGGAAAATCCCATGGATGGAGGGGGCCTGGTGGGCTGCAGTCCATGGGGTTGCTAGGAGTCGGACACGACTGAGCGACTTCACTTTCACTTTTCACTTTCATGCATTGGAGAAGGAAATGGCAACCCATTCCAGTGTTCTTGCCTGGATAATCCCAGGGAGGGCAGGGGAGCCTGGTGGGCTGCCATCTATGGGGTCGCACAGAGTCAGACACGACTGAAGCAACTTAGCAGCAGCAGCAGCAGCAGTATTCTTATCCAGGGAGGGAGGAGGGAGGGGGGTTCAGGATGGGGAACACATGTATACCTGGGGCGGATTCATGTTGATATATAGCAAAACCAATATAATATTGTAAAGTCAAAAAATAAACTAAAATTTAAAAAAAAAAAAAAAAAATGAGTTCAAAACTCCACACGTAAATTGGAGGACTGTATCTCTCCCAGAGTCTCAGGAAAATGCTTACTAAAAAGACAATTCCTTCAGTTTCTGCATAGAGACTATGTCTGCATTGTGGTCAGATCTAATTCCTATTTGAGGGGCATACTATCCTCTTCATCTCCAAAAAACTCCAGAGCTTCCAGGCTCTGTCTCCAAAGGACTCACCCACAGAAGTTCCTCTTCTTGACCACTTTCCTCAGGAAAGGATTTCCTTAGCTAAAAACTCATCTCAAACTCAGTCTAGTCAATGCTGATATGCAATTACTCCTAGGTGGTATACACATCATTTTTATTGCATTTGGAATGTTAAAAATGAACAATTGAATTTATTGATGTCATTGAATACAGACACAAATTTATTCATTCAACAAATATTTAGTGAATGCCTTCTATGAGCTGGGACATTTCTAGGAATTGGAGCTAAAACAAAAAAGACATGTTCACTGTTATGTATAACCATACTTATAATTATCTCAGTAATGGTAATTCCAAGTCTTTTACAGAAAATTGGTGAGAAGGCATTCCTAACTTGAAAAAAAGCTGTCATTTTCTGATATCATACTGTTACTCTTTCATGTGACTATCACTTTATGCTGTGAATAGCTTTCAACAAATATCAGATCTAAATTTTCTCCAGTGATATTCAATTGAATGTATCCCACTGTACAAATCTGTTCAATGCTTCCATATGCTGTAACAATGTCATATCTTCTTTTTTTGTTCCTGTAGGTGTATCAGTTCCTATCCCAGTGATTGGACTGAGGGATGAAGACAAGGTGTTCGTCAACAACACCACCTGTGTGCTGAATGACCCAAATTTCGTTCTTATTGGGTCCTTCGTAGCTTTCTTCATACCGCTGACAATCATGGTGATTACCTACTGTCTGACGATTCACGTCCTTCGCCGACAAGCTCTGATGTTACTGCACGGCCACACTGAGGAACCGCCTGGAATAAACCTGAATTTCCTGAAATGCTGCAAGACAAACACAGATGAAGAGAACTCTGCAAACCCGAACCAAGATTTGAACCCACGCCGAAGGAAGAAGAAAGAAAGACGGCCTAGGGGCACCATGCAAGCTATCAACAATGAACGGAAAGCCTCGAAGGTCCTTGGCATTGTTTTCTTTGTGTTTCTGATCATGTGGTGCCCGTTTTTTATTACTAATATTTTGTCGGTTCTTTGTGGGAAGGCTTGTAATCAAAAGCTCATGGAAAAGCTTCTGAACGTGTTTGTTTGGATTGGCTATGTTTGTTCAGGAATTAATCCTCTGGTGTACACTCTTTTCAACAAAGTTTACCGAAGGGCTTTCTCCAACTATTTGCGCTGCAATTATAAGGCAGATAGAAAGCCTCCAATCAGACAAATCCCGAGAGTTGCTGCCACTGCTTTGTCTGGGAGGGAGCTTAATGTTAACATTTACCGGCACACCAATGAACCAGTAATTAAGAAAGCTGATGACAAGGAGCCTGATATAGAGATGCAAGTTGAGAATTTGGAGCTACCGGTTAATCCCTCCAATGTGATTAGTGAAAGGATTAGTAGTGTGTAAGAAAGAGCAGCACAGTCTTTTCCTATGGTAAAGCTACAAATGTAGGAAATTGTTCTTTAATTCTGCCAGTCATAACTAATGTAAATATTGCCGTCTGAAAAGTGTGTTTTATATATAGCTTTGCAATCCTGTACTTTACAATCATGCTTACAATAGTGAGATTTAGGGTTCTGTATTTACTGTTTATAACAGATTGAGAATAACTTATTTTGATTGATGCAAAAATGTTGATTTTTCCCCCCTTCCATCTCTCCTTCCCTCCTTCTTTTTCTTTCTCTCTCTCCTCTCTCTTTTTCTTTTGCATATAAGGAAACATTGATGTTCACCTCAGGTGGCATTTGCAGGAGACCAGAATGATACACATGACAGCGGTTTTCAACCACACCAAAATTGAACAAATTCGGTGGACTCTTTTTTCCAGGTTAACAGTAAATATGCACTTTAAATTCTTGCTCTGCTCATCTACACACATAAATACGGTAAAATAGGTTCTGCCTTCTGAAACTCTACCACAACTATTAGTGAGTCAAAGGCAGAACTTATTTCTTGTCACACACAGGGGAAATTTTGACATTGTCAGAATGTTGTGTTGATATTTTACTGCAATGTCTGTCCCCAAACATAGTGGCATTTTAATATAGCAGCTAGTTAACCGGAACTACAGAAGTGGAAGGATGACAAGAGATATACACACCAACAATAGCTTTTCACTTCTTATAATGTTCAAATTCTGATTATAATGACAAGCAAACTGGAATTAGTGTCTTCATTCTGGTCCTTAGTAAATACCTAATTCCATGATTAAACTGGGAAACAAAATCCCAGAGTTATTTCCCAATCCAGGATTCAACATCAATTGGGTTTTGATATCAGGATCCTAGAAATTTGTGTGCTACACACAAAATGAAATTAGAATTTTTGAGCCTTATTAAAATAGTATATTAGTTATGGTACCTCTATCTATAGGACCTAATTTAGCAGTCCATTTTTGAGTAAAACTTGAGTTGGAAGCAGATGCCGAAGACGTTGGAAGTTTTACTTGATTAAGGACTACAGAACTGGGCCCTTAGAATGTGGAAAAAAAAAAAAAGTAATTAAAGAAGCTTTTACTGAACTCTAGAAAAAAAAGAAATACAGAGTTTCCATTTGGATTTTAAACAAAATATCTCATTTTCAGATCCTTCCAAACTCTCTAGTGCAGGGAAAGGCTGCAGCTAATTTGTGAAAGTAGCAAGCTCTTCATTGTACTGCAATTACGTACCAGAAGTTTAAACCTTTGTTAAATATAGTGTTGTGTTACAATCAGTGTTGGCCATTATTTCATCCGTGGGCCTGTTGCTCTCTAAGAATTCAGTACCGTTTTACTAGTTTGTTAACCATGAAAGGTTTTCAAACATTACTAAAGTCAGACTATTAAGTCTATGCTGTGTGCAGAGTATACAAGTGTTTCCAGTAACTATATTTCCATGTGTGTCCATTTCACACAATTGTGGATCTATTTCTGAAGATTTCATAATGCTATTTTTTATGCCTGACAGTTACTTACACACTTTAGAGTATCTTGAAATCGGTGAAGGCAGAATCCAAATTTCTAAAATCCCCGGTGTGTGTCCTCAACACGCAGCATAGATAAATCCAACAATCTGCCACAAGGGCAGTGGGAGAGATGCTGTATTTGAGGAAACTCATACAGTCCCTAAGTGGTTTGCAACACTGCCAAATGCCAGTCAATTGCTTGAGCATGCCCAATTATAACATGAAAGTAAAGTCTACCTGCTCTGTCGAACTGCATGTTAAAAACAATTATATGAAATTGAATGAGACCTAATTCTTACTGAAACGAAAATGTCTGAAGAAACATAGCATGCATTAAGCATGAGTTCTGCACATATATGGTGTCCTGCATGTATGCCATGTATGTTGCATAAATCCATCGATTTGTATTAATGTAAGGCAGAGTAGGTGTTATAAGAATGACTTAAATGCACATCCTTTGGCAGTCTTTAAAAAGACCATGCGATCAGATCTGAAGTATTGTGAGTACAGAGAAAACTGGAAACATCTGATTTCTTTCCTGAACTATCAGGGCAAGCTCATAGCACATGTTTTACAAAGAAAATATAAACCACTGATTTTCAAAAGCACTAGCAATAAGTTGAATGATAATAGCTTAGAGCACATTTGTTAATAATTCTTATGTCATCAAGCAGTAGTACTTATTAGTACCGAACACAGTAATTATTCTAAAATCATGTGCTATTCGTAAGTTCTGTGCAGTTTGGTATGAAATAAGTATATTCATTTGGATATAAATCTTACAGTTCAATGTTAAATCTACAACTTTTATAAATGTTTTAAAGTCCATGTGATAAGTGTAAACATGGTGAATTTATTGTCAAACAGATCATTTTGATGTACTATTATATATATATATATATATATATATATATCTGTTTAAGACACGTGCAATGGACTGCCTTATATTATTTCCTGTAAATCTTCCTTCATCAAGTGGTACTTTTTGAGAGTGGTTGCAAAATGTTGTCTTATTCCTGATTCCTGTATGTTATCCATTCCAGGTTTTTGTGATATTTCCTATTAATTTATTAAATTTATTAAATGTTGCCTAATATGTCATATGCCTTTTTCTCCCCTGCATCTTTTGAGGGAAAAATACACCACTTCATTTCTTAGAAAATTAAATTGTAACTGGTTAAATAAGTTCACAAAGACAAATACAACCAGAGAATATTACCTTTTTCTGTGTACTCAAAGACTATGACACTAGAAAGACAAGAGGTGTAAATAACAGAAGCAATATTAATAACAGCATCACTGATTCCTCATGAACAGAATAACTGGGCTCTGAAATATTCCTATCTTCCTTAACCTGAGCAGGGGCCTAGAGTGGCTCACATACTCTCTTTGCTATAGGATTGCTATCTTATCCCCTTCAGACTCTAAGCTCTCCAAGAGCAGAGAGGACCATGTCTATACTGTTGATGGTTTAATTTCCAGTTGATAGTAGTCACTCTGTGTTCAATACGTATGTATTGAGCATCAATATTTGTGGGCATTGTATTATCTGTTCCTGTTGCCAAAAGAAGCCTGGCAACACCCCACTGTTCAGTCATGTAGTATGACCTGATCACTTTAATGGACCTCTATCCCAAATGGCCTTGGATACCTATGCTACCATCAAAGTCACCATACTAAGTGCCTCTGTTCCTCCATACCTGGAGCCATGTGTGACAAAATCCATTGGCCTTTTCTTGCATCATGTATACCTTTCTGATGCTGTGTGAGCTACTGGCATGAGTTCAGTTCCCTGAGAAGAAAGTAGGAGTACCTCATTCCTTTGCAACCATGACTAGATTGATTCCTAGGAATGGGTCAAGTAATAAAGGCTGAAGTGCCACTTTGAAACCAATGGGGTCACTGCTGCCCATGGCTTCAAATATCTTATACCACTGAAGCTAGGGACTACTCTTGCCCAATAGTGAAGCAAAGGAGAGAGGTTGAAATTTCTGATGGCACAGAACTGAAGTCATTATTACCAGTAAAAGGCAAGGAGGGTCAGAAGGAAGACTGGAATGTCTTATCCCATAGCACTGGAAGGTCTTTGTGGTCTGAGGAGAAAAACATACTTCTTGTCATCAAGCAGTAGTAAGTTTCTGTTTACTGCAGAAACACAGTTCCCACACAGTTAATCAGTTCCCTCTTAGGTCAATGCAGTCTCCATGGTTGAGGCCCGTTTCTCCTTGCATATTCCCCTAGACATATGTTAACATATCACCCAGAAAGCTGCATGTATTAGAAAGAGGTATTTTTATAGGCAATGCCAACAAGAGTAGGTAACAGCATAGTGGTTCTCAATATTATGTGACTCATAGCTCACTTATAAATATAAATAGTTCTAAGAGGTAGAGTGGGTTCCCTAGGATATAAATTCTGAGATGGAAATAAGTGTACAGGATGTGATTAGGAAAGGATCTTGGGATCCATCTGCATGGGGGAATGGAAGAAAGGAGGAATGGGCAGAGGGAGAAACTGGGCTCTGATGTAGTCACAATAAGGACTTATTCCCCATGAACCTTTGGAGGGAAAAATATGCAATTTAACCTCATTTTCTTTGAAAGTTAAATTGAATTCTGTAAAATAAGTTCACAAAGACAAACTCAACCAAAAAGTATCACCCTTCCTCACTAATTCTGCATGTAGTCAAAGACTGTAACATCAAGGGAAAGACAGTTGAGAGCTGTGAAAAACAAAAACAATATCACACTTAGCTGACTCCCATGGGAAGCTTCATAGTTGTTCCAAGTTGAAGCAGGGGACCAATCCTCCATACTGCTACTCTCCCCAAGAGAAATATACAACCTTATGCCAAGTCACTTTCTTCATCAGAGGCAATTCCCAAAGACAGCTTATACCTGAAAGTTGTCCAGTCTACAATTTCCCATCACCTGGGAAATAAAGCCTTCAGCCCTAAAGGTGGAATCTTGTCAAGATAGCATAGCATCTATAACAAATAGCATATTTATTGAATAGAAAAGATTCACCACCTAGTTCAACATCTATATAAATAAGACAAGAGAACCTGGATGGCTGTCACTGAAGGAAAAATCAAGGGAAATGGAGGTGAAAGGAAATATATGTTTTTATATATGATTTCTTTTCTTATTAAAGGTGTTCTCAATCAACAGCTTACTAGAATTCTTAGATTTATGAATCCATCTTGATAGCTCAAGCTAAGAAGGCAGTAAAAAAACAATCCCAAAGCCTCAATGGCTTAACAAAACAAACATTCATTTTGCGGTCACACTCAATTTCCAATGAGGTTTGCCAGGAAATCTCTTCTCATCATGGTTACTCTGGGTAAAAATGGTGATAGAGGCTTTATACTTGCTACCATGTAGCTGAGGGAAGGAAATTCAGTGAAGCTATTTCTTACACTAAAGCTAACCCTACCTTTAACTTTCAAATTAATCCTGATTCTATCCATATCCTCACACCTTACCTATAATATTATTTCTTTTCTTAATTTTATCTTTAAAAATTTCTATGTGTAATCCTGTCCTGCTCTAAATTTATAGTTAATTCTAACCCTAACTCTGGTTTCTAAATTACCTCTAACTACGATCCTGCCTTCTGCAAACTCTAATCTTATTCAAACCTCTAACCTCACCCTTATTATTAACTTCAATGCGTGTTCTGTTTTTAATCCTCCTTAAGGGGCTAATTCTGAACTTACTTCTAACCTAACATCTGGGCTGCCCTAGTGGCTCAGATGGTAAAGAATCTGCCTGCAATGCAGGAGACCCAGGTTCGACCCCTGGGTTGAAATGGCAACCCTGGAGAATGAAATGGCAACACACTCCAGTATATTTTTTTTTTTGTAAATTAATTTATTTATTTCAATTGGTGGCTAATTACTTTACAATATTGTAGTGGGTTTTGCCATACATTCACATGAATCAGCCATGGGTGTACATGTGTCCCCCATCCTCACTCCTCTCCCACCTCCCTCCCCATCTCATCCCTCAGGGTCATCCCAGTGCGCTGGGCCTGAGCACCCTGTCTCATGCATCAGACTTGGACTGGCTATCTATTTCACATATGGTAATACACATGTTTCAATGTTATTCTCTCAAATTATCCCACCCTTGCCTTCTCCCACAGAGTCCAAAAGTCTGTTCTTTACAGTTGTGTCTCTTTTGCTGTCTGGCATATAGGGTCATTGTTACCATCTTTCTAAATTCCATAAAGATGTATTAATATACTATATTGGTGTTTTTCTTTCTGACTTACTTCACTCTGTATAACAGGCTCCAGTTTCATCCACCTCATTAGAACTGATTCAAATACATTCTTTTTAATAGCTGAGTAAATATTCCATTGTGTATATGTACCACGGCTTTCTTATCCACTCGTCTGCCGATGGAAATCTAGGTTGCTTCCATGTCCTAGCTATTGTAAACAGTGCTGCAGTGAACATTGGAGTACACGTGTCTCATTCAATTCTGGTTTCCTCGGTGTGTATGCCCAGCAGTGGGATTGCTGGGTCATATGTCAGTTCTATTTCCATTTTTTAAGGGAATCTCCACACTGTTCTCCATAGTGGCTGTACTAGTTTACATTCCCACTAACAGTGTAAGAGGGTTCCCTTTTCTCCACACCTTCTCCAGCGCATATTGTTTGTAGACTTTTGGATGGCAGCCATTTTCACCGGCGTGAGATGGTACCTCATTGTGGTTTTGATTTGCATTTCTCTGATAATGAGTGATGTCGAGCATCTTTTCATGTGTTTGTTAGCCATCTGTATGTCTTCTTTGGAGAAATGTCTGTTCAGTTCTTTGGCCCATTTTTTGATTGGGTCGTTTATTTTTCTGGAATTGAGCTGCAGGAGTTGCTTGTATATTTTTGAGATTAATTCTTTGTCAGTTGCTTTGTTTGCTATTATTTTCCCTCATTCTGAAGGCTCTTTTCACCTTGCTTATAGTTTCCTTCATTGTGCAAAAGCTTTTAAGTTTAATTAGGTCCCATTTGTTTATTTTTGCTTTTATTTCCATTACTATGGGAGTTGGATCATAGAGGATCCTGCTGTGATTTATGTCAGAAAGTGTGTTGCCTGTTTTCCTCTGGGAGTTTTAAAGTGTCTGGTCTTATGTTTAGGTCTTTAATCCATTTTGAGTTTATTTTTGTGTATGGTGTTAGAAAATATTCTAGTTTCATTCTTTTAGAGGTGGTTGACCAGTTTGCCCAGCACCCCTTGTTAAAGAGGTTGTCTTTTCTCCATTGTGTATTCTTGCATCCTTTGTCAAAGATAAGGTGTCCATAGGTGTGTGGATTTAGCTCTGGGCTTTCTATTTTGTTTCATCGATGTATGTTTCTGTCTTTGTGTCAGTACCATACTGTCTTGATGACTGTGGCTTTGTAGTAGAGCCTGAAGTCAGGCAGGTTGATTCCTCCAGTTCCATTCTTCTTTCTCAAGATCACTTTGGCTATTCGAGGTTTTTTGTTTTCCATACAAATTGTAAAATTATTTGCTCTAGTTCTCTGAAAAATACCATTGGTAGCTTGATAGGAATTGCATTGAATCTATAGATTTCTTTGGGTAGTATACTCATTTTCACTATATTGATTCTTCCAGTCCATGAACATGGTATATTTCTCCATCTTTTTGTGTCATCTTGCATTTCTATACATGAAAAATGAGAAAACAGAAAGAGAAATTAAAGAAACAATTCCATTCACCATTGCAACGAAAAGAATATAATACTTAGGAACAAAAGGCCTATAGATAGAAAACTATAAAACACTGATGAAAGAAATCAAAGATGACACAAATAGATGGTTTTTTAACACCTATTTTCAACTCTTTTGCTTATATACTTATCAGTATATAGGACAGTGTGTAAAGAACACTTACACTTCCTATAAAATAAGTAATTAAATTTAAACTTGAGCAAAATACTCATATAGACATTTCTCCAAAAAGATATACAAATGGCCAGCAAGACTTGAAGACATGTTCAACATTAAACATTAGGGAAATGTCTTTTTTTTGTATTTGAAAAACAAGTTTTATTAAGCAGTTTTTACATAATCAACTGTTCACAGTTTGCAGTTAAAACATTGTGCATATTGTATGTATTCACTGCTACTCAATTACAAAATCTTCAGAAAGCAGTAAAAAACATGTTCCAATAACTCATAAAAAAAAAAAGAGAACCATGATTAAAGTACAAAATGTTGGGTGATGTCACTTCAGACAGAAAATGAGGGGGGTTTTAAAAATACACATTTACCGTACTTTATTTAGGTAGGTTTTTCCCCTTGTTTGCTTATAGCGCTGTACAAGTTTTAGTGCCCAAAAGCTAAAGTAATAATGTACTCTGAATCATTTCAACTTAAAATATTTTGCATTTATCACTTGATACATATTATTTAAACATTTTAGTATGTAAAACACTTGAAAGCAAACCACACCACAACCACTAAGATCGTTAGAATCAGAAAGACAGATTGCTAGAATCAAAAAGACCAACAATTGCTGGTGAGAATGTGAAGAGAATAAAACCCTCATCCATTGCTGGGAGAATATAAAGTGATGCAGCTACTTTGGAATAGAGTTTGGCAGTTTCTTTTTTTCCCTTGCATTTGGTTATTTTGTCTCATTTTTATATAAATGTATTATTTTTAATTGAAGGATAATTGCTTTACAGCACTGTGCTGCTTTCTGCCATACATCAACATGTATCAGCCATAGCTGTACATATGTCCCCTCCCCATTGAACCTCCTTCCCATGTCCCACCCCTCTAAGTTGTTAAAATTTAAACACAGCATTACTATATGAAGGAGCAATTCTGCTACTAAGTGTATAGTCAAGAGAATCAAAAACATGCTTTAAAACAAAAGCTTGCTCATAAATGTTCATAGCATTATTATTCATAATAAACTAATAAACATATTATTAACATAATAAACATTATCCAAAATAAAGAGTGGAAAAAAAAACAATGTCCATCAACTAATGAATGGATAAACAAAATGTGATATATTCACACAATGGAATACTATTCATCCATAAAATTAATGAAGTACAGATTCACGCTACAACATTTATGAACCTTGGAAGTGTTATGCAAAGTAAAAGAGGCCAGAGACAAAAGGCCACATATTGGATGATTCCATTGTTATGAAATGCCTATGATAAGCAAACCTATAGAGATACAGAATATAGACCAGTGGTTGCTTGGAGTTGAAGAAGAGGTTGAAGAGAGAATGCAGAATGATTACTAATAGTTACAAGGTTATTTTTAGAGTGATGGAATGTGTTAAAATTAGATTATATGATACTTACATACTGTGTAAATATACTAAAAAAAATTGAATTACACACTTTAATGGGTGTACATAAATCTTCTATAAATTATATTAGTATATTTTAAATGTTCAGACATATTTAAAACTTGGCTAAAAATAATTAAAGAGGTGGATATCTATAAAAACAGCAGCCTTAAAAGTGGAAGATTAGATAAAATCTTTCAGAGACTAGAAAAGTAGAGAACAAAGTATTGCTTTATTTTAGATTTTAAAGTAACAATATGAATAAGAGATGAGTAAGAGAATTTATAGGCAAATCTCATTCATGATCATAGATGCAAAGATATATATATTTAAAAAAGCAAACTGAAATTAGTGGTGCATAAAAATAATACATTATTAAAATTAGGTTGGTTTCAGGAGAATAAGGCTGGTTTAACATGATGAAACCCATAGGTGTAATTCAACTTCTAGTAGATTAAGAGAAAATATACATAATGATCTCAATAGGCACAAAGTTTTTAACAAAATTCAATATACATTCAAAGAATTAAAATCTTAATCAGTGAGGAATAATATGGAATTTTATTAACCCGATAAAGGGTAAAACCAAAAAATAGAGTAAATACCATTCTTGATAGTTAACCATTTGAAATTCTTCCTTTCTATAAAATTAAGAAGAAAACAATGATATCCACTATTACTGCTTCCATTCAACAATGTACTGCAGAACAAAATAGGGAGACCAAAAATAATCATTCAGATATGGAAACAATATATGTCAAAGCTCATTGTAAATTAGTGGGGAAAGGAGTGATGGTTCAGTAAGATATACTGGGATAAACTTGTTACCCATTTATAAAAAAAAGAAGCTGAAGTCCTATATTACATCATACAGAATATTTAATTTAAGATGGATTCAAGCTTAAATGTGAAAGAGAAAACTTTAAAACTTTTTGAAAGAAATATAAAAAGAATATTTATATTATCTTAGAAAAATAAATGATTTCTGAAACAAGAAAATAAAGAACTAACCAGGAAAACATTCTATAGCACCTATTCCTTATTTCTATCATTCTATTATATTTAATTTTACAGGGGATTGTAATAGCTTACTTAATTGTCTACTCCACTGAACTAACAACTACTTAAGGATAGGGATTGTATTCTATTAATTTTATCTTTCCCCTCAAACCTGGTAGGTGTTAGTTGTATCTCTATGATAGGAGAGAAGAGAGAGTTTCAGGGGGAAAGGGTAGCTTTTAGTTGTTCCTTGATTTGGTATTTCAGTGCTTTTCCCTCCCCAGCAAATACCCAAGATTTTCTCTCTTTGTTAGGTATATGAAGTGTCATACATGTATATTACCATCCACATCCAAGCCATGTTTTTCATTACCTACTCTTAGTCATCTACCTTATTTGTAAAATTTCAGTCTAATATCTCATTTCTTTATGGACTCAATTTCTTGGCTTTTGAAGGGCACAATAAAGTGAAGAATAAAGGTCTATTAATGACTAAAGGGGAAAAAAACCCAAGTATTATTTGTTCAGGGCTTCCCTTGTAGCTCAGTCAGTTCTAAATTGGATCTCTAGAGGTTAATCTTCAGAAAAGAGATTCTAAAGGTGCAATTAAAATTCAGTATGAGCAGACTACATCACTGCAGATCCACTTGAGATCTGTAAGAGGCCTTCCCAAGGTCTAATTCCCCTTCAAACATGAGAATGTATTCTTTCACATTCTTGACATTTCAAGAGCTACCTCAGCTATAATCCTTCAAACAGAGCACTGCTGGTGACAAGAAGCCCACTGTTTGAGAGGAAAGTCTGTCCCATTTTGTTTTGTCCTAACTAATCATTCTAAATCCAGAAAAAGGAACACACAGCCCTGAGGTAATAGGAGCACTGTAAAAATTTCCATATTTCTGTAGATGTTTTCCCAAGATATTTTCTCCAGAAAGTTTTTCAACATGACTCCCTAGATTGCATAACTAATAGCAAACACAGAATGGCCCAAAGCCTCTTTTACATATAAAAGCAACTAGTTGAAGCTAGTCAGATCAGATCAGATCAGATCAGTAGCTTAGTCGTGTCCGACCCTTTGCGACCCCATGAATTGCAGCACGCCAGGCCTCCCTGTCCAGCACCAACTCCCGGAGTTCACCCAGACTCACGTCCATCCAGTCATGGATGCCATCCAGCCATCTCATCCTCTGTCGTCCCCTTCTCCTCTTGCCCCCAATCCCTCCCAGCATCAGAGTCTTTTCCAATGAGTCAACTCGTCGCATGAGGTGGCCAAAGTACTGGAGTTTCAGCTTTAGCATCATTCCTTCCAAAGTAATCCCAGGGCTGATCTCCTTCAGAATGGACTGGTTGGATCTCCTTGCAGTCCAAGGGACTCTCAAGAGTCTTCTCCAACACCACAGATCAAAAGCATCAATTCTTCGGCGCTCAACCTTCTTCACAGTCCAATTCTCACATCCATACATGACCACTGGAAAAACCATAGCCTTGACTAGATGAACCTTTGTTGGCAAAGTGCGGGGAGTGAGCTCCACCCCTGGCAAAGGTCTTGAGGAAGGAGGCTTGGCATACGCAAAGGCGGGATCAAGCCTCAGGAGTCTCCCTGGAAATTCTCGAGCATCTACCCCCAAAACCAGAGTCTGCCTACTTTCTGCTTTGTGCTTTCACCTACACCCTCAGACTTTACAGAGGCTGTCCCCCACTACCTCTCTCTGAAACAAGAGTTAGCTTACAGCTCCAGTTAATTCCTGGGTGTGACAGTGTTTCAACCTACAAACTCCTTTGGAAATCCTCTAGCCTGCCTGAATAGGTTTTTCCAGCCACATGTGATTGCTCAGAGCCTCCCAACTGTGAGAGGCATGAGATGTTCTAAACTGTCTAAATACAGATTCCTTTGAGCAGTTAAAAGATTGATTAGAAATTGTATTGGTGAAGGATTTTCACTTTTTGGGCCAATGTTTGCTGCTAAGTTTCCATATCCCTTACCTGCTGTGTCCCTGGCAGTGTATTGATTAATATAATTGGTGTAAATAGTAGCTTTAATGTTTGTAACCTGGGACCCTTGAGTTAATTCTTTTTCTTGTTATAGCCCACCACACCTTTGCTCTGTAGGAATGCAACTTTATCTAATGTTTTTGGAGGGTGGCGCTTGACTTACCACCTTTAGAGAAAAATAAGTTTTCTGAAGAAAGGGTCTTAAAATGTTAACAGGCCTCTGGGCCAGAAGATGATGCAAATCACCTAAGCTTTTGCATATGATAAGTTTGCAGGAAGAAAGCCTGGCTTGCTGCATGACTCTACCCCTTCCCCCATTATCCTCTATACATAACTTAAGGTATAAAAACTACTTTGGAAAATAAAGTGCGAGGCCTTGTTCACCGAAACTTGGTCTCCCATGTCATTCTTTCTCTCACCTTCTGGCTGAATTATTCAGCCTCTTTTCTCCACTGAATTTCCTCACTGAGCTATCCTTATTTCAGCCTCTTTTCTTCACTGAATTTTCCTACTGAGCTATCCTCATTCTATTACTTTTTATATCCTTCATTAACATTTAATTAAGCAGTTGTTTCCTGATCCTCGCCGACGCTGTCCCTGCTTCGAATTCCCTGGATCCGCTGGAGCTGGACCCCAGCAGCAAAGTAATGTCTCTGCTTTTGAATATACTATCTAGGTTGGTCATAACTTTCCTTCCAAGAAGTAAGCGTCTTTTAATTTCATGGCTGCAGTCACCATCTGCAGTGATTTTGGAGCGCAGAAAAATAAAGTCTGACACTGTTTCTACTGTTTCCCCATCTATTTGCCATGAAGTGATGGGACCAGATGCCATGATCTTAGTTTTCTGAATGTTGAGCTTTAAGCCAACTTTTTCACTCTCCTCTTTCACTTTCATCAAGAGGCTTTTTAGTTCCTCTTCACTTTCTGCCATAAGGGTGGTGTCATCTGCATATCTGAGGTTATTGATATTTCTCCTGGCAATCTTGATTCCAGCTTGTGCTTCTTCCAGCCCAGCATTTCTCATGATGTACTCTGCATAGAAGTTAAATAAACAGGGTGACAATATACAGCCTTGACATATTCCTTTTCCTATTTGGAACCAGTCTGCTGTTCCATGTCCAGTTCTAACTGTTGCTTCCTGACCTGCATACAGGTTTCTCAAGAGGCAGATCAGGGGGTCTGCTATTCCCATTTCTTTCAGAATTTTCCACAGTTTATTGTGATCCACACAGTCAAAGGCTTTGGCATAGTCAATAAAGCAGAAATACATGTTTTTCTGGAACTCTCTTGCTTTTTCCATGATCCAGCAGATATTGGCAATTTGATCTCTGGTTCCTCTGCCTTTTCTAAAACCAGCTTGAATATCTGAAAGTTCACGGTTCACATACTGCTAAAGCCTGGCTTGGAGAATTTTGAGCATTACTTTACTAGCGTGTGAGATGAGTGCAATTGTGTGGTAGTTTGAGCATTCTTTGGCATTGCCTTTCTTTGGGATTGGAATGAAAACTGACCTTTTCCAGTCCTGTGGCCACTGCTGAGTTTTCCAAATTTGCTGGCATATTGAGTGCATCACTTTCACAGCATCATCTTTCAGGATTTGAAATAGCTCAACTGGAATTCCATCACCTCCACTAGCTTTGTTCAAAATGATGCTTTCTAAGGCCCACTTGACTTCACATTCCAGGATGTCTGGCTCTAGGTGAGTGATCACACCATCGTGATTATCTGGGTCATGAAGATCTTTTTTGTACAGTTCTGTGTATTCTTGCCACCTCTCCTTAATATCTTCTGCTTCTTTTAGGTCCATACCATTTCTGTCCTTTATCGGGCCCAACCTGCAGGAAATGTTGCCATGCCATGATTAAGAAACTACAAATAGTTTAGTGTGGTTGAAAGACAAAGAGAGAAGGCTGTTGTTGGAGGCAAGAAGAACCAAAGGAATGGGAGGGTGGAGGTGGGGTGAAAAAAAAAATGTACTTAGAGATAACCAACATAGTAAAGCACTAATGGACAGATCACTAAGTGCCTTGTACCTCATGCAAGGGAATTGACCTTATCATGACAGCAATAGTAACACTTTAAAAACTTTAAGCAGGAGAGTTACATAATCAGATTAAATTACAGAAAAATCATGCAGGGGGAATGTCCACAATTTCTCATGGAAGGAAGTTTTTAATGTGATCAAATTTTTCTGGCAGTTAATTTCCATTTTCTTAACCAGTGTTGCCTTTGTCCTGAGTGCTGAATGATTAACTTACAGGGTCTAAGGAGAGATTCTAACAGCTTAGATCACTCAGGAATTGAGGTGCAAGAGTCAGTTCACCAAAAGGACACAATTGACTCGTAAGCAATAACAAAAATTGTCCAAGTCAGTAAGTATTTCAGTTGGGGTCACCAAGAGCATAGTTCACAAGCAACACACTTTCTATTTACAGAAGATAGTGAATTCAATGGAAACAGTTTATTTTTGTGTCATAATTTTTAATATTCTAATTGAGAAAACAAAAATTTTGAATTTTCATAAATTAATTTATGATTATCTTGAAATCTATTGTCCACCCTCACCCCAGGACTTAGATTGAAGAAGATTGTTCCACTTTTTTTTTTTCCAGTGAGTGTCTATTAGTGACTATAGTGTTATTAGTGAAACTAAAAAATGTTCAGAGATAATAAACTGTCAGTTGGAGCTAGCCTCAGGCCTTACATATTATTTTTTAATTAATTGATTGATTTTCATTAGAGGCTATTTACTTTACAATATTGTGGTGATTGTTGCCACACATCAACATGAATCAGCCATGGGTGTGTTAGTTAATTAGAGTAGGAAAAAGGAGTCCAGAATGGCGGTGGCTAAAAGACAAGGAAGGGAAAAGCCCATGAAAATAGAACAAAGGAATATAGAACAAAGGTCCGAGGACTGGAGTGAGAACCTCAGGTAAAACAAACAGCACTCCTGGGTAGCCCAATTTACATAGGGCAGGCCCAGTGGGAGGAGAAAAAACATAAAAATAGGAGCCAAAATTGGGCTGGGGCCTCTCTTCTCTTCGCATGTTTTGTGTCGTCATGCCCTCACACCTCAAGGACGTATTTTCCTTTACTTTCTAAATAAAACTGAGCTGTAACAGGGAGCTGCAACACTGGTCCATTCAAGGGCTGTAACACTGGTCCGTTGCTTCAAATTTTTGTTGCGACGAAACAGAACCGAGGAAATTACAAACTTCCCTAACATCTATGGTGCTGTGACTTGGATTTAACCTGGCTGAAAGAACCTTGGCTAGGCCCCCACAAGGAGGAGGCCAAGCACAGCAGGAGGCCAACTCAGCAAAAGCTCCCATGGTGGAAGCTGAACAAGAAGAAAACCCAGCACGGGGGAAGTGATAAGAAGCTCAGCTTACTGGAAACTGGGACAGCAAAAACAAACTCAGCAGAAAGCTCACACAGCTCAGTCTCAGATTCCAGAAAACCTCTGGTTAAGGTAGGATGTCCTCGCTTCTATGACTTGAAGCACATAAGGCTAACAAAATCTTAATTCCTTTACAATCTCTCATTTCTTGTTTCCTTGAACCCCCTGCAAACAGGTGGGTGGCAGTGGGTGCAACTGAGGGACTCCTGAGAGGCTACTCCCCAGTGTGTCCTGAAGGTTCCACTATCCTCTGCACTCTAGTAGCTGTTACCCAAGACGGTGGGGGTTCTTCTGTTCTTAATCTTCTTTGTACCAAGGATCAGGCCAATGAAGACTGTGTGCACAGGTCAGGTATTTAGCAGATTTTCCAGCAGATTATGAAGGGGATTCCTCAGTATATTTTTTCCACTGCTTTTTCCTCTGGTCCTTCAGCTCCTCTCTCCTGGGACTTGAGCCTGGCCAAAACACATGGTGCCTGCCTTCAAGACCTAATGCAGCTCAGGCTCTGATGTCTCATTGCAAAAATTCAGTTAGAGACACAGTGATAGGTAAGAGATGGATTTGTTTGGATTCAGAGAGAAGCACACTCCACAGGTTGTGGGCCATCACAGAGGGCAAGTGCTTCGGACATGGAATGTGGTGTGGCTAGTTTTTGTGAGCTGGGTGAATTCATATGCTAATGAATGGGAGGATCATCCCGACCACTGGGGATGTCTTTTGACAATGCCTTGGAACTGTCCTGCCACCTCTGGGTGTGTCATTTAGCTTACAGATTGGGGATCAAGGTTTAGTTGAATTTGACTTGTCATTTTGAACCCATTTGATTTTAATCAGTTTATGTTATGTCCTTGAGCTATATCATTCTTTCAAAAGTTTTGCCCTGCCCTCTTCCCTCCTGTTTCATGCTCTTTTTCTGAGCCCCATCCGGACCCACAGAGTTGCCTCTACAATCTTCTGGAGGGAAAACCAGAAAATATCTGGCCTTTGGGAGGGGAAATACTGTATAATATCCAGTCCTTCTAGATATTCAGGCCTTCATCTTCCATGTTTCCTACAACATGTGCAACAACAGTATCTCTCAGTGAACTGGCTAAGGCGGATGACAGGCACACAATGCCTGTTAGAAGTTCATCTGTTGGCATCCCTTCAAGGGAAATTGGGCCTCCAGGGATAATGTTTGCCACTTTGGGAGTTAACCCTGCAGGCCATTTGGGCCCAAACCCTTGCCACCCTTCTCCTAAAGTTTTAAACATACCTCTGGATCAAATCTCCACTCCACTTTTATGGAACATCTGGTCTATTGATTCTTATCAATTTGTTCTTAAGCAACTTACTAACTCCTACAACCAGGACCCTGCCCCCTTGTAAGCAACATTGCTCCACCCCGATTATTAAAATACTCTTAATGCCCCTAACAGGACCAGATAACACACTCCTTTGTCATTACTTCTGCTATTACTTAAAGTGGGTCTATGACAATGAAATGTTTACCATTGGAGACACCCTAACCTGCTCTTATGGAGGACTTGGAGAGGAAATCAGTGACTTACATTCCCTTAGAGCAGTAAGAGGATAAGGCTTATGGCTGCTTCACCAGGTTCCTAGTCTCGGGGCACAGGCTTGGATTGCTTTGCATCATGATATCTATTTCTGTCTGTGGTGAAAAAACTAACAATGAGTTAAGATTACAACCACTTGCCTGGGGATCTGCACCCTGACCCAGGAATGTCTGGCTGTCAGGTTGCAACAGTACTGGGTAGGATAAGCTTCAAAAAGACTCACCCCTAAGGAAGTTTACCCATGGAAATTGAAGGAGGCCTATTAATTTTTCTTTTTTCTTTTCCTCACCATTATCACTGTCTTTCAGATAGGAAATAACCAATCCACTTCCCAACAGACGCCCTTGAGATACATTCTTAGTAACTGGAAGTTGTTCAATCCTCTAACTCTAAGGAAAAGTCACTTAAAATTCTTTTGTGCCACTGTGTGGCCACAGTATCCTCTGGAGGACAAGGAACACTGGCCTGAGGATGGGAGTTTAAATTACAATACCATCCTGCAGCTAGAATTATTCTGCAAAAGACAAAGGAAATGGACAGAGATCCCCTATTTCCATATTTTCTTCTGACTAAGAGATATGAAGGAACTCTGTCTTAAGTATGGGATTGTTGTATGCCCTAAAAGTGAGCCTACTAGACAAAGGGTATTAGGCACAGACAACCAAGAAAAGGAACCTTCCCCCGCAAGGGCTCACCTCTTATGGCTCCTGAGCAGCTTGGTGCTCCTTCCTTACATCCAAACGTGCCCCCATATCCGGGAACACCCCCTCCACAAAATCCAATTTGAGTATATCCCTTAGTCAAAACTGGAGGAGAATTTGGACCAACCCAGGTCCATAAGCCCTTCTCCTTCTTAGAACTAAGACAGATCAAAGAAGACCTGGGAAGCTATACAGATGACCCAGACAAATATATAGATACATTTCAACACATTACCTTGGCCTTTGACTTGATGTGGAAGGGCATTATGGTCATATTTAGTCAAATTTTATCTGACCCTGAGCATGCTAGGGTCTTAAAGCAAACCTGAAGGTATGTTATGGGGTTTCATATGTCAAGCAACAAATACCCAGTAGGGGGAAACTGCAGTCCCCTCCTCAGATCCTAACTGGAATTATAATGACCCTGAGCACATCTGGGAAAGGGATCATTTTCTGATCTGTGTGAAGGCAGGACTGAAAGCAGCCTGGCAAAAAGTAATCAGATATGCCCGGGTCTCAGCAATAACTCAGGAGCTCAATGAGGACCCCATTGCCTTTCTGGAAAGGCTAAAAGAGGCCTTCCAAAAGTTTACCAATCTAGACTTGGACTCATATCAGGGACAGGTGATTTTAAAGGACAAATTCCTGTCCCAATGTGCATTAGACATCAGGATAAAGTTACAGTAGCTACAGCAGCATGACTCTGATGCCTCTTTAGATGAGATGGTCCAGACAGCCACCAATACCTTTTGTAACAGAAGCAGAAGATGTTAAGAAGAGGTGTCAGGAATACACAGAAGAAATGTACAAAAAAGATCTTCACGACCAAGATAATCATGATGGTGTGATCACTCACCTAGAACCAGACATCCTGGAATGTGAAGTCAGTGGGCATTAGAAAACATCACTATGAACAAAGCTGTGGACGTGATGGAATTCCAGTTGAGCTATTTCAAATCCTGAAAGATGATGCTATGAAAGTGCTGCACTCAATATGCCAGCAAATTTGGAAAACTCAGCAGTGGCCACAGGACTGGAAAAGGTCAGTTTTCATTCCAATCCCAAAGAAAGGCAATGCCAAAGAATGCTCAAACTACCACACAATTGCACTCATCTCACATGCTAGTAAAGTAACGCTCAAAATTCTCCAAGCCAGGCTTCAGCAATACGTGAACCGTGAACTTCCAGATATTCAAGCTGGTTTTAGAAAAGGCAGAGGAACCAGAGATCAAATTGCCAACATCCACTGGACCATGGAAAAAGCAAGAGAGTTCCAGAAAAACATCTATTTCTGCTTTATTGACTATACCAAAGCCTTTGACTGTGTGGATCACAATAAACTGTGGAAAATTCTGAAAGAAATGGGAATACAAGACCTCCTGACTGGCCTCTTGAGAAACCTATATGCAGGTCAGGAAGCAACAGTTAGAACTGGACATGGAACAACAGACTGGTTCCAAATAGGAAAAGGAGTACGTCAAGGCTGTATATTGTCACCCTGTTTATTTAACTTATATGCAGACTACATCATGAGAAACGCTGGGCTGGAAGAAGCACAAGCTGGAATCAAGATTGCCAGGAGAAATATCAATAACCTCAGATATGCAGATGACACCACCCTTATGGCAGAAAGTGAAGAGGAACTAAAAAGCCTCTTGATGAAAGTGAAAGAGGAGAGTGAAAAAGTTGGCTTAAAGCTCAACATTCAGAAAACTAAGATCGTGGCATCTGGTCCCATCACTTCATGGGCAATAAATGGGGAAATAGTGGAAACAGTGTCAGACTTTATCTTTCTGAGCTCCAAAATCACTGCAGATGGCGACTGCAGCCATGAAATTAAAAGACGCTTACTCCTTGGAAGAAAAGTTATGACCAACCTAGATAGCATATTCAAAAGCAGAGACATTACTTTGCCAACAAAGGTTCGTCTAGTCAAGGCTATGGTTTTTCCAGTGGTCATGTATGGATGTGAGAGTTGGACCCTAAAGAAAGCTGAGTGCCGAAGAATTGATGCTTTTGAACTGTGATGTTGGTGAAGACTCTTGAGAGTCCCTTGGACTGCAAGGAGATCCAACCAGTCAATTCTAAAGGAGATCAGTCCTGGGTGTTCTTTGGACGGAATGATGCTAAAGCTGAAACTCCAGTACTTTGGCCACCTCAGGCGAAGAGTTGACTCATTGGAAAAGACTCTGATGCTGGGAGGGATTAGGGGCAGGAGGAGAAGGGGACGACAGACGATGAGATGGCTGGATGGCATCACTGACTCGATGGATGTGAGTCTTAGTGAACTCCGGGAGTTGGTGATGGACAAGGAGGCCTGGCGTGCTGCGATTCATGGGGTCACAAAGAGTCGGACACAACTGAGCGACTGATCTGATCTGATCTGATACTCACTAAACTGGGGACCTCCCTTGTGATGGGAAGCTTTTCAGCCCCTTGAGCCCTACAGCTTTTGGTTACTACTGAGGAATCCATTACACACTCTCCAATACGGAAGGACCAAAAACTATGGGAGAACAAAATTAACCCCCAGTTGTGGGACCTGGGGATTCCTGAACCAGCTCACCAAGCTGAACCAGTCATCATTGTCCTCCAAGATCCCACTCGGTTTCCTAACCAGAAACAATATCCCCTCCAAAGAGAAGCTTGGGAAGGACTACAGCCTCTAGTAAATAAATTCCTTGCCTGTGGGCCATTGGTCCCCATCAGTTGGCCATGTAACACCCTAATCCTCCCTGTAAAGAAAAAGGATGGGACTTGGTGAATGGTTCAAGATCTCTGGATCATAAATGAAGCTGTAGTCCCCCTCCACCCCACAGTACCCAATCCCTATATAATCTTGGGAGAAATCCCAGCCAGTGCCAAGTGGTTTACAGTCTTGGATCTCAAAGATGCATTCTTTTGTATACCACTGGCTAAAGAATTCCGATATCTTTTTGCCTTTGAGTGGGAGGTGCCAGGAGAAAAACACCAACAGATGACTTGGACAGTATTACCTCAGGGGTTCAGAGATACCCCTACCTGTTTTGGGCAGGCTCTTAGCCTGGATCTGGACCTGAGACCTAATGGGAAAATATTACAATATGTAGATAACCTACTAATCTGCTCTCCAGATGAGAAGAATGCCCAACAACATGCAATTCAGGTTCTAAACTTTTTGGCAGAGAGGGGATATAAAGTCTCCGGTGCTAAGGCACAGATGGTCGAGACAAAGGTCACTTACCTGGGAGTTCAGATTACACACAGGTCCAGGAGGCTGTCTTCTGATTGGGTACAAGGAATCCTCCAGTTGCCCTCCCCCATGACTCGAAAACAATTGCGAGCTTTCCTGGGGCTAACTGGTTATTGTAGAATATGGATATTCAACTATGGTCTAATTGCCCAGCCCTTCTATGAAAGCTTGAAGGGACGGGATGATTCAATCCCACTGATGTGGGGAACTCCTCAAAAGAAGGCAGAGGCTACACTAAAACAAACCTTAACTCAAGCACCTGCCTTGAGGTAGCCAGCCCCAGAAAAAGCATTCCAACTTTATGTCCACGAAAAAGAAGGAATAGCCTTGAGAGTGTTAACTCAAAGATTGGGACCTGAGCCCCAGCCTGTAGCTTACATATCCAAGAGGCTTGACCCAACTGCCCAAGGCTGGCCTCCTTGCCTTTGAAATCTTGCAGCTATTGCAATCCTGATAGAAGATGCTTTAAAACTCTCTTTTGGGGATAAACTATTTTTACCAGTCACCAAGTGAAACAACTCCTAAATGGGAGAGGCCATTTATGGATGTCTGATCAAAGAATCCTCAGCTATCAAGTAGTGCTGATGGAAAATCCAGGCCTCACTATATCCCTTTGTGAGGTTCTTAACCCAGCCACCATCCTGCATAACCCCCAGGGCTCTCTTCCCCTTCACTCTTGCCTAGAAATGTTGGAGCACTGGACAAAACCCCAAGAGGGATTGTCAGAAGATCCTCTGACCAGTCCTGAGGAAATCTGGTACACTGATGGAAGCAGCTTTGTCTTGGATGGAAAAAAAAAGAGCCAGATATGCAGTAGTCTCTAAACCTTTGCCACCAGGTACTTCAGCCCAATTAGCTGAGCTCATAGCCATGACTCGAACTATAGAGCTCGGAAAAGGAAAAAGAGTAGCCATTTGCACTGACTCCAAGTATGCCTTTCTGGTGCTACATGCACATGCTGCTATTTGGAAGGAAAGAGGCCACTTGACCACCTGAGGGTCCCCAATCAAATATGGTGACCAAATCCTTAGGCTCTTGGAGGCAGTTCATCTGCCCATTGAGGTTTCAGTCTCCCACATAAATGACACCAAAAAGGGAGCACAGAAGTGGCACGAGGGAACCAAGCAACCAATCGGGCAGCTAAGAGAGTAGCATTACAGAACAATGACCTAATAGGGGTTGCCACCGTAGTTCCACAGCCTAATTTGCCAGAAATTCCTTCATATACTGAAGGTGAGACTCTTAAAGCTAAGAATGAGGGCTTTCAAAAAGATCATATGAGTTGGTTCCAAAAGGAGGGACTCCTTTTTCTGCCTGGGAACCTCCAATGGAAGTTGGTTAACTCCTTACATGCCACCACTCATTTAGGGAAAAAAGCCCTCCAAAGATTACTAGAAAGATCTTTCAGAGGAACAGGCCTCCAAACAACTATAAGGCAAGTGGTCTCCTCTTGTCCCACTTGCCAATTAAACAACCCTCTAGGAGCTCAAGGACCCTAGCTGGCCCAGCCTTTCCAATGATGTGGGACCTACTCAGGAGAGGACTGGCAGATGGACTTCACTGAGATACCAGTTTCTCAAGGGTATAAATACCTATTAGTCATGATAGATACATTTACAGGATTGGTTGAAGGCTTTTCCACCTGGACTAAGAAGGCTGAGGAGATGGTAAAAAAAAAAAAAAAAAAAACTGCTCCATGAAATCATTTCAAGATTTGGTCTGCCCAGGTCATCACAAAGTGACATCATTTACTTCCA
This sequence comes from Bos indicus x Bos taurus, assembly GCF_003369695.1. Classification (NCBI taxonomy): domain Eukaryota; kingdom Metazoa; phylum Chordata; class Mammalia; order Artiodactyla; family Bovidae; genus Bos; species Bos indicus x Bos taurus. The sequence continues at coordinate 81,161,692 of NC_040105.1, read as the reverse complement.
AGGTAACTCAAGGGGTCTCTAAAGCATTATGCTATGCTATGCTAAGTCACTTCAGTCGTTTCCGACTCTGTGCAACCCCATAGATGGCAGCCGACCAGGCTTCCTCGTCCCTGGGATTCTCCAGGCAAGAACACTGGAGTGGGTTGCCATTTCCTTCTCCAGTGCATGAAAGTGAAAAGTGAAAGTAAAGTCGCTCAGTCGTGTCCGACTCTTAGCGACCCCATGGACTGCAGCCTACCAGGCTCCTCCGTCCATGGGATTTTCCAGGCAAGAGTACTGGAGTGGGGTGCCATTGCCTTCTCTAAAGCACTGGACATTAGTTATTATCTCCATTGTGCCTGGAGGCCTCAGTCTTCAGGAAAAGTAGAAAGAGCCAACCAATTCTTAAAATCAGTGATAAAAAAAGATAACCCAGGAGACCTCACTGGGATGGAAGGAGGCTTTACCAATAGCTCTCCTCCACACCCATATTGCCCCTAAGGAGCAGGTTGGTTTTAATCCTTATGAGATTAAAATATGGGAGACCTTTTGTTTATGTCAATGACCTCTTCCTAGATCCAGAAGCTCAGACCCTCTGATCTTACACCATGGCCATCGGGCAATTCCACAGGATATATGCTTGTGGAGTGTCAACTAGGACCCAAAAGATTCTAAAGAGTCACCACAATATGCCCCACGGACACAAGTCCTAATTAAAGTCTGGAAAGATGGGTCCCCAAAGGCTCAAGTTACCCTGTAATACTTTCTACCCCCACAGCAGTCAAGGTACCAGAACACGACTCCTGGATTCACTACTCATGAGTAAAGCTATGGAAGAAAACAGAAGAGGACACTTAATACACCTGTGAGCCCCTGGGAGATCTCAGATACCTATTCAGAACTACAAATGAGTACCATTCTAATGAACAACCCCAAAATTAAGCTTCTGGGGATAAGATTTCTCAGGACTGCTCTAAATAGCCAATACAGCTTGGCAGGGGTTGTACTCCAAAACAGACAGGAGATAGATCTCCTGATGCCTGAACAAGGAGGGACTTGAGCCATCTTGAATGTGACATGATGTTTCTGGGTAAATAACTCCAGCTAAGTTAAAGAAAGTCTCACAATCCTCAGGAAAAACATTCAGACCCTATACGATCTCAAAGAATGAGCTGGAGATTTCTCGGGGTAGCTACAATCTCTCTTTGGGTGATCCTTCTGGTGATGGGAAATTTGGAGTTGGCTAATGCCCAACAACACAAGAGAAGACTCTATACATGGACATCACCAGATGGTCAAAACCAGAATCAGATTGATTATATTCTTTGCAGCCAAAGATGGAGAAGCTCTATACAGTCAACAAAAACAAGAGCAGGAGCTGACTGTGGCTCAGACCATGAACTCCTTATTGCCAAATTCAGACTTAAATTGAAGAAAGTAGGGAAAACCACTAGACCATTCAGGTATGACCTAAATCAAATCCCTTATGATTATACAGTGGAAGTGAGAAATAGATTTAAGAGCCTAGATCTGATAGATAGAGTGCCTGATGAACTATGGAATGAGGTTCGTGACATTGTACAGGAGACAGGGATCAAGACCATTCCCAAAGGAAAGAAATGCAAAAAGCAAAATGGCTGTCTGGGGAGGCCTTACAAATAGCTGTGAAAAGAAGAGAAGTGAAAAGCAAAGGAGAAAAGGAAAGATATAAACATGTGAATGCAGAGTTTCAAAGAATAGCAAGAACAGATAAGAAAGCCTTCTTCAGCGATCAATGCAAAGAAATAGAGGAAAACAACAGAATGGGAAAGACTAGGGATCTCTTCAAGAAAATCAGAGATACCAAAGGAGCATTTCATGAAAAGATGAGCTCGATAAAGGACAGAAATGGTATGGACCTAACAGAAGAAGAAGATATTAAGGAGAGATGGCAAGAATACACAGAAGAACTGTACAAAAAAGATCTTCACAACCCAGATAATCACGATGGTGTGATCACTGACCTAGAGCCAAACATCCTGGAATGTGAAGTCAAGTGGGCCTTCGAAAGCATCACTACAAACAAAGCTAGTTGAGGTGATGGAATTCCAGTTGAGCTATTTCAAATCCTGAAAGATGATGCTGTGAAAGTGCTGCACTCAATATGCCAGCAAATTTGGAAAACTCAGCAGTGGGCACAGGGCGGGAAAAGGTCAGTTTTCATTCCAATCCCAAAGAAAGGCAATGCCAAAGAATGCTCAAACTACCACACAATTGCACTCATCTCACATGCTAGTAAAGTAACGCTCAAAATTCTCCAAGCTGGGCTTCAGCAATATGTGAACCGTGAACTTCCAGATGTTCAAGCTGGTTTTAAAAAAGGCAGAGGAACCAGAGATCAAATTGCCAACATCCACTGGATCATGGAAAAAGCAAGAGAGTTCCAGAAAAACATCTATTTCTGCTTTATTGACTATACCAAAGCCTTTGACTGTGTGGATCACAATAAACTGTGGAAAATTCTGAAAGAGATGGGAATACCAGACCACCTGACCTGCCTCTTGAGAAATTTGTATGCAGGTCAGGAAGCAACAGTTAGAACTGGACATGGAAAAACAGACTGGTTCCAAATAGGAAAAGGAGTTCGTCAAGGCTGTATATTGTCACCCTGTTTATTTAACTTATATGCAGAGTACATCATGAGAAACGCTGGACTGGAAGAAACACAAACTGGAATCAAGATTGCCAGGAGAAATATCAATAACCTCAGATATGCAGATGACACCACCCTTATGGCAGAAAGTGAATAGGAACTAAAAAGCCTCTTGATGAAAGTGAAAGTGGAGAGTGAAAAAGTTGGCTTAAAGCTCAACATTCAGAAAACAAAGATCATGGCATCCGGTCCCACCACTTCATGGGAAATAGATGGGGAAACAGTGGAAACAGTGTCAGACTTTATTTTCGGGGGCTCCAAAATCACTGCAGATGGTGATTGCAGCCATGAAATTAAAAGACGCTTACTCCTTGGAAGGAAAGTTATGACCAACCTAGATAGCATGTTCAAAAGCAGAGACATTACTTTGCCAACAAAGGTTCGTCTAGTCAAGGCTCTGGTTTTTCCAGTGGTCATGTATGGATGTGAGAGTTGGACTGTGAAGAAGGCTGAGTGCCAAAGCATTGATGCTTTTGAACTGTGGTGTTGGAGAAGACTCTTGAGAGTCCCTTGGACTGCCAGGAGATCCAACCAGTCCATTCTGAAGATCAACCCTATGATTTCTTTGGAAGGAATGATGCTAAAGCTGAAACTGCAGTACTTTGGCCACCTCATGTGAAGTGTTGACTCATTGGAAAAGACTCTGATGCTGGGAGGGATTGGGGGCAGGAGGAGAAGGGGACAACAGAGGATGAGATGGCTGGATGGCATCTCTGACTCGATGGACGTGAGTCTGAGTGAACTCCGGGAGTTGGTGATGGATAGGGAGGCCTGGTGTGCTGCGTTTCATGGGGTCGCAAAGAGTCGGACATGACTGAGCGACTGATCTGATCTGATTTGAATGCCCCTACTAATCCGTTATCACCATACTGATGCTGCTTATGGTTGCTCCATGTATTATCAATTGTCTAACCCGTTTTGTCTCTGCCCAGGTCAACAAGCTACAACATGCAGTGCCAGTTCAACAAGGATATATAAAACTACAGCCAACCACAGAAAATATCTCTCACCCTTAGATGGACACTGCTATAAGGACTCTGAGGCCTGAGACTAGCAAGAGGGGGAGGCCTAGTGCCCCTCACCATCCCAGTTCAGCAGGAAGCAGCTAGATAGACCTCAATGCCCTTATTCTCAAAGAACTGGACCTCCAATATCTTGAGGGGGGAATGTTAGGTAGTTATAACAGGAAAAATGAGTCCAGAATGGCGGTGGCTGCAAGACAAGGAAGAGAAAAGCCCACAAAAATAAAACAAAGGAAGGTCCGAGACTGGAGTGAGAACCTCAGGTGAAAGAAACAAACAGCACTCCTGTCTAGTGCAATTTACATAGGGAAGGCCCAGGGGGAGGAGAAAAAAAAGATATAAAAAGAGCCAAAATTGGGCTGTGGCCTCTCTTCTCTTTGCGTCTTTTGGGTCATCATGCCCTAATGCCTCGAGGACGTATTTTCCTTTACTTTCTAAATAAAACTGAACTGTAACATGGAGCTGTAACACTGGTCTGTTCCAAGGCTGTTACACTGGTCCATCTGAGGGCTGTAATGCTGGTCCATCATTTCAAATTTTTGTTACAGTGAGACAGAACCAAGGAAATTACAAGCTCCCCTGACAGGTGCACATGTGTCCCACCATCCTGAAACCCTCCCATCTCCCTCCCTACCCCATCCCTCTGTGTTGTCCCAGAGCACCAGCTTTGAGTACCCTGCTTCATGCATTGAACTTGCACTGGTCATCTATTTTACATATGGTAATATACATGTTTCAATGCTATTCTCTCTTATCGTCCCACCTTGGCCTTCTCCCACATAGTCCAAAAATCTGTTTTTTACATCTGTGTCTCTTTTGCTGCCTTGCATATAGGGTTGTTGTTGCCATTTTTCTAAATTCCATATATATTCATTAATATATTGTATTGGTGTTTCTCTTTCTGGCTTACTTCGCTCTCTATAGTAGGCTCAAGTTTCATCCACCTCATTAGAACTGACTCAAACATGTTCTTCTTTTTAGCTGAGTAATATTCCATTGTGTATATGTACCACAACTTCCTTATCTATTCATCTGCCAATGGACATCTAGGTTGCTTCCATGTCCTAGCTATTGCAAACAGTGCTGCAATGAACACTGGGGTACATGTGTACATATGTCCCTTTCAATTCTGATTTCCTCTGTGTGTATGCCCAGCAGTGGGATTGCTGGGTTGTATGGCAGTTCTATTTTAAGTTTTTTAAGGAATCTCCACACTGTTTTCCATAGTGGCTGCACTAGTTTGCATTCCCACCAACAGTGTAGGAGGGTCCCCTTTTCTCAACACCCTCTTCAGCATATATTGTTTGTAGACTTTTTGATGGCAGCCATTCTGACCAGCATGAGATGGTACCTCATTGTGGTTTTGATTTGAATTTCTCTGATAATGAGTGATGTTGAGCATCTTTTCATGTGTTTGTTATCCATCTGTATATCTTCTTTGGAGAAATGTCTGTTCAGTTCTTTGGCCTATTTTTGATTGGGTTGCTTATTTTTCTGGTATTGAGCTACTTGCATATTTTTGAGATTAATTCTTTGTCAGTTGCTTCATTTGCTATTATTTTCTCCCAGTCTGAAGACTGCCTTTTCACCTTGCTTGAGGTTTCCTTCATTGTGCAAAAGCTTTTAAGTTTAATTAGGTCCCATTTGTTTACTTTTTTTTAATATTTTTATTTTTTCAATATTTTAATAATTTTTAATATTCTAATTGAAAAATAAAAATTTTGAATTTTCTTCATAAATTACTCTAATTCATTATTGTCTTTAAGTCAATTTTCCACCACCACCCCAAGACTTAGACTGAAGAAGTTTGTTCCACATTTTTTTACCACAACTGCTTTGTGGTGATCCTCATGACCAGTGCATCTGTACAATATTCATTTTACAAGAAATTATTTCAATGAAAGTGCCCAATTATGTTAGGGTATCTTATCCCACTTACCTGTCATGGGACCTACATAACTCCAATGCCATACAACCATTCTTCGGTGTCTTAAATTCATGGGGTCGCAAAGAGTCGGACACGACTGAGTGACTGAACTGTACTGAACTGAACTGTGCTAGACAGGCTTTATCTCATACATGTACAAAATCCTATTACAATTAATATTCTAATTTGACAGATGAGGAAAGTATTCCCTAAAGAGATTAAGTAAACTTCCCAGAGTCATACAGGTTGTGATCAAAATCAGAATTCAAATCCACATCTGTATGACTGCAAAACCTAGCTCTTCACCTTATACTTCTTTCTAATATTTTTGGTTATCTGTCATACAGTACTTGCTTGGAACTGGGCCAGTCAATTTATATGCACAATGTAATTTAACCTGCAAACTAATCTACCAAAAGGTAATCTACCCATATTTTCTAGATGAAGAAACCAATGCTCAAAACATTTATTTAAGGGAACCCTCTTGCACTGTTGGTGGGAATGCAAACTAGTACAGCCACTATGGAGAACAGTGTGGAGATTCCTTAAAAAACTGGAAATAGAACTGCCTTATGATCCAGCAATCCCACTGCTGGGCATACACACTGAGGAAACCAGAAGGGAAAGAGACACGTGTACCCCAATGTTCATCGCAGCACTGTTTATAATATCCAGGACTATTAATTATAATAGCCAGGAAGCAACCTAGATGTCCATCAGCAGATGAATGGATAAGAAAGCTGTGGTACATATACACAATGGAGTATTACTCAGCCATTAAAAAGAATACATTTGAATCAGTTCTAATGAGGTGGATGAAACTGGAGCCTATTATACAGAGTGAAGTAAGCCAGAAAGAAAAACACCAATACAGTATACTAACGCATATATATGGAATTTAGAAAGATGCTAACAATAACCCTGTGTACGAGACAGCAAAAGAGACACTGATGTATAGAACAGTCTTCTTGACTCTGTTGGAGAGGGAGAGGGTGGGAAGATTTGGGAGAATGGCATTGAAACATGTATAATATCATGTATGAAATGAGTTGCCAGTCCAGGTTCAATGCATGATACTGGATGCTTGGGGCTGGTGCACTGGGACGACCCAGAGGGATGGTATGGGGAGGGAGGAGGGAGGAGGGTTCAGGATGGGGAACACATGTATACCTGTGGCGGATTCATTTTGATATTTGGCAAAACTAATACAATTTGTAAAGTTTAAAAATAAAATAAAATTAAAAAAGAAAAAAGAAAAAATCAAAAAAAAATTAATTGATATTAGTTATACAGGTAGAAGGGCTTCCCAGGTGGTGCTAGTGGTAAAGAACTTACCTGCTAATGCAGGAGACCAGAGACATGGGTTCAATCCCTGGATTGGGATCCCTTGAAGGAAATCATGGCAACCTACTTCAGTATTCTTGCCTGGAGAATCCCATGGACAGAGAAGCCTGGTGGGCTACAGTCCAAAGGGTCACAAAGAGTTGCACACAACTGAAGCAACTTAGTATGCATGCAAACAGGTAGAAAGAAGCAAAGAAAAAATTCAGATCTACATTTTTCTGATCTTAATTTTGTGTGTTTAACTACAATCTATACCTTCCCTGGTGACTCAGACATTAAAGAATCAGCCTGCAATGTAGGAGACCTGGGTTCGATCCCTGGTTGGGAAGATTCCCCTGGAGAAGGGAATGGCAACTCACTCCAGTATTCTTGCCTGGAGAATCCCATGGACAGAAGAGCCTGGCAGGCTACAGTCAATGGGATCACAAAGAGTTGGACACAACTGAGCAACTTTCACTTCACTTCACTTCAGAGTGTGAGTACATAAACTAGTAGTTCTCTATTCCACATAGAGCTCCATGGCTTTGAATATGTGGATCAAGGTCCACTATGAGTGGTAGAAGGATTTGGCAAAGGGAGAAGAAGGGAGACTGAGAAGTATATTCCCTCTATGCCCACTTTTTAGAAAGGTTTCTCATAAATACTGAGTTTTGTTAAAGGCTTTTTCTGTATATTTGCAAATGATACAGCTCATAAGTAAGTACAGGGCTTCCCTGGTGGCTCAGACTGTAAAGAATCTGCCTGCAATGCAGGATACCCAGGTTCAATCCCTGGGTTGGGAAGATCCCCTGGAGAAGGAAATGGCAACCCACTCCAGTACTCTTGCCTGGAAAATTCCATGGATGGAGGAGCCTAGTGGGATACAGTCAATGGGGTTGCAAAAAGTCAGACACAACTGAGTGACTAATATTTTCACTTTCGACACTATGGCTCATAAAGGGTAAATATCCCAGATATATATACAGCTCATACAATTCAACATTAAAAAAAACCAAAACAAACAATTTAAAAATGGGCATAAAACCTGAATAAACATTTCTCCAAAGAAGACATACAGATGGCTGAAAAGCAGATGAAAAGATGCTCCACATCACTAATCACCAGGGAAAAGCAAATCAAAATCACAATAAGTTATCATCTCACACCTGCCAGAATGGCTATCATCAAAAATAATACAAACAGTAAATGTTGGTGAGGATATGGAGAAAGGGGCACCCTTGTACACAGTTGGTGGGAATGTAACTTGGTATAGCTACTATGGAAAACAGTATGGAGGTTTCACAAAAGACTAAAAATAGAACTACCATATGACCAACATTTCCATGCCTGGGTAAATAGCCAAAAAAACAAAAACACTAATTGAAAAGACACATGCACCCCAATGTTTATAGACACATTATTTACAATAGGCAACATATAGAAACAACCCAAGTGTCCATCAACAGATGAATGGATAAAGAAGATGTGGCATATACATATACAACAGAATATTACTCAGCCACAAAAGAATGAAAGTTTGCCATTTGCAACAATATGGGTGTATTTGGAGGGTGGTATGCTAAGTGAAATTAATCAGACAGAGAATGACAAATACTATATGATATCACTTATATATGGAATCTAAAGAATACAACAAACTAGTTGTATAATTAAAAAGAAACAGACTCACAGATACAAAGATCAAACTAATGGTTACCAGTGGGGTGAAGTAAGAGAGGAGAGGCAAGATAGGGTAGGGAATTAAAAGGTACAAATTACTATGTATAAGATAAGCTGCAAAGATTTATTGTATAACACAGGGAATATAGCTAATATTTTATAATAAATATAAATGGAGCATAACCATTAAATTTGTGAATTACTATATTGTACAACATTCAGAAAATGAAGATCATGGCATCTGGTCCCATCACTTCATGGCAAATAGATGGGGAAACAGTGGAAACAGTGTCAGACTTTATTTTTTTGGGCTCCAAAATCACTGCAGATGGTGATTGCAGCCATGAAATTAAAAGACACTTACTCCTCGGAAGGAAAGTTATGACCAACCTAGATAGCATATTCAAAAGCAGAGACATTGCTTTGCCAACAAATGTCCATCTAGTCAAGGCTATGGTTTTTCCAGTGGTCATGTATGGATGTGAGAGTTAGACTGTGAAGAAAGCTGAGGGCCCAAGAATTAATGCTTTTGAACTGTGGTGTTGGAGAAGACTCTTGAGAGTCCCTTGGACTGCAAGGAGATCCAACCAGTCCATTCTAAAGGAGATCATCCCTGGATGTTCTTTGAAAGGAATGATGCTAAAGCTGAAACTCCAGTACTTTGGCCACCTCATGCGAAGAGTTGACTCATTGGAAAAGACTCTGATGCTGGGAGGGATTGGGGGCAGGAGAAAAAGGGGACGACAGAGGATGAGATGGCTGGATGGCATCACTGACTCGATGGACATGAGTCTGAGTGATCTCCGGGAGTTGGTGATGGACAGGGAGGCCTGGCATGCTGCAATTCATGGGGTCGCAAAGAATCAGACACAACTGAGTGACTGAACTGAACTGAACACTTATAATACACAATATTGTATATCAACTATACTTCAGTTAAGGGCTCAGTATAGAACCCAGGGTTTCCCAGGTGGCACAGTGGTAAAAAATCTGCAGGAGATGCAGGAAACGTGGGTTTGATCCCTGCATCGTAAAGATCCCCTGAGTAAGAAATGGCAACCCAGGCCAGTATTCTTGCCTGGAGAACTCCATAGACAGAGGGGCCTGGTGGGCTATAGTATATGGGGTGGCAAAGAGTTGGACACAAGTAAGTGCACACACACACATGCACGGACACACACACAGAATCCAGGAGGAAAATCCTGGGAATGGGGATTGTATGTGAAGCATCTTTTTCTTATCTTTCTCCTCCTTTGATGGTTCCAGTCTCTGGTTCCAAGAATACAGAAAGAAGGGAATGTTATCCTAAAACTAACAGTAGCATCTTTGAGTTCCTCCCTATCAGTCAGCTTCAGACTCCAAGCCATGAAAGCCTGTCCTGGACCAGTCTTATGGATTATAAGGTCACATTTTCTCTGTTTGGCCCAGAAGTAAGGGGATGGGCCTCATGAGCTTCCCTCGTGGCTCAGATGGTAAAGCGTCTGCCTGCAATGCGGGAGACCTGGGTTTGATCCCTGGGTTGGGAAGATCTCCTGGAGAAGGAAATGGCAACCCACTCCAGTACTCTTGCCTGGAGAATCCCACAGACAGAGGCTACAGTCCATGGGGTCAAAAAGAGTGGGACACGACTTCACTTTCACTTTCACTTTACTTTGTCAAAAGATAATTACAGTCATAGAGATTGAATAGATCCAAATACAATGTTTCTTTCCTAAGTATTCTCCATGGAGTCCATAAAACACTTATTGAAAAAAAGGTCCAGAGTCAAATAAGTGTTGGAAATGCTACATAAGTTCTGTGACCCAAAAATAGGATGACCTGTAATTAATCATACAAACTAGGCCACTTCTGAGAGCCAAAGGGGATTTGCTAATAATTACACAGAGTCAAAAGCACACACTGGAAACATCCTGGGCAAATCAGGATGTATGGTTAGTTTGCTATTTAACCTAGAACTTTCCAAATTTATTTCTCCAAAGAATATTTTTTTTTTCCTCCTTGTAATACCTGCTAACCTCATGAGAGACCATTATTCCACAGAATATGTTTCAGGGAACATCAAATGTAAAGGTTTTAGGTGGATTTGCATGAAATGCAATAGACCTATGCTTCCCAATCACTTCCTGTAAATGCACACCTAGGAAGAAATTGCTAATATTTTTGTGACACAAAAAGTAAGCAGCTGAGGTTCCTTGTAGCCAGAAAGAACTGCCCAGGGAGTCAGGCATTTGAGAGGATTACTGTGTCAACACTTCTGTAATCCTCTGATATGTATCCTTTGATACCTACAGTTCACAGAAGCTGTTAATAGACCAAAACACACCCACAAATGACCTTTGTGTATTTCTCTTTCTTGAACACATGTACATCCATGGCTGATTCATGTCAATGTATGGCAAAAACCACTACAATACTGTAAAGTAATTAGCCTCCAATTAAAATAAATTATTTTTTTTAAAAAAGACCAATTGCAGGGCATTAAATTAAATAAAGACTTGAAGGACTTAAATTTTTTTTTCTAAATTCCATATATATGCATTAGTATACTGTATTGGTGTTTTTCTTTCTGGCTTACTTCACTCTATATAATAGGCTCCAGTTTCATCCACCTCTGCTTGGGATGACCCAGAGGGATGGTATGGTGAGGGAGGTGGGAGGGGGTTTCAGGATGGGGAACACGTGTACACCCGTGGCGGATTCATGTTGATGCATGGCAAAACCAATACAATATTGTAAAGTAATTAGCCTCCAATTAAAATAAATAAATTTAAATTAAAAAAAAGAAATTCAGAAAAGATAATAAAATAAAATAAAGGAGTGAAATAAATTTGCTTTTTGTCCTTTTAGTCTTCTTTTGGCCTCTTTTGTTACATAGAATTTGGGTCAGTGTCAAAAATCTTGAAAATTACTGGAAATGCAAAAAACCTGCTGACTGAGTCAATCAAGAAACTGAATAAAAAATACTTCCATAGAAAAATAGAAACTATATTAGGTATTTCAACAGAATCTAATACAAGGAATTAGTTAAATAAGCAGTAAAAGCAAAAAGGGAACACTGAGGCAACAAAGAGGCCCAGGTCAGGTCTCAGAACTCTGAGGAGGGTGCACTGCTCAAGTGATTCTGGCACAACAGAGGACAAAGTGAGGCTAGTTCTGGAGTGCCAAACAAAGGTAGAGACTTGGTCTTGTCATAGCTTCCTGAGCAGTAAACAAAGTGCAGATAATTCTGACATTCATTTGTGGACTGTACATTTTTTCCACCATTCCTTCCATGACTTACTCCTTTTCATTTTTCAGATTTCATCAGGGAGAACTTTCTTGAGCACTTTATTCAAAATACTACTAACACAACCACGTATACAATTTCATAGCATACTCTTTCCTTCAAAATACTCCTCACAATTTATATGTTATTTGTTCAATTATATATGCTTCTCTGTCTCACTGGACTTCAAGTTCCATGGAGTAAGGTCCTGTTTATTTTTAGTCATTTGTATCCCCAGAAATTAACACATTGAAGGCACTCATTAAATGTCATTGAAAAAGTGAATGAACAAATTTCACCAATTTAGCTTGGTGCTAGGAATGCACAAAGCCTAATTTACAAATATACTGTTCTCCTTTACACAGACTGTCTTCTTTGTGCTCTCAAGAACCTACCATATTTAGGGATACAAAATCCCAGCCAAGTTTTAATTTTTTGTGTGTCTTTTAATCTTATTATGATTAATCCTAACATATCTTATGGGGCTTCCCAGGTCACCCTGTGGCAAAGAATCCACCTACCAATGCAGGAGATGTGGGTTTGATCCCAAAGTAGGGAAGATCCCCTGGAGGAGGAAATTCTCCAGTATTCTTGCCTGGAGAATTCTATTGATAGAGGAGCCTGGCAAGCTATAGTCCATGGGGTTGCAAAGAGTAGGACATGACTGAACACATATACACATACCTTATAGGTTTGTTGTAAGAAACAATTAGAGGCATATTTATGAACATACTGTGAAATGCATTAAAAAACACAACAGTGCCCAGCAGCACCACCATCATTGCTATCACAGGGTTTTGGGTTTTTTTTTGGTGGGGAGGGGACAATACACGTAACAGTCTGACATAATCAACGTTACAGGAGCTCTAAAACTTTATGCCAAATATACACAAATGCCAATCAGCCAGTACATATTACAAGGATCCCTGGTATGCAGGGAACAGCTATTTAGTGAACAAACAGACCCAGAGTCTTTATTATTTGAAGCAAATTTTATAATTGAACACTAAACCATGTAGAGAAGCCACATTGTTTCAAGGCCACAGCCCAGAAAAAAAATAACATTTAACATTTTCTTTTAATAGGCTTTCAAAGAGACAGCCAAACATGTTCTTATAGCAAGCCTATGATATTGTTATCCCAAGGATTGAGACTTGATTTGCAATTCACATGATTTTCAATTTCTTATTGTTATGTCCCTCCACCTCCACCTATAACTCTCAGAAACTGTTTCCTGATGCTGCTTTCTGGCTGCCTATGATCCCAAATTGTGTCAGTGATCTCTCAAACTTTCTCTATCCTTCTGAAATAAAAATAATTTGAAGTAGTATAAAGAATAATGGAGTAGGAACCCAGAAATCTGAGTCTAGTCCCAATATTTTCACTGACCAGGTAAACTTTGACTGATTTCAATATTAGAGGCTCAGTTTTCCCATCTGTAATATACAAGAATAAGATTGGAATTGAATCACTAAGAAGACTTTTAAATCTAATATTTGTTCATGTGTATGATTCTAGAAGAAGTTTGCTTTGTTTTATCCCAATATGACCCTTTTCTCTGCCATGTGCTAATATCTGATACTAGGTTGTTTATCAGATAAATCAATACTCATCAATATTCAGCAAACTACTGTGTTACTCTTGCCAGTGAACAGAATGGGTTAACACAGTGAAAACACATGTCTCTTCAAAGAGGACTTTCCCTTGAAGAAAAAAATTTTTTATGTATGTGTGGGAAAGAGACTTTTGGTAAGATGACCTTACTTCTCATGAAGTAAATGCACTTATGAATTGGAAGGGACAGTAATGGTCTAAATCTAATATCTATGACATCACCTCAAAATATCTTGAGCATATAAAAACCAGTAGTCCCTATTGCTCTTAGATAATAGAAATCACTTAATTGTCCAGCTTGTATTATCATTATTGGCTACCATTATAATAGAAAACAATGACAATTGCCCCATTTCTTGACTCTCTGGCCCCAGGTTTCCATGAGAACAAGCAATTCCTATGGCCTGCTGTGCAGCCTGCCTGGGAAGATTTAGGGATTGGAACTACTGATTTCTACTTTTGTGTAGTTGAATGAAGCTGTTAGTGAATATACCCTTTAAGCTGCTGCCAGTCACCTGATCTTTTTTCTTTGTTAAGAAAAACGTGAAAGTGTTAGTTGTTCAGTTGTATCCAACTCTTTGTGAGCCAGTGGACTGTAGCCTGCCAGGCTTCTCTGTCCATGGAATTCTCCAGGGAAGAATACCAGAGTGGCTTGCCATTCCCTTCTCCAAGGGATGTTCCCAACTGAGGGATCAAATCCAGGTCTCCTGCATTGCAGGCAGATTCTTTTATCATCTGAGCCACCAGGAAAGCTCTAATTTGTTAAGAAGTGAAGATTTTTTTTTTTCAAAGTCACTCAGCAAACAAAATGTAGAGTCAAGGAATCCTAATTCCTCTTTCTAATCATTCCCTCTACAAACATTAAGATCCACACACTACCTTCTAAATATTCAGAAACACCCAATTCGGTGCCCTACTGTAGCCTACACTTAACATCCACCAGTTGAATTTCCCTTTTCCTCAGTACAGAACACTCAGCTCAGGAAAGAAGAAAATTAATAAATGGTTATTAGTTAATACTAAGATATCAAAGACTGATAAAGGCAAGATGTCAAAGGAAATTTTCTTAAAGGTATTTATATTTTCAAAGATTAATGCAAACTGTACACTCAAAATATATGGATTTCACTGTATGTAAGTAGAAAGAGAACGAGAGAATTCAGAGAAGAGGAGTTCATGGGCACAGGGAATTAGATGACCTGAGTAAAGCTTCAAATAAAAACACATAAAATTATTGAAATAAAATTAAATGTTAGTAAGTATTACCAAATAAGTGTCACAAGCTTACCGAAAATGACAGACAATTCAGGCCAAGAAATGAGTGAGGGTAGAAACCCAGAGCACTAAAGCTGGCTTTATTCTCTAGGGAATTTAATGAGATTGTTTATTTGTAAAATCATGGGAATCTCAAATGAGGCAAAATTCAAGTGCAAAAAATCCAATAGAAGACCCCATATAAAACTGGGAGAACAAAGTTTACCCCATTGAAGGGTAAACTAGAATTAAACTCACCCCAATACATGAATCATGAACTTCCAGGTGTTCAAGTTGGTTTTAAAAAAGGCAGAGGAATCAGAGATCAAATTGCCAACATCCGCTGGATCATTGAAAAAGCAAGAGAGTTCCAGAAAAACATCTATTTCTGCTTTACTGACTATGCCAAAGCCTTTGACTGTGTGGATCACAATAAACTGTGGAAAATTCTTTAAGAGATGGGAATACCAGACCACCTGACCTTCCTCTTGAAAAACCTATATGCTGATCAGGAAGCAACAGTTAGAACTGTATATGGAACAACAGACTGGTTCCAAATAGGAAAAGGAGTACGTCAAGACTGTATATTGTCACCCTGCTTATTTAACTTATATGCAGACTACATCATGAGAAATGTTGAGCTGGAAGAAGCACAAGCTGGAATCAAGATTGCCGGGAGAAATATCAATAACCTCAGATATGCAGATGACACCACCCTTATGGCAGAAAGTGAATAGGAACTAAAAAGCCTCTTGATGAAAGTGAAAGAGGAGAGTGAAAAAGTTGGCTTAAAGTTCAACATTCAGAAATCTAAGATCATGGCATCTGGTCCCATCACTTCATGGGAAATAGATGGGGAAACAGTGGAAACAGTGTCAGACTTTATTTTTTGGGGCTCCAAAATCACTGCAGATGGTGACTACAGCCATGAAATTAAAAGACGCTTACTCCTTGGAAGGAAAGTTATGACCAACCTAGATAGCATATTCAAAAGCAGAGACATTACTTTGCCAACAAAGGTTCATCTAGTCAAGGCTATGGTTTTTCCAGTGGTCATGTATGGATGTGAGAGTTGGACTGTGAAGAAAGCTGAGCGCTGAAGAATTGGTGCTTTTGAACTGTGGTGTTGGAGAAGACTCTTGAGAGTCCCATGGACTGCAAGGAGATCCAACCAGTCCATTCTGAAGGAGATTAGCCCTGGGTGTTCTTTGGAAGGAATGATGCTGAAGCTGAAACTCCAATACTTTGGCCACCTCGTGAGAAGAGTTGACTCATTAGAAAAGACTGATGCTGGGAGGGATTGAGGGCAGGAGGAGAAGGGGACGACAGAGGATGAGATGGCTAGTTGGCATCACCGACTCAATGGACATGAGTCTGAGTGAACTCCGGGAGTTGGTGATGGACAGGGAGGCCTGGTATGCTGTAATTCATGGGGTTGCAAAGAGTTGGACACAACTGAGTGACTGAACTGAACTGAACTGAACAACCTCTCAATACCCAGAAAGATGAGAAGGAGGACTACAAATTAGATTACCTATCTTGAATTTTGACAATGAGTATAAGAAGAAAACTCCCTAAAAGTTCACAACCATGGCCAGCCCTCGTATGGGTCAATAGCTTCCGTTCACATTAACTGATTTGTCTCTCAAAACTCCAAACCAAGAATTTAGTTGATAGTGGTTTCAGCCTGACAAAAGAAAATTAATTTTTTTTTTTTTGAGAAATCCCCTTCATCCCAGTTCTCAAAAATTTTCCACAGAAAAAATTTTTGAAGAAAACAGGCTGATCGTGAATGCAAAAAGATATTAAATAATTTTGGCAATAAAGCACTATGATCAATAAGTAGCAAAAACAATAGTCAGAAATAATAGAACATCATACATTGGAAGAACTGGACATGGAACAACAGACTGGTTCCAAATAGGAAAAGGAGTACGTCAAGGCTGTATATTGTCACCCTGCTTATTTAACTTATATGCAGAGTACATCATGAGAAACGCTGGACTGGAAGAAGCACAAGCTGGAATCAAGATTGCCAGGAGAAATATCAATAACCTCAGATATGCAGATGATACCACCCTTATGGCAGAAAGTGAAGAGGAACTAAAAAGCCTCTTGATGAAAGTGAAAGAGAAGAGTGAAAAAGTTGGCTTAAAGTTCAACATTCAGAAAACTAACATCATGGCATCTGGTCCTATCACTTCATGGCAAATAGATGGGAAAACACTGGAAACAGACTTTATTTTTTTGGGCTCCAAAATCACTGCAGATGATGATTGCAGCCATGAAATTAAAAGACGCTTACTCCTTGGAAGGAAAGTTATGACCAACCTAGACAGCATATTCAAAAGCAGAGACATTATTTTGCCAACAAAGGTCCATCTAGTCAAGGCTATGGTTTTTCCAGTGGTCATGTATGGATGTGAGAGTTGGACTGTGAGGAAAGCTGAGCGCTGAAGAATTGGTGCTTTGAAACTGTGGTGTTGGAGAAGACTCTTGAGAATCCCATGGACTGCAAGGAGATCCAACCAGTCCATTCTAAAGGAGATCAGTCCTGGGTGTTCTTTGGAAGGAATGATGCTGAAGCTGAAACTCCAATACTTTGGCCACCTCGTGAGAAGAGTTGACTCATTGGAAAAGACTCTGATGCTGGGAGGGATTGAGGGCAGGAGGAGAAGGGGACGACAGAGGATGACATGGCTGGATGGCAACACCGACTCGATGGACATGAGTTTGGGTGAACTCTGGGAGTTGGTGATGGACAGGGAGGCCTGGCATGCTGCAATTCATGGAGTCGCAAAGAGTCGGACACGACTGAGCAACTGAACTGAACTGACCAAGAAGGAATAACGCTTCCTTTTCATCTTGTCCGTCTCTTGTGAGTGCCTTTTATTGCAAAATATTAAGCAGGTGGCAAAAGCCGTTCCCAAGCTTCCAGTTCCTGCAATATAGAAGAGGTCTTCGAATAGGGCAAGAATCGTGTTGAGTACTAAAAGAAAAAGAGAAAGCCACACTGTGACCACAAAATCATGTACCTCATAAGTCTTCTTCTGAGGCTGGAAAACTTACAACTCTTCCCTGATGCAGCTCTATCACTTGGTGCGTTTGTGGCCTAGGGGCCCTGTCATGAATCACCACAAATAGTGGCTTACAGCAGCATAAACTTATGGTCACGGGGCTGTAAGCCAGAAGCTGAAATGGAGGTATCAACAGGGGTGATCCCTTTTGGAGGCTCCAAGTTAGAATCCATTCCTTGCTCTTAGTGACTGTGGATGCTGCGTGGTATCCTTGGCTTGTGGCTTGCAGGACTTGAAACCCTGTCTCTGTCTTTTTTGTTTGTTTGTTTGTTTTTAAATTATTTATTTTGGGGGTTACTTATGTGTCCATTTTATTGGGTCACAGAGTGCCCAGATATTTGGTTAAACATTAATTCTGGGTGTGTCTGTGAGAGTGTTTCTGAATGAGATTAATATTTGAATTAGCAGATTGAGTAAAGCAGATTACCCTCCCTAACATGAGTGGGGCCCATCTAATCAGTTAAAGGTTTGAATAGAAAAAAAGCCTGATTCTCCTGCAAGTAAGAGACAATTCATCCTGCCTGACTGCCTTTGAACTGGGACATTGGATTTTTCCTCTTGTCTTTGGACTCAAATGGAAACATTGGCTCTTTCTGGGTCTCAAGCCTATTAGTTTTCACACTGGAACTACACTACTGGCTTCCTTGGCTCTCCAGCTTGCTGACCACAGATTGTGGGACTTCTCAGCCTCCATGGTTACATGAACTAATTCCTTATAATAAATCTTTATATATATATATATATATATATATATATATATATATATATATATCTTAAAGATATATATATATATCTCCTCTTGGTTCTGCTTCTCTGGAGACCCCTGAATAATATTTTGTATGTATTCTTTTTTTTTTTTTGTATGTATTCTTATAATGACTGTGCAATCCCTCATTCTCCCTACCTTTCTCAACATTCTTTCATAACCAATGGGACAAGATATGGAAAAATTATCAAGTGTGAGAGGCTAGGTATGCAATTCTTGGTAATTTTCAAAGTATATATTTTCATTCTTGATTACTTGAGACTAATGACAAAACAACTAATTTTAAACTTTGTTTAAATCTGTATTATCTAGTATTTCTCCTTTCTTTCAGCTCTGATGAACTTTAGATTATTAATCACCTTCCCATTTTTGAAACATTCTCTTGCACTTTTCTTTTAGTACACTAAGTTATACTGAAAAGCATAACTAAGTTATACTTCTGAGACCACTTTTTCACTTACTTTTTTTGTGGAATATCTCTCAAATCTTTCTGTTTTTCTCCTGTTTCTATAACTATCCCAAGCCCTGATCTCCTTATGCCTGGCAAACTTTAATAGCCTTCTGCTTGACTCCATGGCTCCCAGCTGGTCTTTCTCTGTGATTCTGTGATGCATTGGCATTCTAATGATCTTGCATCTTGGCAAGACTGTGATTTTAGAATTTTGGGGGCTCAAGCAAGTAACAGAGACTGCCTAAGTTAAGGAGGTCAGGAAAGGAGTGCAGAACACACATCAGCTTCAGTTGGGTGGAAATAGCCATCAGTCCTCAGGTGGATTGTCTGGCTGAAATGTAGTAGCTTAGGGTAGGAGTACCCAGGCTGCAACTTATCAAGTATGTGACTAGCATGCAGGCCTCCTGGAGACTCCCTATAATGGGAGGTTCATTGCTCCTAATACCCAGGTTGCAGTTTTTATCGGAGAACCCTCTGCTTATTAGCAGAATCTCCATGGGGAATCCTCATATGTTCCCTGTGTTCACCTTTCTTTGATGGTAGCACCAAGGAGAAATATGGGGAGAGGAGGGTATGGCAATTATTGTTCTAACTGACTAGCACTTTTTCATATCCTCCAGTTTCTCTCCCTTCACTAGCTCTCCAGCCACCTTCAATTCTCTTTGGCACCAAGCAAGATTCCAATCCATTTTCATGGCTTCCTGAGGAGTGTCTGTTTTATTACATGACACTAGTCCCATGGCTGCCTGGTCTGGGCACTTGAATCAAGTTGGCTATTGAGTTGTTTCTACAGGGTTTCTGTATTTAAGATCAGAGAGTAGTTCAGTTATCCCTCTTCCGGGTAGCTGGCTTTGTTAAAATGTGACGCTTTGGAGTCACTGGTGATAGTAGTGAGAGGAAAGAATGAAGTCATGCTGCAGATAGGAGTAGAGACAGGGGACATGCAGATGAAAGGCTAATCCTATGGCTCAAGTTCAGTTGTTTCTAAGGCCCAGGGGGATTCCTGGCCTTTATTCCCTGAGAGAGTGATGATGATAAGTCACATGTACATCATGCTCCAAGCACTAGAAGTAATTTATTTGAGCCTTATAAAAACCCTATGAGGAAGATGATGTTACCATCCCCATTTTACAGATGAAGAAATTAAGGCATGGGGAGATTGGATAACTTTTTAAAATTTTTTATTGGAGTATATTTACTTTGCAATGTTTTGTTAGTTTCTGCTGTACACCAGTGAATCAGCTATACGTATAACTATGCATGTTGTTTTCAGATTTCCTTCCCATTCACGTCACCACAGAGCATTAAGTAGAGTTTCCTGAGCTATATAGTAGTTTTTCATTAGTTATCTATTTTATATATAGTATCAATAATGTATATATGTCCATCTCAGTCTTTCAATTCATCCCACCCTCCCTTCCCTCCCTTGGTGTCTCTATGCTTGTTCTCTATGTTTATTTCTACTTTGCAAATAAGATCATCTATACCATTTTTCTAGATTCTACATATATGTGTTAATATATGATATTTGTTTTTAGGAGATTCAATAGCTTGCCCAAGATCATGAAGTTAGGACTTGTACCCTTGCAGTCAGATTCCATGCTCTTGATATTATAACATAAATCCTTGTAGCATTTCTCTAAATCTCCTTTGCCTAAGCCAGTTCAAGTGCCCTACAGTCGCCCCCAAGCAAGATAAAGAGGCTGATGGACACGATTACCTTTTTCTACAACCAACTTTAAAAGTTTAATTCTATCTGGCTCTCACTTTGCTGCCTCCCTTCTCCTTTTCTCTTTTCACTTTTTCCTTCCTTCTCTCTAGTTCACTTTGTACCTTTTGCAAGCTCATTTATTGACCATTTCCCCTATCTTCTTGATTATTCTCAGCAGCAACAGGCAATAATATTGTCATTTTTCTATCTTTAAAAATCCTCTCTTGACTTGATTTTTCCCTTCAGCTTCAGCCCCATCTTTTCATTCTTTCCTAAACCCCCTTCAGTCAGGCTTTTGTACCCATGCCTACTGAAACTGCAAGGTCACCAGTGCCCTTCACATTGCTAGATCCAGTGGTCAGTTCTCATATTACTCGACTCCTCAGCAGTGCTTTGAAGCATCCACTCTTTCTTCATTCATATTCTTTCTTCACTTGGCTTCTAGGGTGCTACACTCTCTTGGTTTTCAATGCTCCTTTTCAGTATCACTTGCTGACTTTTTTTTTAATATATTCCTGACCTTTTAACCTTAGAGTTCTCTTGGTCTCTGTCATTCCATTGGCTATCTCATTTAATTTCAAGACTTTAAATGCCATCTAAAAGCTGGTGACAATTTCAATTGTATATCCTCATCTTGGACTTCTTCTGACCTTCAGGTTCCTTTGTCCAGCTGCCTTCTTGAGATTTCTACCTTAAAGAGAGAAAGGCATCTCAAAGTTAACACATCCAAATTTGATCTTCCTTCTCAAATCTACTCCTCCACAATCTCCCCCATTGAAGTAAATTCCAGTTGCTTATCCCAAGAAGCTTTATTCCTTATTACTCTCTTTCCTTTATGTCCTATATTCATTTATTTTATATCTTCAAAATACACCTGGAATCTTTCCATTTCACATTACTTCCAGTTTAATACCATGGTTCAAAACTACCTTTGTTTGTTTCTCACTGGGATAACTGCAATAGCCTCCACCTGGTCTCCCTATTTCCTCCCTTACCACTTATACTCTACTCTTCACTTAGCATCCAGAGTGAGCCTTTGAAAATGTTAGTTATGTTTCTCCTCTGCTCAAAATCCTGTGATGGTTCCATTTTTCACTCAGAATGAACTCCAAAGTCCCTATAGTAGCCTATATTGGCCTACAGGATCTGGGCCCTGTTATCTTTCTCAGCTCAGCTTTCCTCTCACCTTCACTCCTGGTATTGTGTTCCTTGCTGCTCCTTGACTACTTCAGGTAAGCTCTTGCCTCAGGATCCTTGCACTTGCATAAAAAAGTTATCAGATTATACAGTAACACGAGTTCTAAGTCTAAATTGTAGGGTTTCCATCATCAACCAGTAGTAGTCATCCACATAACTCATTTCCTTATCTTTAAAAAGTCTTTGCCTGAATGATGTTTCCTCAAGTGTTCATTCTATTTAAAATTTAATACTCCCACCATATTCCCTATTCTCTTTCCCTTCTTTACCTTTCCCCCTAGCACTTAGTACCTTCTTGTATGCTATATAATTTACTTACTTCCTGCTATGGGCTGAATTGTATCCCTGAAAATTTGTATGTTGAAGCCCGAACCCCCACGTGATAGTATTTGGTGATGAGGACTTTGGGAAGTAATTAGGTTTAGCTGAGGTCATGAGGGTGGGGTCCTCATGATGGATTAGACTCCTTACAAGAATAGACACCAAAGAGTCTGATTCTCCCCACCTTCTCTCCTGTTCTCCTGTGTGGGGACACAGTCAGATGGTTGATATCTGCAAGCCAGGAAGAAACTCCTCACTGGGGAAATGAATCAATCAGCACCTCAATCTTGCACTTTCCAACCTTCAGAACTGTGAGAAATAAACTTCTATTGGTTAAGCCACCCAGTCTATGGTATCTTATTCAATATTATGGCAACCTGACCTGACCAACCTGGGGTGACCTGACCAACCTGGGCTTCCCTGATAGCTCAGTTGGTAAGGAATCTGCATTGCAATGCAGGAGACCCCAGTTCGATTCCTGGGTTGGGAACATCCACTGGAAAAGGAATAGGCTACCCACTCCAGTATTCTTGGGCTTCCTTTGTGGCTCAGCTGGTAAAGAATCCACCTGCAATGCGGGAGACCTGGGTTTGATCTCTGGGTTGGGAAGATCCCTTGAAGAAGGGAAAGGCTACCCATTCCAGTATTCTGGCCTGGGGTCTCAAAGAGTCAGACACAACTGAGTGACTTTCACTCATGACCTAAGAGAAACCCCCTCACTAAACAAAACAAACTCAATAGGGTCAAGGAATATTCTCTGATTGTTTACTGTTGCATCATCCATGCCTGGAATAGTTGTGAGCATGTAGTAGATGTTCCATAAATATTTGCTGAGTGAATGAATCAGATGTGGTACTCGTACAGAGGATGACAAGTATATGGTCATACTACAAGGTATACAGTGCTTAAGTCTTACTTTGGAGGTGAAGATAAAGGGTTATTGGGAGCTCAAAGAAGGGAGAAGTCATTCACCTATGGGAAGGGAGTGAGAGCAATCCAGGAGGGCTTAATGAAAGAGATAGCATTTGAGCCAGGACTTGAAGAATGGGTAGTATTTGGGTTTATGGATGTAGAAGGAAGCACATGGAGTTTAGTTAGGCTTATATAGGGTGTGTGAAGTGTGGTGGAAGTGAGAAAAATTAGAAATGAGGTCTTCAGCTAAAACATGAAGATCTCTGAATGCCAGGTTAAAGTTTTTGCCTTTTTTAGGTATGGCATGAAATTGAGTGGATATGAAGGTTACAGAATTGGGTGTAAAAATTTGAGTCATAAATTAGTGATTTTCTCTGTTTTAACTTTCAGGTCTTTACTCAATTGTTTCTTATTTTAAGTTATTTATAGGCTTAAACATATGGTTCCTAACCTACCACAGATAAGAAGAAAACAGGAAAAAAGGGAGGAGATGTTTAATCTGAAAATAGGTACACCCAGGGAGAGAAGGGCTAGATGGTTGCTACAAGGTTGAAGATGGAAACCCTACAATTTATACTTAGAACCTCTGTTATACTGTACAATCTGATAACTTTTTTTGCTTCCACATTTAAATATTCTTTTAATAACTTCTTTCTGATTACAAAAGTAATGCATATTCAACATAAGACATTTGGAGAACAGAACACCACAGAAAAATTCCCTCTGTGTCTACCATCTGGAAACAGCCATTGCTAACTGTGTGGCATCAGTCATGCTCTTTAAGGTCATGCTCTTTCTGCCAAGGTAACATGGCAATAAAAATGTGATAAAGAAAAGATACCTGGATAAAGGTAAGAAAATGATAACGGTGTAGAAAGGGACAAAGAGAAAATAAAAGCCTCTTTCCCTTTACCCTCATCTGTTTCCATAAAGGTAACTATAGCTGTATTTTCAGTTTCATTAACCAATAATTGTATTGTGTACTTGCTAGGTATTTGAGATTTGAGGTACTGAGAGCTTAAAGATGCAGTCTTTACCTTCTAGGACCTCACAGTCTTTCTAAAGGGAGAACATAAATGAGCTGTGAAGAACTGCAGAGTTCAGAAGCGGGGGCAATCACTGCAGGCTGGTAAGGTCAGGAAAAGTTTCCTGAACGAGAAATGACTTGATTGGAGTTTGGAGCTCAGGCAGGTTTCAGTCAGAGAGAGTGGCCCAGGAATATATGGATCTCTCAGAAGAGCTGTGTAGGTTGGATAATGAAAGGGGCCCTTGAGATAACAGATAGAAGTGGAGCCTGGCTGAAACTGAGGCTTCATGGGGTGGGGAAGCAGTTGGAGAAAAGACTGAAGAATAGGGGCTGGGGCAGTTATAAGAGTACTGAAAGACCTAGGAGGCATGTGATGATGACTCAGAACATCACTGAGAGTAGACAGGATGTGTTTGACAGACACTGAAGTGGCACAATTATTAGGAATTGGTGATTGGATAGATATCTTTGGGTAAATAGGAATAGGGAATACAAGCATGACATCCCTGTTTTTGAACATGGGCAACCAGGAAAATGGTGATAACATTTCCTGAAACAGAGAAGTCAGTAGGGAAAGTGTTTGCGGATGTAGTGTGGTGGTCAGAAGTGGAGAAATGAATTTGACTAGCCATATTGTTGAGCCTTTCCTTGAACGTGGGGACTGCTGTCAGTTTCCTTAGCATTACCCACTGAACCTAGAAATGAGCTCTGCATACAATGGGTGCTAAATGAATGTTATTGGTGAAGAAAGGAGTAGAAGCTGGGAGAGCTGAAAACCTTCCCAGTTTGCCTGGGACATCTCCATGGACGTACTTCCAATTGGTAGGAATTGGTAGGTAAGATGATGCCTAGAGATTTCCATAAGTCTGAGTGGAAAGGGGCTGAGAATCCAGAGTACCCTCTGAATTTAATGTCTGAGAGGAAGACTAGAGTTTGCCATCCCAGTTGTCTATTATTTGGTTGGTCTTACTCTCCTCTTTTGCTTCA
Organism: Bos indicus x Bos taurus; assembly: GCF_003369695.1. NCBI lineage: Eukaryota > Metazoa > Chordata > Mammalia > Artiodactyla > Bovidae > Bos > Bos indicus x Bos taurus. The sequence continues at coordinate 81,136,487 of NC_040105.1, read as the reverse complement.
GCTTCCCTTTGAACTCTGATGACCAAGGCCTAGGTATTGCTCCAATTCTCTCATTTCATAATTGCTGGAAGAATTCAGCCAGATAATGCTGCAAGCTAGTTTACCACTTTGCAGTGACTACTTCAACCCTACAACTAGGCAACCTAAGGTTTCTAGGAGCAGATAAAACCTCTATGCAATCTGTCACTGTTTAGTTTTCATTGCCAATGTAATTCTACCAAGTTAATGAATAGCTGGGCTGGAGTTGGGGAAGGGAAGAGACACAGAATGAATGAAGAGAAACTGTCATTTATGGGCAGATTCTGTTCTGCTTCTTAGCAAGACATTGGGTACATGGTGAACTATTGAGGGTAGTTGTCATCATCACCGTCATCATCAAACTAGGCACTTTTACGAAGTGCCTAGTTTCAGGGGTTCTGAGCTAGGCCTACACAGAGAAACACACAGCTCTGGAATTTCACTTTTAGACCATGCATGGTCTAAGACCAGATACTGATGTGAACATGTGCAAGATGGATTTAAATCCTCAATATGGTTTATTGTCACCACCTCTTCTATAGGTTCCTGATTATTTCTGGAGTGAAATCTATAAAGCAGGTATATCCTGTATGTTCAACGATATTATCAGCTCTTTGAAGGCAAAGAACCCAACCTTACAGTTCTGTCTACAGACTTGCTGTACAGAACATATATAGATGCTCAGTATGGATTCATAAATCAACCAGACCTGATGGGTAGACAGAGTACATTTCAAAGGAGTATATTTAACTCCTTTGAACCTCAGTTTCTTCTATAAAATGGAGACAATAATTGTATCACAGACATCACAGGGCTGTTGTGAGGATAGAAAGCCAATGCATATAAATTGATTAGCACACAATTTAGTATTGTCTGCTCAACCGTTAGCTATTAATTTAACAATACGAATTTCTACCTCCCGCGTAGGAGACTGTGGAAAAGGGGTAGCAGCTTTTCATACAAATCTGGATATGCAATTCAGCCTACTGCGGTATACTTGTCAGTTGCCTCTGCATTGGGATTTGAGAGAGAGAAAAAAAAAAGATTCACCCTCTCAGATATCTTCTTTATTTTTCTACCGTTACTCTTGAACAAGGATGCTTTGTTGCGGGTGCGCGTGTGAGTTACTGACTGGGAGTGAAGGATGGAGGCGGAATTTGACTGGGACGAAGGCTGCGACTTAAGTCGCCGAATCAGGCACTTTTTCAGTCTTAATTCAGCAAACATTTGTAGTTAACCTAATCAATGCCAGGTGTCGTCCAGGAGCTAGGAGTCCTGGAACAGACCAGGCTCGCACCCTTCCCCAATTTTTCGAAGGAACGTACGAACGGACCAGAGAAAAACTCTCTGATTAAAGAGCGAGTTCAGCCGAACAAGGAAAGCCGCTTCTAGCTCTAGTGCTCAGGCGCTACGCCCCCGGCGCGCCAGCGCTCTTCCGGGGCGGCACAAGCTCCGCGGCAACCAATGGGCGCGAGGCGCCGGGACCGCGCATGCATCTTGGCGGCTTCTCCGGGAAGTTGCTTCCTAGGTTCTGAGCCCGAACCGGCGGAGATGAAGTAAGGCCTCAATTTTCCTTCGAGGAGGGGTCGGGGGAACTCGTGCCCGGGGGCAGCCCACCGGGGCTGAGGTGGTAGAGCATCTGCGGGGCTGACGGGCGGGAGAGGCGGGGAGTCTAGAAAATTAGTCTTTCGGTTTTGTTCTGTTTTACCTCAGGCCGGGGCGCGCTTACATGTCCGCTTTTCCTTCCGGTTTAGCCCTTTAACTAAAGTGAAGCTGATTAATGAGCTGAATGAGCGTGAAGTCCAACTGGGGGTGCCGGAGAAGGTGTCTTGGCACAACGAGTACAAGGACAGCGCTTGGATCTTCCTGGGTGAGGCCCACGTAGGCTCTCGTAGGGCTCCTCCTTCTCTCTTGCCCTGCTTCCTAACATTTCAGCGTTCCCGCCTTTCATTCCTCCCGACATTCACCACCCACATTTATTCCCTTCCGCTGTCTCTCTGTAAATACGTTTTCCTTGTCTGTTTTCTCCCCATTTCTAGTTTGCTCTCTCTGCCAAGTCAGTGCTCATAATAGGTACTGCCGGCCGTTCACTGTGCTGAGAATCGTGCCACTTGGTTTCTCGGAGACCGTTATTATCATCCCCCTGTATCTCCCCATTTATACAACTAAAGAAACAGGTGCAGAGAAGTTAATGACTTAAGGTCACATAGCTTAGGAATTGGAACACCCAGAACTATGGCACTCGAGAACTCATGGTCTTAGCCCCTATCTCATATTACTGCCAACTCCCTTCTCGCCTCATTCTCTTTCCCTCAGAGTTTATTTTCCTCATCTAATTATCTCCTGCCTTCTATCCTCGGCCGTATCACAATCTCTATATTCACTTTGTGTCATATGCGGTAATTTGACAATTTATTCAAAGAGGTTATGGCACCAGACATTGTGTTAAGCATTTTATTTTCATTTATTTAACTATTATAACAATTCTGTGAAGTTAGAACTGTAATATCCCCATTCCGTTCATGAGGAAGGAAACATTTGCAGGGAAATTTATTTCCTATGAAATGTTTAACAATTGACTTTATAATCCTTAGTCTTTGTGAGGTGGGGTTAATATTTGCATATTTAAACTGATTTTGGACCTTAGCTGTGAGTTTGCAGATAGAGAGCACATGAGTTCAAGATATGTTTTTGGAAGCCAAGTTTTGTGCTGGAAACTATCTGCTTTGTCCAGAAGATTTTGGGTGTGAGGGGGGTTAGTTTGGTTAGGGGTGACCCCAGCTTTTCCACTCAAAGTTAATCACTCCTTTTTCTGTATTACTGCTGCATTTTCTACGTGCTTCTGTCATTGCATTAGACTAGGTTCTTTGAGGGAAGGCCCTGTTGCTTATTCTGATTTGCATCCCAGTGCCTGGCCTAGTGCATGCATCGTACATAGTAGACACTTGTTAAGTGTTTGCTGAACTGAAATGTGTTTTTCTTTTCAAGGGGGACTTCCTTATGAACTGACTGAAGGGGACATCATTTGTGTGTTCTCACAGTAAGTCACCTTTTTTTTCTTCTTTTCAGTAAGTCACTTTTTTATTTCTTAGCTTCTAGGTCATCAGAGTAGTTTGCTTCCATAATGTATTTTATGGCATCACAAAAGCCCATTTATTTTAACTCTAGACTGACTGGCCTCCCTGCATGGGGAGGCCTGAAGCTTCTGTTCTGGTCTAGATCAGTCCCAGGACATGGTTCTGGAACTCTCCAATGTGCCAAATCCAAGAAGTTGGTTGATATAGGAGCCTGTCTTGGAGATTCTGGTCTATTTTTATTGTCTTTTCACTGAAGCCTACACTGGAACAGACTGGAACTCCTAGGAAGGTACTCTGTTGGCCCATTTCCTCGGGCTCCTATAATCTAGGGGTAACTCATGATCATGGGGCCATTCTGGGCCCACACCTGTGTGGCACTGTAGGATTAGGGCAAAGCACAGAGAAACTGGGAAAAAAGCAAAAGTTTTAGGCAGTAGTTTTTTTCGTTGTTGTTTCTAGTTGAGTGTAAGGTTAGTGAGCAGAGCCAGTCTCTTTAACTGGAGACTGAGAATCACAGGCTGATGAGGGATAAGAATGAATAGGAGAATCTTATATTCTTCATTCTGCTACGGGATGATAGCAGCAGCACTAGGTGGGAGAGAGTCTTGGCAGCTCACATTAGTAGTGGCAGCTGGTAGGAGAGGGTTTGGGTACAACCGCAAAGCTACACAGAGTAGTTAGTCCATAGGTGCCAGAAGGCCTTGGCAGCTCAGAGCAGCAGAGAGCCATGACCCCTGGACTGTGGAGTCCTCAGGCAGAGAACCATGATAAAAGAGGTTGGGCAAGCAGACAGTGGCTAGCACACCCTGGCAGAGGCATTGCCATGGCAGGGAATGGTTGGACCATCCAGTGGGCAGAGGTCCCTGGCTGATTGGTTGGGCCATATATAGGACAGAAAGCCATGTAAAAGAAATTGGGCAAGAAAAAGGCCATGGTAGAGGGCCCTGACAGGGCCTGAGGCTGCTTTTTCCAACTCTTGGGTATTGGGAAGTTCACAGTAGGTACAGCCTATAACTTCCACACCTTTGTGGTAGCTCTGCCTTGTTCAGTCTTCCACCTGGGAGCTGTTTTTGTCTTATTTTCATTGAGTGATGATCACTAGTGTGTGTGTTTATTCCAGTTCTCTGTTTTGGCTCCACACATTGCTCTCCATGAAGATTGCCTGTGTCACTGATAACAGTGGCTTTCAAAAAAATATTTTTTCTGATCATCAGAATAATGTATAGTTGTGTAGAACATTTGGGAAAAAGAAAAAAGTACGAAGAATGAAATAATGTTCTTTAAGGAAAAAATGTTAACATCTTTATGTATTTATTGTCTTCTTTTCAATGTTGGGCATTATTTCCAATATTTTGCTGTTATGAATTATACTGCAGTGTACATTGTGATATATACATCTTTGTATGCCTCCCTGATGGTTTCCTTCATGAAATTAATTTTTCAGTTCAGTTCATTCGCTCAGTTGTGTCCGACTCTTTGCGACCCCATGAATTGCAGCACGCCTGGCCTCCCTGTCCATCACCAACTCCTGGAGTTCACTCAAACTCACGTCCATCGAGTCGGTGATGCCATCCAGCCATCTCATCCTCTGTCGTCCCCTTCTTCTCCTGCCCCCAATCCCTCCCAGCATCAGAGTCTTTTCCAATGAGTCAACTCTTCGCATGAGGTGGCCACACTACTGGAGTTTCAGCTTTAGCATCATTCCTTCCAAAGAACACCCACGGCTGATCTCCTTCAGAATGGAGTGGTTGGATCTCCTTGCAGTTCAAGGGACTCTCAAGAGTCTTCTCCAATACCACAGTTCAAAAGTAAACATTGTCAAATTACTCTCGGAAAAGGTTGTATTGGTTTTCACTCTGACTGGAATGCTCATTTTCCTGAATCCTAATCAGTAATGGTTATTTTAAGAAAATATTGCCATATGACTTCTCATTATTATTTTACTTTGCCTTTATTTCATCATCAGGGAGGTTGAACATCTCTTCATAGATTTATAGGCCCTTATTCTTTTTCTTTGTAAATTGTCTATTAAGATCATTTGCCTATTTTTTCCCTGTTAATGTGTTCGTCATTTTCTTACTGATTTTACAAGAGCCCTTCATGTATTAAGCGTATTAACTTACTGCTTTTAACACTTTATCATGTATTGTATTGCTGTGGACTTATCTTTTTAATTTGATGTGTTATACTACATTGCCATTATTATTACTTCTTGATGCTCAAACTGTCCCAGTTTGGTCTGTAGTTATGCTGTCAAGCCAGCTCCTGTATTCTTTTTTCTTTTACTTTTTATTTTGAAATACTTGAAATAATTTCTGGATTAAAACAGGAAAGTTATGAAATAGAATGAAGGATACCTATATCCCTTTTACTCAGAGTCCCCAGATGTTAGCATTTTATCACATTTGCTTTATTATTTCTCTCCACCTATATGCATATTATTTTTTTTTTTCTGAACCACTTGGGGGTCAATTGCAGACATGATGCACATTTACCCCTAAGTTCTTCAGTGTGTATTTCCCAAAATACTGGGACATTTAACTTCAGGATAGTGATCAAATTCAGGAAATCAACACTGTTACACTGTTATCTAATCTATAGACTTTATTTGACTTCCAGTTGTCCTGATAATGTCCTTTATAGCAAAAGAAAAAAAAAATGGCTTTCTAGCCTTAATCTGTGATGTAAATTGCAGACGTTTTCTCATAGTTTGTCATTTGACTTTGTTTATTGTGATTTTTTTTCTTTGCAAAATTATTATTTTTAAATTTTTATGCGTTCATTTATTCATATGTTTAAATGATCTTATGGTAACATTGACTTTTTAGGGGATGTACAGTCCTATGAGGTTTTTTTAATACTTGAATAGATTTGTGTAATCACCCTCACAATTAGGATGAAGGACAATTCCATCATCCCCCAAACTCCCTCATGCTGTCCCTGTATAGTCTGTCCTCCATTGCTGGAGAAGGCAATGGCACCCCACTCCAGTACTCTTGCCTGGAGAATCCCATGGATGGAGGAGCCTGGTAGGCTGCAGTCCATGGGGTCACTGAGAGTCAGACACGACTGAGCGATTTCACTTTCACTTTTTGCTTTCATGCACTGGAGAAGGAAATGGCAACCCACTCCAGTGTTCTTGTCTGGAGAATCCCAGGGACGGCAGAGCCTGGTGGGCTGCCGTCTATGGGGTCGCACAGAGTTGGACACGACTGAAGCAACTTAGCAGCAGCAGCAGCAGCAATGGTCAAATTTATAAGTCTTTTATTGCTTCTGGATTTGAGTCATAATTAGAAAGTATTGCTCCCCACCCATCCACGTTCTCTTCTAATACTTGTATGGTTTCAATTTTATGCATTGAAGTCTCTGATCCATTTAGATTTATTCTGATGTGTAGTGTGAGATATGGACCCAATTTCATATTTTTTCAAATGGCTATCTAGTTGTCCCAACAGCATTTATTTAAAACTCCATATTTTCCCCCGGCAAATTGGAGTGTCACCCTTATACAGAAGTATTAACTTGGGAGGTGATTTTGATATTTTTATAATGTTGAGTCATCTTATGCAAGAAGAAGAAGTATCTTTATTGAAACTGTGTTTGTGTCTTTCAGTAGTTTTTAAGAGTTTTCTTTGCATAGACCTTGTACATTGCTTGTTAAATTTATTTCTAAGTATTTTACCTTTTTGTTGTTGCTGTTACAAATGGGGCTCCTCTTTCCTTATATCTTATTATTATTGTTTGTAAGAGGGTGGTTTATTTTTGTTGTCTTTATATCCTGTTATCCTACAGATTTGTTATATTGTTTGTTTTTATCATTGTTTATCATTGCTTCTCTTGGGTTTTCTATATATATCATCATATATAATCTTCATACAGAGATAGCTTTACTTTTTCATTTTTTAATTTTTAAAATTAAGAGTATAGTTGATTTACAGTGTTGTATTAGTTTCTACTGTGCAGCAAAATGAGTCAGTTATACATACACATGTATTTACTCTTTTTCTGTATCTGTTTTCTCCTGTCTAATTGCATGGGCCAATACCTACAATATTAAATAGTGTTAAATAGCTAAATACCATAGTTGAATCATTTCTAGTGTTTTCTTTTAAGTAAGATGCTAGATTTTGGGCTGAGATATATGTATGTGATCATGCTATAATATTTCCATCAGTTACTGTTGTATTTTTCTGACTGTAGTTTTAAATCTATGAAGCTTTAACTTTTCTGGAATTAATTTTTATATAGTGAGTAAGGTAGAATTTTTTTCTGTTTTCTTTTTCATTAAATTATGTCTTTATTAACTTCCACCTACCTTTCTTAGATTTACTCTCCCCCCCAGCTCCCCAGTGGCTTGTGCGATCTTAGTTCCCTGACCAGGGTTTGAACCTGGACCCTGGCAGTGAAAGTACCAAGTCCTGACCACTGTGACTGCCAGGGAATTCCCCTTTCCTTTTTAACAATAAAATTCTTTAATGTTACAGATTTTCCTGAGTGTGGTTTTAGCCACATCCTGTAAGTTTTGGTGGGGTTCCCTAGTAGCTCAGATGGTAAAACATCTGCCTGCAATGCAGGAGACCTGAGTTCGATCCCTGGTTCAGGAAGATCCCCTGGAGAAGGAAATGGCAACCCACCCCAGTATTCTTGCCTGGATAATTCCATGGACAGAGGAGCCTGGTGGACTATAGTGCACGGGGTCACAAAGAGTTGGACAAGACTGAGTGACTAACACACACAGACACTAAGTTTTGGTATATATTCCCATTTTTGTTGTTTTCTAAATAGTCTACCATGATTATTTTATTTCACTTTCTCTTTCATCCAGTAGTTAGCCTGGAGAATAGGTTTCAAGTTCTAGTTAGGGCATTTTTTGTTTTGAAATTATTGTTCCCAGCTGTTTCACATTATGATTGGAAAACATGGTCTGTGCTGTTTTTGGAGATGATTGAGGTTTACTTTGAGATCTAGTCTAGAGTCAGTTTTTTTTTTTTTTTACTTTATTTTAATTAGGGGCTAATTACTTTATAATATCGTATTGGTTTTGCCATACATCAACATGAATCTGCCACGGGTGTACACGTGTTCCCAATCCTGAACCCCCTCCCACCTCCCTCCCCATACCATCCCTCTGGGTCATCCTAGTGCGCCAGCCCCAAGCATCCTGTATCGTGCATCAAACCTGGACTGGCGATTTCATTTCTTATATGATATTATACATGTTTCAATGCCTTTCTCCCAACTCATCCCCCCCCACCCCCACAGAGTCCAAAAGACTATTGTATACATCTGTGTCTCTTTTGCTGTTTCGCATACAGGGTTATCATTACCATTAATATGTTGTTTCATGGATTCTTGAGAAGCAACTCTTTTTGTACAATCAAATATATCTGTATATCTACTAGTCTGATGTTAATATTTTTAACAATGTAATTGTTATATTATTAAGTATATGTTTGTTTGTAGTTATATAATTTTATATTAATTCCTCTGACTTATTTTTCTCAATTTTATGTGTTGTGAACTCAAAGTGGTGTGTTAAAATCTCTAATAACTTTGACTCTTAGTTGGTCTGTATTTTTAATTAAAATTTTGGATGTGTTGATTTATGTATAAAATTTCATGACTTATGTATTAGGACCTTTTTCTGTGGAAAAGAGCCCTCTTAGTCACATTTAAATGTTTGTTTTTGGTTGGCCTTGAATTCATCTTTGATCTTAATATTTTTTAAATTAGGTGTTCTTGATATATCTTTTTCTAACTTTTAATTTTTAACCTTTCTTTGTCATCTTGTTCTCAGTGTGTCTCCTGTACAGATTATATTATTTGAATTTTGTTTTGTCATCCAATCTGAAAGTTTTTACATTTTAAATCAATAGTGTCTTACTCTTTTATAAATTAAATAGATACGGAGAGATTGTTAACATTAATCTGGTATGGGACAAGAAGACTGGGAAATCCAAAGGATTCTGTTTCCTCTGCTATGAAGACCAGAGGAGCACAGTTCTGGCTGTTGACAATTTTAATGGAATCAAGGTGAGTATGCTTACTGAGCAGAACGTTTCCATTGTGTAGGGTCTCAGTTTCATTTCCCAGCTGATGACTACAGGCTCAAGGGCAGTACTGATCAGCTGGGTTGCAGAGGTGTGGGGACATACTGACTGGGAAATGACCCCAGGAAATAGTTCTGTTGGCTCATGACCCTGTCAACATGTGTTTCTTTTCCCCATCTCTTAGCAAGCTATATCCTCAGGAGCATAGGTACCATGACCCCCCACTCCCCTTCATCTTGCACCCAACCAGGCATCTGTTTTTTACCTTTTCTTCCTCACACTCCACTCTCATTCCTGCTATATTGGAGAGCAAAGAGACTAGCAAACACTGCTGTTTAATCCTGTCCTGTATCAGGGAATTTGGGGTTCTATCATGCTTTCATGGCTGAGGACGTAGCCATGTATGTCTCTCACATGTCTCCATTGACTTAGCAGTACTGGGCCCTGAAAATTCTCTAGTTAAAATCTGATGACTAATTCTATGAAAGTAACTCATTCTGAAGTTTTCTGTCCTCTATTCTCTCTCCTCCACCCTTGTAAGTGAGACGGTGAGTGATAACATGAGAGTGAGACATGAAAAGGGGATGGGGCAAGTCAGGGTTATTTATGCTCCACATGCTCCCTGTGCTCATTTAGGAAAAGCACTGCCATTGAATGAGCATTGTCACAGGTTGGAGGGGTGACTCTTGACTTGGATAATTTGTCACTGATTGCACCAGCAGTGAAAGGAAGTCACCATAAAAGGTGACTTTATTCCACCTTTTATGGTGGAATGGCATAGGTGAAAGTACTCAGGCTTAGGGGTAAGAGTAAAAACTTGCTCTTGAATGGAACAGTAAAAGCCAGACATTTCACATTTCTGATGGAATTGCCTATAGAATAAGACTGTATCTGCCTGAATGTTTTCAAGTGAGGGTTTAATTTTTTGTTGTCCACCTGGAGAGTTGTGATTCGAAGTGATAGTATCAGCATGAGTCAGTGGTTCCAGTATGGTCGGGGTGGAGCAAGGAGTGAGGGCTTAAGAGAAAAGAAAGTAGTCCTTTCTAGATTCCTTATCCCCTCCCAGCTATTGTTCTGCTTTGGCCTCATCCAGTTGTGTTGAGAAAGCAGCTGTAGCATTGAGCTGAATTTTAGGAATTCCCTTTAGCTTCCAGGCTTTTTAATAGTGTGTTTCACTGTAAATTAATGTTACAGGTGGAAGGTAATTCATGTTTGTGCATCTAAACTCTTGCAGTTTTCCATGCTGCTTATGCTTTGGGGCAGTACTTCGCAGGGTCTTTTCACTTCATGGCACACTAATAACATGGAGATATTTATATAGAACTCTGGGATAAACTGATGAGGCTCCCAGGATCTCCAGCTGCCCCAGGCTCTACCTGACTGCCCCCCAGGGTTGAGCGAATGTGTAGGGATGTGTGCTGTGACACATCAGTTGAGCAGGTCTGCTTTTGAGATTTTCTGAGAAACAATTAGCAAGAGGGTAATGGGAATGGTTCAAACCATGGATTTCTGCAGCTGGATTTAAATAGAAGGCTGTGTTTGGTAGCAAATAGTTAGCTATCTGCTAAAGCATTGCCTGTCTGTCTTAGATCAAAGGAAGAACTATCCGAGTGGATCATGTATCTAACTATCGACTTCCTGAGGACTCAGAAGAAATGGATGAGGTGACCAGAGAGCTGCAGGAGAGGGGCTGTGGGACTCATACTCCTCCACCAAGTTCATCTGAGGGCTCTGAAGATGACAAACCCACCAAAAAACACAAAAAAGGTAAATGGTTAAGGCCTATGAGAAGATTCTGGGTAGGCTTAATGTTTGCTCTTCTTAGCCTTCACTGAGAGTTGGTAGTCAGTTCTCAAGTGTGAAGGGGCAGGTGTGGGGAACCTTACTTTAACTGGGAAAGAAGTATCAGCAGAAGACTAAGGCTGTGGGCTAAATTCTGGCCACCAAAATGCATATGTTGAAGTCCTAACCCTCTGGTACCTAACAATGTGACTGTTTGGAGGTAGGGTCTTTAGAGAGAGAATTAAAAACTGGAGTTGCCTTATACAGCAACCTGATATATTAGGGGTGACAGACATCCAGCTTGGATTCTTGGAGGCACTTTTCTAGAAGTAGAGACTGAGTGTTTCACGCTGCTGCCAAGCATGCTTTCCTTTTGTATATCCTCCATCTTTTCCATCTTCTTTTTTTTATTGATTGTGCCCCTCTTTTCCTCCAGACAAAAAGGAAAAAAAGAAAAAAAAGAAAGACAAAGAGAAGACTGGCCAGGAGGTACAGGCAGAGCAGCCAGCCTCCTCTTCATTGCCCAGAAGCAAGATGATAAAGGAAAAGGATGACCCTGGCTCCAAAAATCACAGTGGCAAGCACTCAGAGAAGGCAGAGAAGGGTCAGAAGTCAGAGTCCAGGGAGGTGCGGAAGTCCCACCCCAGTTCTCCTGAGGTCAGGATGACCTGCCATGGTGGAACGGAGGACCGAGAGAAGGAGCCAAGAAAGGAGAAGTCCAAGCACGAACACAAGTCATCAAGCAGGAGGGAAGAGAGAGAAGACAGGCACAGGGAGAGAGACAGGGGTCGAAGCTCAGACATACATTCCAGACGGCATGACAGGCGCTCTGAGGGGCGTACTCACAGGAGTAGAAGTAGGAGTCGAGATAAATCCCACCGGCACAAAAGGTCCCGGCATTCCCGGGACCGGGAGTCCTCTAATCCCAGGGAGCACAGGCATCAGTGATGCCACAGCCTGTTCAGCTATTCAGCACGGTAGAATTAAAAATGAGCTGTATTTTTCAAATACAATGAAATTCAGTTATTCTTTTACTATATTTACATGTAAAGTCTCTGAGAATGAATTCTTTTGATCCCTTGAGTATAATCATCATCAAGAGAGCTGTAGTTTTTAACAGCTAAATGTCCTGGATTTTTGAGCAGAATCCATTGTCCCTGGGAATATACTTGGTACTTTTGCTGCTTACCAGAGCATGTACCTAACTAAATCTGGGTTTATAAATATGGCCATTGAATTCATGACCCCAATTTATGATGAAATGGGCAGAAAGGGGAAATACCAGACAGTTCTAGAATTCCAGTCTTTGTGCTACATGTTAAGAACCTTTCCAGTTGGCAGCTATAACTACTGAGCAGAGAAGTGTGGCTTAATTAGGTTCAGACAGGTTGCTATGAATGTGATAAGGATTCTTAACATCAGCCTGCTCCTTCCTTAATTTTGCCTATCTGCCCCCTGTTTTTTGAAATTGTAGACATCTTTTTTTCAATTTTGCTGTTTTTGTTTTGGTTGATATGTCTACATTTTTTTCCTTATAACTTACTTATTTTATTGAGAAGAAATTCACATGGAATTAACCATTAAAAAATTATTTATTTTTTAATTTAAGGATAATTGTTTTACAGAATTCTGTTTTCTGTCAAACATCAGCATGAATCAGCCATAGGTGTACATATGTCCCCTCCCTCATGAGCCTCCCATCTCCCTCCCCATCCCAACCCTCTAGGCTGATACAGAGCCCCTGTTTGAGTTCTCTGAGACATAACAGTAAATTCCCATTGGCTATCTATTTTACATATGTTATTGAAAGTTTCCATGTTACTCTCCATACCTCTCACCCTCTCCTCCCCTCTTGCTGTGTCCATAAGTCTGTTTTCTATGTTTCTCCATGTCTGCCTTGCAAATTCATCAGTACCATCTTTCTAGATTCTGTATATATGTGTTAGTATACGATATTTATCTTGAAATTAACCATTTTAAAGGGAACATTCAGTGCAGTTTGGTACACTGACAGTGTTATAAAACTACCAACCTTATCTAGTTCCAAAATATTTTCATCACCCCAAAATGAAACCCTGTATACCCATTAAGCAGCTCCTCCGCATCCCCTCCTCCTCCTTGTCCCTGGAAACTACCAATCTGCTTTCAGTTCCTGTAGATTTACCTATTCTGGACATTTCATGTAAGTGGAATTGTACATGTGGCCTTTTGTGTTTGGTGCCTTTCACTTAGTGTAATATTTTTGAGATGCATCCATATTGTATCTGAAAATATTACTCAGTCGTGTCCAACTCTTTGTGATCCCATGGACTGTAGCCTTCCAGGCTCCTCTGTCCATGGAATTCTCCAGGCAAGAATATTGGAGTGGGTAGCCATTCCCTTCTCCAGACACCTCATTCGTTTTTATGGATAATGTCCCATTGTATGGATATTCCATGTTTTGTTTGCCACTCCTGAATGGATAGACATGTGGGTTGTTTCCATCTTTTGGCTAGCCAGGTATACCATCCTGCTTCTGTGCTTAGTCTTCTTTTCGAGTAGCTAGTCTTAGTGAGGTGGGAACACTTTGTCAGCTCCATTGCATATCTGTCTGGTCTGCTGGGTAGTTCTTTCTCATTTTGAGATTCTTATTTATTTTATTCTACTTATTTATTTAATCAATCCTTTATGAATTTGATAGGAACAGTCAACAAAACCTTAATACCTCTGCCGAATTATTAAAATGGAATTTCTGACACTGTGAAACAGAGAACTAGAGCTTTAATAGTGAATGTGCTAAGTTAAAGTAACCGGTATGTTTGTATGGGTCCTAGATGAGATGTGCACCTAGATTGGTGGTTGGGATGTCCATGAAGGAGAGTGGGGAGGGAGCTGGCGGAGATTGGGAAAGCTGTCAGATTGATGTATGTCTAACTTCTGGAGAAGAAAGGGAGAGAAAGAAGGAAGTTGCATAGGAAAAGTGGAGTTCTAAGACTATTTCAGCAAGACCAGTGGTGAGCCCTTGATCAAGAGTCACCTGTCAGAGGAGTCACAGTAAATGAGCCTTGGTAAACAGGCATCCTTGCTGCTGGACCTCTGTCAGCCATCGTGACCACTCTGCTCGTGTCCATCATGCCAGTTGTGTAGTAACTAAAGAAGGCCCCTGCACCTGGCTGAGTCATTGTGTCTGCCGGTGGTTCAGTGCCTCTTCCATAACAGATGTTTTCTGGTGGTGGTTAACATATGATGCAGAAATCTTCACACTTTGCATGCTCCCATGTGTCAGTCCACAGCCTTTGCATCAGATCACCTTGTCTCTGATCTTCCAGCCCTTTTCCTTCCAGGCTTCCAATTTGGACGGTCAAGCCATTGGCCACTTCCAGGAGTCTTACGTATTCAATAAATGGTCTCACTTTGGGCCACTTTTTCCACACCAAATCAAGTGCCCTGCTTGTTCTATCCACTGGAATAATGTTCCTTCTCCCCCGTGAACATATCTGCTGTTATATAGATAGCACCCATCTTCATTTTGTACTTAGATATTGAGTACTGGCCCATCTGTAAACCAGGCTCAAGCTGTTTCCTCCTTCAGCTAGTCATACAGGAATCCCCATAAGGCCATAGGTGCAGAGTTACCATAGAGCCTTCCACTGTCTGCATCATTCAGGTGTTTAACAGCAGCACTGATCTACTGCATCTCCATGGAATATGTAATGTATCAATTAGGGTGTTTTCAGAGAAACAGGGTATACATATATGTATGTATATATATATATAACTCTACATATGCCATATATATCTTGCATCCAGTATTCAAATGTCTGGCTATTCTTGCCCCAGTGTACATACACCCAAATGAGTGGCTTTAGGTCCCTTTACTAGGCAGTGCTGGGATAAGCATTACATGGCATTGTCCGTCCTTCTAGGGGCCCAGTTACCTCTTCTAGATCTGAGGATGGGCTAATGTCTGGAAATTGAGCAAGTAATTTGGACTTTTTATTGGGGAGAACCTCCCTCGGCCCCCTGTTTCTCCACTTTTGCCTTTTTCAGCTTGTATATCTTGAGTGATAGCCCTTGGTGGCTCTCTGTATTGCTTCTAAGGACACCATGGCCCATTTGTGCCGTTTCCATGAGTCCATGTGGGTGAAGCCCGCTTGGCTGCCCTTCTGACCTTGAGGTTCACTTTAGTATTTGTGTCTTCCTGGCTTCTGGTGGATAAGCACCGCTCAGTTCAGTTCAATTACTCAGTCATGTCTGACTCTTTGCAACCCCGTGGACTGAAGCACACCAGGCTTCCCTGTCTATCACCAACTGGAGCTTGCTCAAACTCATGTCCATTGAGTCAGTGATGCCATCCAACCATCTCATCCTGTTTGCCCCCTTCTCCTCCCACCGTCAGTCTTTCCCAGCATCAAGGGACTTTTCTAATGAGTCAGCTCTTTGCATCAGGTGGCCACAGTATTGGAGCCTCAGCTTCAGCATCAGTCCTTCCAATACTATTCAGAATTGGTTTCCTTTAGGATTGACTGGTTTGATCTCCTTGCAGTCCAGGGGACTCTCAAGAGTCTTCTCCACCACCACAGTTCAAAAGTATCAATTCTTCAGCACTTCCTAGGTTTTTATTACTGTGGGATCCCAGTTCTGTGATGATCTCTTACTGCCATCCCTGGCCTGCAGAGGAGGCCACCTCTGAACCTAATAACACTGGTGCCCCTTTCACCAGTGTGTGCCTCGGTGAGTGGGATATCCTCTGGACCCTGTATGGAATACTACCCTCTGGTGAGGTTTCTTACCTCATGTAATCTCTCCAGGATACCTACTCCCCTTGGCCTCTTCATTCCTTCCTTGGTCCTTTGCCAGGACAGCTCAGGTGTTTTGACTTTGCTTAGTGGTGGCTAGCACTTTCTCCAGTCCTCTGTGAGCCACCTCAGTGGAAGCTGCTCACCCCGTGCAGTTCTTGCCTGGGGGTTAAATTCTGTATGTATGTGTCTGTGTGTGCTCAGTCGCGTCTGAGTCTGCAACCCTATAGACTGTAGCCAGCCAGGCTCCTCTGACAGTGGGCTTCTCCAGGCAAGAATACTGGAGTGGGTTGCTGTGCCCTCCTCCAGGGGATCTTCCCCACCCAGGGATCAAACCTGCATCTTCTATGTCTCCTGCATTGCAGCCGGATTCTTTCACCACTGAGCCACTTGGGAAGCCCTCTAAATCCTATATGCTGAGTTCTAAGTCTGAATTCTTGCTTTTCTGATTCTTGATACAGCACCCTTGAAAACCAAACCCAGTGTTCCCATGGCTCCTGTCAGTATTTGCCAGTTAATTCTTGCAGCTTTTTGGTAGGCCTAGCACTTCCCTAGCCAGGTAATGCTGGAATTTAATCCTAGATAGCAGTTTGGTAACCAGGAAAGAGGCTGGACACAGCTCCTGGTGGGGTGGGAGAGGGGGGCACTGCGTGACTGGTGAGAGGAGCAACCTCTAGCATCTTCCCGCACAGGGTGTGCAAGCCCTTGTTTGGAAAGAATGGCCCCCTTTGCATACTGAGAGCTGGGTGGGGGTGTCTCCAGAGCCATCACCTTCAGGAGAATCTAACCAGATGTTTCTACCCCACGTTTCAGGGTCCCAAGGATTTTTCCAACCACATGAAGTCATGTGGCCCTGACTGCAGCAAAGCTGACCTGCCATATGTTAAAATATTGAGTATTTAATATCCCTGGAGTTCTGCAACTCTTACGGCTTCTTTATTGCTCTGCTGCATCCACTCCTCCACTGTAGGAACTGAGGGCCTCTTTGAAAGCTCGCTGGAGGCCCTCTGGCTCTCACACATACTCTTTACTTATTAACAATCATCCATTTCTCATTACCCTGCTGCAGGGCATCAGTACACTTAACAGTTTCCAGCCATTTCCACTGTCTTTGTAGGCCTTCCTTATTCCTCTATTTTTGAAAGTCTGAATCACCACATCTGGCATCCTGTTTTCTCAGTTTTCCCACATCATCTCCAGAGAAATCTGTAGCAGTTGGGTCCTCAAGGCCTGGGACTATCCGTGCCCCACATCCCCTCAGGACAGTGTCCATTCTGCCCACTAGGCAGTGACTGAAGCAGTCCCAGGCCCTATCTTACACAGCCTGTTCTCTTGGACCACTGCTGGCACCATTTGTGATAATCAGGGTTCTCTGAGAAGCAGGGGCCAAGAAGGGATTAAACACATAAGAGATTTATCAGGGTAAAGGCCTATCAGGGAGAATGGGGAGGGAGTCAGGGGAGAGCTGTGGTACTAGATGCAGGTCTCTAACCCCAGTGGAGAGATGGAAGGAAGGAAGGGTGGAGAGGAAAATTCTTAACCATGTGGTGCAATTCTAAGGACATTTTGTGAAGCAAATGCGTCTTTCAGGATAGGCAGTCCACCATGGGCCCTGAGCATCTGCACATTCTTGCTGAGGTTCTTGAAAGCACAGTTTACCTGCTTCTTGATGCTGAACCATTTCTGTAGGGCAAAGTGACCATAGTATGACTACTGTTTAACCACTCGCTTCCCAGGGGAAGGAGCACTGGTTTGTTTGTTCATTGCTCAGAAGGTCCTGGGCCCTTGACCCTGGGTTCCTCGGCAGTGATGCAACCTGCCACATAGGTAGCATGTCTCTGAGCCCATTGCATTGCCCTTGGGGGACTGGCAGAACTCCACTGATACCCATGCTGTTTGCTGATAAAGTATTATTATCTTGTTCTGCTCCATGAAGTCTGTCTAGTTTGCATCTGTAACGTGGGATCAGGTTGACCTGCCATCCTTTGTGAGGATGGGTTTCTTCCCTGACAGCATCCCTGCCCAGTCACCTGTGGGGGAAGTCCTGTGTCTTGCAGGATTAACCAATCTTAGCATCTGTGCTACACTTTGCCATTTGCTGAGAGTAGCCCATGGGAAATTTGGCCTTGGTGAAAATGCAGCGGTGATGGAAAGTGCAGCAGCATTGCATTTCAGAGCTCAATAGCTGTGGCAGTCAGTCACTTATGCTCCCTAGAGCAGAGATCTGAGAGGTGCAAATACACCTTGCACTATGCCCAGCTGAGAACAACCAGCTAGCTATTGGTTTTAGTTGATCTTTGACAACAACAAATGTTTACTGGTTCCTTTCATGGGTTCAACTCACAGAAGAGTTACAATTCATTGGTGGACAAACTCGGAGTGACCTCAAAGCTGAATAGCCAGTGAATAAAGTGCTCATTGACAACAAATTTTTACTTCTTGGCATATCAGTATTTCTTTCATGTGGCCTAATTAACACCCTAGTCTGTCTCTTTGCCTCCTCTAACCTACTGGAATGTGTACCTCATAAGTATCTATCATGGCAGTTTATGGACTCAGTGAATCCTAAATTGGAAGTGATCCTTATCTAGTACAGGAGATGTTCTGTAAACATGTTTTGAAGCTTTTTGAAAGGAATAGCCTGGTCATTGTCTAAATGGTAGTCTAGTGAAGTATAAAGTGCTGTGCACTATGCTGTTGAGACCAAACAATAAAATCAAACATTTGCTGTTTCATCTGAAAAGGTAAGCTTAGAAGACATGTTTGGGTATGACTATTTGCACTGAAAGGATTTAACCTAGTATCTTTCCTTTACTAAATAGGTGGCCCCTGATTTCTCCAAGTGTTACTGGGAACTCCATCATAAAATGAATGATAAGAACAGGTCATTTTTCCCAGTTGGAAATAATGATTATATCTGTGATAAGCATTTGTTATTCTTTAAGTATGGGCTTCCCTGGTGGCTCAGTGGTAAAGAGTCCGCCTGCAGTGTAAGAGGTGCAAGTTTGATCCCTGTCTCAGGAAGATCCCCTGGATGAGGGCATGGAAACACACTCCTGTATTCTTGCCTAGAGAATTCCATGGATAGAGGAGCCTAGCAGGCTACAGTCCATTGGGTTGTAAAGACTTGGACACAAATTAAGCAACTTAGCATGCATGCAAACTAAGTATGACCAATAGTGTGTCATCAAAGACACATTGGTCCCTAGATAAATCATTAAAAATTATAAAGCTATTGAAACTGATTAGGAAAACATTATAAATAAATACATAAGAAAGCTGAAAAAAATAAAATAAAATAAAAATACTGAAATTATGTGCTGGGTCCTAAAAAGGGGCAAAATCATATAATACAAGTTACTCTAAAATATATGCTTATCACCTAGCTATATAGCTATTGTATATTTAATCTAATGCCAATATACTTTCTATAATGAACATCGGTAAAAAATTTGGTTACCTTTTGCCAACTTAGAATTTAGAAGAGCACCTTGGGGTTAATTTTTTTTTTACATTTTTTTTTTTTAACTTTACAATATTGTATTGGGTTTGCCCTATATCAACATGAATCCACCACAGGTATACACGTGTTCCCCATCCTGAACCCTCCTCCCTCCCCATACCATCCCTCTGGATCATCCCAGTGCACCAGCCCCAAGCATCCAGTATCGTGCATCGAACCTGGACTAGCGACTCGTTTCATATATGATATTATACATGTTTCAATGTCATTCTCCCAAATCATCCCACCCTCTCCCTCTCCGACAGAGTCCAAAAGACTGTTCTATACATCAGTGTCTCTTTTGCTGTCTCGTATACAGGGTTATTGTTACCATCTTTGTAAATTCCATATATATGTGTTAGTATACTGTATTGGTGTTTTTCTTTCTGGCTTACTTCACTCTGTATAATACGCTCCAGTTTCATCCACCTCATTAGAACTGATTCAAATGTATTCTTTTTAATGGCTGAGTAATACTCCATTGTGTATATGTGCCACAGCTTTCTTATCCATTCATGTGCTGATGGACATCTAGGTTGCTTCCATGTCCTGGCTATTATAAACAGTGCTGTGATGAACATTACGGTACACATGTCTCTTTCAATTCTGGTTTCCTCAGTGTGTATGCCCAGCAGTGGGATTGCTGGGTCATAAGGCAGTTCTATTTCCAGTTTTTTAAGGAATCTCCACACTGTTCTCCATAGTGGCTGTACTAGTTTGCATTCCCACCAACAGTGTAAGAGGGTTCCCTTTTCTCCACACCCTCTCCAGCATTTATTGCTTGTAGACTTTTGGATCGCAGCCATTCTGACTGGCATGAAATGGTACCTCATAGTGGTTTTGATTTGCATTTCTCTGATAATGAGTGATGTTGAGCATCTTTTCATGTGTTTGTTAGCCATCTGTATGTCTTCTTTGAAGAAATGTCTATTTAGTTCTTTGGCCCATTTTTTGATTGGGTCATTTATTTATCTGGAGTTGAGCTGTAGGAGTTGCTTGTATATTTTTGAGATTAGTTGTTTGTCAGTTGCTTCATTTGGTATTATTTTCTCCCATTCTGAAGGCTGTCTTTTCACCTTGCTTATAGTTTCCTTTGTTGTGAAGAAGCTTTTAATTTTAATTAGGTCCCATTTGTTTATTTTTGCTTTTATTTCCAATATTCTGGGAGGTGGGTCATAGAGGATCCTGCTGTGATGTATGTCAGAGAGTGTTTTGCCTATGTTCTCCTCTAGGAGTTTTATAGTTTCTGGTCTTACGTTTAGATCTTTAATCCATTTTGAGTTTATTTTTGTGTATGGTGTTAGAAAGTGGTCTAGTTTCATTCTTTTACAAGTGGTTGACCAGTTTTCCCAGCACCACTTGTTAAAGAGATTGTCTTTAATCCATTGTATATTCTTGCCTCCTTTGTCAAAGATAAGGTGTCCATAGGTGCGTGGATTTATCTCTGGGCTTTCTATTTTGTTCCATTGATCTATATTTCTGTCATTGTGCCAGTACCATACTGTCTTGATGACTGTGGCTTTGTATTAGAGCCTGAAGTCAGGCAGGTTGATTCCTCCAATTCCATTCTTCTTTCTCAAGATTGCTTTGGCTATTCGAGGTTTTTTGTATTTCCATACAAATTGTGAAATTATTTGTTCTAGCTCCGTGAAGAATACCATTGGTAGCTTGATAAGGATTGCATTGAATCTATAAATTGCTTTGGGTAGTATACTCATTTTTACTATATCGATTCTTCCAATCCATGAACATGGTATATTTCTCCATCTATTAGTGTCCTCAAACCAGCTCTCCAACAAATACTAAAGGATATTCTCTAGACAGGAAACACAAAAAGGGTGTATAAACTCGAACCCAAAACAATAAAGTAAATGGCAACGGGATCATACTTATCAATAATTACCTTAAACGTAAAAGGGTTGAATGCCCCAACCAAAATACAAAGACTGGCTGAATGGATACAAAAACAAGACCCCTATATATGTTGTCTACAAGAGACCAACCTCAAAACAGGGGACACATACAGACTGAAAGTGAAAGGCTGGAAAAAGATTTTCCATGCAAATAGAGACCAAAAGAAAGCAGGAGTAGCAATACTCATATCAGATAAAATAGACTTTAAAACAAAGGGTGTGAAAAGAGACAAAGAAGGACACTACATAATGATCAAAGGATCAATCCAAGAAGAAGATATAACAATTATAAATATATATGCACCCAACATAGGAGCACCGCCATATGTAAGACAAATGCTAATAAGTATGAAAGGGGAAATTAACAATAACACAATAATAGTGGGAGACTTTAATACCCCACTCACACCTATGGATAGATCAACTAAATGGAAAATTAACAAGGAAACACTAACTTTAAATGATACAATAGACCAGTTAGACCTAATTGCTATCTATAGGACATTTCACCCCCAAACAATGAATTTCACCTTTTTCTCAAGTGCACACGGAACCTTCTCCAGGATAGATCACATCCTGGGCCATAAATCTAGCCTTGGCAAATTCAAAAAAATTGAAATCATTCCAAGCATCTTTTCTGACCACGATGTAGTAAGATTAGATCTCAATTACAGGAGAAAAACTATTAAAAATTCCAACATATGGAGGCTGAACAAAACGCTGCTGAATAACCAACAAATCACAGAAGAAATTGAAAAAGAAGTCAAAATATGCATAGATACGAATGAAAATGAAAACACAACAACCCAAAACCTGTGGGACACTGTAAAAGCAGTACTAACGGGAAAGTTCATAGCAATACAGGCATACCTCAAGAAACAAGAAAAAAAATCAAATAATCTAACTCTACACCTAAAGCAACTAGAAAAGGAAGAAATGAAGAACCCCAGGGTTAGTAGAAGGAAAGAAATCTTAAAAATTAGGGCAGAAATAAATGCAAAAGAAACAAAAGAGACCATTGCAAAAATCAACAAAGCCAAAAGCTGGTTCTTTGAAAGGATAAATAAAATTGACAAACCATTGGCCAGACTCATCAAGAAACAGAAGGAGAAAAATTAAATCAATAAAATTAGAAATGAAAATGGGGTTGATTGAAGATGACCTACTATCTTTATAGAAGTTGTTCGAAAATATCTGAACTAATGGTTTGTTTTTCTACGCCTCATAAGAAACTGAGGCATTTGGTATTATCCACCTTAGGCTAGGCTAGGTTTAGAATTGGCATAAGAATTGATTTTGGAGATGGTTGTGATGATGTTTCCTCGAGAGAAAGGCATTTGTCAGCAAGCAGCTAACAGCAGCAAAAAAAAAAAAAGTCCTTCATGATTATTTAGATCTCTTAAGTTCTTTGAATTTTTATTAGTATATCATATGATTGCCAAATCATAAAGTATACTATGTAATTGTTACCAGAGTGACATCTTTTTTTTTCCTCTAGCCTTCCCTGGTGGTTGTAGGAAACCCTGGGGTCTCCTTGGGTCTGTGGTCGCCTTCTGGCCCTTCCGGTTCACGTCCTGCTTGCTTGGCAGGCCCGATTGGGCCCCTTGGAACACGTCCACACCACAAGAGGGGAGGGGACCCTGTGTGGGGAGGCCCGAATAGGGCCTTATTTTGTGCTCACATCTTATTTGTGTGCTGGTTTTACTTATTTCATATCTGCATTTCTTTGTGTGTATATTTTCACTATCCTTGTCATTTTTCAGTGCCTGTATAGCATTCTATCCTGATAATACACCACACCAGTGTCCCACTAGGATTGTTTTCATTTTTCTTCATAATTAATACTAATGCTATGTACATTTTTATAGTCTTTTTTTTCTTTAAAGATTTATTAATTTTTAAAATTTTTAAAATTTTATTTTATTTTTAAACTTTACATAATTGTATTAGTTATGCCAAATATCAAAATGAATCTGCCACAGGTATACATGTGTTCCCCATCCTGAACCCTCCTCCCTCCCCATACCATCCCTCTGGGTCGTCCCAGTGCACTAGCCCCAAGCATCCAGTATCGTGCATCGAACCTGGACTGGCAACTCGTCTTTTACATTTTTCTTTTCACTTTATATTATTCCCTTGGACCAAATTTACCTAAATGTAGTTACCAGATCCAAAAGTACAGCTGGAACCATAACTCATCTTATTGTTAGACTGCTTTTCAGAAAGATCAAATTTGTAGGATTGTCACCACTGTAGAGTTCAAATGTAATTCCCTACATCTGGGCAACACTGGATTTTTATCATTTTATTCCTTTTTTCTTCTCTGAAAGGTATATTGTGATACATTTGGGTTATTCTAATTTGCATTTTATTTCACTGCATTGTTACTTTTAGTGCTTTCATTTTTTAAAAATATTTAAATGGTTCTATCTCTAAGGACTGTAGTTACCAACTCATACATTCTTAATGTATTTTGGCCAACAGACTTTGAAGAGCTATGGTAGGCACCTTTCCTCCCATTATGGTACTCACCTTTTGACATTTAGTTCATTAGACAAAAGAGCATTTAAAAAAATGACTGACTTTATTTGAGACTACGAATGCAGTGATATTAGGACATAGTAGCTGTCAGATAGCATGCACACATTCCCTCCTTCCATTCTCACCTCCCTCTTCCTCTCTGTTTTCTGCCTTTTTTGAGGGAGGATATTAGACTTCTTGCTAAAGTCATATGAAAATACACTTGTTATCCCAAGCCTATCTCTGAGAAGGATACCGGTCCCATCGGTAATAGAAATTGCTTTGGGAGAGGTGAACCAGGCCAACAGCTGGGAGAGGAGAGGGAAACTTTTCTCTGTAGCTTTTATAACTTTTGATTTCCAAACTGGATTGCTATTACTAAAAAAAAAAAAAATTATTTTTTGGTATTACTTTTTAATAAAAACAAAGGCTTATGTAAGATCAGTGCTTGTCATTATTGTGGATTTTTAAAAGCTAACTTTAAAACTTATGCTGCCGCGTGCGATGAACTTCAGTGGCAGAAAATGAGATGAAGGCAGCACAATTTAGGTATATGTGATATTTGGGCAGAACTGCCTGCCATTCTATTTACTAAACTTCACTTAACATAACATTTCTGGACTATAGGTACAGCATAAAGGAAATTTACTTTCATAGAAATATTTCCCTTGGGCATTAGTATAAGGCTGAGACCTTCCACTGACCTAAATTCTGGGATAAAGCTGGGGTATGAGAATGACCAGTGAGTGATCTTCTTCATGAGTTTCTGTCTCATGGAAGCCATTTCTAGCCAAGCACTGCTTGAGGCCAGTTGGCAGATGCAGGTTCCAATTTTCTATTTGTGATTCCCTGACTTTGGTGTTCTCCATGGGGCTTATCCTTTCTCCATCAGTTGAGTTTTGACAAGTGCAGTGGCACAAATATGACTGGAAACCATGAGCTCCTCTCTGGCCACACTGGTGGTTCACGTCTCTTAAAGGGACCAAGAGGATGCCTGGAGGCTTCAAAGCCCCCGTGAGGAGTTAGATCTCTACACGTCTTTGTTTGAGGATAGACTTTGGAAATGAACTTTCAGGGAATCCTTCAACCTAATTGGAATTGGCTGCTGTCCCTGAGGCCTTGTACCGATTAGACTTGTGCTGTCTGATAAGGGAACGACCAGCTACATGTGGCTATTTAAACTGAAATAAAATGGAAAGACTGGGTTCCTCAGTCATGCTAGTAACAATAGCCACGTGGGGCTGGTGCCTCCTGTACCAAACTGAGCAGATACAGACCATTTCCATTATTGTAGAATGTCCTATGGGCCAGAGCTAAATTGTTCAGGCATGGCAGCAGTGTATGCAGGTGTGTGACCTGAGGGGATAGCCTTCGTGGTGCTGTCAAGGCCTCCCTAATCCTAACGGTCCTTTGAGGATTGTCTGAATTCCAGTTCCTCCAGCAAATTTATCCTGACCACTCCAGCCCACAGCGATGACTCCCTTCTTTGAACACCTAGGGTGCCTGAAAGATGTGATGACATGTTGTTTTATTGGTATCACACTTTTGCTTTGAAGTTAGTTCTCATCTTCCCAGCAAGGCTGCAGGGCCCTCAAGAGCAGAGTTTCAACCCCACACTGCCTGCTAGATGCATCTATATATGACACAAAGCTTCTCTTTTCATCCCAAAATGCTTGTCAGAAGCATTTATCAAAACCCTCCTTTTCTCCAACTGCCTTTTTATGCTTTCTTTGCTCTTATTTTCAATATTTATAAGAATCAGTGTGTAGGACACAATGTCAGCTTTAACAACCATTTATTTTTTGAGGAAGGTCAACATGCTTATTGTTATTGGGTATTACAGTCTCACTTTCTGTCTTGGTGAGGGGGTGAGGGTGAGGAAGGTTTCAGAACACTGGTGTTAGATCTTGAAAACACTTTGGAGAAAGTTGATGATATCTTCCTCATCATTTCAAACCCTGTCTAGAGGAAGTATGGGGCTTTCAAAGTCTGTGGACAACCAAAAGAGAAATGTGATCAGTTATCAGGCTTTCCAATTGCTGTCAGGCCCCAGGGAGTGATCATTTAGGATTCAGAAATAAGTAGTTATATAATAGCTTTTGTTTTTAAAAGTGTTTTCACAAAGAGTATTTTGCTCCTTCTGACAGCCTTGGGAAGAAAGCAGGAGAAACCCAGGTCAGATGCCTTGTCTAAGGTCACATGGGTAGCCTGATGAGCTAATTCCACACAAGAAGGTAACTTTCAACTCTCAACAGTACTGGTGTCCATTTCAAAATGTCCAGGCAAAAGCAGCTGTGCACTACAAAAGGCTATCATTTCTCACTCAGTTTGGGTACATTTTCAGTTGTCTGACCCAAGTAATCTGTTTGTTGTGTGAGCTATACAGGACTTGTGTGGCCAATAAAAGTCTCCATTTGGACTCATTGTTCTATACCACTTGTCTTGTGCAAAGGGCTCTTAAAGCATCTAATAGTTTATGTTAACAAAATGATTGCTGTATCTGTAAAGACAGAAATGAGCATTTATCTTTGTTGCTGATGCATTGTGACAAGA
Source organism: Bos indicus x Bos taurus (assembly GCF_003369695.1). Classification (NCBI taxonomy): domain Eukaryota; kingdom Metazoa; phylum Chordata; class Mammalia; order Artiodactyla; family Bovidae; genus Bos; species Bos indicus x Bos taurus. The sequence continues at coordinate 81,110,294 of NC_040105.1, read as the reverse complement.
TGTCATAAAAAGACACAGGGCAATAAAGCACATACCTTCTTATTTCTAGTAAAAGACATGGTTCTCTTAGACCTCTTGCAAATCCTCAGTTTTTCTCTTTAGCAATATAACCTTAGGAACTTCAAGAATCTATGATTAAAACTAAGGTAGACGATAGCAAATTTAACCCCAAATAAAGGGAGTTTAGCTCCTCAGATCAATAATGGAGTACTGGAATGTGCTGATAGTTTAAACAAAATAAGAACAACCAAGAAATTAATAAGGAAAAAGCCACAATTTGCAAAGGCAAAGGTAAAGGCTTAAATGGAGAGATCTCTTCTGAAAAAGTAAGACAAAGACTTAGTTATAGAATTCAAGCATATACTGCAAGGCCACATTCTGAAAATCTTGAGGGGAAAAATAAAGCTTTGTTTTTGCAATTTGCGGATCTTGTTAAAAATGTAGATGCCTGGTCACCATTTCCAGGTCTCCTTCAAGACACCCTGCTGCTGCTTTGATCTGCTTTGTGGGCAGCACCATGGACTTCACTTGGTTGGTACTGGTCACTCTGAAGAGAGAAATGTACCTGGATGTTTATGACCATGACACATGCCAAGGGCTAGGGAATGACACATCATACCATGAACTGATTTTGATTCCCCCAAAATCCTATTTGTGAAAAATAAGCTGTAATGAGCCTGTGTTGGTCCAGAAGTCCCCTCTTTTTTGGTGGGTTTTCCTAAGCAGGTATCATTGTAATTTCAAATTCCATGTAAACTGTCCTCTGTGGGGAGCTTTACTACTTTGAGCACCTTAGGACAGGGTGAGCCATTTCTGCATTTCTTCCTCTAAAAGCCCTTATCAGAACAAAAATAGGTTATCTGAACTGCTTCTTAGTGAATTCCTCTAATGTGTAGAATGTAGGGGTTGGGAGGAGGTGTCCCCAACAAACTGAAGTCACAGAAGAATGTGATTTTACTTTTTGACTGGACATGCTACTTGGAAACCTAGATGGGATCTTTTCTATTTATCACTGAATTCTGCAGGCAGTTCCTGGTCACTGCTTAGTTCTGAGATGTGGCCCCTGTTTGGCAGGAAAAAGAATATGGGATAGAGCCTCAAGACCTGTGATGTTTGAGCCCTGGCTCAACCACCTGCTGGCTGTGCCACTTCAGACAGGTCATTTGCCTCCATTTTCTCCTCTCTGAGGGACAACTTCAAGACTTGCAAGGAAGCATGGTATAATAAGCTTTAGTGACTGTTACCTTGTCAATATAATGGAAAGGATGCTTCATAGGGTGGATGTGAGAAAAGCACTTAGCAGAATGCCTGGTACATGGCTGTTCCCTAATTAATGTTACTCCCAGTACCTGTCACCCCTTTACTGTGAGGTTTAAGTCAGAGAACTGCATGCTGCTGCTGCTGCTGCTAAGTCACTTCAGTCTTGTCTGACTCTATGCAACCCCATAGACGGCAGCCCACCAGGCTCCCCCATCCCTGGGATTCTCCAGGCAAGAACACTGGAGTGGGTTGCCATTTCCTTCTCCAGAGAACTGCATAATAACCTGCAAATTGCAATCTACATACATCCTAAGGGAGAAGGAAATGGCAACCCACTCCAGTATCCTTGCCTGGAGAATCCCATGGACAAAGGAGCCTGGAGTGCTACAATCCATGGGGTCACAAAGAGTCAGACACGACTGAGCAACTCACATACACACACACACATACATACTGAGTCATATTTTTTTGTCCTCATATTGGTGGTGGGTGGGTGTGCTGCAAGGCGAGAGCCATTCAATGTGATGGGCAAGGGGGGGTGAATGATCAAAACTCCTATGTTCAAAATGACATAATTGAGAGCTTCATTCTAATATGATAAATTTGTTGTACCTGAAGTGCCATCGTTTGAGGAATATTGGCTGGTCAGGTAACTTCTGCATTGATAGAGGGTGATAAACTGCCAAGACAAAGGTGAAATACTAGCTTAAGCCTCTGCCCTTTGATGGACAGTGAACACTAGAAACCCTGAAGGGAGCACAACCATTGTGGCATCGTACATAGTAATCTCAGGGCCCCTCAGTCTCAAAGAATTATCTTCTGGGACTTTGGATATTCCTAGACATGACTTATCATAATTCTTGCTAATTAGGACACCCAGGGTTAGGGCCAGACTCAGACAAGGGCTGCCCCCGGCGGATAATTTCAAGGACTCACGTGTCCCAGGTCACAAAACAATGTCAGCCATGCTGCCCTTCCCCTCCTGGAGCTTGGAACAAATAAAACATTTTCAACCCTTCTCTGAGCAAAGATAATGATAGTGGAGGTCTTAAGGGAAGAAGGAGGCAAGGGGAGGTCCATTTTACTACCCCAATCTTCTTTGAAATAATTCTTAAACATTGTGAGGTCTGGAGAAAGAAAGTGGTAGTGTGAGGTTGCAGCAGCCTGGAGGGGGCAGGGCGGAGATGGTGGCTCATGTGCTGGCTTTGTTCTGTGGACCTTCCTCAGCCCCTGGAATGCAGAAGCAGCAGGGTCCCAGAAGGGCCTGCAATAGGCTGGGGGAGGTGGCTGGGCTAGGTGTGCCATGGTGAGGGCGGTTAAAAAGGATGGGGCAAATCAATGAAGGCAAGATGAGAGAAGCATGAGAAGCTCTCCACACCAACACCCATCATTGGTATGGACAGCAGAGTATTATGATGAAAGTTTTGGATTTGAGGCAGTTTATGGATTAAGATACTGAGGATAGGATACATAAAGGGGTAAACTGGGACAGAACAATCTAAGGGACTGGTTCTCAACGTTGGCTGCACACACAACCAATGAAGAAATATTACAAATAGGCATGCTTGGACCCCGCCCCAAATGAACAGGAATCCCTGAGGCTGGGGTAAGCATTGTTCTCTTTTCTAAGTTGCCTAGGTGACTCTAGCATGAAGTCAGGTTGAGAATTTCTTATCTAAAGGAAGTGTTAGGGGAAGCACACTGATTGAAACCACCCACCCTGGCCAGGCACCATAGTAACCATTTGCATGAGTTGTTTTATGACAGGAGATTCTGATAAGGAATACGGAACTAATAAGCCACCACCAACAGGAAGAGTTCAGGGAAAGTTAAAAGCAGAAACTGCGTGTCCGTCCACTTCCCAGAATCCCTCTTGCTAGCATCCATCTTGGCTGAGCTATGCGTGTGCCACCAGGAAAGACTCTGAATTAGAATGCTTGGCCAAAGACCACCCAGAAACTAATCCCATCACCATAAAACCCAAGACTGTGAGCCACGTGGCAGAGCAGTTCTCCTGGGTTCCTTTACCCTACAGCTCTCCACCCGGGTGCCCTTTCCCAATAAAATCTATTGCTTTGTTAGCACATGTGTCTCCTCGGACAATTCATTTCCAAGTGTTAGACAAGAGCCCAGTTTCAGGCCCTGGAAGGGGTCCGCCTTCCTGCAACAGAAGGAGGGGCAGGGGCAGATGCTACTAAATGGCCAGACACAAGTCCATTAACTCAGTGGTTCTCAACACTGCCTGTTCATCAAAATCACCCGGGGCCCAGGCTGCAACCCAGACCAACTGAATCCGAATCTCTGGGGATGGGACGCTGGGCATCAGTTGTTAAAGTTGATTCCAGGGTGCAGCCAGGGTTGAGAAACTCTGCTCTGTGTAACAGTTCCCACACTGGGCTGTCCATCAGCTTCATGGGGGTAGGAGTTGAGGCACTCCTGACTTAGTTGAAATTTGACTCTGATGGTGCTAAAACTGTTCTTCTGACAAGACAAGCCCTTGCTGTCATGAAGCTTATACTCAAGTGAATCCTCTGCCAGAGGATGAGGGCAGGAATATTTGACAGCTTTGTTTACTTCTGAATCTCTAGCCTTTGGCACATGGTAGGCACTTGATAAATGTTGAATAAATGACTAAATGGTGACCTAAGTGCTGTGAAGAAAATAACACAGGATAAGGGGGATGGTTTGTGTTTATGTGTGTGTACACGCATGCTGGGGGATGGTTAAAGTGAACCAAGAGTAAATCAAAAGTAATACAAAACAGAGAGGAGGATCTAGGAGGATCTGTAGTTTCAGTCTCCTCAGAGACTTCCTAAGAGGGCTTTAGGTGGAGGGAATTTCCTGAGATCACACTAAGGAGTGGGCCAGATTTTTGGAAAGCTGCCTAGGAAGGGTACCCTGCATAGCAGATGGAGCCAGCATTTCCCTCAGCCAGTGCCCCTTCCTCTTCGAAGCATCTGTTCCCTCACTGCCCCACCAGGCCCTCCAGTTCCAGGGACTTACTCCTTGCGTGCCATTGTTCTCAGGTGCTAAGGGGCTTACTCTATGCACTTACTCGGGGACAATAACTTCAACCAGGGGTTGGCCCCAACTGGGAGTGCTTCCTGAGGCCCCCTCAAGGTACACCACACCCTTACTTTAAGGCACTCCCTCATTTCTGTCAGGGTTCCACTGGCTCACAATGAGGGGAGCCAGTGAAAAATATTTACCTTAAGACTGCTCAAATTCTCCAGACATGGACATTCAAGACTTTCTGTGATCAAAACACAATATTGAAAAATAGTTATTTCTGAGACATGTACACATTTTGGCACAAAAATAACCTCAATAATTTCATCAGAGAATCGCAGAAACTAGGCAAGCAGAAGAAACTGAAAGAGGTGAGATCCTCAAATTCTGGGCACAGGTCTTGGGGAAGATGCCTCTAACATGCCAAGCTCATCCCATCTAGAGTCCCTTGCACTTACTGAACTCTGTGTGTGGGACCCTCTGCTTCCAGATCTTCTTGTGGTCACTTCCTTCCCATTATTAAGATCTGATGTTTCTAGATTTCTTGGACCAAACTAATCTAGTTAGTCATTCTATATCACTTGGGTTCTTCTTTATTATTTTTTTTTCATATTCATTCATGAATTACACAAATATATACTGAGGATCTACTCTGTGCTTCTTTTGTAGACACGTGGGAATACAGTGAACAGAGAAAAATCCCTGCCCTCATGGAACTAACATTCTAGGGAAGGGAGAGAGTCAATAAATAAATTTTTAAAAAAGTTTTCTGGTGGTACAAATGCTAGGGATAAAATTAAAGCAGGGAGTGCTGGGGTGGCATTGGGGTTTCAGTTTTAAAGAAAAGTGTTCAGGGAATTTTTTACTTCGAATATAATATTTCAGCAAAGATCTGAAGAAGATAAATGTTCATGTGGCTGGAGTGGAGTGATTAAGAGGGATCATAAAGAGAGGTGGTCAGACAGGTTGCCAGGAGGGGCGAGTGAAATCCAGACCATGTGTGGCCTTGTAAGCCATTGTAAAGACCCTGGCTTTTATCCTAGGTGAAATGGGAAGTACTTATTCCTATCTAGGATTATTGTGTTTATGTACTGTACTCAGTCGCTCAGTCCTGTCCAACTCTTCACCACCACAGAGGAAGCCCTATTGTGTTTATATCCCCTTCCCAATTAGAAGGAGGTGAAGACTTTGTCTCTCATTTGCAGCTGTATCTCCACAACTTAGAACAGTGTCCAGCCCAAAGAAAGTGCTTAGTGACTCTGTTGAATGTGAATGAATGCATGAACTGGACAGGTGCAATATTAAATATTACCACAGGATACCTGTATCTAAGCGCGACTCACTGCAGTGAAGTTGAAGAAAACAATGACGTTGAATTCAGATTTAGGAGATTTGGGATCTATATTCTGACTGGCAGTATGACCTTGGACAAGTCACTTCCCTACCCTGAACCTCAGTCTCTTCAGCTGTAAAATAAGGTTATACTAGCTACTTTCTATTGGAGAAGGAAATGGCAACCCACTCCAGTGTTCTGGCTCTGACAGCCTATGATTCTATAATACAGGAAACACACCAGTGATGTATCATCCTCTGACGATGACCTGTTTATGGGATTCTGGCAACTTACCTCCATTTTATGATTCATCTTTTAATGAATGTTATTCCCACTCTCAAGTGGAGAGGATATATTTCTTGAGTAACTTCTTGAATGGGTGCAGGCTTGAAACAACCAAGGCCAACTCCAGCTCTGTAGTTGGAGTTTTCAGGCCATCTTTACAGTAAACGTGATACCCCTACCTCAGTGCTGTCCCATTGTTAGAGCCACATTGATCCTTTGAGCTTTAAAAGAATAGAGGGCCAAACTCAACTCATAAATAATGAGTCAGTTTTAACAGAGACAGAATTAAAGTGGGGTCCACCCTAGCCAGGATTTCATTTAAGCAAATAAATGTAGGTTTAATTTTTAGCTTTAAAAGCTTTTAAATATATTTTACTAGGGCTAACCTAGTTATACAAAGCAAGCATACATTCTTAAAGAGATGATTAAATCCTAGTAGCATGGGCTGTAGTCTCTGTATAGATGTGATAAACCTTTATTTCCTGGATATTTCCCACAGGATCATGGTAACTGTAAACTTATAGTCACACTACATACTTTTCACCACAATTATTAATGGTATCTTACTAGTGTTTCAGAAAAAGCAAACTAGTTCATCACACTAACTGGTTAACTGACTCAGTATTCCTCCAATTTAGATCAGCCAATGGCACCCCACTCCAGTACTCTTGCCTGGAAAATCCTGTGGATGGAGGAGCCTGGTAGGCTGCAGTCCATGGGGTCACTAAGAGTCGGACACGACTGAAGTGACTTAGCATAGCATACTGGAAAACTCAGTATTCATCAGTGCAATGAACAAACTCTCTTTTTAAATACAATCTAATTTAAAGTAAGAAAAGAAATCAATTCAACCTTCTGTAACCTTGGCACTTGGATCTGTGGAACACTCGTCATCAAAACTAAAGAAAAGATACAAGACATTTCATTTTCTTTGTATTTTATATGTAGGAATGAATAATAATTAATGAATAATAATGACTGCTAAAGAATCATCTGTCCAAGTCTTTATTTATATAGATGCAAAACTGGCATGGTATGTCTGTGATTTCTCAAAATAAAAATGACAGCTACATTGAATTTGGTTTTATATGTTCCTACTTGTCTTATGCAATGATACCAATACTTGAGATTTGCCTGCAATACTAATTATGTATGTTAAGACAAGCGTGAGTGGAGATAAAGCCAGTGGTGGGCCAGGAGTGGATGTCCTAAAATGGCATCAGGTCAAAAAGAAACCTTAATTTCATGGTGTCAGGTGGAAAAGGATATAGTTGGAACAGGGTGGATTTTCTTCCTTATGCCCTATTTCTCCCATGATACAAAGTGCTACTGTTCTGCTTATGGTTACCAGTGGGGAGGGTGGGGTGAACGGATGGTTAGGGAGTTTGGGATGGACATGTACACACTGCTATATTTAAAATGGATAACCAACAAGGATGTACTGTATAGCACAAGGAACTCTGCTCAACGTTATGTGGTAGCCTGGTTGGGAAGGGAGTTTGGGGAAGAATGGATACATGTATATGTATGGCTGAATCCCTTTGCTGTCTACCAGAAACTATTACAACATTGTTCATTGGTGATACCCCAATATAAAATAAAAAATTTTAAAACACAAAAACACAGTGCTACTGTTCCCAGTTTGTAAATATTCTTATAAACACAAGGGCAATTTTAGACATGTTTTGGCTATTCTAGAAAAACTATTAAGACTTCAGTGTACTTTGTTCCTCCCTGTCCCTATACATACCACATGGTCCAGCCTTTCTCTTATAGTCTTTTCCAACCTGGATGGTCTTATCTAAATCTTCTCCATCATTTAAAGCCCAACTCCAACTCTATTGCTTTTGAGAATTCTTCCCTGAGTGCTCTAATTTACATTGTCCCTATATGTCCTTGGGATTCTTCTGACAGTGCCACTTGGCTGAGCATTTAGGTATATACATGAACTAAGTGGGAACTCCTTTAGGTGAGCCATTAGTGTGGGGACTGTTGACTCAGAATCTGTCTCCCAGATTCAAGAACCTAACACATTAAAGACTCAAAGTAACTATACTACAGACCACTATACTAGAAAGTAGATCCCAGGAGAAGAAAGTAGAGACCAAATAAATAGGAATAGGAGAAAAGATGTGAAGGGAGGGCCCAGGAAGTAAACACAGAGGGGAGTTAGGGGAAGGAGTGAGGGGAGATAGAAGGGCTAGACTGGCTTCCTCACAGGTTTACTTGAGGGGCCCATTCTTCCCATCAACATAATCTTCATTTCAGATATCTATTTCCTTAGCCAGCTAGTATTACTTTAACTGACTGTACCTAGCAAATGAAGGCAGATCTTCATTATATAAAGATGTACTCATCATTCTATGGATGAAGTGATGTGCTGGTTTGGTGCTAAGTCTCATTTCTGTTTCCTGGAAAAATACAAGTAAAACACAAAAGAGTGTTTATAAATAAATAAAATATACCACAACATGTCCTTAGTTATCAATATAGCCAGCATTTCTGACCAGGCACACTGTTTGGTCATGAGATTTCACATGGCTTTCCAGTAAATAAACAGATCCCAATACATAGAGTTTGTGTAAGGCTATTGACATGATGAGCTCCTGAACTGGCCAGAGTCATATCCCTGTGTTTTGTTTTCTCTGGTTCATTGCTGCTTCTGAGTTAGTTGGAAAGAAGTGAAAGTGAAAGTCGCTCAGTCATATATGACTCTTTGCAACTCCATAGACTGTAGTCCATGGAATTCTCCAGGCCAGAATACTGGAGTGGGTAGCCTTTCCCTTCTCCAGAGGATCTTCCCAACCTAGGGATTGAACCCAGGTTTCCTGCAAATGGATAATCCATGGGATTGTTTTACTAGGAATTTCTAAATCATGTGCAATCCCCATACATATGAGTAAGGTACAATTTTTGGGGTAGGGCTAACCCAAGAGGTCAGTGAGGCCCAGATCACCACTAGAAGGGTACAGAACCAGGAATAAGAGCTAGAGTTTATGGGCTGTTTACAGGGGGAATATTTAACATATTCAACTAACAAGCTGGATAAGTAATTTTTAAGAAGATAGTTGGTTAAATAACTTTCCCCAATGTCACATAGCTACTAAGTGACAAAGCCAGAATTCAAACCCAGATAGGCTGGATTTGCACGAATGTTTTTACTCCCCTTCAAGTCCATCTTCTGGTCCTGCCCACTGGAATGGAGTTGGTACACACAAAAGTTCCAATGAATATTTACAGGTCAGTGTACAAAAAACCCCCACAACCTATCATTTAAAATAATTAGCTTGTATTTCTCCTAACCAGTTTCTATTTTCTGTTTTTCTTGTCCTTCTAAATAGCCTAGGACTCTCCATGATCAGTTTTTATTCAATTGAGGCTCTTGGCTTCATCTGTTAATCATTTCCCTTTTGTTATAAATGTCATCAGAGCTGGGAGAGACTACTTGGGATCCAGTTGATGCCCTTATCTTCCTACCCAATGTGTATTACTTGGGCTAAGTTTGTGAAACTCTCTACCCTTTCTATAGAAACCTGGTCACTGATAGTTACGGTTGTGTCTTTTTCTCCCAAGGCGAATTTGTGACAATCAAGCATTTTGAGGTAGTTACACCAATGTTACAAACAGTTCTTATTAGTGTCTGTTCAGATTCCATCTGTTTTGCTGGTGACACTTCAGTAATTATAGTTACACTGGATTTGGGCTGACATTTTCCTACTGACAAAAATTTTTTCAGACTGCACTTGCTAATCGGTGGCTTAGAGTGAGCCACTATGCTGGTAGTGAGCTTCATGTCTTCTTTTACTTGATCTTCAAGTGGGCTTTCTGGAAATTCTTCTTCTTCTTTTATAACCTCTTGTAAAACAATTTCATCTTCATCAGAAGCTAAGCTTTCTTCTTTATTTTCTAAATTTTCTTTACTAAAATCAGAGTTATTAACCGAATGATAAGATCTTTTTTGTTTTGACATCTTTTAAAAGCCCAACTTTGGTGATGTCGGGCTTTATTAAACTCTGATACATGTGGTGGATTCATTTTGATATTTGGCAAAACTAATACAATTATGTAAAGTTTAAAAATAAAATAAAATTAATTTTAAAAAAAGAAAAAAAAAGAATAAGAAAACCCTTTATACAACAAGATAAAAATAAAAAAATAAACTCTGAAATGAATTCCTACTAGAAGTCTGGAATTAAAGAGACAATGAATGTTAAAAAACAATCAATTCAGTCATTTTTGCTGTGGTTCTATTGTATTGAATAGTAAGTCAACTTTCACATGGTTTCTATTTCAATTTAGTAAAATTACTTATCTTTAAGTGCCTTTTACTTATATATTAGTCATATGTTTAAAAGAAAAAATAAATAAAAATCACAAGCAATATTTCCTCTTTTCTATAATTCTTTTTTGCATTCAAGATTAACAGTCCAGTTCAAAGAAGAGACCCTAACTAAAGTTCCTCCTTTTGCTTCAGAGTTTACATTTTACTCATCAAGAAATGCAAAATGCATACTTTAAGTACACTGTTTTCATCATTTGCTTTGAAAGTCTTATAACAGATTTAGACATGATAACATGTTTTTCTGAACTTCTTACTAGGGAACTAATATGCCAATCTAAATAAAGAAATTTTCATGAAAAACACAAAGTGTTGGCTGACCTGGATTTTTAAAACTGATGAATAATGGCAAAATTGTGAAGGACTTTGAATGTTCACTCCTCACCCCTCCAACACCCTAATCCTTGGAACATATTTTCCAAAGGAAGCTTCGAAGAGTAAATTTTCATTCTCCTCACTTCCCTAGTCAAATGTTACTTTCCATTTTGCAATGTTAAAGATAGATTAAGGAAGAGATCTTTACAATTAAACAAATAACTTTTCCCATTTCTGTAGCCTTTTGATGATGCCACAGAACTTTTAAGTTAATTTGAGTTATCAATCTTAGATCCCTCTGTAACACTGCAAACCAGATTTTCAGAAAAATGCTGCCTTAAAGGAATATCCTTTCTCTAAAACAAAATCTGGGTTAACAACTGGTTTGAGGGGCTCATAGTAAAGCACTCTTTGATTTTCACCCTCTTCCATTTCTTTGAAAGACATGGGGTGCTCTAGTGCTGCCTGTGCAGAGTCACTGGATTTCTGAGATAAAATTTGTAAGACAGTGCCTTCTGGGAGAGAGTAATCTCCTTTCACAGCTTGATCAAAATGGCTGAAGGCTTGGGCTTCACTTCTAGAAGATGATGGTTTAAACTCTGATTCGAGCCCTTCCATTGGCTCTATGGTTTTAGTTGAATCTCCTATAAAGTATCTGACATATGAAGGTACATTTAAGGAAGTCTTGTCCCTTATTTTCATATCTTCCTCTGAATAAGACAACAAGCTGGAGATTTGTGGAGGATCATCCCAGCAGCTAATTCCCTTTGACTTTGAAGTGGACATTTCTGGTCCAGTTGTAAATTGGGAACAATTAACAGTACAGGCATTTTTAGCTCCTTGGAGCAGATTTCCTTTGGATGGCTTTTGATCATCAACTCATAGAAATAAGTGCACTGGTCTATCAGTGTGCTGATGATCTCACTTGCTACAATGTTTTTTTCAAATATGCTAAGTGAAGATAGTTCCTTGTGGCATTTTTCTTTGTCTAGTTTGTTCTTAATTATACTAAGCATGCCAGTGACAGTATTAACAGCATAAGTAAGCAATTCTGAATGGAAAAAGTAAAGCTGTTAAAGGGCATTGTTTATGTTTTCCTGAGAAATCATATTACTTGATTTAGATTCATCAGGAAACATAGTCAGTGTTTGTAACTTGGGAAATATTGTTTTAATTGGTGGTTTCTGTTGCACAGCAAAAAAGTTTTCAATAGGTGTTCTCACAATTTCAGAAAAAGCATATGTAGAGACATGTTTAAACTGTAGGTCTGCAAATGACTCTAAGGTGTTCAGAACCCCTTCCAAGATCTCTTGAGTGATTTGGTGGCCAACGATCCCCAGTGTTTTGTCTTTCAACTTTGTGTTGTAAGTTGGTACATCGTTGAGATTGTTTGTTCGTAAGGAACCACATTTTCTTCTAGCACCAGTTTCTTTCTTGCTTTGTAGTGTTTCTTTACTATCCATTGTAGACGTCTGAGTCAAGAAGAACAACTCTAATTTTTCAAATAGTTTTTTAACGATTTCCTGGCCAAATATATTAATTTGTGCTTGAGAATCCACAACTCTAGAAGCAGCTCTTCTAAAATGATGGTGACTGCTTTCACATGGCTCAAGAAGTGACAAACTTAAAAGTAAAACAGATTTTTCTAATTCTTTTGCTTTTGTTGAAATTTCACTCAAAACAGCCTCGGCTATCATTGCTAGCTTATATTTTTCGTTATCCATCTTGCTTGATTCTATTTGCCATTTGTCAAACATTTGTTTAAAAATATCTTCTTTGGGAAAGAATTTGTCTAGTTGTGAAGAAACATTCTCCAAAGAGAAATGGTCTTCTGGATTTGCAGCAGAGGTTTACTAAAATACCCCCGTGGAAGTTTGAGATCATCTGAATATGAGACTTTTATCGGATTGGCCAAATTATTCTTCATAGCATGTAGTCCTTGCAAAACTGCAGTCACTATTCCACTTGCTCTCTCAATTTGATCAGAAAGTAAATTGTTTACGTTTGCCACTGCTCTATTTTGCCTCACCTTTTCAAATTCATTCACAATTGTTTGCAGAATATTATGTACTATATCCCTGGCATACATTTTTAGCTCCGCAGTGGGGAGTTTTGCTCTCAGTGAGAGATTTTTGGCCTCCGCTATTGACAGTAGGTGTGGGAGCCCAATGGAAGTCTTCGACCAGCTATCTTTTAGGGTCTTCTCTCTAGGACCTAACTTGGTTTTGCTTTGGGCTTTAGCTCCACTAGGTCTGAGCTGTGGTTTTGTTCCAAATTTAGACAAAGAGGTAACTTTTGATTTTGTTTTAAAATTTGTCTTAACACTTGCCCTAGGGCTGCCCTTGGGGCTAGCTTTTGAATTGCATGGCCTCAGAATTTCATCAGATTGACCTTTAGGGGATGAATTCTCTTCTAGATTCAACAAAGCAAAATCTGTGATCTTTATGAGAACCTTTTGAACCAAGTGTTCGCCCAGTCGCAATGGAGAAAATTGCAATAAGGTGTTTTCCAATGAACTGACACCTACAAGGCCTGTGTAAGGATAAACTTGTGGTATCACAGGTTTAGGGGGAACATTGCTTTTTTCTGCTTGTTTCAGTTCTCTAAAGCATGATGGATTCATCAGTAATCCATCACTACTAGAGGCTTCCATTTCTCCTCTGGTCTCACTGTTTTGATATAACAAGGTCATAATTACTGAGAACATTTTGTGTAAACACTTACAACTATGTCATTTGCAACACTGCTTATATGTGACTGTAAGGTTTTTTTCATGCTGATGTTTTAATTTTAGAATCAGATGTAAAGTGGGGAAGTTCACTGAATGGAGAACTGTGGGAATTTTCTTCCTGGGACTTGGAAACGGCAAACCTGAAAGAACAACACTCGGACAGTCTCTGCAAGGACTGACAATTTTATTTCTGCAGTCAAGCCTTTTTATAGGAGCAAAGAACAAAGAGCTTAGAGCATACGTCCAGCAGAGCATATACAAGGTTAAGATATAATCAGTAAAAGATATTTCAAGGACCAGCACATTCTTAACGACCCATGTGCTTATCCCATGACCCATTTTTCTCAAGCAACATCTTTAATGTTTAATTGTTAAATCTTGGCGCCGAGCATAGCCAAAGGCAGGAAATGTTTTTCAGCTATCAATACACAATGCCTGGGTACTTCTGGCCCTTCACCATTTTCCCAAGGACCTTCTCTTCAAGGCTATTTTGCACTGTGCCTCCCAACAGAGAACAATGTTCTGTGTTTTCCAATACCTTTTGATATGCCTTCTTTAAAATTTCCTTAACTACACTTAACAAAGAATTTGTTTTTTCCTGTCCAGATTCTCCATTTATAAATATTTCTTCCAGTGTCCTTCTCTGGTTTTCCAATTCTGATGTTTTTTGGTTTTCACCTGAGTATTTTGAAAAGAGAGAGTTTGGTGTTGTCTTCCATTTTCTTTGACCTGGCACTATTTCATTTTGTACAGCTCAGTTCAGTTCAGTCATGCAGTCGTGTCCGACTCTTTGTGACCCCATGAATCGCAGCACACCAGGCCTCCCTGTCCATAACCAACTCCCGGGATTCACTCAGACTCACGTCCATCGAGTCAGTGATGCGATCAGCCATCTCATCCTCTGTCGTACCCCTCTCCTCCTGCCCCCAATACCTCCCAGCATCAGTCTTTTCCAGTGAGTCAACACTTTGCATGAGGTGGCCGAAGTACTGGAGTTTCAGCTTTAGCATAATTTCTTCCAAAGAAATCCCAGGGCTGATCTCCTTCAGAATGGACTGGTTGGATCTCCTTTCAGTCCAAGGGACTCTCAGGAGTCTTCTCCAACACCACAGTTCAAAAGCATCAATTCTTCGGCCCTCAGCTTTCTTCACAGTCCAACTCTCACATCCATGCACGACCAGTGGAAAAACCATAGCCTTGACTAGACAGACCTTCGTTGGCAAAGTAATGTCTCTGCTTTTGAATATGCTATCTAGGTTGGTCATAACTTTTCTTTCAAGGAGTAAGCGTCTTTTAATTTCATGGCTGCAGTCACCATCTTCAGTGATTTTGGAGCCCAAAAAGATAAAGTCTGACACTGTTTCCACTGTTTCCCCATCTATTTCCCATGAAGAGATGGGACCAGATGCCATGATCTTTGTTTTCTGAATGTTGAGTTTTAAGCCAACTTTTTCACTCTCCTCTTTCACCTTCATCAAGAGGCTTTTTAGTTCCTCTTCAGTTTCTGTGATAAGGGTGGTGTCATCTCCATATCTGAGGTTATTGATATTTCTCCTGGCAATCTTGATTCCAGCTTGTGCTTCTTCCAGCCCAGCGTTTCTCATGATGTACTCTGCATAGAAGTTAAATAAGCAGGGTGACAATATACAGCCTTGATGTACTCCTTTTCCTATTTGGAACCAGTCGGGTTTTTCATGTCCAGTTCTAACTGTTGCTTCCTGACCTGCATACAAATTTCTCAAGAGGCAGGTCTGGTGGTCTGGTATTCCCATCTCTTTCAGGATTTTCCACAGTTTATTGTGATCCACACAGTCAAAGGCTTTGGCATAGTCAATAAAGCAGAAATAGATGTTTATCTGGAACTCTCTTGTTTTTCGATGATCCAGTGGATATTGGCAATTTGATCTCTGGTTCCTCTGCTTTTTCTAAATCCAGTTTGAACATCTGAAAGTTCAAGGTTCACGTATTGCTGAAGCCTGGCTTGGAGAATTTTGAGCATTACTTTACTAGCGTGTGAGATGAATGCAATTGTGCAGTAGTTTCAGCATTCTTTGGCATTGCCTTTCTTTGGGATTGGAATGAAAACTGAATTTTTCCAGTCCTGTGGCCACTGCTGAGTTTTCCAAATTTGCTGGCATATTGAGTGCAGCACTTTCACAGCATCATCTTTCAGGATTTGAAATAGCTCAACTGGAATTCCATCACCACCAATAGCTTTGTTTGTAGTGATGCTTTCTAAGGCCCACTTGACTTTACATTCTAGGATGTCTGGCTCTAGGTGAATGATCACACCATCATGATTATCTGGGTCATGAAGATCTTTTTTGTACAGTTCTTCTGTGTATTCTTGCCACCTCTTCTTAATATCTTCTGCTTCTGTTAGGTCCATACCATTTCTGTCCTTTATCGAGCCCATCTTTGCATCAAATATTCCCTTGGTGTCTCTAATTTTCTTGAACAGATCTCTGGTCTTTCCCAATCTCTTGTTTTCCTCTATTTCATTGCATTGATTGCTGAGGAAGGCTTTCTTATCTCTCCTTGCTATTCTTTGGAACTCTGCATTCAGATGTTTATATCTTTCCTTTTCTCCTTTGCTTTTCACTTCTCTTCTTTTCACAGCTATTTGTAAGGCGTCCATCTTTGGCTGCAACGAACATAATCAATCTGATTTCCGTGTTGACCATCTGGTGATGTCCATGTGTAGAGTCTTCTCTTGTGTTGTTGGAAGAGGGTGTTTGCTATGACCAGTGCATTTTCTTGGCAAAACTCTTATTAGTCTTTGCCCTGCTTCATTCCGTACTCCAAGGCCAAATTTGCCTGTTACTCCAGGTGTTTCTTGACTTCCTACTTTTGCATTCCAGTCCCCTGTAATGAAAAGGACATCTTTTTGGGTGTTAATTCTAAAAGGTCTTGTAGGTCTTCATAGAAGCATTCAACTTCAGCTTCTTCAGCATTACTGGTTGGGGCATAAACTTGGATTACTGTGATATTGAATGGTTTGCCTTGGAAATGAACAGAGATCATTCTGTCATTTTTGAGATTGCATCCAAGTACTGCATTTTGAACTCTTGTGTTGACCATGATGGCTACCTCATTTCTTCTAAGGGATTCCTGCCCACAGTTGTAGATATAATGGTCATCTGAGTTAAATTTCCCATTCCAGTCCATTTTAGTTCGCTGATTCCTAGAATGTCAACATTCATTCTTGCCATCTCTTGTTTGACCACTTCCAATTTGCCTTGGTTCACAGACCTGACATTCCAGGTTCCTATGCAATATTGCTCTTTACAGCATTGGACCTTGCTTCTCTCACCAGTCACATCCACAGCTGAGTATTGTTTTTGCTTTGGCTCCATCCCTTCATTCTTTCTGGAGTTATTTCTCCACTGATCTCCGGTAGCATATTGGGCACCTACTGACCTGAGGAGTTCCTCTTTCAGTATCCTATCACTTTGCCTTTTCATACTGTTCATGGGGTCCTCAAGGCAAGAATACTGAAGTGGTTTGCCATTCCTTTCTCCAGTGGACCACATTCTGTCAGACCTCCCCACCATGACCCGCCCATCTTGGGTGGCCCCACGGGCATGGCTTAGTTTCACTGAGTTAGACAAGGCTGTGGTCCTAGTGTGGTTAGATTGACTAGTTTTCTGTGAGTATGGTTTCAGTTTGTCTGCCCTCTGATGCCCTCTTGCAACACCTACTGTCTTACTTGGGTTTCTCTTACCTTGGACATGGGGTATCTCTTCATGGCTGCTCCAGCAAAGCGCAGCTGCTGCTCCTTACCTTGGAAGAGGGGTATCCCCTCATCACCGCCCCTTCTGACCTTGAATGTGGAGTAGCTCCTCTAGGCTGTCCTGCGCCCTCACAGCCACCGCTCCTTGGAGGTGGGGGTTGCCCCTCCTGGCCTCCACCCCTGGCCTCGGGCGTGGGGTAGCTCCTCTCGGCCGCTGCCCCTAACCTCGGACGTGGGGCAGCTCCTCTCCGCCATTCCTGCGACGTCACAGCCTGGCACTCTCGGCTGCTTGCCCCTGACCTCGGACATGGGCTAACTCCTCTTGGCTGCCTCCTCTCGGGCATGGGGTCCTCCTGGCTTCTGCCCCTGACCTCGGACATGGGGTAGCTGCCCACGCTAAATGCGCCAGTTGCAGCCACCCGCGCTAAATGCGCTGGTAGATCAGGGTCCTGCTTTGAGAAAAAGTCGCTTGCCTTCAAAGGTATTTTATTACATAAACTCTTTAAGGTGTTGTTGACAGTTTCACTTGCAACGATGTTTTCTTGAAATGAAGTATTGTTTTGATATGTATACATCTTTTGAATTTCTAGGTCTATGTCATTTTTTATAAGCATCAAAATGGTATTGGCGATTAGGTCAGCATATTCCTTAAGACTAGCTTGTGATATATGAATTGCAGGTCTATGGTTTTCTCTGTAATTAGCTAATGTGTAATTTGTGACTTCTTGATTGAGAATGGTTCCAGCTTTTATTTTCGGGACAATCACATCTAATGGTGTTTGGTTTGATTCAAGAAACACACTGTCATTTTGTTTACAATTTGTAAATTCTGAGCCAACATCTGGTTTTTCTCTAGTCTCAGGATCAAGAATAAGCATCAAATCTATTCTTTCTGTGGCCAAAGATTTTAATCTATTCAAAATAGTTTTAGTAATAAAGTAACAGTAAGCATTTTCCTTACATGGCTCAGGCATAGATTTCTTGGTATCTTGTTTCTTAAGTACATTTGTCTGATTATCATCAGAAAGAGCTTTTCAGCTGAATATCTCTTCCCTTTCTTGCAAAAGGAAATCTCTCCTTTTTCCTTTCATTCACTGAATCTATAACAGGAGGTTGCTTACGCTTTGCCCTTTCATTCACTGAGTCTGTAACAAGAGGTTGTTGATGCTCTGCTCTTCCATTCACTGAGTCTTTAATAGGGGATTGTTGATGCTCTGCTTTGGGAAATGCATCAAAAAATGCTGTAGACAATCTTGGAGAAATGGAATCATTTGCACTGATGCGAACCATGATAGCAGAAGTGAGATTTTGAAGAACAATATCCCCCATATCATTGGAATTCATAGCAACACACTCCTTAGGAACTAAAAGTGTGAGAATAGCCTTATTTGCATACCTAGGGTCCTTTTCAGAGTTTGTTTCTAAATGTCTCCCACTTACATTACATTTAAGAGTGGATACAGCAAGTGGGAGATTATTCTCATCTATTGTTTCCTCACAGACATCAATTAAGATACCTTCAATGGTATCTAGTATTTGAAATTGAAGTTTTTTACAATAATCACTTTTATTGAATAGCTTTTCAATAATATCTTCTGGGACAACTGGATCAGTCTCTCTGTCAAATACATTTTTTTCATATTTGCCTTTAGTAGACATAATATCTAACATTGTGCTAACAACCTACTTGGAATACTTTCAAAAGCCACAACAC
This sequence comes from Bos indicus x Bos taurus, assembly GCF_003369695.1. Classification (NCBI taxonomy): domain Eukaryota; kingdom Metazoa; phylum Chordata; class Mammalia; order Artiodactyla; family Bovidae; genus Bos; species Bos indicus x Bos taurus. The sequence continues at coordinate 81,091,575 of NC_040105.1, read as the reverse complement.
TCTGAGTTAAGAATGGACTTCTTATGTCTTGATCTAATTTATGTTTGATTCCTTGTAAAATTTGCCTAGCCACTACTGTTGCATACATATTTAATTTAGAGGCACTCAGTTGACATATCAAGGCAGTCTTTCCTGATTTACTGTGATCCATTGAGCAACAAGAAAATTGGTCTTCAGAATATGAATCTTTGGTTGATAACCATGGTTGTTGTAAAGCAAACTCATCCGGCTGTGAAGGTAAAGCCACAGGAACTGTGAAATTGATGTGAGGACAAAAGAGAGCCTTTACTTTGGAAGTAGTAAATACTTCTAAATTTGTTAATATTGACTGTATGATATCTTCAACTACATTTATTTTGGTCAGTTTACCAATATTGAAAGTGGACTGAAGTGTGCATGGATTTCTGTCCAGTATGATAGAATAAACAGGGGACTTTCCTCCATGGGTAGGTTTAGGAAAATAGATATCTGCTGGAAAGGTGATAGTATTATACCTATTTTCACTTGCAGTTCTATCTGTCATGGCAGCAGAACAAAGTTTTTCAAATATGGTTCTAATGACATCATCTGCAACAATGGTTACATCTGCTTCAGAAACAAAAGGGCCCACTGTTTTATCCAGGGACTGAACAGATATTTGAGCAAATGGTTCATCATCAGCATGAGAAATGTCACATAAATGGGACTGGTTAAGAGTAAACACCTTTAACTGACCAATTAAATCATTCTGAAAAATTTCATCCAAAATATTTCTTACAATGGGCACAACTGGGGACTTTTTTGGCTCTTTGAGTTCTACCTCAAAAGTTTTTAGTGTTTTTTCTAGTTCCTGTTGCTTAAGAGAATCTGATTTAGTTTCATCTTCTGCTGGTCTTTCCTCCCCAGCACTTTCTTTCTCTGTATCTGCAGGATCTTCTAGATATGAATCTGGGTCAGCTCCTCCAGGAAGAAAATTTCCATAGATTGGCCTATATCTGTAATTTGCAATGCCTCTCTCTTCTGGTTCAGGTTCATTAAACATATCTGGAGAAATTGCATCTAAAATGAAATTGACTAAATTCTTAAGTATTTGTTTCACTTGTAGTGGCTTACTTATACATGTTTCCAAGTCTGGCAAGTTCATGTTTAATTCAGTTTGAAGAGCTTTCAAAATAGTACTTGACACTTTCTTTGCATGCCTGTATAAAGTCGACTGCAATCGTTTTTCATATGTGTTACCTCAAATGTTGGTATTTTCACTTTCACAGTATGTCTTGTTCTTTTTATTTCCACAGATTATAGCACCAAGATTTTCTAAATTTCTATTGGCAAACCCTTCCAACTTAGCACAAACCATTTCAAAGATGTCCGAGGCCAAGGTTTTCAGTTTATTTGGATGCTTTTCTTTTGTGGTTCCTATTTTGGGGGCAGTGGTTTTCCCCTTGTTAGTTACCTCTTGGCTACCTGGCCAGGTCACATTGGATGCTATGCTGGAGATTATGTCATAGCATCTGCTCATTTCCTCAAGAATCAAAGCAAATGACAGGCTGTCAGTGTCAATATGCTCTGAGATAGCTTTAAATTCTGAATTTTTGAAAATGCCATCTGTCTCAACACCACATAGTTTTGAAACAATACCTTCTAGAATTGTATGGGAAATGAGCTTAATACTGGACTGCAGTGTACTGGTTGTTCTCAAATTCTTATTGATCCCCTCTGTATTTTGCTCATCAGATAGGGAGAATGTGGGTGGTCTCCAGTGAGCTTGCATAACATATCATACAAGGCATCTCTAATTCTATCTAAGACTTGAAATCTAGTACATTGATGAACTTCCTCCTGCATGCAAGGGCGATGAGAAGGCAAAAGTTTTTGTTGATCAATGCCATCAGTCCCATGTGAGATTTTAGACCTTAGCTTATCTGAAGGGAGTAAAATATTACTTTTATCTGTGTTTCCACTTAACACCTCACAAATGCAAGTAGCTAATGAACTTGTCATAATGTCATTATTTAGTTTTGTGACAACAGAGTCTAATTCATTTTCAGCGTCAGCAAAAAATCCTGTATCTCTAAAGTTCTTGGGAGGGCTATTCTTCCTAACATTTAGATTTTTCTTATTGTGTTGTAGTTATTTCTAGATAGCATCCAAAACAATTTTTACCACTTTAGTTGTGAAAGTACTAAGGTGAGATCGAAACGAAGATTTCTTGTCAGGAGCAGGCTTTGAATGGGCAGCATGGGTTTCTGGTTTGAAACAGTTTGTAATTTTGGACAAATAAATGAGTTCAACTTCTTAAAAATTGTGTTAATTATTTTATCATTAAGGTTATCTACAGAGTCTGATGTGAGCCACTTGTTCCAGATTCTACCCAGGGAAGATTTATAGGGTCCATGCTAAGTGCAGATAAAAATTTCATCTTCCTTTTACTGTCAAACCATATTTGTAATGACTCTTTGTTTTGTACGTCATCATTATCTAGAGAAGTTTGATGTACTGATGAAGAATGTCCGATAATATGACGGGAAGTTATGTGAAGTATTTTTAATATAGCATCTACAGTATCTTGAGATACTGTATGGATTTATGACACAGAGAACATCTGGTCCATCCATTCTTGATGTGATGGATCTTGTGGTTTTCTTGAGGTAAGAAGGGAAGCCTCTCTAGCATTCTTCATAATCTGAGTAATCAGACGGCCCTGAAGATAGATCTTTGAGCATCTCTGCTAAAATATTCCTAATTATATCTTCTGAGGCTTTTTGTGTTTGATATGTTTCATCTTGACTGAAAAGGAAAATGTCTTTATTCAAACCTGGCTTGTCCTTTAAAGGGTCCTTATTAAAAGTTGGAAGGTCAATATTTAATCCCTGATCATGACATGCTACTTTGTGTCGATAAGCAGGCTTTGTAGGTAAGTTCATATTTCTTTTGCATTTAAAATCAGCCTTTTCCCCAGTTAACCAGTAGTCAGGAACGTATTCTTGTAATTTTGCTTTTTCATCTTTGATAGATGAAATCAGTAGATTTTCTACAATTCTACTTCTTCATTTTTGTCTTCAGAATAAAGGGCCATACCAGGAACATTAATAGGTGGAAACAGGCTCCCACACCTAGGAGCACTAGCTACTCCAGTCCTGGTGAGTCTGTTCCTTTCTTCAGTGCCAGAGGGACTGCTCATTCTGGAGTGTCTGCTCTTTCAGACATCTGTTTTCACTGGTTTCTGATGTAGCTGAGCCAAGAGAGCATCAGGTAGCTGTAGGATGATTACTGTTTCTTCAGTTGCAACTAGCCTTTCATTATTAAGTCCAACTTGTATATAACCTAGTATAGTGCTGATTGCTTCCTTTATATAACCAACCAGAGAGGACTGGGAACAAAGAGTTGACACTAAATTTTGTATTTCTTCTTTGCCAATCAAACTGGCAGCATCAGTCTTAGCACTGGATTTCCGTTTGCTGGCTCTTTGAAGGAACGTATACGTTGGATCTTCTCTGTGTTGCTGATAAGCTGGGTCAGTAGTGATTTTAAGATGAGCCAATTCACTTTGCTTAGAAGATGCAAGGACCATCAGCTTTTCTAAAATCACATGAACCATGTCCTCTACAACATCATTCATGTTCTCCAAAGCATAAGGCAGTGAAACTTCTGAAGTTTTTTCTTTTGGAGAAATAAAATGTTCTCCACTGACTAAATCTGATTTAAAGTGAACTGATATATTTTCTGGTGAAAATTCCTCAGTACATGTTTTCTTAACTGTGGACTGTAACTTCTCAAGCACATTTTCCATAATTTCAGCAGCTGTTGAGGAAATATCAATATTGGAGAACAAGTCTCCTTTGTTAGTGTCAGTTTGGGCAGGCAAAGGTTCGGTGGTAACAGAGGAAAGGGTGGAATGGTCTGGGTTAGTTCAGACACCATTTCCTGAAAAATGTTTCTTAAAATCAACTCAGCTTCCTCTTTTAGATGATGTTTAAAGTTAACAAGAACATTATTTAACTCCTGCATCTCATTGATAGCTTTTGCTTTTTCATCCGAAGACAGTGGGCATTCTAGGCCATCTGTTTCAGTGGTAGCATCTTTACATTTCCTAGTGCCTGTTTCAATCCATACAATAAGGTGACTATTGAATTTACAGGTTTTAAGGTTGGGAGATTCAGATATCTCATTATATTTAGGTTTGGAGGCTTTAGGTTTGTTTTCCAAGTGTTCTTTCCTGTGATATGTTGTTTCTATATCTGTTCTTTCTTTATGGGCAAAAGATGATTTTGATGGTGCCACTGGTTCCTCTACTGACCTGTCAGCTGCCTCTGTACAGGGCTCTGCCTGAACCATCTTACTTGTTTCATATAGCAATGTCTCACAGCATGTGCTACAGCAACTCTCACTATCAGAAGAGAGGGTGGAGTTATCCGGCATTGGGCATGTAATATTTTGCAATCTTTCTTCATATTTTGTGATGGCTGGGTATAATACACTGGTCACCACAGCCACGACCCAGGTCATTACATTTTGAATTATACTGTTCAGTTCTTCAGAAGTTACCTGGAAAGGAGGTGAGTGGGGATATAAGGGAAATCATGTATAAGTTACTCATTTTAGGGGCAGCAACTAACTTTTAATTCCTTATATCAAACAATGCATGGTTAGAATCCAGCCATGGTGTATAAAGAGAACATAGGAACTCTATTTAGAACACCAGATTAATTTCAAGTTGGTTTATTCTCTATGGCTGTGATCTATTTTTTGAATAAGATTTCCTTTGATTCAAAATCTCTTGGACGCTATACTTGTGCTCCTAAATGTATACTTATATCATCCCCTAGACTGTCTAATTATTGAATATTTATTGTGCGGTGTAGCACCCTTAAAGCTGTCTGTCCATTTTATTTTTATTTCAAAAATCTGAACATATGCCTAGCATATACTTGAGCTCACTGTTGGTGAAATTTAAATGTTAATAAAGTAGTACACCCATTGAAAAATAAAGCAGAAAAAAGCAAAACAAAAAATTCCTTGGAGCTATATAATAGTTTATTACTGAAGGTAAATGGCTTCTTGGTTAGAAAAAAATAGCCAAGCTCATAGAAAACAAATGCTCTAGCAAGAGGTAAGACTATTTTATGATCCAAGCAATACTTAAACCAGATTGCCTCTAGCAAAGTATTTCATGAAACAAATTTGCAGTTCAAACATGTATGTGCCTTTGTGGACAGAGTCTCCTTTTACTTAGGCATCTGTTTAGCTAGGAGATGAGTGTGAAGAATAAAGCCTCACTGTGGAGAGGTCAGCCTGTGGGCTACCTGGCTGGTCTGTTGCTGCCTTTCTTGGTCAATTGACTGTGCTGATTTGCATATGCAAATCACTACAGCTACTTGTTTAAGTTTAATCAATGGGCAACAATTAGCACTGATGATTTAAGGGAAATGAACAGGCTTAGGTCCAATAAAAGATTATCAGTGCAAACTCTCTTAGATTGGGAGGCAGAGGTCAGCTCAAGAAACAAATACATTAATTTCAGAAGGAAAAAAGGCTGAGCCCGAACTTGGCTCAAACAACCAGAAGGTGGAGCACTTGAAGGAAGTTGGGGTCTCTTTCAGTTAAGTGCTGAAGTAGAAACACAGGGCCTGGACCTGAACAGCCATTTCCTCATGGTTAATTGTGTTTATTGTTACAGCTTAGACAGGGGACCAGGGGCCGATGACAAGTGCACCTGCCAGACTCTATAACTGTTTGTGTACGTTTACTTTTTGCAGATATATTTGGGGGTCATAAAAATCCTTTTGCCTATAATAAAATAGCATTCTTTTTAAAGTTGTTAGTATCATCAAGACAGCCAGACCAAGCTTGTGTTTCTCAATGACATGGCTACAAGCCAATGGCAGCAAAGGCTTGATGCCTGGCATTTTAGCTGTGCACTGTTTGATATCCTGGCATTTGGGCACCGGATTCCCTATCATGTGGTTGTTAATTCACAGTTATCTCTGAAGTTAGCCTCAGATTGTTCAAGGTTAGGCCAACATTCAGAGAAAAGTTAACACCTTGCTGAATGTAGCATATTCTCTCCTGACCAGTTAGAGAAGGTTTGAAGGACACCTCCAGGAAAAGTCGTGTTATTGGAATCCATTTCCCAAATCTCTTAATGTATGTTTTATTGTGATAAAATGCACATAACATAAAATTGACCATTTTAAATTATACAGTTGAACAGCATTAAGTACATTCACAGTGTTATGCAAACATTACTACTATCTAGTTCTTGTAATGCATTTTTTCCACCTACCGTGCAGACGAGAAAATGGCTACTGAGTTTGAAGAACATATTAATAATTTGAAATGACAGCATACGGTTGAAAAACACTTATTTTACATAAACATGACCTAAATCAGACACTTCTAAGAATTACATTTAAACATTAATAAATAAGTTACTCACCTTCTTGGTCTAAATTGATCGAAATCTATTCCAATACATATGAGCTAAGCATTTCAATATATATTATTTTCTTATTACCAGAGATAATGTACTGTTAGTAGATCTACATTATTACTCTTAAGGTAGCTGAAAAGAAGCACGTCCAACTTTGACATATAAAATTGGGACATTTGTCAAGTTTTTAATGAAGTGAAATGTAATAAGTAGAATCTGATTTTTAGCTCATTTTCACTGTACTATTAAACCAAGAAATATCTTCCAGGTGCCAGTATGTCTTAGCCTCTGTGTTTGTTGGATGGTCTATGAAACTCTCATGTACGTGTGCAAAAGTATGTGAATATGCTGCTCCCTTGAACCCCTTTCTAGTTCATGTTTCCTCTGTCTAGCCCTAAAGTTGGGGCTTATCAGACTTACCTTATGCTCTTCGCCTGGTCCAAGTTGCACCTCTCTTGAGACCCCCTTCTTTTGATGGAGTAGCCATCTTAAGATTCTTCTTACTCCCAGGAGAATTACGAGATAGATCTAGGCATCTTGGTTCACTTACCTAAGGGGCAGGGTGCTCAGCCCTTAAGCCAGATCTGCAAGGGTCTGCAAAGGCATTTCCTGTAATGCCTTCCCATTATGGAGTGAATGTGTGGTATTGGATGTTTTCTTTGTGATGATTAAACCTCCCAAAGCTCCCCCAATCTACCCTCCTGAGGCCCCTGTGCAAAATGGCGATAACAGTAACTTTGTACCCCCCATAACAATAACTCTTTGAACAATAATTTCGGACTTTGGCAAAATTCAAGATTAACAGAGAGTGAAAGTCAAGGAAGAGAAAACGGAAAAGAGGAAAACTGACTAAAATCAACAGATGATTTTGCTGGTAGTCTGATTCACAGATTTTTCTCTAATAACATATTAGAAAATATCCTTAATTGCTCTATAGTGAATTTCATCATACATACTTTCTCTTAACAGCAATTTGGACGGTAGTCTTGTCTGAAAAAGTAAAAAGAGATTGATTTTATTACTTATGGTTAATCATTTATGTAAGTTTCCTCCAAATTCCTAATCATTGAATCAGATTACCTGTTTTGTGCTTGGGAGTTTTGTTTTCTCCCCAGTAATTCACAAAGAAGAATAAGCTTTATTTTTTTATCTAATCCCCCAGTTTATCCTCTTATTTAGATATTGGCCCCTGGGCATAGGACATGCTCTATTACCCAGAAGAATTATTATGCAGAATAATTGTGGCATAAACAGTAGAATAATAGGTGCTGTATAAACTAACACTTGATATTGCCACTCTTGATCCACCTTAGCCATGTTTGTTCTGTAGTGAGTTGAGAAGAGCATGGGGTTGGAAAGACAGGGGATGGGCTAGTTCTTTCCACTTGCCCTGCTTGATCAGAATTTTTTGATAATTCACTTTCTACTCATCCCCTCAAAATTCCTAATCTCCTCTCCTCACCCCACAGTAGAAGATCTATGTATGATTACTGATAATGACATCAAAATAATGGGTTTCAGATGACATGCAAAGCCAAATTAGATGGAGCCCCTTTCTAGGTATCACAATATTTTCTTCTATGTTCTAATCAGAATTATTTATTCTGATCTACTACATGGAACCAAAATTATATTTTATTAAATTGTAGCAAGAGAACAACAAAATCATGTAGATTATAGGATAACAACAAAAAGTTAAAAAAAAAAAGCCTAAGTCTGATTTACTTTCATATTTTACTGCCTCCGTGGACCCCTTGCCATAACCTCTTGACCCTCTTAAAGGAAACATGGTACTCTATTTTCATTTTTACTTGGCCTGCCCTTATGTTATCAAATTTACTTTTTTCTACCAAGGCCTAACAATCCAATTTTGAGACATACTGTCAGACTGTGAAATGACAACTTTAATGCTAGTAGGAAAAGGTCTCAGCTAGGCTTAGGCAGCAATAGCCCATCCTAGGATTAATATCTTTTTGCAATATGGAACCTAGAACATGAATGCTCACCATCAGTGACATAGTTCCTATCCTTTGGTTTCATTAATTTTTCTGAGACCCAGTTTCTCAGGCCATCTCCAGCACAATTTCCTTTTTGTAGATCCTCTGCAATCTAACGCACCCAGATTCTTTTTTTTCCTGATTTCCCTAACCTTATACCATAGGCAGCAAGTGGAGCCCTATGCATGTTTCTACCTGTCTCCAGACTATCTGTCCCAAAGGCATACTTTAAGATAAAAGGAAACAGCACAGACCTAAGAATAAAACTAACCATATAGATAAAACAACCTTAAATAAGACCACTAGAAACTAGTTGTAATATTGGATACAAATCTGCAGTTTGCCACGAATTATCAGTTTCTCACTGGAATCAACTGAGCAGAAACATGCAAATAAACTCATTGTTATGTGGGAAAGTTCCACCACAGTTCTAGGAGTGCCATGATATTACATACACTTTTCTCTAGTCTTCAGTGGTTTTCCCTGATAGGTTGATACTACTAAAGTGTCAAAGGTTTAGGTCGTTTGTACTGCCAACTCTTTACTTATAAAGACGGCAGTGATATTAATGAAAATTAGTTTAGAAGCCCCAAAGATAAGGCCCAGTTTTTCACAGTTTAATTTTCCATGTTACAAAACTATAAACATAACCTTTCTGTTCCTAATCTTTTACTCCATACAACCTTACTTTAGTCCAGAAAATAACTGGCCAACTACCCCCTGAAGATTAATGTAACAAGACTAAATTTTAGTCTGTCTGCCTAATCCTTCTGAATATCTAAGTTTTAGTTTAATTGCTGATCCTCTATTGGTACCTCAGGCCCCTAGCTTGGGGTGATGCCTGATACTGCCTGATCATACATACGTGTGGTCCATTCTATCACCAAATCCATTTAATTACTACTACTGTTTACCCCATCAATATCTTATCACATTATCATCCTCTTGTCCTGATTTTTTTTGGTTTCTAATTCTATTTTATTAAGCTTACCTGATCTGCCTCTTGAGAAACCTGTATGGAGGTTAGGAAGCAACAGTTAGAACTGGACATGGAACAACAGACTGGTTCCAAATAGGAAAAAGAGTACGTCGAGGTTGTATATTGTCACCCTGCTTATTTAACTTCTATGCAGAGTACATCATGCAAAATTCTGGGCTGGATGAAGCACAAGCTGGAATCAAGATTGCCGGGAGAAATATCAATAACCTCAGATATGCAGATGACACCACCCTTATGGCAGAAAGTGAAGAAGAACTAAAGAGCCTTGATGAAAGTGAAAGAGGAGAGTGAAAAAGTTGGCTTAAAGCTCAACATTCAGAAAACGAAGATCATGGCATCTGGTCCCATCACTTCATGGGAAATAGATGGGGAAACAGTGGAAACAGTGGCTGACTTTATTTTTTTGGGCTCCAAAATCACTGCAGATGGTGATTGCAGCAATGAAATTAAAAAATGCTTACTCCTTGGAAGGAAAGTTATGACTAACCGAGATAGCATATTAAAAAGCAGAGACATCACTTTGTCAACAAAGGTCCGTTTAGTCAAGGCTATGGTTTTTCCAGTGGTCATGTATGGATGTGAGAGTTGGACTGTGAGGAAAGCTGAGTGCTGAAGAATTGATGCTTTGGAACTGTGGTGTTGGAAAAGACTCTTGAGAGTCCCTTGGACTGCAAGGAGATCCAACCAGTCCATTCTAAAGGAGATCAGTCCTGGGTGTTCATTGGAAGGACTAATGTTGAAGCTGAAACTCCAATACTTTGTCCACCTGATGCGAAAAGCTGACTCATTTGAAAAGACCCTGATGTTGGAAAAGATTGAGGGCAGGAGGAGAAGGGGACGACAGAGGATTAGATGGTTGGATGGCATCACCAACTCGATGGACATGGGTTTGGGTAGAGTCCGGGAGCTGGTGGTGGACAGGGAGACCTGGCGTGCTGCGGTTCACAGGGTCACAAAGAGTCAGACACAACTTAGTGACTGAATGGAACTTTCGGGGAGCGAGCTCCGCCCCTGGCAAAGGTCATGAGGAAGGAGGCTTGGCATACGCAAAGGCGGGATCAAGCCTCAGGAGTCTCCCTGGAAATTCTCAAGCAATCTACCCCCAAAACCAGAGTCTGCCTACTTTCTGCTTTGTGCTTTCACCTACACCTCTGACTTTACGGGGGGCTGTCCCCCACTACCTCTCTCTGAAAAAAGAGTTAGCTTACAGCTCCAGTTAATAATTCCTGGGTGTGACAGTGCTTCAACCTACAAACTCCCTTGGAAGTCCTCTAGCCTGCCTGAATAGGTTTTTCCGGCCACATGTGATGGCTCAGAGCCTCCAAACTGTGAGAGGCATGAGATGTTCTAAACTGTCTAAATACAGATTCCTTTGAGCAGTTAAAAGATTGATTAGAAATTGTATTGGTGAAGGGATTTTCACTTGTTGGGCCAATGTTTGCTGCTAAGTCTCCATATCCCTTACCTGCTGTGTCCCTGGCAGTGTATTGATTAATATAATTGGTGTAAATAGTAGCTTTAATGTTTGTAACCTGGGACCCTTGAATTAATTCTTTTTCTTGTTATAGCCCACCACACCTTTGCTCTGTAGGAATGCAACTTTATCTAATGCTTTTTGGAGGCTGGCGCCTGACTTTAGAATAATCACCTTTAGAGAAAAAGGCCTCCGGGCCAGAAGATGATGCAAATCACCTAAACTTTTGCATATGATAAGTTTGAAGGAAGAAAGCCTGGCTTACTGCATGACTCTACCCCTTCCCCCATTATCCTTTATGCATAACTTAAGGTATAAAAACTACTTTGGAAAATAAAGTGCGGGGCCTTGTTCACCGAAACTTGGTCTCACCATGTCGTTCTTTCTCTTACCTTCTGGCTGAATTATTCAGCCTCTTTTCTCCACTGAATTTCCTCACTGAGCTATCCTTATTCTATTACTCTTTATATCCTTAATTAACATTTAATTAAGCAGTTGTTTCCTGATCCTTGCCAACGCCGTCCCCGCTTCGAATTCCCTGGATCCACTGGGGCTGGACCCCGGCAGGAACTGAACTGAAGTTTAGTGTGTGTGTCTTTTATGCTACCATTAGAAAAAACAGAGAACTAAGGAGGTGGAGGAAGAGAAGAGACAGGAGGTAGGTGATGGAATAGACATAATGCACCCACACTTGAGTCTCAGGGAGCAAGGAGCTGCATCAGATCAATAGGACTAAGCCAAAGGCCTTGAACCTGTGTTCTTTCCCATAAGGTAAAGAGGTGTGGCATGGGTGCAATGGGCAGAGCCATAGCAGATGGTATTCTAGCTGTGTTTTCTTGTGTTCTGGCTTGGAATTGTCCTAGGCTCAGCTAAAGGTATCTTAACTTGTGTATTTGTGAAGAATGAGAGAGTAGCTCTGGGTTATGTGCATAGCTCTTCATCTTAGCTGATTTTTATAATAAAGGGCTATCCAGAACATTTGCTGTTGAAAAGATTCAAGTGATTCTGTAGTTCTGTAGTCTAGTATGATAGTGGGGACAGGAAGAAGAGGCAGGCAGGAATTAACACTCTATAATGCACACATTCTCTCACCTTTATTTCTTGAAACTACCTTTATACTGAGCTAGTCAGTTTCCTTCCTTCAGCATCCCTGTATCCCATGAGCCCTCCATAAATCAAACTGACTGCAATTGCTCCTACCTCAAAATCCTTTTCTAAGAAGCCTGGTCTGAACATCAACACCATTTACCACCATACACTACTTCCCTTTACCTAACCAATTCATCCAAGTTTGGGATTTATAAAAATTATCCTGAACCTAATTTGGTTTGTTGAGGGTTTATAAAAGATGATAGTATTAGGTATGTATGCTCCATCAGGAAGTATTTTATATGCATGAACTATTATTCAAGTTTGAGGGGAACAGGACATCAGCAGAATGGGTGGCCACCAATGTTTGAGAGCTGAAAAGCCCCAGGCCAAAAGAAAATTTCTCCACTGGCCTTTAATTTAGATCATGAGAGATTGATTTACTTTGGATGAAAATGCAAATATCCTTAGGGGGTAACAGATTACATCATTAATACTATATGGTAAACTACTTATCATCATTTGAAAACCAATAACCTCAAATGGTACAAGTAATGCATTTTTGAATGGGGACAGGGGAAAAGAACAGATCCAGATCCTAGAAGTAGTAATGCTATGTGAAAGGGGAGTCAAAGTATTGCCTATGAGGAGGGCCCAGGACTAAAGTGAGATCAGAGAAGGAACTGGAAGAGCATGAATGATTAACGTTGCCTACTTTACAATTTTAGCTTAGTCCTGAGAGGTTGCAAAAGGTGAGAGTTTTACTACAGACAAGTAAAACTACAAGAGTAGAGGATTCAAGCAGCACTCTTGTGTAATTATTTAAATATTAATTTAAAATAACACATTCCTTTATTAGCTTTCTTAGATACTTACCTAATGGGTGAGTCGTGAATAAAGGAGACTTTAGGAGCTGCACATGAATTTTCAGAGAGAAAAAGAAAATTACTATTTGTTGGTATCCTTCACAGGCTACTTATAAAATTGTAATTAACATATCTTAATAGGTCTTTTTTTTTTAATACTTTATTTATTTGGCTGTGCTGGGTCTTAGTTGCAGCCTCAGGATCTTCCATCTTTGTTGTGGCATATGGGATTTTTTTGTTACAACATGTGGGATCTCATTCCCTGATCAGGAATTGAACCTGGACCTCCTGCATTAGAAGCTCGGAGTCTTACCCACTGTACCACCAAGGAAGTCCCTTAATAGGTCTTTCATTCCCTGCTGTCAACACTCTTTTTAAATCCTTCAGGGACTACCAGACAGGCATCAAATATACCTTAAGATTTGGGGTGACTGCCTACCTCATCAGCCTTATCTATGGTCACCATTCTACATATATTCTGTGCTCCAGAAGTACTGAACAATACACAGTTCCTCTGCCTTCACTATCTCCCTTGTAACTCAAGTGTCCCTTTTGAAAACTTCTCATCCTTTAGGACTCATTCAGCTTGTGTCACCTCCTTCAGAGAGCCTTCCTTTATATCTGCCCAGATAGACAGGCATTCTCTGTCAAGCTCCTGAAGCACCCTATACATCCCTCTGTTATAGGACTTACTATGTTGTATTGTACTAGTTTACAGTGCCTGCCATATAGTAAGCACTCAAGAACATTTATTTGTTCAATTAATTCTTTAACATATGTGTTGGCTCAATGTTTGTTCATTAGTCTTCCTGTCATTAATCTCTTCCCACTTAAATACTAACGTGCTTTGTATGCTATCTAGCAAAGTTCCACAAGTGGATTTTAGTAACTATTTCTGGATAATGATACTAAAGCAAGTCTTCATGTAGAATATGTCCATAGGAATAATGGGATGGTGTATGTCATTTATGCATGTGAGTGCCTGCTAAGTCACTTCGGTCGTGTCCAACTCTGTGCAACTCTATGGACTGTAGCCCACCAGGCTCCTCTGTCCATGGGATTCTCCAGGCAAGAATACTGGAGTGGGTTGCCATGCCCTTCTCCAGGGGATCTTCCCAATTCAAGGATTGAACCTGTGTCCCCTGCATTGCAGGCTGATTCTTTACCTCTGAGCCATTGAGGAAGGCCATCAGCCATGCACATACATGACTAAACAGTCTTGCTGCTGCTGCTGCTAAGTCGCTTCAGTCGTGTCCAACTCTGTGCGACCCCACAGATGGCAGCCCACCAGGCTCCCCTGTCCCTGGGATTCTCCAGGCAAGAACACTGGAGTGGGTTGCCATTTCCTTCTCCAATGCATGAAAGTGAAAAGTGAAAGTGAAGTCGCTCAGTCGTGCCCTACTCTTAGCGACCCCATGGACTGGAGCCTACGAGGCTCCTCCGTCCATGGGATTTTCCAGGCAAGAGTACTGGAGTGGGGTGCCATTGCCTTCTCCAAACAGTCTTAGACAAACAGAATACTTTGAATAATAAAAAGTAATGTTACCAATTAAAAGTCAGTTCAAAGTAAAGGTGAATAGCTATTGTTCTCCCAATAAATATAATATGTGTTTTGAATAATTAATGAATTCCAATGATCTGCATCAAAGTTAACTTCAATTCTGTGTACTTTCTTAAGTTTCTTTGTGTGTGAGTGTATGTTTGAGTGTGTACAGTTTTGAACGGAAGGAGCTGGAATTAATAGTGCACATACCTGAAAAAATAAGTGTGAAGATAATACTGTTGTGGTGTTTTTAAAATATGTCTACAAATTCTTTGATAATACTCTCTCCAAGTGGTGGAGGTTAATTCTTTCCCCCCCTGAGTGTGGGTTGTACTTAAGAGACTTGCTTCCAATGAATAGAGTGGAAGTGAGAGTGTGCTGAGACTAGGCTATAAAATATAGTGTGGCTTCAGCCCCTCTCTCTTGGACCACCCACTCTGGGAGAAGCCAGATGCCATATCATGAGGATACTCAGAGATGTATGCAGATGCCCACATGGTGAGGAACTGAGACCTTCTGCCAAACAGCCATGTGAGTAAGCCACCTTGGAAGTGACTTCTTCAGTCCCAATTAAGATTTTGGATGACTGAAGCAGCTCTGGATGACATCTTGACTGTAACCTCATGAGAGCCCCTGAATCAGAACCATCCAGCTAAGTTGTTTCTGTATTCCTAACCACAGAAACTGTGAGATAATGTTTTTTTTTTTTAAGCTGCCAGGTTTTAGGGTGATTTGTTATTCAGCAAATAGTAGACCAAAAAATCAGTAAAGACATATAACAGTTGAATAATATAGTCAATAAATAGAATTTAAAATTCATTTAGAGCCTTACAGCCTTTAAATAGAGAATATATATTTTTTGTATGTCTATGGAACACTTTCAAAATATCAATCACATATTTGGCCACAAAGAAAATGTCAACAACTTCAATGTGTCGAATATTTACAGGCTACATTCTCTGAATCTAACTTTAAAAATGTGACTAAGAATATGAATTTCTTGATAATTAAGAAACATACTTAAGGATAACTCTTAGATCAAAGATGGAATAAAGAGGAGAAAGTATAACCTTCCTTAAAAAGAACATTTATATCAAACCTATGGGAATGGCTTTTATTATTTTATAAGGCATTCCTTTTGTTTCTTCTCCCATGCATCCCAGACCAATATCTATAACTGCCCCCTTGACTGCTCCACTTAGATGTCCCACTTGGATGCCCTCAGGCACCTCAAACTCAATATATTCAAAGTTGAACTAAATATTTGTCTTCCAAACTTGTTCATCTTTCTGTATTGCCTATCTATTGAATGGCACCACAATCCATTAAGTTGCCTGTACTAGAAATATGGGCATTGTCTTCAATTCATTCTTCTCCCATATTCAATCAGTAGCCAGATCCCATCCTTTTCACTTTCTTAGTCTGAGTCAAATCTGTGCCCAGCTCTTCATCTTTACTGCCACTGACTTTGTTCAGGACTCATTTCTAGCTTTGACTATTATAATAGCCTCTTAATTGTAATAAGGAGCAGTGTGGTATTGTGGTTAGGATTGGTTGAGTATGATAGATCTGGCTTTTAAAACCTTGGCTTTGCCACATGTTATGTGAAATCTTGGGCATGATAATTTACAACTCTGAGACTTAGTTTATTCATGTGTAAAATGGTCGGTAAAATAGTTTTGTTGTTCAGAGGGTTAAATGAGAGAATACAGTTTAGTATTCTGGTACATAGTACCTGGTACATAGTGAGTGTTCAATATGCTATTATTTTTATTGTCTCATTGTCTCAAGTCTCCTCACCTCTAATTCTGCTTTCCTTTTTTAGAAAAGGCAAATTCTTTCTTTCTTTTTTGGGTCATTTTTTGAAGTATAATTAATTTACAATGTTGTGTTAGTCTTGGGTGTACAACAAAATAATTCAGTTATATATATGTTATATATATTATATATATATATATATATATATATATATATATACATCCCTTTTCAGATTCTTTACCATTATAGGTTATTACAAGATATTGAATATAGTTCCCCATGCTATGCAGTATGTATATATACATATATACATACATACAACAGTAGGTCCTTGTTGTATATCTACTTCATATATAGTAGTGTGTACCTGTTAATCCCAAACTCCTAATTTATTCGCCCCCCCAACCCACTTTCCCCTTTGGTAACCAGAAGTTCATTTTCTATCTCTGTGGGTAGAAAAGGCAAATTATGACCATATTAGGTTCCTGTCAATATTCTTTGATAGTTGTACTTTGATAATAGGATAAAAGGTAGATCTCCTGGCACAGCTTACCAGAATCTTAATGATCAACTGATATCTACCAGTCAAGCTTCATCTTCTATAATTCTCTGACTGGAACTTTTAGCTAAAATAATTTTGAAAAAAATCTGTATTTCCACAAACCCACTAGGCTCTAATGTATATATCTTGGTAAATGTATTCTTTTCTCCTGGAAGTTCTCTTTCCATTTGTCTGGTTAGAAAATTCTTTCTCATCCTTCATGTCTGAGCTCAACTGTGGCATCTTCTGTAAAAGCTTCCTTGTCTCCTCTATGCTTCCAGTGGACTTTGTATTTACCTCCTTTATTGCACTTATTATATTGTGTTGTGATTACTGGCATGACTGTTCTATACTACACTGTAAAATCCAGGGTAGGAACCATGGCTTCTCTACTTTGTTCAATAATTAGTATAGTGCATGGCGTGTAGCAAAAGCTTAGTAAATGTTAGTTGGATGTATTAATGCATTGCAGGATTTCCTTAATAGCTGTTGATAATGTTTACCTGGCTCATAGTGTAAGCTTGATTTCTTGGCCTTTTCCCTATTCAAATCAGCACATGTCACCTATACATGCCACAAGAAAAATGAAAACAAAAAAATCCTTAAAGGAGTTTTCAAAGAATTTGAACATCACCTATGTCTCATAGAAATTTAATAAAGTGATTTTAGAAGTCTATTTATCATAACTATACATGTTTTATTTGGTTTCCATTACTTACATAATTCAAAGGCTTACAGAATTCCTAGTATGCTAAAATTAATTAACTGAAGAGTGCACTGACCAGCATGGAAGGTAATCAGTTGAATAGCTAAAAACAATATGTGTGGGTTTTAAAGAAAGTTAAGTACAGGGGGAATTCTGTGAGGGAGGTGGAAGGCAGAGAGCAGCTTTTCTGCATACGTGGGATGTGGCTCTCTCAGTTGGCCAAGAGCTCTACCTTCTTAGGTAATCATACAGGAAGAGAAATTCAACAGAGTAGACTTTGTTTTTTCCTAGGCCTGAGAACTGAACACAAGCCACCAGAAGTACATTTCTTGACACTGATGGGATGGGTGAAATAAGCTTGAAAATAGTATTGGATTTTGTTGTGATAAAAGTAGTCATACTATTTTTCAAACTGAATTAGGTATTTGTGACAATTTGACTTACTCATATTGTCCAATGTATTTTAAAGCCTTAAAAAACAGATGGTCTAAATTTGTTTATTGCTTATTTTGGGGGTAATATATGTACTGATAGTATTAAGTTTGCCATCCATACTACACTCACAAAATACTTTTTTTCTGACTCTATAGTAAGGCATGGAGAAGGAAACGGCAACCCACTCCAGTATTCTTGCCCAGAGAATCCTATATACAGAGGAGCCTGGTGGGCTGCTGTCCATAGGGTCGTATAGAGTCAGACACGACTGAAGCGACTTAGCATATATGCATAGTGAGGCAAGTGAAAAAACTTATTAACTCCTGATGTGCAACTAATATACTGTCTTAATGTAGTTAAGATTCTTTCTTCAGATACTGAGAATACAGATTATGGATGTTAAAGTACCCTGGATATAGCAGGTGTTTCATAAATATTTGTTTATATAGAAAAGCATATTGTGGCTAACATGTTACATTTGAAGAGTTACATATAATTGAGTCTGTCACTTACTATGCATTTAACATAGGATATAGGAAAATGTGTTAACTTTTTAGAACAGTTGAGTCATTTAATACAGTGCTAATGGAGGCAAGGATGTGGGTTTGAGTCTGAAAATGAATGACCAATTGGTGACCCACAGAGATGACAGATGTTGTGACCAGAGGCTGTACCCTAAATGTTTGTTGTCAATTTCCCACCATCGGCTGAGTGATCACTGACCACAAAGGGGAGAGGGTGAGGCAGTATGGTTATTTCTGTGCAACCCATCAGCATGAGAAGAGAAATGATTCATGAAAGTCCAATATGTTGCTTCCTGTGTGAATGGACTTGAAGCTCATCTTTTAAGAAGCCTACATACCTAAGAGCTAAGTGAGAACACTCACATTGTTTCTGGTAATTTCTATTAAGAATTGAGACAAGTATTCAAATTTTGGATCTATTTAACACATTTAAAATCTCAGGCTCACCGTTTTTCTTTTGTTAGCTTACTAGTTGTTATTGATATTCCCTACACTTAGAGTATGGCAACACTAACACAACAGATAGCCATAAGCATTGGAAGTCTGAAGTAACAGGATTATTACTGTGAATTCGCATTTCAATTTTTTAAAATAAAATCTTACTATAGGATGGTTAATTTCAGGAAATAAGACTGTTCTGAGTTGTCATTTAATGAATGAAATTGTGTTACATCAATCTTGATCCTCATTCTGGGACAAAAGAAAAGTTACTTGCCTGTTGTTTTGAAGTATCCTGTAGAGAGTATCTACAGATACTTGGTGTTTTTGCAGAAACACCTGGACTCTGAAGTATAGTAATTTCTAGGGAAAAGAAGAGGTAACTTTAAATATGAAAAAAATCATATAGTTCTCCTTGCTGGGCTGCCATAAAGTCTAAAATTACCATAATCAAGAATGTATTTATTTATGGAAGTTAAGGCAGTATCTCCAAATATAAGATGCCTTTTTTTGAAGTCCCCTGCTTACCAGCTTCCAGGGCCCACTGCTGCTATTAGGGACAAGCCTGAACTCCCTGGCTCTAAGTTACTTTGCCAGCTAAACTTCCCACCACTCTCCTGCCCTAGAACAAACTGTTCTGCACTTCATTCAGTAAGCAAAGGGGGACCATAGAAGACTTTTGGGTAGAGGAATTATATGTCCAGAGCTATATTTCAGGAAGGTTACATTCACAGCAAAATGTAGGACAGATCAACAAGAAAAAGAGATTGGAGACTAATTATTACAGTGCTTAATGGCACAGGAAGCATGAATAGAAAGGAAGGGAAAGTTATGAGAGAATTTAAGGAGGCAGACTGGACTGGAGCAAATAGCAAACAGTCAAAAATGACTCAGGCTTTGTGCCTGAATAAAGTTAGGAGGAACAGAGCTCTGGTTTGGGGATGAATCTGGTTTTGCACATGTTGGATCTGAGGTACTCATGGGCCACCCAGGTGAAGATGTCCCAGTGTGGAGGTTACGCATGGGAATCTTTTATGGAGACGAACAGAGACTTAGCTAATCTCCAGTCCAGCCCTGGGAGATGGGAAACAGGATGGATTTTTATGTCTGGGGAGAAAAGATGATAAAAGAGACCTTCCTGGGGAGAATTCTCTTCACTGGGACTCTCTAATGGCCGCATTGTCTGGAACGTACAGAGGCAGTCACAGCAGAGACTCTAACTTCCTCACACCTTGTCGATTCCAGAAGGCCTATTCTCCCAGCAATCACTTAAAAATGTGATGCTTATATTCACAACCATGAATAATCCTTCTATCTTCCTTTATCAAATTAATCATGGATTTTATAATCAGGGGAAAAAGCATAGCTTGGAAGACTTCATGACAAAATGAATTATTTAAACAAAAGATATCAGAGCAATTATAAATATTGTTCATTTTCTTACCTCCATCATTTGAAGGATATGATGTCCTAATTGTTTCTCTATCTTTCTGTATGGTTTAACATTCAAGAAAAAAATTAGTAATTATTCTTCTAAAAGACACTTCTGCTGATTCTAAAGCAATCAGAATAATACAGTATCTTATCTCCCCCTTCCCCGCATCTCTACCTCTCTACTAGGTGCTGGTCTCAATGCTAATACATATTATTAACCTCTTACTGGATATCTTTTACAGGTACCTCACTTTAACTAGTTTAAAATGAAGCTTATATTGTACCCAGGTACGCTATCTTTTCCTGTCTTTTCAAACTTGCTACTTGTCTGTCTTCCACATTTTGGTTATAAGTATAATAATCCTATAACCAATAATAATCCAGTGCTCCATTCCAGAAAGCATAGAATTTTCTGTTTATTTCAGATAAGGCTAGTTTAATCCAGTCTAATGTTTATTGAGTACACTGCCTAGAACTAAGATATATAATTCCTGACCTCAAGAAGTTTATCACCCAGTAGAAAAGACAGACAAATATGATGGAGGATAATGAGTTCTGAGATAGAAGTAAGCCTCAGCACTATGAGAGCATAAAAAACCTGCACACAAAAATTAAATCATCACCATCATTGTCATCTCCTTTTCTCTGGGTCCACACATCTGTTGAGTCACCAAATCCTGACATACTCTGACTCTGAAATATCTTAAATCTGTGGCCTCTGGTTCACCCTCATTGTCACAGCCTTAGTTCAGGCCTTTATCATTTTTATCTGGACTTTCGAGCGCATTGTTGGCGAGGCATCGCGCCTGGCGCGTTATAACAAGCGTTCGACTATCACATCTAGGGAGTTCCAGACTGCCGTGCGCTTGCTGCTACCTGGGGAGCTGGCCAAGCACGCTGTGTCTGAGGGCACTAAGGCTGTCACCAAGTATACCAGCTCCAAGTAAATATAATATACCTTGCCGCTGTTAATGGAGAAGGAAATGGCACCCCACTCCAGTATTCTTGCCTGGAAAATCCCATGGACGGAGGGCCTGTTGGGCTGTAGTCCATGGGGCTGCTAAGAGTCAGACATGACTGAGTGACTTCACTTTCACTTTCACTTTCATCCCACTAGACTCAAAACTATCTTGCCTCTAATCTCTATGTAGCTATCTCACACTGCAACTAGAGTATCTTTTAAAACCCAAATCATTCTTATCTCACATCCTACTCAAAAACCAGCAATGGCTTTCTACTACTGAGAGAATAAATTCCTACTTCAGCAAGGGATACAAAGTTCTGGCTTCAATCTACCATTTCAGTCTCTTCTGTTCCACTGCTCTGGTTTTGCTGGCTTCAATTTTCATGCTTTCACTTAACACTGTAAGCCTGTCTGCAATACTGCCTCACTACATCCTCACATCTACTCATCTGAAAACTTCCCACTCATGTTTCAAGACCTAATTCAATGAAGCCCTCCTTTTATAAAGCTTTTTTAGATTTCTATAGGCAGGGCTATTTCTCCACTCTTTCTGTGCTTCATATTTTATACAAAGTAAAAGTCTCCTCTCATTTGACTGTAAGGACTTTTGTTTATGTGTCTGATCCCTGGACAGTGCATCCCCAAGAGCAGTGATATCTTTTCTATCTTTGTATCCTATGTCACCTACTTTCTCCCTTTTCCCTTCCTTCTACCTTTCCCTACCTTCTACTGGGACCTGGCCCACAGCAGGTTGTCAATAAACATTAGCTATCATCATCATCATCATTATCATCATCAAATATTTGTTAGTTTCTGCTCAACTACATGGTGCATTTAGCATGAAGCTGACTCAGAGCCTTCTCTACCAGGAAGACTCAGATCTGTGTAGAATTCCATTATTTCTAACCAATCAGTACCATGCCCAATGAATGGGGATACCCCCTAGAAAAAAAAAATTAACCAGATAAATGAGTGGCCAATACAAAACACCTGAGACATACAGCTTTCTACCTTTTGTTCTGTTGTGTTACTCTGTACATCATGTGTGGAATGCAACAGGGTTGATCTTTCAGGAGTCTTTACAGAACTATACAAATGCTGGGATGGTCCTATAGGCAAAGGAAAGAGAAATCATTTAATTTTTAAACTTGATTGAACTGTAACTGAAGTACAATAAACTTAACATATTTAAAATGTACCATTTGGCTTTGGCATATATATATGTATATATATAAACCCTTGAAACCATCACCACAATCAAAGTAAACATTTACATCACCCCCAAAAGTTTCCTTGTGCCCCCTTATAGGTAATCCCTCTCTCTACCCCTCAGTTCAGTTCAGTTCATTTCAGTCGCTCAGTCGTGTCTGACTCTTTGTGACCCCATGAATTGCAGCACGCCAGGCCTCGCTGTCCATCACCAACTCCCGGAGTTCACTCAGACTCACGTCCATCGAGTCAGTGGTGCATTCCAGCCATCTCATCCGCTGTTGTCCCCTTCTCCTCCTGCCCCCAATCCCTCCCAGCATCAGAATCTTTTCCAATGAGTCAACTCTTCGTATGAGGTGACCAAAGTACTGGAGCTTCAGCTTTAGCATCATTACTTCCAAAGAAATCCCGGGGCTGATCTTCTTCAGAATGGACTGGTTGGATCTCCTTGCAGTCCAAGGGACTATCAAGAGTCTTCTCCAACACTACAGTTCAAAAGTATCAATTCTTCAGCGCTCAGCTTTCTTCACAGTCCAACTCTCATATCCATACATGACCACAGGAAAAACCATAGCCTTGACTACATGGACCTTTGTTGGTAAGGTAATGTCTCTGCTTTTGAATATGCTATCTATGTTGGTCAGAACTTTCCTTCCAGGAAGTAAGCGTCTTTTAATTTCATGGCTGCAGTCACCATCTGCAGTGATTTTGGAGCCCAAAAAGATAAAGTCTGACACTGTTTCCACTGTTTCCCCATCTATTTCCCATGAAGTGATGGGACCAGATGCCATGATCTTCGTTTTCTGAATGTTGAGTTTTAAGCCAACTTTTTCACTCTCCTCTTTCACCTTCATCAAGAGGCTTTTGAGTTCCTCTTCACCTTCTGCCATAAGGGTGGTGTCATCTGCATATCTGAGGTTATTGATATTTCTCCTGGCAATCTTGATTCCAGCTCATGCTTCTTCCAGCCCAGCATTTCTCATGATGTACTCTGCATAGAAGTTAAATAAGCAGGGTGACAATATACAACCTTGACGTACTCTTTTTCCTATTTGGAACCAGTCTGTTGTTCCATGTCCAGTTCTAACTGTTGCTTCCTCACCTGCATACAAATTTCTCAAGAGGCAAGACAGATGTCTGGTATTCCCATCTCTTTCAGAATTTTCCACAGTTTATTATGATCCACACAGTCAAAGGCTTTGCCATAGTCAATAAAGCAGAAATAGATGTTTTTCTGGAACTCTCTTGCTTTTTCAATGATCCAGCAGATGTTGGCAATTTGGTCTCTAGTTCCTCTGCCTTTTCTAAAACCAGCTTGAACATCTGGAAGTTCACGATTCACGTATTGCTGAAGCCTGGCTTGGAGAATTTTGAGCATTACTTTACGAGCATGTGAGATGAGTGCAATTGTGCGGTAGTTTGAGCATTCTTTGGAATTGCCTTTCTTTGGGATTGGAATGAAAACTGACCTTTTCCAGTCCTGTGGCCACTGCTGAGTTTTTCAAATTTGCTAGCATATGGAGTGCAGCACTTTCACAGCATCATCTTTCAGGATTTGAAATAGCTCAACTGGAATTCCATCACCACCACTAGCTTTGTTTGTAGTGATGCTTTCTAAGGCCCACTTGACTTCACATTCCAGGATGTCTGGCTCTAGGTGAGTGATCACACCATCGTGATTATCTGGGTCTTGAAGATAATTTTTGTCCAGTTCTTCTGTGTATTCTTGCCATCTCTTCTTAATATCTTCTGCTTCTGTTAGGTCCATACCATTTTTGCCCTTTATCAAGCCCATCTTTGCATCAAATGTTCCCTTGGTATCTCTAATTCTCTTGAAGAGCTCTCTAGTCTTTCCCATTCTGTTGTTTTCCTCTATTTCTTTGCATTGATCACTGAGGAAGGCTTTCTTATCTCTCCTTGCTATTCTTTGGAAGGCTGCATTCAGATGCTTATATCTTTCCTTTTCTCCTTTGCTTTTCACTTCTCTTCTTTTCACAGCTATTTGTAAGGCCTTCCCAGACAGCCATTTTGCTTTTTTGCATTTCTTTTCCATGGGGATGGTCTTGATCCCTGTCTCCTATACAATGTCACGAACCCCCGTCCATATTTCATCAGGCACTCTATCTATCAGATCTAGCCCCTTAAATCTATTTCTCACTTCCACTGTATAATCATAAGGGATTTGATTTAGGTCATACCTGAATGGTCTAGTGGTTTTTCCTACTTTCTTCAATTTAAGTCTGAATTTGGCAATAAGGAGTTCATGATCTGAGCCACAGTCAGCTCCTGGTCTTGTTCTTGCTGACTGTATAGAGCTTCTCCATCTTTGGCTGCAACGAACATAATCAATCTGATTTCCGTGTTGACCATCTGGTGATGTCCATGTGTAGAGTCTTCTCTTGTGTTGTTGGAAGAAGGCGTTTGCTATGACCAGTGCATTTTCTTGGCAAAACTCTTATTAGTCTTTGCCCTGCTTCATTCCGTATTCCAAGGCCAAATTTGCCTGTTACTCCAGGTGTTTCTTGACTTCCTACTTTTGCATTCCAGTCCCCTGTAATGAAAAGGACATCTTTTTTGGGTGTTAGTTCTAAAAGGTCTCGTGGGTCTTCATAGAACTGTTCAACTTCAGCTTCTTCAGAATTACTGGTTGGGGCATGGACTTGGATTACTGTGGTATTGAACGGTTTGCCTTGGAAACGAACAGAGATCATTCTGTCGTTTTTGAGATTGCATCCAAGTACTGCATTTTAGACTCTTTTGTTGACCATGATGGCTACTCCATTTCTTCTGAGTGATTCATGCCCGCAGTAGTAGATTTAATGGTCATCTGAGTTAAATTCACCCATCGAAGTCCATTTTAGTTTGCTGATTCCTAGAATGTCGACGTTCACTCTTGCCATCTCTTGTTTGACCACTTCCAATTTGCCTTGATTCACAGGCCTGACATTCCAGGTTCCTATGCAATATTGCTCTTTACAGCATCAGACCTTGCTTCTCTCACCAGTCACATCCACAACTGGGTATTGTTTTTGTTTTGGCTCCATCCTTTCATTCTTTCTGGAGTTATTTCTCCACTGATCTCCAGTAGCATATTGGCCACCTACAGACCTGGGGAGTTCCTCTTTCAGTATCCTATCACTTTGCTTTTTCATACTATTCATGGCGTCCTCAAGGCAAGAATACTGAAGTGTTTTGCCAGGCAATCGCTGATCTGCTTTACTATAAATTAGTTTTCATTCTCTAGAGTTTGCTATAAATGGAATCAAACAGGGGTTGTAACACCCTTTTTTTGTTGGTGGAGGGTGGTGATCTGGCTTCCTTCACTAAACATATTTTGATGTTAATCAATATTGTTGCATGTATTAATACTTTATTCCTTTTTATTTCTGAGTAGTATCCCATGGTATGGATACACTAGTTTATCCATTTGCGTGCTGAAGGGCATTTAGGTTGTTTCTAATTTGACTATAATGCTGCTATGGACATTGATGTATAAGTCTTTATCTGAACATGTATTTTCATATCTTGTGGGCACCTACCTAGTAGTGAAATGACTGAATATCATGACAGATGTAGTTTAACTTGAGCTGCCAAAATGTTTTCCACAGTGGTTGCCAAAGTGTTTTCCACAGTGATTTACATTCCCACTTGCAATGTCAGACAGTTCTAGTTGCTTCAAGTCCTTGCAAATACTTGGTATGATCAGTTACTTAAATTCTGCTAGACATTCCACTGTGTGTGTAATGGTATATCATTGTGGTTTGATTTGTATTTCCCTAAGGAATGATGATATTAAACAGTGTTTTGTGTGCTTATTTGCCATCTGTGTATCTTCAGTAAAATGTTTGTTCATGCCTTTTGCCCAAGTTTATTATGTTGTCACATTACATATATTACATGTTTTTCTATATTTTACACTTTTTTATGGTGATCATGCCTTCTAGATATAGGTCTGGAGACCCCATTTGTTGTACTCACTTTTGGGGCTTGAGAAATGAGAAACAGCCATTATGTAACAGGGCTATTTTTTAAATTTTATATTACTTTTTCATTTTTGACTAAGTACAAGATCTCTACCCTCATCGTTCATAGGCTTTCACTTACCTGCGGAGTGGAGCTAGGGAAGGAAGGAGAGGTTAGAATTTTTAACAGGATAAATGCCATGATGAACACCCAGGTAATATTCAGTATCTGTGATCCCCCAAAATGATGATACAACCAAGACATTATGCCTTGCAAGCCATGAAGTTGTCTCAGGAATTTCCTTAAATTTTATCTTCCTTTTTGTGTAGAAACATCGTAGAATACTTAGCTGAGAAAATTCTTCATAGTGTCCTGGAGATACCCTTAGCTTACCAAATAAGAGTTATCTGGGCTCAGGAAGAAAAAGGATATGACTTTTTAGGAAAGTTAGGGGGCAAATGTCCACTCCTTTAGCAGCTCAGAGATGGTGGGAAAATGGGAAGGTGGTGAGAGTGACTGGAGACCAAAGAAATCAGACAGGGCTTCATATTTTGCTTACTTTGGGCCTTGGTGCTTCAGATAACTGAGGTTAATGGAGAGAAAAGAACTATTGCTCAGCTCTCTGTTTACGACTCTAGAAAGAGATTTCCTTGGCTACCCCTACTCTGGCTCTTCTTCCTTACTGGGGTCATGGACCCCAAACTTTGTAATACAGTGTGGTCAGGCAGAGCAAGGCTCTCACTGAGGTTTTGCTTTCTTTTTCTTTCAGTTTTAAAACATTTCAGCTTAACTGACTTATGTAATAGACACATAAAATTGTAAGATAGCTAAAGTGTACATTGTGGTGATTTGATATACATGTATACTGTGAAAGGATTTCTCCCCCTTCACCCATTTAGTTAATTAACACATCCATCACCTCACATATTTATCATGTTGTTGTTCTAAGCAAATTTCAATTATACAATACAGTGTTTTCAACTATAGTCACCATGTTATACATCAGATCCTCAGATCTTATTCACCTTACAGCTGAAAATGTGTATCGTTTGACCAACCTCTCCCTATTTCCCCTTGAGGTTTTGCTTTCTTAAGCCACTCTTGGTTCCCATGTGGTATACACATGGCCCAGAAAGGGCTGAGGGTCTAGCTGGGAATCTCATCAAGGGGAGTCACTAGGCTGGGGATAAGAGGGCTCCTCCCAGAGTGTTATGGAGCAGGCAGTCAGGACTCAGGTGGAGTGCAAAATCCAGAGGGTTCTACTAAGCCCAGTGAGACCAGACCATGAGTCATTGCAGTGATGGCCAATTTAACTGTGAATGATGACAGGCCAAGCACTATCTCAGTGGAGATAAGGGCATGTCTCTGAAGACCAGAGGAGGCAGAGGACAAATAGTCATCCAAGCACCCTTACTTAATTCTGCCTCCATGAGACTATGGAAGCCAGTGTTCCCCAAAAGTCAATGTGCGTGTCATGCACTGGGGTCTTGTGAAAATAAAGGTTCTGATTCAGTAGTGGGGCAGTGCCTGAGACTGTGCTTTTATAATAAGTGCCTCAGTGATGCCCATACTGCTGACACTTAGAGGAGTAAGAACATAAGCCACACCTCTTGCCCCAGACAACACCTTTGGGAAAGAAGCACAAACGACTATTTTAGTATTTCTAATTATTTCAATTACTTTTTTGTCCTTGGTGTGACTTTTGGTGACCATCAGTGACACTCATTTTCTTGATTTTTGGATAAGAAGCTTAAAATAAAATAAAAAAAATTAATAGTGGTGATGATGAAGTTATTCAAGATAGATTCTATTTATCCTTTTATGCCCACCAGGGGGAGAACCCTATGCTAATCTGTATATGGGGAGAAACTGGAGAGGGTACGTAGTAGGTCTCAGTGGGAGGCAAATTTGTATCCCAGAGGACAATGGAATTGGGACATGTCTGGAGACATTTTTGGTTGTTACAAATCAGTGAGAGGGATTTCTCCTGGCATCTAGTGGATAGGGGCCATGTATGATGCTACACATACAATGCACGGGATGGTCCCCATAATAAACAATTATCCAGTGCAACATGCCAATAGTGGCAAGGTTAAAAACCTTAAGATAAATGTGATGGGGAAGCAGGACAATCACTTTTATAATATTATCTTGTATAGTTAAAGCTCTACTGGGCGGGGGGCAGAACTGTCTTCTGGCAAAAGGGAAAAAAACTCCATCCCTCTGTCCTGCTTAAGAAGAACATGGCTTTTTCTTTGTGTGGGGATGCAGACCAGCATAATACCTGTGCTAGAGACCTTGGAGGCCATGTGCTGGAGACACCACAATGGTCATGACAATTCTTGGTTGTGCCTCAAAAATCTGGCTGAGGCAACCATACTTATATATACCTGATTTGTGAAAAAGGTGACTGCCGTTCCTGTTTCTTATTTAGAAATAGACAAAAGGATTCTAAACTATATGTGTGCTAATTGGGTTTTCATTAGAGTTATGTGTATTCCTTGGTGTCGACATGGTAGAACATGATGTCTTTGTTACAGTGATAAGTCAATTTCATATGTGAAATAGACATCTTCATTCTGTCACCTCTGAAATACTGTGAACATCAAGTTCTTTTATGTTTTCTTTTTCAAAAAGCATTTGACGTGGGCACTGTTTAAGATGCCAAACTGAAACTTTCCTCCTACTGGAAGGGGAAGTTAACAGTTGAAGATGGAGGGAGAAAGCTGGCTGCTAAAGTGATGTACTGTCTCAGAGGCAGAAGGTTACACCCTCATCTCACTGAACTGAACCGTGAGCTTTTGTTACTGACTCTTCCTTCACAAACTTTTCATTCCTTCCTCCCTCTCACATTGTGTTTACTGACTGGTCCTTTTTAAAAGTTCTCTTGAACCCATTCTCTTGCTCATTTCTTTAAAAGTGAAGTCTTTTCTGCTTTCCCTTAAAACCTTTTATCTGGTTCTTTTCCCTTCTTTCTTTTTTGTCCCACCACCCCCATTCCCCACCCCTCGCCCACACACACATCTTGTCTCCGGTCCTCTCTTTTCTCTTTCTTTTTACTATTTAGCAATCCACAAAAAGTTTTTCATTTCTTCTCTTTCCAACTCTCTACCTTTCACGTATTGACTTTTCACTGGTTTCTCCTTTTCCAAATCAGTTCTATGTGTGTATGTATGTATGCACCCTGGTGGCTCAGAGGGTAAAGCGGCTGCCTGCAATGTGGGAGACCTGGGTTCGATCCCTGGGTCGGGAAGATCCCCTGGAGAAGGAAATGGCAACCCGCTCCAGTATTCTTGCCTGGAGAATCCCATGGACAGAGGAGCCTGGCGAGCTGCAGTCCGTGGGGTCGCAAAGACTCAGACACGACTGAGCGACTTCACTTTTACTTTCATGTATGTATGTATGTATGTATGTATGTTTCTACCTATCATCTATCTACCTATCTGCATACCTACCTAACCCTATACCTACATAGCCATCTATCCATCTATATTGTATTCTCTTTTTTAAAAAACTGACTTCTACTTTTTTAACCCATCTTCCTCCATCACACACAATTGTACTTGGCTTTATTGGTTCTCCTCCTCATTCTCACATTGTCTTTTTCTGCTTTTTCTCACTTTCCCCTACTGACTCATCATTTATAAACCTCTTTTCTTTCTTCATTATTTCTTACTTCTGTTCCATCATCCTTTCTTCCTATCTTCCTTCGTTCCTTCTTTATCTTTACCCTTCCCACCCTCCTGTCTTCTTTCCTCCCATCCTCCTTTTACTCTCTTTCTGCTGGCTCCCCTTTTATTTTTTCCTTCCTGCTCTAACTCTCTCATTCTCTTTTTCATGCATTCCTCCTTACTGGCTTCCACTTTTAAAATTATATACCTACCTACCTACTTACCTATCATCTGTATAACTGCCTACCTACCTATTCAGCTCTCAACCATTTATCTTTATTTTTGTCTTTGCTTTCCTGACTTCTACTTTTACAATCTGTCCCCCACCACACAACCGTTTTAGTTTTTTTGTAGGAAAATGGTTCCTACATTTTCACTCTTACATTCTCTTCCCTTTTTTAGCTGTCTTCCCTACTGACTCATCTTTTATTTTAAATTTTTTATTTATTTTTGGTTGCGCTGGGTCTTTGTTTCTGCTTTCAGGCTTTCTCTAGTTGTAGCAAACAGGGCCTATTCTTTAGTTGCGGTGGGCAGGCTACTCATTGCAGAGCCAGACTCTAGGGCATGAGAGCTTCAATAATTGCAGCTCACAGGCTCTAGAGTGTGGGCTCAGTAGTTGTGGCACATGAGCTTGGTTGCTCCATGGCATGTGGGATCTTCCTGGACCAGGGATCGAACCTGTGTCTCCTGCATTGGCAGGTGGATTCTTATCCACTGAGCCATCACACAAGACCCACCCTTTGTAAACTTATTGCCTGCCTGCCTTCCTCCTTCCCTCCCTATCTCCCCTACTTCCTGCCTTCCTGACCTCCTTCTTCCTTTCCTTCCTTCTCCTTTACTTCCTTCCCCCTCTCTTCCTCTTATATCCATTTTTTGGGTTTCCTGTTTTAAACCTGTTTCTCTTCTTCACTTATCTTTTTAATATTGACTTTTAAAAACTAGATCTTCCACATAAAAATCCTGTCTACTTACCCATCTGTCCATCAACCTACCAAACTACCTAGCTGTTATCCATTCATCTTTATTTTATTTGTTTTTAACTGAGTTCCTCTTTTTTAGAGCTTTCTCTCCTCGCTCCCTACACCCTCCCTTTCTTCTTCCCTCCTTCCTGCCTCCTCTCACTTTCTCCTCTTTCTTTGTCTTCTCCTCACTCCATTTCTTTCATGGTCTCTGTCTCTCTCTTCTTTCCCTGCCTGCATGCATGTCTTCCCCTTCCCCTCCCTCGCTTTATCCCTTCTGCCATCCCTTCCTCCCCTCTTACTATCCACTGCCCCTTCGCCCTTTCCTCATGTCTTTCTTCCTTGCCCCTGCCTCCTCTCCTTTTTCCATCCATCCACCCACACTCGCTCTTTCATCCTCTTTCATTTGCTTCTCTCTCCTTCTGTCCATTCCTGTATACTTCCTCTCCCCGCCTTCTCTCTCTCAGTTCCTTCTTTCTTCCCTTCCTCCTTCTTTCCATTCTTCTTTTGCTTTGTTTATACTACTCCTTTTTCAAAACATTTTGTTTCCTTCTCCCTTTCTTTATACATTTTGCTATTATCTTTACTACTGCTTTCTCCTTTAAAAATCTGTTCTTTCTACCTATCTATGTACCTAGCTGGCTGGGTCTATATCCCGCTGTCAATCACTCTTAAACTGGCTCCTACTTTTAAAACTTTTTGGCCCGTGAGAAATTCTTCCTTTCTTTCTGTCTCTGACTCTCCTTTTTCTTTCCTTTCTGACTTTCATTCTCGTATTTTTCTCTATTTTACATTTTCTTATAATTTATTCCATTTGAAACCTCTCCTCGTTTTTGCTTTCATATGTCTTCCTTCGTCCGTCCCTTCTGTTATTCGATTTCTGTTCATCATTTTCTTGTTCCCTGTCTGTATTTCTTTCTTCTCTGTGCCTGTCTGCATGCAGCCTCCCTGCCTTCCTCTTTCCCTTTCCTACTTTACTCTATCCTATCCTGTTCTGTCCATCTTCCCTTTTTCTTTTATTCTCTGTGTACTGGCCCCTTTGAAAAATATTTTTAAACTTCTTTCCCTTTCTCTTTTTCTTTTATGTACTGACTTTTATTTATTTATTTTTTAATATAAATTTATTTATTTTAATTGGAGGCTAATTACTTTACAATATTGTATTGGTTTTGCCATACATCAACATGAATCTGCCATGGGTATACACGTGCTCCCCATCCTGAAGCCCCCTCCTACCTCCCTCTCCATACCATCCCTCTGGGTCATCCCAGTGCACCAGCCCCAAGCATCCTGTATCATACATCGAACCTGGACTGGTGATTCGTTTCACATATGATAATATACATGTTTCAATGCCATTCTCCCAAATGATCCCACCTTTGCCCTCTCCCACAGAGTCCAAAAGACTGTTCTATACATCTGTGTCTCTTTAGCTGTCTCGCATACAGGGTTATCGTTACCATCTTTCTAAATTCCATATATATGCATTAGTATACTGTATTGGTGTTTTTCTTTCTAGTTTATTTCACTCGATATAATAGGCTCCAGTTTCATCCACCTCATTAGAACAGATTCAAATGTATTCTTTTTAATGGCTGAGTAATACTCCATTGTGTATATGTATGTACTGACTTTGTACTGACTTTTAAAAACTTGGTTCTCTTTTAAAAAATGAGGCCTATCTATGCATCCAATCATGGATCATCTATCAATCACCTATATATGGCTCTATCTATTTATATTTTATATACTTTCCTACTTATCAACCTACCCTCCTGTCAATTCATCCATGAATCTTATATCACTGAGATATTTTAACTGGCTTCTTTTTATATTTCTTTCCCTACTGTCCACAATACTTTCTACAGGCTCATCATTTTAAACTTCTCTTTCCTCCCACTTCCTCCTTTCGATCTTGCCTCATCTTTTTGTCCTTCTTTAAAAGCTTCTTTCTGTCCCTTAAAGCTCTGCTTCATTCATTGTCCTTTTCTCTTTGTCTTTCCTCCTCTATCTTTATCTCTTCCTTCTGTCATCCATTTTCTCTCCTTTTCCTTCTTCCATTCCTTCCCTACTTCCCTCTTTCCACTCTTCTTCTATTCTTTTTGCATTGTCTCCTATTTTTAAAGATTTTTCTTTTCATCACTATTTCTCTTTAAAATGAAATTTATTTTATTATTATTATTAAAATATTTGTGTATTTGGTTGGGTCTTAGTTATGGTATGTGGAATCTAGTTCCCTGACCAGGGGTCAAACCCAGGCCCCCTGCGTTGGCAGTGCAGAGTCTTAGCCATTGGACCACCAGGGAGTCCCTCTTCTTCCTTAAGCTTTTATACTGGCTTCTTTTTAAATTTATCTTTCCCCCCGCCCCCCGCCCCCCCCCTCCCCATTCCTCTCTCCTTTCTTTACACTGTCTTAACTGGACTGTACTTTTAAAGTTCTACCTACCTAGAGGGATGGAACCCAGGCCCCCTGCATTGGGAGCTCAGAGTCTTAGCCACTGGACCACTAGGGAAGCCCCTCCTCTCTCTTTCCTTCCTGTCCCTCCCCCCTTTCCTCATCTCTTATTCCTTCCTCCTACCTCCTTTCATCATCCACCCTACCACCCTTCCCTCATCTTGTCTTCATTTGTTTTCCCTCCTTCCCCTTTCCTTCCTCCCCCCTCCCTTCTTCTATTACTACTCTTAAAACTTTTTTCTTTCCTTTCCTCTCTCTTTCTTTATAGATTCTTGTCCTTACAACTGCCTTCTCCTGTAAAAACTTTTTTCTACCTAAATTTCCTACCTATATAGCTGGCTATCTACATAGGTATCAATCATTTAGCTTTATGTTACATTTATTGCCTTCTACTTTTAACTATTCGCACATCACACAGTTGTACTTGATTTTTCTACTGATCCTCCATCACACTCTTACATTCCTTCTCTGCCGGGAGCTGGCATGAGGACCTCCACCCATGGCAAAGGTCATGAGGAAGGAGGCTCGACATACACAGAGGTGGGACTGAGCCTTAGGAGTGCCCCTGGATATTCTCGAGCATCTACCCCCAAAAACCAGAGTCTGCCTACTTTACCGCTTTGTGCTCTCACCTCTGACTTTACTGGGGGCTGTCCCCCACCACCATCTCGCTCTCTCTGGTAAAGAGTTAACTTACAGCTCCAGTTAATAAAGTTCCCGGGCATTAGGAGTGTTTAAATCCAAACCCCTCAGATAGCTCTCTAACTCACCTGACAAGTTTACCCGGACTCCTACAGCTATGCATACGATTGTTTACAGTCTCTCAGCCTCGAGAGGCATGGGAAACTTAAGATATTCAAATAGCTTAAAGCCTCTCAGAGAGTTAGAAACTGTCAGAATAAAACTAGTAAAAGATTTCATTGATGAGCCAATGCTTGCTGCCAAGTTTCCACATCCCCTGTATTGTATCCTTGAATGTGTATTAATTAATATAGTTGGTATGTAGAAAAAATAAGTAGTGGCCTTGGTGTTAGCAACTTTAGACCCTTAAGGTAATAAATTCTTTCCTTTGTTGTAAACCCACTGAACCTCTGCCCTATAGGAATGCAACTTTATCTAACACCTTTGGAGGATGACGCCAAACCTTAAAAAATAATTACTCTTAGAGAAAATAAGTCTTACAATTGACAAACCTTTGTCAAGAGTCATAAAATGTTAATAGGCCTTCTGGCCAAAAGATGATGTAAATCACCTAAACCATTTGTATAAGATAAGTTTGCAGGAAAGAAACCCTGGTTTTGATAAGGATCAAAGACTGCTGACTTTGTATGATTTCACATCCCCTATTATCCTCTATGTACAACTTAGGGTATAAAAGCCCCTGTTGAAAATAAAGCTGCGGGCCTTGCTCACTGAAGCTTGGTCTCCCCATGTCATTCTTTCTTTTCACATTCTGGCTGAGTCTCCATCTGGAGCGTGGAGGTCCTCTGCGACCATTTATTTGCCTGGGCTTCTAAGACCCAATCGAGAAGGTGCCTACGGTGGGGCACCTTCCACTATTTGAGAGGGCACCTGCATCCTCCGTGGTCAGAGCTAACCTGATGTCACAGGTTATATTGATTTTCCACGTAAACCAAGCTACTCAGCCTTTTTTCTCCACTGAATTTTCCTGCTGAGCTATCCTCATTCTATTACTCTTTATATCTCTAATTAATATTTAAATAAAGCTATTGTATCCAGTGAACTCGCCGAAGCCATCTCCCCTTTGAATACCCTGGAACAGCCAGGGCTGGACCTCAGCACTTGTCCTTCTGTATGCCATTCTTTTCGCTGACTCATCCTTCATAGAATTTGATTCTTCCTTTCTTATTTTACTGTCTCCTTTGAAAAAAAAAAAAAACTTTCTTTTCTTCTCTCTCATTTTCTGTATTCTTTGTCCTGTCTTAATACTACTGGTTTCTCCTTTATGAATATCTATCTATCAACCTGTCATCTGATTGTCATCAATCAATGTATCATTATTTTACCATTTTAAACTGATTTCTTTCAGATCTCTCTCTCTCCATGCCTTCAATTATACTTAATTTTATCAACATCTCTTTAATCTCCTCAGCATCTCTCACTCACATTTTGTTTTTTATTTCATATTTTTTCTTAGCCTCATCCCTTTTAAAAAATTTTATGTATTGGAGTAGGGTTGATTTACAATGTTGTATCAGTGTCAATTGTACAGCAAAGTGAATCAGTTATACATATATCCACTCTTTTTGTGTGTGTGAAATTTGAACAAAGTCTATATTTAATAACTGTATCACATGTTAATTTTCTGTTTTTTTTTTTCTTTTACAACATAGTATTTTTTTATATTCTCAGATTTGGACTAGAAGTTTCAAGCCTCATTCAAATTTTTTAAAAATCACTAAGGTGATGAACTTTCTAGACTTTTAGCAGGAATACCAAATGCAAAGTACATGGAACTATATCAAACTTCTGAATGAATGTATAAATTAGAAATCTAGCATTCTATTCATACTAAGTCAAACAAGTGGAATGCCATAAATGTCATAATTTTTTTAGCTAGGCAAAAATTCATAAGCCTATTATTATCCATACTATATATCTATATCTATCTATATAGATAGATAGATATAGATATAGATATGTATACAAAAGCTTTTCTACTATACTTGATAAAGGCTTGAGAAAGAACATAAAAAAAAAGATAAATTGAAAAACATAAACTAAATGACATGGGAGCACTAAACATGAAATAGAAAAAGTGAAACAAATTAGATAAAAGTGAAAGATCATCATATAGTCCAGTTGCTTTTAAACATAGCTGCTCATTAGAAACACATCTGGAGCTCTGGAGAAAAAAAGCAATACCTGGGCATTTGTATTTTTCAAAAACTTCCAAGATAATTCTGATATGCATATGGATTTTAATAAGTGATTACAGGTTTTTCTATTAAATTGTAGCTTTAGTGATGTAGAACTTTATTATTTTCTATTGACCAATCATGATACAATGGTATTAAGTGAATAACAGTTAGATAACCAAGAAGCACAAGCTGGAATCAAGATCGCCGGGAGAAATATCAATAACCTCAGATATGCAGATGACACCACCCTTATGAAAGAAAGTGAAGAGGAACTAAAAAGCCTCTTGATGAAAGTGAAAGTGGAGGGTGAAAAAGTTGGCTTAAAGCTCAGCATTCAGAAAATGAAGATCATGGCATCTGGTCCCATCACTTCATGGCAAATAGATGGGGAAACAGTGGAAACAGTGTCAGACTTTACTTTTTTGGGCTCCAAAATCACTGAAGATGATGATTGCAGCCACGAAATTAAAAGACGCTTACTCCTTGGAAGGAAAGTTATGACCAAACTAGATAGCATATTCAAAAGCAGAGATATTACTTTGCCAACAAAGGTCCGTCTAGTCAAGGCTATGGTTTTTCCAGTGGTCATGTATGAATGTGAAAGTTGGACTGTGAAGAAAGCTGAGTGCCGAAAAATTGATGCTTTTGAACTGTGGTGCTGGAGAAGACTCTTAGGAGTCCAT
The DNA here is from genome assembly GCF_003369695.1 of Bos indicus x Bos taurus. Classification (NCBI taxonomy): domain Eukaryota; kingdom Metazoa; phylum Chordata; class Mammalia; order Artiodactyla; family Bovidae; genus Bos; species Bos indicus x Bos taurus. The sequence goes on along the minus strand of NC_040105.1, from coordinate 81,054,575 downwards.
TGAACTGCAACGAGATCCAACCAGTCCATTCTAAAGGAGATCAGTCCTGGGTGTTCATTGGAAGGACTGATGCTGAGGCTGAAACTCCAATATTTTGGCCACCTCATGCGAAGAGTTGACTAATTGGAAAAGACCCTGATGCTGGGAGGGATTGGGGGCAGGAGGAGAAGGGGATGACAGAGGATGAGATGGCTGGATAGCATCACCAACTTGATGCACATGAGTTTGGGTGAACTCTGGGAGTTGGTGATGGACAGGGAGGCCTGGCGTGCTGTGATTCATGGGGTCACAAAGAGTCGGACACGACTGAGCGGCTGAACTGAACTGAGCCACAATAGTAAAAGATGTTCATCAGTTTTCACAATCAATAGACCAAAAAAAAAAAAAAAAGATAATTACAATTGCAAGCCATAATGGAAACATGATTACCCTGATATAAAATAATTACATACAATTTGGGGGGTTAAGTAGAGTGATATGATAAGTGGAAGTGCATATATGCACAAATGTCTCATCCACCCAGCGAGTCTATGTCTTTTCTTTGGTGTACTTAATCCATACATTTAAGGTAATTATCAGTATATATGATACTATTGCCATTTCCTTAATTGTTTGGGGTTTATTTTGTGTAGGTCTTTTCCTTCTTGTGTGTTTCTTGCCTAGAGAAGTTCCTTTAGCATTTGTTGTAAAGCTGGTTTGGTGGTGCTGAATTCTCTTAACTTTGCTTGTCTGGAAAGCTTTTGATTTCTCCATCAAATCTGAAGGAGAGTCTTGCTGGGTAGAGTTTTGGTTGTACGTTCTTCCCTTTCATCACTTTAATATCGTGCTGTTCCCTTCTGGCTAGTAGAGTTTCTGTTGAGAAATCAGCTGATAACATTATGGGAGTTCCCTTGTATGTTATTTGTCGTTTTCCCCTTGTTGCTTTTAATATTTTATCTGTCTTTAATTTTTGTCAGTTTCATTATTATGTGTCTTGGTGTGTTCCTCCTTGGGTTTATCCTGCTTGGGACTCTATGTGCTTCCTGGACTTGGTTGACTATTTCCTTTCCCATGTTTGAGGAGCTTTCAGCTATTATCTCTTCAAATATTTTCTAATGTCCTTTCTGTCTGTCTTATTCTGGGACCCCTATAATGTGAATATTGGTGTGTTTAATGTTGTTCCAGAGGTCTCTTAGGCTGTCTTAATTTTTTTTTTTCATTCTTTTTTCTATATTCTGTTTTGTGGCAGTGATTTCCACCATTCTGTCTTCCAGGTTACTTATCCACTCTGCCTCAATTATCCTGTTACTGATTGCTTCTAGTATATTGTTCATCTGTTTTTTTGTTCTTTAGTTCTTCTATGTCTTCGGTAAACATTTGTATCTTCTCCGTTCTTTTTTTGAGATCCTGGATCATCTTCACTATCATTAGTCTGAATCCTTTATGTGGGAGATTGCCTATCTCCATTTCAGGTTTTATCTTGTCCCTTCATCTGGGACGTAACTCTCTGCATTTTCATTTTGATTAAATTTCTGTGATGTGGTTTTCATTCTGGCAGCTGCAGGATTGTTCTCTTCTTGCTTCTTCTGTCTTCTGGTGGATGAGGCTAGGGGAGTTGTGTAAGTTTCCTGATGGGAAGGACTGGCAGTGAGAAAAACTGGGTCTTGCTCTGGTGGGCAGGGCCATGTTCAGTAAAGCTTTAATCCAATTATCTGCCGATGGATGGAGTTGCACTCCCTCCCTCCCTAGGGGTTCCCAGGTTGCCCTAGAAGTAAAGAACCTGCCTGCCAATGCAGGAGACATAAGAGATGCAGGTTCAGTCCCTGGGTCAGGAAGATCCCCTAGAGGAGAGCATGGCAACCCACTTCAGTATTCTTGCCTAGAGAATCCCATGGACAGAAGAGTCTGGCGGGCTACAATCTATAAGGTCTCAGAGTTGGACACAACTGAAGTGTCTTAGCATGCAAGACCCAGCCCTGGGGTCTACAGGCTCTATGGTGGGGTTAATGGTGACCTGCAAGAAGACTTATGCCAAGGGGCATCTTCCAGGACTGCTGCTGCTAGTACAGCAGTGAACCACTGCAGACCCATGCCTCCACAGGAGACTCTCAATATGAACAGGTAGGTCTGGTTCAATCTCCTGTGGGATCACTGTTCCTTTCTCCTGGGTCTTGGCGTGTGCAATATTTTGTTCATGTCCTCCTAGAGTAGAGTCTCTGTTTCCCCCAGTCCTGTGGAAGTACTGTAATCAAATCCCACTGGCCTTCAAGGTTAGATTCCCTGGGGAGTCTCAGTCCCTTTGCGGGATCCCCAGGCTAGGATGCCGGATGTGGGGCTCAGAACCTTCACAACAGTGGGAGAACTTCTTTGGTATTATTATTCTCCAGTTTGTGGGCTGCCCACTTGGCGGGTATGGGATTTGATTTTATCGTTATTGTACCCCTCCTACCATCTCATTGCAGTTTTTTCTTGTCTTTGGAAGTAGCGTATCTTTTTTTTTTTTTTTAATGGATTCCAGCATCCTCCTGTCAGTGGTTGTTCAACAGCTAGTTGTGATTTTGGTGCTCTTGAAGGAGGAGATGAGCGTGTCCTTTACTCTGCCATCTTGAACTGGAAGCTCCCTCATCCTTTCAAAAGTCTTAATTTTCTTTTCTCCCTCTTTCCCTCCATTCTCTTACTTCCATTATATTTTATTCTGTCATTCTTGTTCTATGCATTCTCTATTGTTTCCTCCTTTTAGAACTTATTTTATTCTCTCTTAAATTTTTTGTAATGATATTTCTTATTTTCCTTTTTAAACAACTTCTTTCTCTCTCTTCCCCTTTCTTTTCTTCTCTCTTTAAAAAAAAATTTATGTATTTATTTTTGGTTGTGCTGGGTCTTCATTGCTGTGTGGGCTTTTCTCTAGTTGCAGCAAGTGAAGGCTACTATCTAGTTGTGGTGTGCAGGCTTTTCATTGTGGTGGCTTCTCTTATTGTGGAGCATGAGCTCTTTAGCACGCAGGCTTCAGAAGCTGAAGCTCGTGGGCTCTAGATCACAGGCTCAGTAGTTGTGACAAACAAGCTTAGTTGCTCCACAGCATGTGGGATCCTCCCAGATCAGGGATCGAACCCATGTATCACTCCTGTCTCACACTCACATTTTATCTCTTTTGATTTTACTCTTTTTCCTAGGGACTCCATAACCTCTGTTTCTTTCCTGCTTCGGTCTTCGTTTTATCTGTCCCCTTCCCTTCTTTGATTCTTTCTTCCCTCCCCACTCTTTTGCCCCCTTCATATTTCCTTTCTTCTCTCATTTCTTTCTTATTCAATAATGTTCTTTTCCCATCCTCTCCCTCAATGCTTCACCCTCTACCTTCCTTAATTCCTTCTTTACTCTTTCCTCCTTCTTTCCTTTCCTCCTGTCTCTAACTTTTCCCCTTCCATTCTCCTTTTATTCTCTTTTAGTGTCCTCTTTTTAAATCATTCTTTCCATCTATTTCTAAGTTTTTCTTTCTTTTTTTACTGGCTTCTGTCTATTAATGTTCTTTCTATATGTGTGCATGTTTGGATGAATCTATCTCTGTCTTTTCTTTCTATCAATCATATATTTATCTTCCTTTGTACATACCTACATACCTAGCTGTCCATCTAGCTATTAATCATCTATGTATGTTTACTGTCTCTTTACTGACTTGTACTTTTAAAATCTCTCCCATACCACACATAATTGTACTTGATATTCTTACTCACACAGTCTCTTTTTAAGACTTTGCATATATTATGCAAATTAGTGACACAAGTTGTAAAATATTTTTCCATACTTTTGAGCTTTGAATATGATGATTCTTCATCAGTCACTGTGGATAAATTATGTGAGCTTTGTTTTTGTGTTTTTTTTTTTTTAACATGCATTCAACTAGATATGATTCAGAATAGATTAATATTCCCTTAGTTTAATTACAGATAGCTAGAAAAATATGCCTGAAAGCCCACCAAACGGGATTTGCTTTAAGACCAACCCACAGAGTCAATTGGAGACTGAGTGTGCTGGGATCTGCTGGGTCAGCTGTAGTAGTGTTTAGCTAATTGTCTAGAGCATTAACCCCTGGAGAAGTGAATGGCAACCCACTCCAGTATTCTTACTTGGAGAATCCCATGGACAGAGGAGCCTGGTTGGCTACAGTCCATGGGGCTGCAAAGAGTCAGACACAACTGAGTGACTAAGCATACATACTAGAGTATAAAGGAGAAAGTCCTGGTTGGAGACACGAGGCCTGCAGCACCAGCTGTGGAACCTCCATGATGTGACTACACAGCTCCATCTGCAAATGTTTATGGGGTAACCACTGAGGGGGCACATAGCTGTAGGTAGGCATTCTTGGGGCTGCATAGATTGGCACAGTGGTGGGGTGGGTGACAGGAGTTGGGGAATGGGCAGTTAGCAGGGTGCCTGTTTGGAAGGTAGGATGTGCTCCAGGATATATGTTGAGGGAAAAGGCTGGAGCAGCTGCTGTATAGCCCATGGGGAAACCAGCTAGATAACCAATTCCTTTGGAATTTGCATAGGCAACCCCAGAAGAACCCAGGCTATAAGTAGGATTGGTGACTTCAGGCCCCTGGGCTGGCGGTTGGGCTTGGCAAGGGCCTGCCATGGAAGCCTGCTCCCATGAGAGGCTGAGTCACAAGGTCTATGCCCTACCTTGCCTGGGGTCCCCACCCACTCTCTCTTTCTTTAACTTTTTCTGCAGTCTCATCTCTAAACCTTTGCTTTTATCCCTCCTCTCCCTCCCTCCCCTCTTATACTTTTTAATTTTTATTTATTTATGCTTTATTGCATATAGTTGCGGAGAAGGCAATGGCACCCCACTCCAGTACTCTTGCCTGGAAAATCCCATGGACGGAGGAGCCTGGTAGGCTGCAGTCCATGGGGTCGCTGAGTTGGACACGACTGAGCGACTTCACTTTCACTTTTCACTTTCATGCATTGGAGAAGGAAATGGCAACCCACTCCAGTGTTCTTGCCTGGAGAATCCCAGGGGCGGGGGAGCGTGGTGGGCTGCCGTCTGTGGGGTCGCACAGAGTCGGACACGACTCAAGTGACTTAGCAGCATATAGTTGTTAACAATGTTAACAATGTTGTGTTAGTTTTAGGTGTACAGTAAAGTGATTCAGTTTCTATGAATCACACTTTTCAGATTCTTTTCCCTTATATGTTATCACAAAATATTGAGTCTAGTTCTCTGTGCTATACAGCAGGTCCTTGTTGGTTATCTATTTTAATTTCTTATACTTTTTAAGTGACTCCCCTTAAAATATTTTCTTCTGTCTTCTGCACCTCTTTTATACTGCCATTCTTATTGGCTTCTATTTTTAAAATCTGTTTCTTATCTATCTATCCAATCTTCCTATCTATTTTAATGTATTTTTAGATCTCTCTGTCCATGACTCTCACTAGTTTTCCTTTTCAGCATTCTCTTGCTGCCTGTCACGATCATACTCTTTATGTTAGTCTTTTTCTCCCAGAAATTCTTCCCTTATAAACTTTCTTTCCTGCCCCTTTCTTCCTTTTATTCACCCCTCCCTCCTTCCATTCCTACCTCTCCCCCTTTCTTCTCTTTTTATATGCATACACCTACCTACATACATAAATATCTACTTACCTAGCTATCTATCCAGCTATTAATGATCTATGTTCATTGTACTCTTTCTGTATTGACTCCTACCTTTTAGAACTCTCCCCTACCCTGCACAGTTATACTTAATTTTCTTACTGTATCCTCCTCTGTCATTCTCTCTACTTATTCATGTAATTGTCTTCTGAAATATCCTTTCTAAACTGATTTCCTTCCTCCCTCCCTGATTCCCCTCCCTGCCTTCCTTATTAACTTTCCTCCCTCTCTCCCTTCTTCCATTTTTAAAAATAATGTTTTGACTTATTTATTTGGCTGCACTGGATCTTAGTTGTGGCACGTGGGATCTAGTTCCTTGCTGCTGCTGCTAAGTCGCTTTAGTCGTGTCCGACTCTGTGTGACCCCATAGACGGAAGCCCACCAGGCTCCCCTGTCCCTGGGAGTGGGTTGCCATTTCTTTCTCCAGTGCATGAAAGTGAAAAGTGAAAGGGAAGTCGCTCAGGCGTGTCCAAGTCTTAGCGACCCCGTGGACTACAGCCTACCAGGCTCCTCCATCCATGGGATTTTCCAGGCAAGAGTACTGGAGTCGGGTGCCATTGCCTTCCCTGACCAGGGATCAAACCCAGGAGTGCAGAGTCTTAGCCACTGGACCACCAGAAAAGTCCCTCTTCTTCCTTCTTAAGTTTTTACTGGCTCCTTTTTAAACTTCTCTTTCTCCCCGCCCACTCCCTTCTCTCCTTCCTTTATACTGTCTTTACTGGATTGTCCTTTTAAAGTTCCACCTACCTAAACCTGTGCACTTATCTTCCTTGCTATCTACCTATCAATCATCTTCATTTTACTGTATTTTTATTGACTTAAAAAATCTGTCATTCTCCCCTTTCCCAACTGTACCTGAGTCTCTTCCTTTAAAACCTCTTCTTTCCTAATTCCTAATTCCTTTCCTTCCTCTATTCCTGGCTGTGTCTCTCTAGCTCTCCCTTTCACTGTGTCTCTGTTCTTTGTCTGCTGGCTGCCTGCATCCCTCCTTTCCTTTCTGTCTCCCTCCCTGACCATACAGCCCTCCCTTACCCCTTCTTCTCTCCTTCCTCCCTCCCTCTCTCCTTCCTTCTGCTTTTCCTGTTGACTTTTCTGATTTGCTTTTTTAATTTTAAAAATGTCTATTAATAATCTCTGTATATACATATTTATTTAATTTTCTTTTGTGACTGACTTCTTTTTATTTTTTTTTTTTTTTGGTTTTGAACTTATTTTTTATATATATATTTTTTATTTTATTTTTTAACTTTACAATATTGTATTGATTTTGCCATATATCAACATGCATCTGCCAGAGATATACACGTGTTCCCCATCCTGAACCCTCCTCCCTCCTCCCTCCCCATACCATCCCGCTGGGTCGTCCCAGTGCACCAGCTCCAAGCATCCAGTATCATGCATTGAACCTGGACTGGCGACTCGTTTTGTATATGATATTATACATGTTTCAATGCCATTCTCCCAAATCATCCCACCCTCTCCCTCTCCCACAGAGTCCAAAAGACTGTTCTATACATCAGTGTCTCTTTTGCTGTCTCGTATACAGGGTTATTGTTACCATCTTTCTAAATTCCATATGTATGCGTTAGTATACTGTGTTGGTGTTTTTCTTTCTGGCTTACTTCATTCTGTATAATAGGCTCCAGTTTGATCCACCTCATTAGAACTGATTCAAATGTATTCTTTTTAATGGCTGAGTAATACTCCACTGTGTATATGTACCACTGCTTTCTTATCTATTCCTCTGCTGATGGACATCTAGGTTGCTTCCATATCCCAGCTATTATAAACAGTGCTGTGATAAACAATGGGGTACACGTGTCTCTTTCAATTCTGGTTTCCTCAGGGTGTATGTCCAGCAGTGGTATTGCTGGGTCATAAGGCAGTTCTATTTCCAGGTTTTTAAGGAATCTCCACACTGTTCTCCATAGTGGCCTGTACTAGTTTGCATTCCCACCAACAGTGTAAGAGGGTTCCCTTTTCTCCACACCCTCTCCAGCATTTATTGCTTGTAGACTTTGGATCGCAGCCATTCTGACTGGCATGAAATGGTACCTCATAGTGGTTTTGATTTGCATTTCTCTGATAATGAGTGATGTTGAGCATCTTTTCATGTGTTTGTTAGCCATCTGTATGTCTTCTTTGGAAAAATATCTATTTAGTTCTTTGGCCCACTTTTTGATTGGGTGATTTATTTTTCTGTAATTGAGCTGCAGGAGTTGCTTGTATATTTTTGAGATTAGTTGTTTGTCAGTTGCTTCATTTGCTATTATTTTCTCCCATTCTGAAGGCTGTCTTTTCACCTTGCTTATAGTTTCCTTTGTTGTGCAGAAACTTTTACTTTTAATTAGGCCCCTTTTGTTTATTTTTGCTTTTATTTCTAATATTCTGGGAGATGGGTCATAGAGGATCCTGCTGTGATGTATGTCGGAGAGTGTTTTGCCTATGTTCTCCTCTAGGAGTTTTATAGTTTCTGGTCTTACGTTTAGATCTTTAATCCATTTTGAGTTTATTTTTGTGTATGGTGTTGGAAAGTGTTCTAGTTTCATTCTTTTACAAGTGGTCGACCAGTTTTCCCAGCACCACTTGTTAAAGAGATTGTCTTTAATCCATTGTATATTCTTGCCTCCTTTGTCAAAGATAAGGTGTCCATAGGTGCGTGGATTTATCTCTGGGCTTTCTGTTTTGTTCCATTGATCTATATTTCTGTCTTTGTGACAGTACCATACTGTCTTGATGACTGTGGCTTTGTAGTAGAGCCTGAAGTCAGGCAGGTTGATTCCTCCAGTTCCATTCTTCTTTCTCAAGATTGCTTTGGCTATTCGTGGTTTCTTGAATTTCCATACAAATTGTGAAATTATTTGTTCTAGCTCTGTGAAGAATACCGTTTGTAGCTTGATAAGGATTGCATTGAATCTATAAACTGCTTTGGGTAGTATATTCATTTTCACGATGTTGATTCTTTCAATCCATGAACATGGTATATTTTAGTATCCTCTTTGCTTTCTTTCACCAGTGTTTTATAGTTTTCTATATACATATAGGTCTTTAGTTTCTTTAGGTAGATATATTCCTAAGTATTTTATTCTTTCCATTGCAATGGTGAATGGAATTGTTTCCTTAATTTCTCTTTCTATTTTCTCATTATTAGTGTATAGGAATGCAAGGGATTTCTGTGTGTTGATTTTATATCCTGCAAATTTACTATATTCATTGATTAGTTCTAGTAATTTTCTGGTGGAGTCTTTATGGTTTTTTATGTAGAGGATCATGTCATCTGCAAACAGTGAGAGTTTTACTTCTTCTTTTCCAATTTGGATTCCTTTTATTTCTTTTTCTGCTCTGATTGCTCTGGCCAAAAACTTCCAAGACTATGTTGAATAGTCGTGGTGAAAGTGGGCACCCTTGTTTTATTCCTGACTTTAGGGGAAATACTTTCAATTTTTCACCATTGAGGATAATGTTTGCTGTGGGTTTGTCATATATAGCTTTTATTATGTTGAGGTATGTTCCTTCTATTCCTACTTTCTGGAGAGTTTTCATCATAAATGATGTTGAATTTTGTCAAAGGCTTTCTCTGCATCTATTGAGATAATCATATGGTTTTTATCTTTCAATTTGTTAATGTGGTGTATTACATTGATTGATTTGTGGATATTGAAGAATCCTTGCATCCCTGGGATAAATCCCACTTGATCATGGTGTATGATCTTTTTAATGTGTTGTTGGATTCTGATTGCTAGAATTTTGTTAAGGATTTTTTGCATCTATGTTCATCAGTGATATTGGCCTGCAGTTTTCTTTTTTTGTGGGATCTTTGTCAGGTTTTGGTATTAGGGTGATGGTGGCCTCATAGAATGAGTTTGGAAGTTTACCTTCCTCTGCAATTTTCTGGAAGAATTTGAGTAGGATAGGTGTTAGCTCTTCTCTACATTTTTGGTAGAATTCAGCTTTGAAGCCGTCTGGACCTGGGCTTTTGTTTGCTGGAAGATTTCTGATTGCAGTTTCAATTTCCATGCTTGTGATGGGTCTGTTAAGATTTTCTATTTCTTCCTGGTCCAGTTTTGGAAAGTTGTACTTTTCTAAGAATTTATCCATTTCTTCCACGTTGTCCATTTTATTGGCATATAATTGCTGATAGTAGTCTCTTATGATCCTTTGTATTTCTGCATTGTCTGTTGTGATCTCTCCATTTACATTTCTAATTTTATTGATTTGATTTTTCTCCCTTTGTTTCTTGATGAGTCTGGCTAATGGTTTGTCAGTTTTATTTATCCTTTCAAAGAACCAGCTTTTGGCTTTGTTGATTTTTCCTATGGTCTCTTTTGTTCTTTTGCATTTATTTCTGCCCTAATTTTTAAGATTCTTTCCTTCTACTAACCCTGGGGTTCATTTCTTCCTTTGCTAGTTGCTTTAGGTGTAGAGTTAGGTTATTTGACTTTTTTCTTGTTTCTTGAGGTATGCCTGTATTGCTATGAACTTTCCCGTTAGTACTGCTTTTACAGTGTCCCACAGGTTTTGAGTTGTTGTGTTTTCATTTTCATTCGTTTCCATGCAAATTTTGATTTCTTTTTTGATTGCTTCTGTGATTTGTTGGTTATTCAGCAGCGTGTTGTTCAACCTCCATATGTTGGAATTTTTAATAGTTTTTCTCCTGGTAATTGAGATCTAATCTTACTGCATCATGGTCAGAAAAGATGCTTGGAATGATTTCAATTTTTTTGAATTTACCAAGGCTAGATTTATGGCCCAGGCTGTGATCTATCCTGGAGAAGGTTCCATGTGCGCTTGAGAAAAAGGGTGAAATTCATTGTTTGGGGGTGAAATGTCCTATAGATATCAATTAGGTCTAACTGGTCTATTGTATAATTTAAAGTTTGTGTTTCCTTGTTAATTTTCTGTTTAGTTGATCTATCCATAGGTGTAAGTGGGGTATTAGTCTCCCACTCTTATTGTGTTATTGTTAATTTCCCCCTTCATACTTGATAGCATTTGTCTTACATATTGCGGTGCTCCTATGTTGGGTGCATATATATTTATAATTGTTATATCTTCTTCTTGGATTGATCCTTTGATCATTATGTAGTGACCTTCTTTGTCTCTTTTCACAGCCTTTGTTTTAAAGTCTATTTTATCTGATATGAGTATTGCTACTCCTGATTTCTTTCTGTCTCTATTTGCATGGAAAATCTTTTTCCAGCCTTTCACTTTCAGTCTGTATGTGTCCCCTGTTTTGAGATTGGTCTCTTGTAGACAACATATATAGGGGTCTTGTTTTTGTATTCATTCAGCCAGTCTTTGTCTTTGGTTGGGGCATTCAACCCATTTACGTTTAAGGTAATTATTGATAAATATGATCCCATTGCCATTTACTTTATTGTTTGGGGTTCGAGTTTATACACCCTTTTTGTGTTTCCTGTCTAGAGAATATCCTTTAGTATTTGTTTTAGAGCTGGTTTGGTGATGCTGAATTCTCTCAGCTTTTGCTTCTCTCTAAAGCTTTTGATTTCTCTTTCATATTTGAATGAGATCCTTGCTGGGTACAGTAATCTGGGCTGCAGGTTATTTTCTTTAATCACTTTAAGTATGTTTTGCCATTCCCTCCTGGCTTTAAGAGTTTCTATTGAAAGATCAGCTCTTATCCTTATGGGAGTTCCCTTGTGTGATATTAGTTGTTTTTCCATTGCTGCTTTTAATATTTGTGTTTGATCTTTGTTAATGTGATTAATATGTGTCTTGGGGTGTTTTGCTTTGGGTTTATCCTGTTTGGGACTCTCTGGGTTTCTTGGACTTGGGTGATTATTTCCTTCCACATTTTAGGGAAGTTTTCAACTATTATCTCCTCAAGTATTTTCTCATGGTCTTTCTTTTTGTCTTCTTCTTCTGGGACTCATATGATTCGAATGTTGTAGTGTTTAATATTGTTTGGGAGGTCTCTGAGATTGTCCTCATTTCTTTTCGTTTTTCTTTTTTCTCCTCTGATTCATTTATTTCTACCATTCTATCTTCTAATTCACTAATCCTATCTTCTGCCTCTGTTATTCTACTATTTGTTGCCTCCAGAGTGTTTTTGATCTCATTTATTGCATTATTCATTATATATTGACTCTTTTTTATTTCTTCTAGGTCCTTGTTAAACCTTTCTTGCATCTTCTCAATCCTTGTCTCCAGGCTATTTATCTGTGATTCCATTTTGATTTCAAGATTTTGGGTCAATTTCACTATCATTATTCGGAATTCTTTATCAGGTAGATTCCCTATCTCTTCCTCTTTTGTTTGATTTGGTGGGCATTTATTCTGTTCCTTTACCTGCTGGATATTCCTCTGTCTCTTCATCTTGTTTATATTGCTGAGTTTGGGGTGTCCTTTCTGTATTCTGGCAGTTTGTGGAGTTGTCTTTATTGTGGAGTTTTCTTGCTGTGGGTGGGTTTGTACAGGTGGCTTGTCAAGGTTTCTTGGTTAGGGAAGCTTGTGTCGGTGTTCTGGTGGGTGGAGCTGGATTCCTTCTCTCTGGGGTGCAATGAAGTGTCCAGTAATGAGTTATAAGATGTCTATGGTTTTGTAGTAACTTTGGGCAGCCTGTATATTGGAGCTCAGGGCTGTGTTCCTATGTTGCTGGAGAATTTGAGTGGTATGTCTTGCTCTGGAACTTGTTTGCCCTTGTGGGCTGCTTTGTTTCAGTGTAGATATGGAGACATTTGATGAGCTCCTGTCAATTAATGTTCCCTGGAGTCAGGAGTTCTCTGGTGTTCTCAGGATTTGGACTTAAGCCTCCTGCTTCTGGTTTTCAGTCTTATTTTTACAATAGTCTCAAGACTTCTCCTTCCATACAGCACCATTGATAAAACATCTAGGTTAAAGATGAAAAGTTTTTCCACAGTGAGGGGCACCCAGAGAGGTTCACAGAGTTACGTGGAGAAGAGAAGAGGGAGGGGGGAGTTAGAGGTGACCCAAATGAGATGAGGTGGAATCAAAAGAGGAGAGAGAAAGCTAGCCAGTCATCACTTCCTTATGTGTACTCCACATTCTGGACTGCTCAGAGATGTTCATGGAGTTATACAGAGAAGAGAAGGGAGAGGAAGGAGACAGAGGTGGCCAGGAGGATAAAGGTGGGGAATCAAAAAGAGAGAAACATATCCAGCCAGTAATCAGTTCCCTAAGTGTTCTCCACCGTCTGGAACACACAGAGACTCACAGAGTTGGGTAGAGAAGAGAAGGGGTAGGGAAGAGACAGAGGCGACCTGGTGGAGAAAAAGGAGAGTCCAAAGTGGGAGAGGGCAGTCAAGCCAGTAATCTTGCTCCCAAGTAAAAATGGGTACTGAAGATTGGGTCCTTAAAGGTACAAAATTGATAACAAATACCAAAAATCAAAAATTTAGAGTAGAGTTTGGAATTTCAAAAGTACAGTGTTAAAGAAAAGAAGAAAAAGAAAGAGAAAAAAGTCACAAAAATTATATATAAAAAAATAGGTATAAAATTGATAACAAATACCAAAAAGCAAAAATTAAAAATCTAGAGTAGAGTTTGGAATTTCAAAAGTACAATATTAAAGAAAGAAGAAAGAAGAAAAAAATGAAAGAGGAAAAAAAAAGTCACAAAAATTATAAAATATATATATATGAAGTTTGCTTTTAAAAAAAATAAAGTCTTTTTTTTTGCAAAGTAATAGGTTATAAAAGTGAAAATTAAAGGAGTAATAGAGGACTTAAAAATTTTAAAAAGAAAATTAAAAAAAAGAAAGAATGATCATAAAAATAGTAAAAATATATCTAGGACTTTCTCTGGTGTTGTTGTGGGTATTGTGGGTCAGTTCATTTTTGGCTAGTTCCTTGGTCCAGCTTATATTTCTGAAGATCTATAGGCCCCTTCCTTTGTAGTCGGTACTAACGACAGGGTTTTAATCTATTGCACCTGTCGCTTCCAAGGCGGTTCCCTCTGTTTTAGATTCTTCTGTTTGCTGGTCTCTTCAGTGTCTGATTTTTGCCCTGACACAAAGCAGGCGGTAGTGGACACTTTTTTTTTTAATTTTTTTTTTTAGACTCACTTGTTCAGTCGTGCTGTGGGGAGGGAGGGACGTTGCAAACAAATAACACTGGCTTGTGCTCGCAGTGCCTCAGCCACACTGGGCCTGCCCCCGCTCATGGCGCATGCACCCTCCCTGCCCACACTACTCAGGCTCTATCTAGGTTGCTCCCCCAGGAACCATCCAAGCCCAGCCCTGGGCTGCATGCACCTCCCAGGTCTAAGCCACTCAGGTTCAGGCACTCTGGTAGTCCTCAGAGGCGCAGACTTGGTTGGGCCTGCATTTTGTGCCCTTCCCAGATCCGAGCAGCTCAGGTGATGAGGTGTTTGGTGAGCATGGCCGCTGCAACTTATTGCCTCCCCACTGCTCAGTTTTCTGGGTGTAAAACCGGCGCACCTTCTCAGGCGGATGTTGACCATCCAGAACCCCAAGAAGTCTTAATTATCAAAGAAGCCTGCTTACAGTTTTGTACATAATGTCTCTCTGGGGCTGTGATTGCCCTCTTCCCATTCTGGCTGCCTGTCACAGTAGGGGGATGGTCTGCAGCCGGCTATCTCTGTTCAGTCCTTTGTTCTGTGCTTGGGCCTGGCGGTGTCTTAGGTTAGGGCTGGCTTTTCACGTGGTAGTTATACCACAGTCTGGTTTGCTAGCCCAAGTTATTTCACTCAGATAGCGCTTGGGCCATTCAGGCCAGGTCCTTACTCTAAGCGATGCAGCCTGCGCCTCCCTGCTCAGCCCCCACTTGCTAGTAGCGGGTGCAAGTTTCTGCACTGCTTCTCCGCTGGGGGAGTTACTGTTGGGCTCGTAATCTGTGGGTTTTAATTGTTTATTTATTTTTCCTCCCTGTTATATTGCCCTCTGTGCTTCCAAGGCTCGGCGCAGACTCAGCAGTGAGAGTGTTTCCTGGTGTTTGGAAACTTCTCTCTTTTTAAGACTCCCTTCCCGGGATGGAGCTCCATCCCTCCCTCTTTTGTCTCTTTTTTTTGTCTTTTATATTTTTCCTACCTCCTTTCGAAGACAATGGGCTGCTTTTCTGGGTGCCTGATGTCCTCTGCCTGCATTCAGAAGTTGTTTTGTGGAATTTACCCGGCATTTAAATGTTCTTTTGATGAATTTGTGGGGGAGAAAATGTTCTCCCCGTCCTATTCCTCCGCCATCTTAGCTCCTCCCCTGACTTCTTTTTAAATTCCCCTTCCCCACCTAGTGTGCTAATTTTCTCACTGGGTCCTCTTTTTCAATCTCCTTTCCCTATTTCAATCATTCTTTTGTTCTCTTTGTCTCCTTTATTTTATTCTTCTTTTCTAACTTACTCCTAGCATCTTAACTTCTTTATTTTCTTTTGTCTCCTCCCTTCTTTCTTTCTTTTTTTTTTTTTAATTTCCCATGTTTATTTCTCATTCCCTTTCTTTCCCACTCTGTATTTGTTTCCTTTGCCTCCACATATGGATGCATTCTTTTCTTTTCTTTTTGCTTGATTTTACTGTATTTTTACAGGGACCTGTTTTTACACTTTTTTGTTTTCTTCTCATCTTTCTCTTTTCAACACTATCTTTCTCTATTATCTTTCTTATTGGCTTCCTTTAAAATTATACTCTATTCTCTATCTGTTTATCTATCTTTTACTGTCTTCTTCAACAACTTCTCTTTAAATCTCTCATCCCCACAGTACTACTTGAGTTTCTTACTGACTCCATCTTTTCAAGCTTCTCTCACTTTCAAACTCTTTCTCCTTTTACTTTATCCTACCAATTCATTCTATTTCAAGTTGCCTGCCTGCTCTCCTTCCCTCCATCCCTTCTTCCCACCTTCTTTTACTCCGTTTTTCTTTCTGCCTGCTGCTTTTCATTTTTTGCTCAATTTTTCTTATGTTTTTCTTTATACCTCTTTTTTGTTTGTTTGTTTACTGGCACTTCCTATTTATAGTCTGTTCTGTCCATCTGACTGCCTCCTACCAAACTATAAATCATCTACTTTTTGATTTATATATTAGGGTCTTTAAAAAATTATTTCTTTGAATCTCTTTCACTTGTACATATTGTTGTACTTGAATTTTTTTTTTTTTTTTTACCAGCTACTCCTTTTCAAACACTTTCATGCTCATCTTTAATCTCTTAACTTTTCCTTTTTGAATGACTTGTCCTTTTCTTATTTTTCCTCTCATTCATCCTCTTTTCCTTCCATTTTCCATCCTTTCCTCCCCCTCCCTTTCCTTCCTTCCTTTCCTCCTCTCTCCCTCCATTCCTTCTTTCCTTTCTGTGTAACTATTGCTCCCTTTTTTCACTGTGTCTTTCTTCTCTTTTCCTGTCTTCATTCCCTCCCTCCCCCTTCTCTATGTCTCTTGATGACTTTCTCTCACTCTCTATGACTTTTCTGTCTTTTTTGCCTGCTGGCCTGCAAGCCACTTTTCTCCCTTCTTCCCTGTCCTTCCTCTTTGCTTTTCCCCACTGCTTCTCTCCTCCTCTTTCTTCCTATATTCCTTTCACTTTACCTCCACCCTCTTTTCCTTTGTCCTGCATTACTTTTCTCCTTCTTATCTTTCTCCAACAGCCTGTTCCCTCTGTCATAGTAGCCTCTCCATTCCTTCCTTTCCTTCCTTCTCCTCTCAGTGTCTCCAGTGTTTAAACACTATTCTTTACTTCTTGTCTCTTTTCTTTTCTGTATTGTCTTTTTTTATTGGCTTCTTTTTACAGTCCTACCTATACCTATGTGTTAATCTAGGTATCAAATCATCTATCTTCATTTTACTGTATTTTTTTTTACTGGTTTTTACACTTTAGCTGTACCTCAGCAACACACCACATAAAATTTTACTTGATTTTCTTACTGGCTTCATTTAAAAAACTGTTCTTTTTTCTCTTTTTCATTCTATTCTTTTTACACTGTGGCTCAGATCATGAACTCCTTATTGCCAAATTCAGACTTGAAGATACTAGAGAAAACCACTAGACCATTCAGGTATAACCTAAATCAAATCTCTTACGATTATACACTGGAAGTGAGAAATAGATTTAAGGGACTAGATCTGATAGACAGAGTGCCTGATGAACTATGGACAGAGGTTCCTGACATTGTATAGGAGGCAGTGATCAAGACCATCCCCAAGAAAAAGAATGCCAAAAAGCAAAATGGATGTCTGAGGAGGCCTTACAAATAGCTATGAAAAGAAGAGAAGCCAAAAGAAAAGGAGGAAAGGAAAGATATACTCATTTGAATGCAGAGTTCCAAAGAATAGCAAGGAGAGATAAGAAAGCCTTCTTTAGTGATCAGTGCAAAGAAATAGAGGAAAACAATAGAATGGGAAAGACTAGAGACCTCTTCAAGAAAATAAGAGATACCAAGGGAACATTTCATGTAAACATGGGCTCAATAAAGGACAGAAATGTTATGGACCTAACAGAAGCAGAAGATATTAAGAAGAGGTGGCAAGACACAGAACTCTGCAAAAAAGATCTTCATGACCCAGATAACCACGATGATGTGATTGCTCACCTAGAGCCAGACATCCTGGAGTGTGAAGTCAAGTGGGCCTTAAGATGCATTACTATGAACAAAGCTAGTGGAAGCGATGGAATTCCAGTTGAGCTATTTCAAATCCTATAAGATGATGCTGTGAAAGTGCTGCACTCAATATGCCAGCAAATTTGGAAATCTCAGCAGTGGCCACAGGACTGGAAAAAGTCAGTTTTCATTCCAATCCCAAAGAAAGGCAATGCCAAAGAATGCCCAAACTGCTGCACAATTGCACTCATCTCACACGCTACCAAAGTAATGCTCAAAAGTCTCCAAGCCAGGCTTCAACAGTACGTGAACCATGAACTTCCAGATATTCAAGCTGGATTTAGAAAAAGCAGAGGAACCAGAGATCAAATTGCCAACATGTGCTGGATCATCAAAAAAGCAAAAGAGTTCAAGAAAAACAACTATTTCTGCTTTATTGACTATGCCAAAGCCTTTGACTGTGTTAGTCACAATAAACTGTGGAAAATTCTGAAAGAGATGGGAATACCAGACCACCTGACCTGCATCTTGAGAAATCTGTATGCAGGTGAGGAAGCAACAGTTAGAACTAGACACGGAACAACAGACTGGTTCCAAATAGGAAAGGAGTACGTCAAAGCTATATACTGTCATCCTGCTTATTTAACTTATATGCAGAATACATCATGAGAAACACTGGGCTGGATGAAGCACAAGCTGGAATCAAGATTGCTGTGAGAAATATCAATAACCTCAGATATGCAGATGACACCACCCTTATGGCAGAAAGTGAAGAAGAACTAAAGAGCCTTGATGAAAGTGAAAGAGGAGAGTGAAAAGGTTGGCTTAAAGCTCAACATTCAGAAAACTAAGATCATGCCATCTGGTCCTATCACTACATGGTAAATAGATGGGGAAACAGTGGAAACAGTGACAGACTATTTTTTGGGGCTCCAAATCACTGCAGATGTTGAGTGTAGACATGAAATTAAAAGACACTTGCTCCTTGGAAGAAAAGTTATGACCAACGTAGACAGCATATTAAAAAGCAGAGACATTACTTCACTAACAAAGGTCTGTCTAATCAAAACTATGTTTTTTCCAGTAGTCATGTATGGATGTGAGATCTGGACTCTCAAGAAAACTGAGTGCTGAATAATTGTTGCTTTTGAACTGTGGTGTTGGAAAAGATTCTTGAGAGTCCCTTGGACTGCAAGGAGATCCAACCAGTCCATCCTAAAGGAAATCAGCCCTGTATTCATTGGATGGACTGATGTTGAAGCTGAAACTCCAATACTTTGGACACCTGATGCAAATAACTGACTCATTGGGAAAAACCCTGATGCTGGGAAAGATCGAAGGTGGGAGAAGAAGGGGACAACAAATGATAAGATGGTTGGATGGCATCACCCACTCAATGGACATGAGTTTGAGTAAACTCTGGGAGTTGGTGATGGACAGGGAGGCCTGGTGTACTGCAGTCCATGGGGTCCCAAAGAGCTGGACACGACTGAGCGACTGAACTGAACTGAAGCCACCAGGGAAGCCCCCTTGGAAGTCTCCTTTTTAAACAGCCCTCTTCCCCAAATTGTAATTGAATTTTTTACTTACTCTTTCTTTTCAAGCCTCTTATACAATCACATTCCCTCTTTTTCACTTTTTCCTACTGTCCCATCCTTTAAACACTTACCTTCTTTTCTTTCTTTATTTTCTGATTTAATTATCTTTGTCTTTTACTTGCTGCCTTTCATCCTTTTGCTTTACATTTTTTGTCTTTCCTCCTCCCTCCTTCACCCTCCCCTGGCACTTAGCCCACCCCTCTCGCTCCTTTTAAACTCACTTTTAAGGGCTCCTCTTCTGAAACGCTTTTCTTTCTCTCATCTGCTATCTTGCTTTGTACTTTCATTTATTTCTGGGTTACTCTTTTAAAAAGTATATATTTATTGGCTTTAGCAGGTCTTAGTTGTAGCATGTGGTATCTTTGTTCTTTGTTGCAGCGTGTGAGGTCTTTAGTTGTGGTATGCAAACTCTTAGTTGTGGCATGTGCATCTACTTCCCTGACCAGGGATTGAACCAGGCCCCTTGTATTCGAAGCACAGAGTCCTAACCACTGGACCACCAGGAAAGCTCTCTGGGTTATTCTTTTAAAAGTTGGTTCTACCTATCTATTATCTATCGTGTTTATTTTACAGGTTTTTTTAAATTCCTCTGACTCCTTTTGAAGTCTCTCTCTCACACAGTCACATTCTCACTTCATTTTATTTTTTCCTGTAACTTATTCATTAAAATTTTTTTCTTTCCTTCCTTCCTTTTCTCCTTTATTTCCGTTTTTAATAGCTCCTTTTCATGCCTTTTCTTTTGCTTTCTCATTTCTTTGTCTGTGTGCATGCCTGCCTTCTTCCCTTCCTTTCTTCCTATTTTATTCTCTTTTTTACAGGCTTCTCTTTTCAAACTGTCTGCTTTCCTTCTCCCTTTCCCTCTTCCTTCCTTCTATTTTTTTTTTTTTTGTCCTGCCTTTTTTACTGGCTCCTATTTGATAAACTCATCCTATTTACCTCTTTTCTGTATTTCTTTCCTCTCTGTCCCTTCTCTCTTTCCTCCATGGTTTCTCTGTACTGCATTTCTTACTGTATTTTCCTGTACTGCATTTCTTACTGGCTACTGGCTCTTCCTTTTTGAAGTATGTTCATATTTTCTGCCTTCCATCTATCCATCTTCCCTCCCTTCCACCTCCCCCTCCCCCCTTATTTAATGCTAGTCTTCTGTAACTTTTTAAATCCTTCTCTTTCCTTATTGTACTATACTTTTTCTGTCCCTTTGCTCTGTGTCTCTGTTTCTCCTCTTTTCATTTCCTTCTTTGCTTTTTTTATCTTTTCATTTTTTGTTTTATTTTATTTTCTTTTGATGACTTTTTAACTTCCTCCTTTGTAATATTAATATTTTCCTTTTCTCCTATTCTCCCTCTCCTACAGGATCCTTTTATTCCATTGAGTCTATCTTCAATGTATTGCTTTTTCATATTGGCATCTCCTTTTTAAGTATCTCTCTTTTTCTTTTACTAACTTCTCATTTTTTCCCCTAATTACTCCCTGCCCAAATTGTATTACATTTTCCTACTGGCTTCTTTTCAATTTTTTTTTCTCACTCTCACATTCTGTTTGTTTTTTTTTTTTTACTTTTTTCTATTCACATATCCTTTTTAAACTTCTTTATGCAAAGATGAGCTCAATAAAGGACAGAAATGGTATGGACCTAACAGAAGCAGAAGATATTAAGAAGAGATGGCAAGAATACAGAGAAGAACTGGACAAAAAAGATCTTCATGATGCAGATAATCATGATGGTGTGATCACTGACCTAGAGCCAGACATCCTGGAATGTGAAGTCAAGTGGGCCTTAGAAAGAATCACTACGAACAAAGCTAGTGGAGGTGATGGAATTCCAGTTGAGCTATTCCAAATCCTGAAAGATGATGCTATGAAAGTGTGGCACTCAATATGCCAGCAAATTTGGAAAACTCAGCAGTGGCCACAGGACTGGAAAAGGTCAGTTTTCATTCCAATCCCAAAGAAAGGCAATGCCAAAGAATGCTCAAACTACCACACAATTGCACTCATGTCACATGCTAGTAAAGTAATGATCAAAATTCTCCAAGCCAGGCTTCAGCAATATGTGAACCGTGAACTTCCAGATGTTCAAGCTGGTTTTAGAAAAGGCAGAGGAACCAGAGATCAAATTGCCAACATCTGCTGGATCATGGAAAAAGCAAGAGAGTTCCAGAAAAACATCTATTTCTGCTTTATTGACTATGCCAAAGCCTTTGACTGTGTGGATCACAATAAACTGTGGAAAATTCTGAAAGAGATGGGAATACCAGACCACCTGATCTGCCTCTTGAGAAATTTGTATGCAGGTCAGGAAGCAACAGTTAAAACTGGACATGGAACAACAGACTGGTTCCAAATAGGAAAAGGAGTTCGTCAAGGCTGTATATTGTCACCCTGTTTATTTAACTTATATGCAGAGTACATCATGAGAAACGGTGGACTGGAAGAAACACAAACTGGAATCAAGATTGCCGGGAGAAATATCAATAACCTCAGATATGCAGATGAAACCACCCTTATGAAAGAAAGTGAAGAGGAACTCAAAAGCCTCTTGATGAAAGTGAAAGTGGAGAGTGAAAAAGTTGGCTTAAAACTCAACATTCAGAAAACGAAGATCATGGCATCTGGTCCCACCACTTCATGGGAAATAGATGGGGAAACAGTGGAAACAGTGTCAAAGTTTATTTTCCTGGACTCCAAAATCACTACAGATGGTGAGTGCAGCCATGAAATTAAAAGGCGCTTACTCCTTGGAAGGAAAGATATGACCAACCAAATGGCATATTGAAAAGCAGAGACATTACTTTGCCAACAAAGGTTCGTGTAGTCAAGGCTATGGTTTTTCCTGTGGTCATGTATGGATGTGAGAGTTGGACTGTGAAGAAGGCTGAGTGCAGAAGAATTGATGCTTTTGAACTGTGGTGTTGGAGAAGACTCTTGAGAGTCCCTTGGACTGCAAGGAGATTCAACCAGTCCATTCTGAATGAGATCAGCCCTGGGATTTCTTTGGAAGGAATGATGCTAAAGCTGAAACTCCAGTACTTTGGCCACCTCATGTGAAGAGTTGACTCATTGGAGAAGACTCTGATGCTGGGAGGGATTTGGGGCAGGAGGAGAAGGGGACGACAGCGGATGAGATGGCTGGATGGCATCACTGACTCAATGGACGTGAGTCTGAGTGAACTCCGGGAGTTGGTGATGGACAGGGAGGCCTGGCGTGCTGCGATTCATGGGGTCGTAAAGAGTCGGACAGGACTGAACGACTGATCTGATCTGATTCTTTCTCTCTCCTTCCTAGTCCCTTGTTTCTCTATTTTTGTCTGTATGTGTTTTTCTTGCTCCCTTTCTTTCAATCTCTGTTTTCTTTGTTTGTCTTTCTTCCTCATACTCCTTGTCTTTTTCTTGTTTCTTTGCCTTTGTATCCTTCCACTCCCTCATGGAAGGTAGGTGTGTGTGTGTGTGTGTGTGTATGTGTGTGTGTGTGCTCATGCACATGTGCATGTGTATTTTCTTACTAGCTTCTTCTGCTCAATATTCTTCTTATTCATTCATTCACTTTCCTCCTCTTTATATCTCCATTTTATTCTTTCTTTTTGTATCATATTTTCTCCTTTTTAACCTTTTTGTTATTTCTATTTCTTGCTTAGGATATTTTAAGTGTCTCTTCTTTTTTTCTACTTATTTTTTTTTCTCTTTCTCTTTCTAGCTTACTGTTTTGTATAATCTTTTCTTAGTGGACCTCAGTTAAAATTTTCCTTCTATTTTTCATTCATTGTCTCCCTCTTTGTTTCAGTCTGTTTTGGGGGTAATGTTTTTTCTTACTGACTCATTTTCTCTATTGATATATAACTGTCTCTTTCCCTTTTTGTTGTTGTTCTATCTCCTCTACTGGCTCCTTTTTAAAGTCCTAGTAAAGGCAATCTTGTCTGCTGAGCCACTTTACAGAAGTGTGTAATTTGTTATAATGTCTGTAACATAACAATATTGTGTGAATGTGTGTGGGTGTCTGTACATTTTCTACAACTTGACCTTTAACTTGGAAGTGCCTGTAAGTATGAGCTTCTAGAATTTCTCTTTGCAAGGGCTTTGTCACCTCACTATATTAGCACATAGAGGGGTTTTTACAAAGCCACTGATAATTAATAAATATTTATGCATATTCTACTTACCTTTGTCTTTTATTTTTTCTCTCTCACCTTCTGTTTCATCTTGACTTCTGTTTTCAAATACATTTTCTTCTGATCCTTCTCTCTGAAGTTCATTCCTTTGCATTTTTTGTAAATAACAAGTGATTTTTTTCTCGAGTTGTGCTTTTTTCTAAATATTAAAAAATATATATTCAATGTTTAAAATTTAATATCAACTTGACACTGGAAATGTATAACAGATACTTTAAGTATGATGGTACATTTGAAGGAAGCCCTCATTCTTGAGATTTCTAAAATCAGAGTACAGAGCTAAGAAGGTAATAAGGGTAAGTTTCCTTTTGCTGTCCAGCTTGAAGAATGTATTTGAATAACTAGGTCCAACTGAACTCATTGCTTACTTTCTGGAGACTGGTCCCAATTTAGATCAGCCCTTAATGTCCAGGTTCAGACCAAACTGGCTCTTTCCATCAATAGCTATCCTTGTGAATTTAAGTCACTTCTGAAAATCCACAGTTTAAAATATCAAAATTAGCAAAAGCTTTTCCTTAAAACAGCCCAAGTTATTGTTCAAAGGTCACTGTACCTTACGGTGAGCATCTTCTTTGACTTTTTTATGTTCTTCAAATCTTGCTTCTCTTTTTACTTCTTCTCCAATCTTTGACAGAAGTAACATTTCTTTTGTTTCCCATTCCTAAGGAGCACAATGTCATGGTAGTCAGCAGGGCTTCTCTTTTATAATCTTTTTGTTTGTTTGTTTTCTTTTTTTGGTCAATAAGCAAATTAGGTCAAATTAAGGCCCTTATAGGAACTTGGACAACCATAATGAAAATCTTACATTGCCTTTAGAATCAGCTTATGCTTCAAAGGTAGATCTAAAAAATGCTGGAAAGGTGATTTTCTCTTATAGATTTGAGGAATTATCATATGTAATATGTTGCCCTTAAATGTAGTCTGATGGAGAGCTTGAACAAATAGCCTTGTCTACGTGTTGAGGAGTGAGAATACAGACATGATTATTTTTCACTAGAGTTAAATTCTAAAACTTTAAGAGCAGATGAAGTGTGTCTATACTATGATGGGTATGTAATTTGTGGTATCAGTCTCACGATGTTAAGTAAAAACTTGTCTGTTATAATGGTGATACAAGATTAATAGCAGTTTATTATTTTAAAATAATTATGATTTTTTTAAGCAGTGGTTTATTTCTTAGACCTGAAATAACTTCAGGTAATATGGTGGGACTGCTAAAAATGTTTATAAATAAAATAATCACACACAATTTCCCCATCAATATTTATAATTTGGTGTTTCTCACCTCTTCAATTTGTCTCCAGAGACTAAGTTTTCTTCTAATGTGGTCCCGATGTTGTCTTTCTTCTTCCTTTATCCTGAGTATGTTCTGCTTTTCTGCCATGTGACCAAGCTTGTTTAATTCCAAGCTAATCATATCTAAATATCTAAGTAAAAGTGAAAATATAAGGGAAGATAAATGGAGTGTTTCCCTTATGATGGTATTATCTACTCTGATATTCCCAAACCACCTTCTGGGTTGCTTTTTATTTCTTAAACTACAGGAATGTAGAGTTCTTTAAGCTAGCCTGATCCACCAACTCACCATGATGTACTCATCAGACTGTTACTGTGGTTGGGACAATGGCAAAATGTAGAACAGGCTGATTTAAAGCATTTTATACAAAGATAAGTCATAATTCAGGAGCTCTGTAACATGAGTTTCCAAAGACGGCTGAAGTCAACTTAAGGGGTGACTTCAAAAAACAAGTATATTTGAATTTTCTTTAAAAAATAAGTGGATACTGGCCTCTCTGTCATTGTCAAGTCCTTGAACAATCTCTCATGTATAGACAGGTCTACAGACTACTAGTCTGTTACTTTGGTGAATCAGTATATATTCTGGCATATCATGACATGAATCCATGGAATATAAGAGCGAGGTGAGGGGGAACTGGCCCTTACCCCTGATAAAGGAAAAAGAGAAGGAACTATAACTCATCCCTTTGCCTCCTGAGCTCAGCACTGAATGATAGGATTGACTGTGTGTGAGCAATAGCTAAATGAACATACATGGTTGGTTGGGGGGTAATACCTGTTTATATTAGCATCAGATGAAGTTATAGCAACTCTCTCTGTTTTATCCAGCAGTAATTTCCTTAAACTTAAGTTTGAAATGTGCTAATGACACCTTTACCTCTACTACTATGAACTTGGGTTTCCCAAGCTCAGGGAGCTGTACTTCGGAATTGTTCTTCAAATATCAGTTTGTCTTACCTCTTGGGTTCCTCATGACTCCATTTTCTCAGGTAGAAACTCTTTCCTAGCTATGGTATCAAAGTTTCCAATCCCTGCTATCTCTTAATCTCCTTTCTTTTCAGTCCACATTGAAGACTATAGGAAGTTAAATTGTGTCTAATACTTTTTAAGTTCTGCTTTCATTTCTAGTACTTTTACAGTTTTCTCGAGTCCACAATATGTCCACAAAAATATGCATTAATTTGGTCATACCTTTGCTTTATCAACAGCTCTTGGTCTGGAGTTGTTTATTTTCTTGTAACAGCCAGTCTTAGAACTGTGTATTGCCATGACTGTCACAGGCTTTCTTGGTTTCATAAAATTTATTTACTTGTTTTTCAATCATTTTCTGGGAGGGAAAAAAAGAATTACAGTGTTTATATTGGCCAGAAATAACCTTGTCCTTTGATATGACTTCTCATGTTTTGGGCTTGGTAAACATCCTGTAGTTTACAAATGGTTAATTAACCTGCATTTAAGTCTTTCTTCCACAACCTACATAAAAACTTTCTTACAGGCCTCAAATAAAACAAATTCAAGTATTTAACTTACTTGTTCTCTTACATAGTTTCTTTCAAAGTCTAATTTCAAACTGGTGAGATACTGCCTGTACTTATTCAATTCCTTCAAGGTGCATACAACCTATAAAAACACATATACAAATAGAAAGTTGTAACAATCATGAAACTTTCCAGAGAAAAAAGTCATTTTCATAAGAACATTCATTTTAGTAACAATTTTGGGATCAAGGGTAGTGATAGCACATTTTGGTAATAATTTAGAAGGCAATATCTCTCTACAGTGGCTGTATCACCAGGAAATGTCTACCTAAATAATATTATTTCAATAATATGGTTCACACAAAATATCAGTATAATAATGATGTTTAACTTTCAGAAGAATTTATTCTATCAAGCTGTATTCTGTTAGGTTTCCATTTTGTCTCTAGTCTTCTCAAAGGGTATTGGAAATATCCTTTGATGGGTATACAGTGCCATTAATACTTTTAGAGCCAAAGGAAAGGCACTAATAATACAGCTGAGAGAAAATGCATAAATAAGTGTGTATGCATATGTTTTTACATATTCAAATCATTTGGTGTTTATCTTTTGCTTTTATCAAAGAAAAATGATCAAGTGGGAACAATTTTATTTAGAAACAGCCACCTGATTTCTCTTTACTCAAATATTGAGTAATTCATTGAGTTTTCTGTCAGGTATCCTTTATTGCTCAATTAAAAGTTGACACAGGTTCCCAGTGAAGTACAGAAGCAAGCTTCTATCAAGACCATGGGTTTATGCTGGTTAACTGGAAGCAAACTTCAACCCACCTTATTATTGCTGGTGACATAACTGCCTTTTTTTAATCTCCTCAGGATATCTTTTCGCCTATAGTATGATTTTAAATGTGGATGGTGCAGGCTTTTATAGCTGGTTTCCAAAAGCTGACAATAAGGATCAGACAGTTAAAGTCATAAGAAGGTTGATAAAGCTGCAAACACATAGACTGAAAAGTGTTACATATGTAAAATGAATGAAATCACACTTTTAAACCTCAATTTATTAAGGTGTTTAGGCTGTTCATTGAAAATAAAACATGCAAGAAGAATCCAAAGTGAGAGAATACTGACAATGGGCTGATCTGAAAAGAAGACAGTAGAATACTGTAATTTTCCTTCCACTTACATTTAAATCAATATGAAAAACCTTTAAATTCTGTTTCTGTGGTACTCTGCTAAAGTGATTTGTAGTTCACAAAGCAGCAAGGTCAGGTGAAGAAGCATGGCCTAAAAAACTGGGAGACTGTGGTTCTAGTCTAAACTCTGCTACCATCTACCTGTCATAGTTTCACCTTACAAGGTGGTCAAGGGTGCTGCTACTGCTGCTAAGTCACTTCAGTTGTGTCCGACTCTGTGCCGCCCCACAGACAGCAGCCTACCAGGCTCCCCTGTCCCTGGGATTCTCCAGGCAAGAACACTGGAGTGGGTTGCCATTTCCTTCTCCAATGCATGAAAGTGAAAAGTGAAAAGTGAAAGTGAAGTCACTCAGTTGTATCAGACTCCTAGCAACCTCATGGACTGCAGCCTACTAGGCTCCTCCATCCATGGAATTTTCCAGGCAAGAGTACTAGAGTGGGGTGCCATTGCCTTCTCCGGGTCAAGGGTAGAGTTAAAAAAAAAAAAAAAAACTAAATGTGCCAAATATAGTGTTACTTCCTTGAGGAGATATTGCTAAAAGATAAAGAAGGATCCCACTAAGTTAGTGTTTAGGGTAGTTGAATACAGTACCTGATCATAATTAAATACATGTGTTTGGGGGGAATCAATATAATAAAGTGTAGAGCAAAGCAGTATAAGTATGGGGAAAAAAATCAGGAAATAAGTAGCTAACAAGTGAATAAAAGAGTAACACAATGTAAATATGGGAAATAGAAGATAGTGGAGCAAGAAACCAATGAAGAGGGCTACATTTACAAACTGAAAAGGAGTGTTATCACTTGTAGTCAAATAGGCTTTGAGTATGTTTTAGGAATGTTAATTTGTGGGAAGGGGTAGAATGTATTGGTTTTGAAAAGAGAAATTATATTGCTTTCCAGCAATAAAACTTAAAAAAAATCATATATATTTGACAAGTATCAGAAATACCAGGGAGCCCCCTATGCATCCTTGATGACACCCTAGAGAGGAGAATGGTAAGGAAATAAGCAAAATCAGGAAATAAGTAGAAATAATGTGATACAAGCACATACTCGGAGAGTTCCGAGCCTCCTTCAGGCTTGGCCTAAAGCTAAGGACAGGGTGGGGAGTGTTAGGCAGAGGACTTAAACAGTGTGTGCAGCACTCTGAACCAGAAACAGTACTTTAGTGCTGAGTGAGAGAATGCAGGTCAAGGGCAAAGTAAATTCTACGGAAAGATGAAACTGTTGGGGTTTGGGACACTGGGGAGAGGCTTCATATAGTAGCTCTTGAAAGATGGCTCAAATTGAAGGTCAGGAAGGAGAGGAGAGCATGCCAGTTTTCAGGACCCAGATGGACAAAGGCACAGAAGTAGAAATTATCATACTGTGTGTGGACAGGGAGAAAAGACCCGGACCTTTCGGAGTTGAGGTCTGGGTCTGAGATAAGGCTAAATTGGGTGGCGGAGACCTATCACGAGGCCTTCTATCATTAAAGTGAGGTTCAGACACTGAATACTTCAACTCATTTTAACTTTACTTGGTGTGTGAAACTGAAGTTGACTCAAAGCAAAATAATAGCAGTGTTTTAAGTTTAATAGCAAGCAGAAAACAGTCAAGAAAATCACTTAAGCACCATTAAAAGTTAGTTTACCTTTTCATTTAAATTTGTAGTATAGAATACATTATTACTTCCTGGAATAACTGGAAGCTTGACCCCAAGAGGAAGATCCAATAGATTAGTGGCTCCGACCTCTGGGATAGGGTCTTTTTTCGAGCCCTGTCAGATATAAGCAGAAACATTGTTTTTTGTTTCTAGTACTATTATTTTAGTTTAGACCAACCTACTTAAACTTCAATGGGCTAATACCTCCAAATAAACCAAAGACACTCACTCAGGGTTGAAAGAAACCGCCCTGTTGATAACCTGAAGGCCTCCCAGTTTACCCCTGTTACCAAGCCGATCTCTGAGCTCCATTCAAAGCTAATCTCGGCCAGAGGGAGCTCTAGTCACTGCAGAGGGTCTGGGAGCCGGAAACCCAGCTTCAAGGACCCACCCCGCTCTGCTGAGTCCTCCCCTGTAGTCTTTCGTCTGCCTGCCCTCCTTCCCACCCAAGACCCAGCCCTGGAGCCAGAAAGAGGAGGAGGATGACCGACTGGCCCCCATTCACGGAGTCACACTGCCCCCTGTTGGCAGTTAGGCTACTGGCGGCCGCCTTACAGGCGGGAGCCTGAGCAGCCTTGTAGCAGTTATTGAGGTACCGGTCCATGGCCACCCATCAGCAACCAGGGGGCCGGCGGCTGGGTGCCACAAGCCGTCTCGGTTTCTTCTCTTCGTGTACACCTTTCCCTCTCTACGCCCGCAGCTAGTCTGGGCGACACAGACAGTGGTCATGAGGGTAATGGCTTCTCCAGGCCACGACCCTCACAAGGCTGGGTTCCAGACTGCAGTGCTGACATCCTAAAACGGCGCCTCCCCAAAGGGCATCGCCCTCAAGTGAGGGGGTGGGGCGTTGTGACCACACTAGCTGCCACCTGGGGCCTCCGGTGCATGGGCAGAGCCCAAGCCTCAAGGGCCAAGCGAGATGGGGAAGTGGTCCAAAAGACTTGGTGTAGGAGGACCACAGTTGAGATTACCTTTCAACCTGAAACCAATAGCCCTAATTTAAATTAAACCAGAAATGTATCCGTTTTTGTCAGTGTATTGTTCTTGTTTATTCATTAAATCATGCCCGAGTCTTTTGACCATAGCCCACCAGGCTCCTCTGTCCGTGGGATTTCCCAGGCAAGAATACTGGCGTGGGTTGCTATTTCCTTCTCCAGGGGATCTTCCCGACTCAGGGATCGAACTCACATCTCCTGCATTGGCAGGCGGATTCTTTACCACTGAACCACTAGGAAAGTCCTTGTCTCTAGATAGCTGCCTGTAATTCTAATTCTTCCTAACCCCCAAAGAGCTATGATTCTGTTCAACACATGCCTCTGAGTAATTGTGTAGTTTGCACTAAGACCAGAGAACTGGCTTAGAAACCCAGCTTCAAGGACCCACCCTGCTCTGCTGAGTCCTCCCCCTTAGTCTTTCATCTGCCCGCCCTCCTTCCCTCCCAAGACCCAGCCCTGTAGCCAGAAAGAGGAGGAGGATGACTGACTGGCCCCCACTCACCACTGAGCCACTAGAAAAGCCCTTGTCTCTGGATAGCTGCCTGTAATTCTTCTAATTCTTCCCGACCCCCAAAGAGCTATGATTCTGTTCAACACATGCCTCTGAGTAATTGTGTAGTTTGCACTAAGACCAGAGGACTGGCTTTATACATCTGCCCACTTTATAGATCCTGTGACCACTTCCGCTAGGCATATCCTTCCCTAGTCTCATTTAGAACATACTGGTTTTTCCAGGACTCAGTGCTTTCTTTCCTGTCTTGGGCTCTTCATCTCTCTACGCTCCTTGTCCTCCCTTTCTTGCTCTTCTATTTCTTTCTGTCTTATGGTTTCTACCTTATCAGCGCTTCCCAGGTGGTGCTAGTGGTAAAAAAAACCCACCTGCCAATACAGGATATATAGCACAGGTGGTGCTAGTGGTAAAGAACCCGCCTGCCAATATAGGAGACAGGAGGCATGGGTTCGATCCCGGGTGGGGAAGATGCCCTGGAGGAGGGAATGGCAACCCATTCCAGTATTCTTGCCTGGAAAATCCCATGGACAGAGAAGGCTGGCAGGCTACAGTCCATGGGGTTGCAAAGAGTCAGACAGGACTGAAGAGACTTAGCATGTAGGCACCTTACATTAGATTAGCCAACATTTATTGAGTTCCTGCTCTGCCAGACACTGTGCTGGGTGCTGAGGATACAACAGTGAGTAGACCATAGTTCTTGCTGCCCAGGAACTCACTAGACGGTAAATATATTAATAGCTGAGACTGTACTTGGTTTGTCGGGAATCTGTACTTTTGTCTCCATGTTCTTTCACGAAACTTTTTATTGTGCTAAAAATGCATAACATAAAATTTACCATCTTAACCATTTTTAAGTGTACAGTTCAATAATGTTACATAGATTCAAATTGTTATGTAACAGATATCCAGAATTTTTTCATTTTGCAAAACTGAGTCTGTAACCATTAAAAAATTCTCCTTTCTTCCCTTGTCCCAGTTCCTGGTGAACAACCATTTTGCTTTCTGTTTCTAGGAATTGGACTACTATAGATACCTTATATAAGTGATATAAGTGAAATCAAGGAACATTTGTATTTTGTAATTGGCCTATTTCACTTAGCATAATAACTTCAAAGTTCATATGTGTAGAAGGATGTGGTATGATTTCTTCCCTATTTTTAATTTAAATTTATTTATTTTAATTGGAGGCTAATTACTTTACAATATTGCATTGGTTTTGCTATACATCAACATTAATCTGCCACAGGTGTACATGTGCTCCCCATCCTGAGCCACCCTCCCACTTCCCTGCCCATACCATCCCTCTGGGTCATCCCAGTGCACCAGCCCCAAGCATCCTGTATCATGCATTGAGCCTGGACTGGAGATTCATTTCTTATATGATATTATACATGTTTCAATGCCATTCTCCCAAATCATCCCACCCTCGCCCTCTCCCACAGAGTCCAAAAGACTATTCTATACATCTGTGTCTCTTTTGCTGTCTCACATACAGGGTTATCGTTACCATCTTTCTAAATTTCATATATATGCATTAGTATACTGTATTCGGAGAAGGCAATGGCACCCTTACTCCAGTACTCTTGCCTGGAAAATCCCATGGATGGAGGAGCCTGGAAGGCTGCAGTCCATGGGGTCGCTGAGGGTCGGACCCGACTGAGCGACTTCACTTTCACTTTTCACTTTCATGCATTGGAGAAGGAAATGGCAACCCACTCCAGTGTTCTTGCCTGGAGAATCCTAGGGACGGGGGAGCTTGGTGGGCTGCTGTCTATAGGGTCGCACAGAGTCAGACACGACTGAAGTGACTTAGCAGCAGCAGCATACTGTATTGGTGTTTTTCTTTCTGGCTTACTTCACTCTGTATAATCAGTTCCAGTTTGATCCACCTCATTAGAACTGATTCAAATGTATTCTTTTTAATGGCTGAGTAATACTCCATTGTGTATATGTACCACTGCTTTCTTATCCATTCATCTGCTGATGGACATCTAGGTTGCTTCCATGTCCTGGCTATTATAAACAGTGCTGTGATGAACACTGGGGTACATGTGTCTCTTTCAGTTCTGGTTTCCTCAGTGTGTATGCCCAGCAGTGGGATTGCTGGGTCATATGGAAGTTCTATTTCCAGTTTCTTAAGGAATCTCACACTGTTCTCCATAGTGGCTGTCCTAGTTTGCATTCCCACTAACAGTGTAAGAGGGTTCCCTTTTCTCCACGTCCTCTCCAGCATTTATTGCTTGTAGACTTTTGGATTGCAGCCATTCTGACTGGCATGAAATGGTACCTCATAGTGGTTTTGATTTGCATTTCTTTGATAATGAGTGATGTTGAGCATCTTTTCATGTGTTTGTTAGCCATCTGTATGTCTTCTTTGGAAAAATGCGTGTTTAGTTCTTTTTTGATTGGGTCGTTTATTTTTCTGGAATTGAGCTGCAGGATTTGCTTGTATATTTTTGAGATTAGTTGTTTGTCAGTTGCTTCATTTGCTATTATTTTCTCCCATTCTGAAGGCTGTCTTTTCACCTTGCTTATAGTTTCCTTTGTTGTGCAGAAGCTTTTAATTTTACTTAGGTCCCGTTTGTTTATTTTTGCTTTTATTTCTAATATTCTGTCAGGTGGGTCATAGAGGATTCTGCTGTGATGTATATCGGAGAGTGTTTTGCCTATGTTCTCCTCTAGGAGTTTTCTAGTTTCTGGTCTTATGTTTAGATCTTTAATCCATTCTGAGTTTATGTTTGTATATGGTGTTAGTAAGTGTTTAAGTTTCATTCCTTTACAAGTGGTTGACCAGTTTTCCCAGCACCACTTGTTAAAGAGATTGTCTTTAATCCATTGTATATTCTTGCCTCCTTTGTCAAAGATAAGGTGTCCATAGGTGCGTGGATTTATCTCTGGGCTTTCTATTTTGTTCCATTGATCTGTATTTCTGTCTTTGTGCCAGTACCATACTGTCTTGATGACTGTGGCTTTGTAGTAGAGCCTGAAGTCAGGAAGCGTGATTCCTCCAGTTCCATTCTTCTTTCTCAAGATTGCTTTGGCTATTCCAGGTTTTTTGTATTTCCATGCAAATTGTGAAATTATTTGTTCTAGCTCTGTGAAAAATACCATTGGTAGCTTGATAGGGATTGCACTGAATCTATAGATTACTTTGGGTACTATACTCATTTTCACTATAT
Source organism: Bos indicus x Bos taurus (assembly GCF_003369695.1). Taxonomy (NCBI): domain Eukaryota; kingdom Metazoa; phylum Chordata; class Mammalia; order Artiodactyla; family Bovidae; genus Bos; species Bos indicus x Bos taurus. The sequence continues at coordinate 81,021,359 of NC_040105.1, read as the reverse complement.
TGATTCTTCCGATCCATGAACATGGTGTATTTCTCCATCTATTAGTGTCCTCTTTGATTTCTTTCACCAGTGTTTTATAGTTTTCTATATATAGGTCTTTAGTTTCTTTAGGTAGATATATTCCTAAGTATTTTATTCTTTTCATTGTAATGGTGAATGGAATTGTTTCCTTAATTTCTCTTTCTGTTTTCTCATTATTAGTGTGTAGGAATGCACAGGATTTCTGTATGTTGATTTTATATTCTGCAACTTTACTATATTCATTGATTAGCTCTAGTAATTTTCGGGTGGAGTCTTTAGCGTTTTCTATGTAGAGGATCATGTTATCTGCAAACAGTGAGAGTTTTACTTCTTCTTTTCCAATTTGGATTCCTTTTATTTCTTTTTCTGCTCTGATTGTTGTGGCCAAAACTTCTAAAACTATGTTGAATAGTAATGGTGAAAATGGGCGTCCTTTTCTTGTTCCTGACTTTAGGGGAAATGCTTTCAATTTTTCACCATTGAGGATAATGCTTGCTGTGGGTTTGTCATATATAGCTTTTATTATGTTGAGGTATGTTCCTTCTATTCCTGCTTTCTGGAGAGTTTTCATCATAAATGGATGTTGAATTTTGTCAAAGGCTTTCTCTGCATCTATTGAGATAATCATATGCCTTTTATTTTTTCAATTTGTCAATGTGGTGTATTACATTGATTGATTTGTGGATGTTGAAGAATCCTTGCATCTCTGGGATAAAGCCCACTTGGTCATGGTGTATGATCTTTTTAATGTGTTGTTGGATTCTGATTGCTAGAATTCTGTTAAGGATTTTTGCATCTATGTTCATCAGTGATATTGGCCTGTAGTTTTCTTTTTTTGTGGCATCTTTGTCAGGTTTTGGTATTAGGGTGATGGTGGCCTCATAGAATGAGTTTGGAAGTTTACCTTCCTCTGCAATTTTCTGGAAGAGTTTGAGTAGGATAGGTGTTAGCTCTTCTCTAAATTTTTGGTAGAATTCAGCTTTGAAGCCGTCTGGACCTGGGCTTTTGATTGCTGGAAGATTTCTGATTACAGTTTCAATTTCCATGCTTGTGATGAGTCTGTTAAGATTTTCTATTTCTTCCTGATTCAGTTTTGGAAAGTTGTACTTTTCTAAGAATTTGTCCATTTCTTCCACGTTGTCCATTTTATTGGCATATAATTGCTGATAGTAGTCTCTTATTATCCTTTGTATGTCTGTGTTGTCTGTTGTGATCTCTCCATTTTCATTTCTAATTTTATTGATTTGATTTTTCTCCCTTTGTTTCTTGATGAGTCTGGTTAATGGTTTGCCAATTTTATTTATCCTTTCAAAGAACCATCTTTTGGCTTTGTTGATTTTTCCTATGGTCTCTTTTGTTTCTTTTGCATCCTAATTTTTAAGATTTCTTTCCTTGTACTAACCCTGGGGTTCTTCATTTCTTCTTTTTCTAGTTGCTTTAGGTGTAGATTTAGGTTATTTATTTGACTTTTTTCTTGTTTCTTGAGGTATGCCTGTATTGTTTCCACTTAGCACTGCTTTTACAGTATCCTACAGGTTTTGGGTTGTTGTGTTTTCATTTTCATTCGTTTCTATGCAAATTTTGATTTCTTTTTTTATTTCTTCTGTGATTTGTTGGTTATTCAGCAGCGTGTTGTTCAGCCTCCATATGTTGGAATTTTTAGTAGTTTTTCTCCTGTAATTTAGATCTAATCTTACTGCATCATGGTCAGAAAAGATGCTTGGAATGATTTCAATTTTTTTGAAGTTACCAAGGCTAGATTTATGGCCCAGGATGTGATCTATCCTGGAGAAGGTTCCACGTGCGCTTGAGAAAAAGGTGAAATTCATTGTTTGGGGGTGAAATGTCCTATAGATATCAATTAGGTCTAACTGGTCTATTGTATCGTTTAAAGTTTGTGTTTCGTTGTTAATTTTCTGTCTAGTTGAGCTATCCATAGGTGTGAGTGGGGTATTAAAGTCTCCCACTATTATTGTGTTATTGTTAATTTCTCCTTTCATACTTGTTAGCATTTGTCTTACATATTGCAGTGCTCCTACGTTGGGTGCATAGATATTTATAATTGTTATATCTTCTTCTTGGATTGATCCTTTCATCATTATGTAGTGACCTTCTTTGTCTCTTTTCACAGCCTTTGTTTTAAAGTCTATTTTATCTGATATGAGTATTGCTACTCCTGCTTTCTTTTGGTCTCTATTTGCATTGAATATCTTTTTCCACTCCTTCATTTTCAGTCTGTATGTGTCCCCTGTTTTGACGTGGGTCTCTTGTAGGCAACATATATAGGGGACTTGTTTTTGTATCCATTCAGCCAGTCTTTGTCTTTTTGTTGGGGCATTTAACCCATTTATGTTTAAGGTAATTATTGATAAGTATTATCCTGTTGCCATTTGCTTTATTGTTTGGGGTTTGAGTTTATACACCTTTTTTGTGCTTCCTGTCTAGAGAAGATCCTTTAGTATTTGTTGGAGAGCTGGTTTGGTGGTGCTGAATTCTCTCATCTTTTGCTTGTCTCTAAAGCTTTTGATTTCTCCTTCATATTTGAATGAGATCCTTGCTGGGTACAGTAATCTGGGCTTTAGGTTATTTTCTTTCATCACTTTAAGTATGTCTTGCCATTCCCTCCTGGTCTGAAGAGTTTCTATTGAAAGATCAGCTGTTATTCTTATGGGAATCCCCTTGTGTGTTATTTGTTGATTTTCCCTTGCTGCTTTTAATATTTGTTCTTTCTGTTAGATCTTTGTTAATTTGATTAATATGTGTCATGGGGTGTTTCGCCTTGGGTTTATCCTGTTTGGGACTCTGGGTTTCTTGGACTTGGGTGATTATTTCCTTCCACATTTTAGGGAAGTTTTCAACTTTTATCTCCTCAAGTATTTTCTCACGGTCTTTCTTTTTGTCTTCTTCTTGGACTCCTATGATTGGAATGTTGTAGCGTTTAATATTGTCCTGGAGGTCTCTAAGATTGTCCTCATTTGTTTTAATTCGTTTTTCTTTTTTCCTCTCTGATTCATTAATTTCTACCATTCTATCTTCTACTTCACCAATCTTCTGCCTCCATTATTCTACTATTTGTTGCCTCCAGTGTGTTTTGACCTCATTTATTGCATTATTCATTATATATTGGCTCTTTTTTATTTCTTCTAGGTCCTTGTTAAACCTTTCTTGCATCTTCTCAATCCTTGTCTCTATGATATTTATCTGTGATTCCATTTTGATTTCAAGGTTTTGGATCATTTTCACTATCATTATTTGGAATTCTTTATCAGGTAGATTCCCTATCTATTTCTCTTTTGTTTGGTTTGGTGGACATTTATCCTGTTCCTTTACCTGCTGGGTATCCCTCTGTCTCTTCATCTTGTTTATATTGCTGATTTTGTGGTGTCCTTTCTGTATTCTGACAGTTTGTGGAGTTTTCTTTATTGTGGAGTTTCCTCACTGTGGGTGAGGTTTTACACAAGGCTTGTCAAGGTTTCTTGGTCAGGGAAGCTTGTGTCAGTCTTCTGCTGGGTGGAGCTGGATTTCTTCTCTCTGGAGTGCAATAAAGTGTCCAGTGATGAGTTATGACATGTCAATGGGTTTGGAGTGACTTTGGGCAGCCTGTATATTGAAGCTCTGGGCTGTGTTCCTGTGTTGGTCCAGAATTTGTGTGGTATGTCTTGCTCTGGAACTTGTTGGCCTTGGGTGGTGCTTGGTTTCAGGGTAGGTTTGGAGGCATTTGATGAGCTCCTGTCAATTAATGATCCGTGGAGTCAGGAGTTCTCTGGTGTTCTCAGGATTTGGACTTAAGCCTCCTGCTTCTGGTTTTCAGTCTCATTTTTACAGTAGTCTCAAGACTTTTTCTATACAGCACCATTGATAAAACGTCTAGGTTAAAGATGAAAAGTTTTTCCACAGTGAGGGACCCAGAGAGGTTCACAGAGTTACGTGGAGAAGAGAAGAGGGAGGAGGGAGTTAGAGGTGACCCAAATGAGATGAGGTGGAATCAAAAGAGGAGAGAGCAAGCTAGCCAGTCATCACTTCCTTGTGTGTACTCCACAGTCTGGACTGCGCAGAGATATTCATGGAGTTATACAGAGAAGAGAAGAGGGGGGAAGGAGACAGAGGTGGCCAGGAGGATAAACGGGGGAATCAAAAGGAGAGAGACAGATCCAGCCAGTAATCAGTTCCCTAAGTGTTCTCCACCGTCTGGAACACACAGAGATTCACAGAGTTAAGTAGAGAAGAGAAGACGGAGGGAAGAGACGGAGGCGACCTGGTGGAGAAAAAGGAGAGTCCAAAGGGGGAGAGGGCAGTTAAGACAGTAATCTCGCTCCCAGGTAAAAATGGGTACTGGAGATTGGGTTTTTAAAGGTACAAAATTGATAACAATACCAAAAAGCAAAGATTAAAAATCTAGAGTAGAGTTTGGATATGGCAAAACCAATACAATATTGCAAAGCTAAATAATAAAATAAAATTTAAAAAGTACAATAATAAAGAAAAGAAGAAGAAAAAACAGTCACAAAAATTATTTAAAAAATATGTATATGAAGTTTGCGGTAAAAAAAAAAGGTCTTTTTTTTAAACAAAGTAATAGTAGGTTATAAAATGAAAATTAAAGGAGTAATAGAGGACTTAAAATTTAAAAAACAATTAAAAAATGATCATAAAATAGTAAAAATATATCTAGGACTTTCTCTGGTGTTGTGGGCAGTGTGGGGTCAGTTCATTTTCAGCTAGTTCCTTGTTCTGACTTATATTTCTCAAGATCTATATGCCCCTTCCTATGTAGTCGGTACTAACGACAGGGTTTTAATCTATTGCACCTGTCACTTCCAAGACGGTTCCCTGTTTTAGCTTCTTCTGTTTGCTGGTCTTTTCAGTGTCTGGTTTCTGCCCTGACACAAGGAGGGTAGATGACGGACACTTTTTTTAGGCTCACTTGTTCAGGCACACTGTGGGGAGGGAGGGACGCTGCAAACAAATAACACTGGCATGTGCTCGCAGTGTCTCAGCCCCCGCTCATGGCACATATGCCCTCCCTGCCCACACTGCTCAGGCTCTAGGTTGCTCTGCCAGGAACTATCTGAGGCCTGCCCTGGGCTGCCTGCACCTCCCAGGTCTAAGCTGCTCAGGTTCAGGCACTTGGGTAGTCCTCAGAGGTGCACACTCGGTTGGGCCTGCATTTTGTGCCCTTCCCAGGTCTGATCAGCTTAGGTGATGAGGTGTTTTGCGAGCATGTTCGCTGCGACTTATCACCTCCCCCGTCCCTGCCACTCGATTTTCTGGGTGTACAACCGGCACACCTTCTCAGGCAGATGATGACTGTCCAGAACCCCAAGAAGTCTTAGTTAGTAAAGAAGCCTGCTTGCAGTTTGGTAGATAATATCTCTCTGGGACTGCAATTGCCCCCTTCTGGCTCTGGCTGCCTGTCACTGGAGGGGGATGGTCTGCAGCCGGCTGGTTCTGTTCAGTCCTTTGTTCTGTGCATGGGCAGGGTGGTTTCTTAGGTTAGGGCTTTTCACGTGGTAGCTATCCCGCAGTCTGGTTTGCTAGCCCAAGTTAGTTCCCTCAGATTGCCCTCAGGACATTCAGGCCCGCTCCTTACTCTAAGCAGTGCAGCCCACACCTCCCTGCCCAGCCCCCTGGGTGCAGGCCTCTGCACTGCTTCTCCACTGGGGGAGATACCATTGGGCTTGTAATCTGTGGGTGTTAATTATTTATTTATTTTTCCTCCCTGTTACGTTGCCCTCTGTGCTTGCAAAGCTCGCCACAGACTCGGCAGTGAGAGTGTTTCCTGGTATTTGGAAACTTCTCTCTTTTTAAGACTCCCTTCCTGGGATGGAGCTCCATCCCTCCCTCTTTTGTCTCTTTTTTTGTCTTTTATATTTTTTCCTACCTCCTTTCGAAGACAATGGGCTGCTTTTCTGGATGCCTGATGTCCTCTGCCAGCATTCAGAAGTCGTTTTGTCGAATTTACTCAGCATTTAAATGTTATTTTGATGAATTTGTTGGGGAGAAAGTGTCCTGTTCCTATTGTTCCTATTGTTCCTCCCTGTCCTATTCCTCTGCCATCTTAGGACCACCCCCGATTTCTTCCCTTTTAAAGGATGAATAATAGTCTGTTAAATGTATCTATCTCTATCACATTTTCTTTATCCATTCAACCATTAGTGGACATTTAGGTTGCTTCCATTTCTTCAGTTCAGTTCAGTCCCTCTGTCATGTCTGACTTTTGTGATCCCATGGGTTGCAGCACGCCAGGCCTCCCTGTCCATCACCAACTCCCAGAGCTTGCTCAAACTCATGTCCATCGAGTTGGTGATGCCATTCAACCATCTCAACTTCTGTCATCCCCTTCTCCTCCTGCCTTCAATCTTTCCCAGCATCAGGGTCTTTTCAAATGAGTCAGCTCTTCGCATCAGGTGTTTCAGCTTCAGCATCAGTCTTTCCAATGCATATTCAGGACTGATCTCATCTTGGATGGACTGGTTGGATCTCCTTGCAGTCCAAGGGACTCTCAAGAGTCTTCTCCAACACCATAGTTCAAAAGCATCAATTCTCCAGCGCACAGCTTTCTTTATACTCCAATTCTCATATCCATACATGACTACTGGAAAAACCAAAGCTTTGACTAGATGGACCTTTGTTGGCAAAGTATTGTCTCTTCTTTTTAATATGCTGTCTAGGTTGGTCATAGCTTTTCTTCCAATAATTAAGTATCTTTTAATTTCATGACTGCAGTCACCATCTGCAGTGATTTTGGAGCCCCCCAAAATAAAGTCTGACACTGTTTCCACTGTTTTCCCATCTATTTGCCATGAAGTGATGGGACCAGATGCCATGATCTTAGTTATTTGAATGTTGGGTTTCAAGCCAGCTTTTCACTTTCCTCTTTGACTTTCATCAAGAGGCTCTTCAGTTCCTCTTCACTTTCTGCCATAAGGGTGGTGCCATCTGCATATCTGAGGTTATTGATATTTCACCTGGCAATCTTGATCCCAGCTTGTGCTTCATACAACCTGGCATTTCACATAATGTACTCTGCATATAAGTTAAATAAGCAGGGTGACAATATACAGCCTTAACATACTCCTTTCCTGATTTGGAACCAGTCTGTTGTTCCATGTCCAGTTCTAACTGTTGCTTCCTGACCTGCATACAGATTTCTCAGGAGGCAGGTAAGGTGGTCTGGTATTCCCATCTCTTCCAGAATTTTCCACCATTTGTTGTGATCCACACAGTCAAAGGCTTTGACATAGTCAATAAAGCAGAAGTAGATATTTTTCTGGAACTCTCTTGCTTTTTCTATGATCCACTGGATGTTGGCAATTTGATCTCTGGTTCCTCTGCCTTTTCTAATCCAGTTTGAACACTTGGAAGTTCTTTGTTACCATACTGTTTTGTTTTTTATAATGTTTCTTTAAAAAAAATAACATTTATTTTAATTGGAGGCTAATTACTTTACAATATTTAGTGGTTTTTGCCATACACTGACATGAATCAGCCATGGATGTACATGTGTTCCCCATCCTGAACCCCTTCCCACCTCCCTCCCCATCCCATCACTCAGGGTCATCCCAGTACACTGGCCCTGAGCACCCTGTCTCATGCATGGAATCTGGACTGGTGATCTATTTCACATATGGTAATATACATATTTCAATGTTATTCTCTCAAATCATCCCACCCTTGCCTTCTCCCATAAAGTCCAAAAGTCTGTTCTTTATATCTGTGTCTCTTTTGCTGTCTCACACATAGGGTCATTGTTACCATCTTTCTAAATTCTATATACATGCATTAATATACTATATTGGTGTTTTTCTTTCTGACTTACTTCACTCTGTATAACAGGCTCCAGTTTCATCCACCTCATTAGAACTGATTCAAATGCACTCTTTTTTTTTAGCTGAGTAATATTCCATTGTGTATATGTATCACAGCTTTCTTATCCATTCATCTGCCGATGGACATCTAGGTTACTTCCATGTCCTAGCTATTGTAAACAGTGCTGCAATGAACATTGGGGTACACGTCGGTTCACGTACTGTTGAAGCCTGGCTTGGAGAATTTTGAGCATTACTTTGCTAGTGTGTGCGATGAGTGTAATTATTTGGGACTTTGAACATTCTTTGGCATTGCCTTTCTTTAAGATTGGAATGAAAACTGACCTTTTCCAGTCCTGTGTCCACTGCTGAGTTTTCCAAATTTGCTGGCATATTGGGTGCAGCACTTTCACAGCATCATCCTTTAGGACTTGAAATAGCTCAGCTGGAATTCCATCACTTCCACTAGCTTTGTTTGTAGTGATGCTTCGTAAGGGCCACTTGACTTTGGACTCCAGGATGTCTGGCTCTAGGTGAGTGATCACACCACTGTGGTTATCTGGGTCATTAAGATCATTTTTGTACAGTTCTTCTCTGTATTCTTGCCACATCTTTTTAAAATCTTGTGCTTCTGTTAGGTCCATACCATTTCTGTCCTTTATCGAGCCCATCTTTGCATGAAATGTTCCCTTGGTATCTCTAATTTTCTTGAAGAGATCTCTAGTCTTTCCCAGTCTATTGTTTTCCTCTATTTCTTTGCATTGATCACTTAGAAAGGCTTTCTTTTCTCTCCTTGCTATTCGTTGGAACTCTGCCTTCAGATGGGTATATTTTTCCTTTTCTCCTTTTCCTTTTGCATCTCTTCTTTTCTCAGCTATTTGTAAGGCGTCCTCAGCCTACCTATTGTGAATAGTACTCCTATGAACATAGATGTGCAAATGTCTCTTTGAGACCTTATTTCAAAAAAATTTGGATATATACCTAGAAGTGTGACTGCTGAATCATATGGTGATTGTGTTTTAAAGGATTTAAAGGATTAAAGGATTTTTAAAGGATTAATTTCTTGAGGATATTTACTGTTTTCCATGGTGGTTATTCTATTTTACAATCCCCCCAACAGTACACAAGAGTTTCAATTTCTCCACATTGTTGCCAACACTTGTTATTTCCTTCCTTCCTTCCTTTTTCTCTTCTTTCCTCCCTCCCTTCCTTTTTCTCTTCTTTCCTCCCTCTTTCCCTCCCTACTTTTCTCTCTCTCTCTCTCTCTCTCTCTCTTTCTTTCTTATACTAGCTCTCCTAATGGATGTGGGGTGCTATCTTATTGTACTTTTGATTTGCATTTCTCTGATGATTAGTGATGTTAAGCATCTTTTCAAGTGCCTTTTGGCCACTTCTTGTCTCCATGGTTTTGGTCTACTTCTTTGTTATTTCTTGATCATTTAGTAACAATATCTACCACTTATTGAGAATTTATTAATTTTAGATTCTTTGCTAAACCTTGCCTTGTTTATTCCTCACAATGACCTTGTCTATATTTACTCTGTCTCCGTAGACATTTTTTTTCAATGACTGTGGTTAGTATGTGGTGGAGCTGAGATTTGAATGCAAGTTAAATGAGCCCAAAAGCTATACTGTTAATCGATACATTGTATGTGTTCTTGTTTTATTTTCACATATATGACTACAACTCATGCATTTAAAACTCTAGCCTGTTTATATACACTGCTGCTGCTGCTAAGTTGCTTCAATCATGTCCAACTCTGTGTGACCCCATAGACAGCCTCACACCAGGCTCCTCTGTCCCTGGGATTCTCCAGGCAAGAACACTGGAGTGGGTTGCCATTTCCTTCTCCAATGCATGAAAGTAAAAAAGTGAAAGTGAAGTCGCTCAGTTGCGTCCGACTCTTAGCGACCTCATGGACTGCAGCCTACCAGGCTCCTCCATCCATGAAATTTTCCAGGCAAGAGTACTGGAGTGGGGTGCCATTGCCTTCTCTGGTTGTATACACTACTGCCAGCCAAACATCTCTATATGGGTGTCTGACAAACAACTGAAACTGACATACTCAAAACTCAACTCAGCCTCCCCTCACTAAAACAGAACTAAAAAAGGCCTTATTATTCTTCCTATAGTTCCTGCCTCAGTGACTGGTACAGTTCTACTGAAGCCAGACCCCAGACAATTCTCCTAGATGCCTCCCTTTCCTCCACGACCTTGACATTCAATCCATCCTTAAGCCCTAGTGTATTTACCTCCTAAATATTTCCCATATTTTCCCTCTCCTTGCCACTTCTTCTACCACTGCTCCAATTAGGCCACTCATCACTTCTTGACCATACCATTATCACAACCTCTGCATATCTCCCACCTTTCACCTTTCTAATCCATCTTTCATTCTGCCACCAAAATTATCTTTCTAATTGCTAACTGACCATGTCTCTCCCTTACTTAAAACCTCTAATTATCCTAAGGAAGAAAGAATGAAAACAAAGCATAAAACATTTTTGTGCCTTGGTCCCTATCTACCTCTACAAGAATGATACCTCTCAAACCTGACCTTACAGAAATATAGAACAGCACACAACCAGCCGGTTTGTGACTCTGTGTCTCTGCCTTGCATGACTGTGCCCTGTCTTTGCCTGGCTAATTCTGAGGCCTCAACTGGAATGACCTGTATAATTGGGCTCTCACTTCATGAGTTTTTTAATCCTCTAAGAGCTAAGGCTATGCTGCTTCACATGGTGGTCTTAGGTTCCCCAGCAGTAAGAAAGGGCAAACCCCAAAGTGCAACTAGTTTCAAGATTTTGCTTTCATCATCTCGGCCAAAGCATGTCACACAGTCAAGCCTGTGGTCAATATAGCAGAAGATTAACCATTGTTGGTGATTAATATGACAATATAGCACTGTCCTCTGTCTGGTACCTGTGATTTGTGTTCCTCCTACATGCAAAATATACTTACCTCTCCTAAGAGTTCAGATATTTCATCCAATTGTAGGCTCAGCTCAATGTCCAGAATTTTGTCATCTACAGTTACACCCAGAGGTAGCTTCTCGTAAAACACTTTGCATTCGTTATCTACTGCCACATAACAAGTTACCCCTATACTTAGTGGTTTAAGACAATGCAAAATAATTTATTACCTTCTTGGCTTCTCTTTCAGACAGGGCATCAGAGGGTATAGTTTGTCTCTGTTCCATGATGTCTGGGGCTTCAGTTGGAAGACCCTTTCAGTGAAGGCTAGCATCATCTTAAGGCTCTGTTTACTCACATGTGTGGCTTGTAGCTGTTGGCTAAGAGCCTGTCTGTGGTTGTCAGCTAAAACAGCCACACTAATCTCTTCATATTGACTGGGCTTCCTCACAACACAGCACTGCATTTCCAGGGCAAGGGGAGAGACAGAGCGAGAGCAAGAGTATGTGAGAGAGGGTGCCAGGCAAAAGCTGTTACCTTTTGTGACCCAGCTTCAGAAGTCATACAGCATCACTTTCACCACATTTTATTTGGCTGAGGCAGTTACAAAAGTCCACCCAAGCTCAAAGGCAAGGAACGTGGATGCCACCATCTTGAATAGAGCTGTCAATGTCACATTGTGAGAACAGCATATAGGATAATCTATATATTAATGTGCCCATATTTGGAAAAATGCAATCTGCCACACAAGTTATCTGTACCGCCCTCCAACCACAATGGTGATATGGGGACAAGATAACTACAGTAAACACTCCCACTTGAAAAGAGAGGTACAAAGCAGTCATTGACCCATAGCAACCATAGAACCACCTGGATATGTGCTGCCAGATCCCCCTTTTCTTGGAGCAGAGAAATTCTTGACTCAGTCCTCATTCTATTCCCTGGGAGTGGCTTCCTAGTTTACTGTTATTCATAGTTCTTATTTTCATCTTCTGGGCTCTTGACATGGCCCCATGGGTCATACTTTTATTTTAAAAAAAAAATGGCTTATGTTTGCAGTTTGGTGGCTTTCTCAGCCTGCTCCCTCCCTATGCACAGAAAGTTGGGGGCCCAGTTGGAATTTGCAAATGGAGCAATCTCAAGCCCTCTTAGATCTATTTGAAGGGGTTTTGCTAGTTCAGTTCTCTTAAAAATGTGGGTTCAGCATTTGAGTCAGTTTTAGTGAGGTGGTGAACCTAGAGCCTGTTATAGAGTGAAGTAAGTCAGAAGGGGGGAAAATATTGTATATTAACACATATGTATGGAATCTAGGAAAATGGTACTGATTAACCTATTTGCAGGGCAGGAATAGAGATGCAGACATAGAGAACAGACTTGTGGTCACAGCGGGGGAAGAAGAGGGTGGGATGAAATGAGACAGTAGCATGGAAACATATACATTGAAAGTGAAAGTGAAAATGAAGTTGCTCAGTCATGTCCGATTTTTTGGGACCCCATGGATCCCATGGTCCAACTCTTTGGGACCCCTGCCAAGCTTCTCTGTCCATGGATTTCTCCAGGCCAGAGGAACCACTACAGTGGGTAGTGGTTCCCTTCTCCAGGGGATCTTCCCAACTCAGGGACTGAACCCAGGTCTCCTGCTTTGCAGCCAGATTAATTACCAGGGAAACCAGGTATCTGAGCTATCAGGGATACCCTAACATATACATTACCATGTGAGCACACACACACACATACTTTTTTAAATTATTGTATTGTAATATATTTTTACAGAATTTAGAGTGACTTTTAAAATTTATTTTTAATTGGATAATTGCTTTGCAATGCTGTATTAGTTTCTGCCACACAACACCATGAATCAGCCATGAATATACATATGTTCCCTCCCTCTTGCCGTCCCCCCCATCCCACCCCTGTAGGTTGTCACAGAGCACCGGGCTGAGCTCCCTGTGTTATATAGCAACTTCAGTTGTGGGCGCAGTAAGAGGGAGGGAACATATAGAACATTTATAGATTCAAAGGAATAAAGTATGGGGTTCATATGAATCGGAGTCCGTAGAATGGAAGTTATACCCACAACATTTTTTGAGATGGGCTTCTTTCTACTTTGGATAGCATGTTAAGGCCCGTGGGACAATGCCTTTTTTCTTTTTAAATTGAAATGTAGTTGATTTACAGTGTTTCATTAGTTTCAGGTGTACAGCATAGTGATTCAATATGCTTACAGATTATACTCCATTTAAAATTATTATAAAATATTGGCTATATGCCCTGTGCTGTGCAATATATTCTTGTAGATTATTTTATGCATAATACTTTATACCTCTTAATCCCCTACCTCTGTATTGCCCCTCTTCTCTTCCCTCTCCCCACTGGTAACCGCTAGTTTGTTATCTATATCTGTAAGTCTGTTTCTGTTTTGTTATATTAGTAATTTGCTTTATTTTTTAGATTTCATGTATAAGTTATAACATATGTATTTGTTTTTCTGTATTTGACCTAAGATTCAGTAAGAATAATACCCTCTGGTTCTATCCATGCTGTTGCAAATGGAAAAATCTCATTCTATTTTTATGACTTATATTCCATTGCATCTTCTTTATCTGTTCATCTGTTGAATGGGCACTTAGATTGCTTCCATATAAGTGCTGCTATGAGCATTGAAGTGCATGTATCTTATTGAATTAGTATTTTTTATTTATTTAATTTTGGCTCTGCTGGGTTGCTGTTGAAGCTTTTCTCTAGTTGTAGGGGAGGTGGGGGTTACTCTCTAGTTGTGATGTGCAGGCTTCTCATTGTGGTGGCTTTTCTTGTTGTGGAGCATAGGCTCTAGGGTGTGTGGGCTACAGTAGTTGTGTTATGAGGGCTCAGTAGTTGTGGCTCCCGGGCTCTAGAGCACAGGCTCAATAGCTGTGGTGCAGGGGCTTAGTTGCCTCGCAGCATGTGGGATCTTCCTAGATCATGGATTGAACCCTTGTCTCCTGATTGGCAATCAGATTCTTTATCACTGAGCCACCAGGGAAGCCCTGAAATAGTGTTTCTTATTTCACTGGATATGTATCCATGAGTGGAACTGCTGGATCACATGGTATTTCTATATTCAGGTTTTTTAAGAACCTCCATACTGTTTTCCAAAATCCCATGGATGGAGGAGCCTGGTAGGCTGCAGTCCATGGGGTCGCTAAGAGTCAGACATGACTGAGCGACTTCACTTTCACTTTTCACTTTCATGCATTGGAGAAGGAAATGGCAACCCACTCCAGTGTTCTTGCCTGGAGAATCCCAGGGATGGGGGAGCCTTGTGGGCTGCCATCTATGGGGTCGCTAAGAGTCAGACACGACTGAAGCAACTTAGCAGCAGCAGCAGCAGCATACTGTTTTCCACAGTAACTACATCAATTTACATTCCTACCAACAATGTACTAGGGTTCCCTTTTCTCCACATCCTTGTTAACATTGGTCATCTGTAGTCGTTTTTGATGATAACTATTCTGACATGTGTGAGGTGATATCTCATTGTGCTTTTGACTTGCATTTCTCTGATGATTAGCTGTGTTGAGCATCTTTTCATTTGCCTGTTGGGCATCTGAATGTCTTCTTTGGAAAACGTCTATTCAGTTCTGCCCATTTTTAAATTGGATTTTTTTGATGTTGGTTTGATGTTGATTTTGATTTTGATGTTGATGTATGAGCTGTTTATATATTTTGGATATTAACCCCTTAACAGTCATATCATTTGTAAGTATTTTCTCCCATTCAGTATATTATCTTTCCATTTTGTTAATGGTTTCCTTTACTGCATAAAGCTTTTAAGTTTAATTAGGTCCCAATTGTTTATTTTTGCTTTTGTTTCTTTTCTCTTAGGAGACAGATCCAAAAAAACATACAAGTATGATTTATGTCAGTGTTCTGCCTATATACAATGCCTTTTTTTCTATTTGAAAAGGTTTCTTAAGCACCAACTTATATCTTTCTGGGGTCTTCACAAAGGATCTTACGTTACACTCTTAATCTTTGCTGGCTCAAAAAACTAAAAATGTGAAAGTTTTATTTTCTGACCCAGAAAATCCTGGCTCTTCTATATTTCCTCTAAAATTCCATTTGCAAATGCTGCTCGGCTCACCTCTCTCGTTGTGTACATTATCACATGCAGCTAAATGTTAAATGGCACTCATTATCAGCATTCTGATTGACATTCTGATTGACTGGACATTCTCCTTAGGTAGATACACAAGTTCATTAGGTACATATTTTCCATCTTCCATTTACTGCAGATGACAGTTTTGCCGATTGTTTTTTTTACCTATATGACATGAGATGTCATTTTCCAACCTTCTATTAAAGTTTCCTCACTACTCTTATTTTTTTTTTTTAGTTTTATTAAAGTATAAAGGAGATAGAGAAAGCTTCTGACATAGACATCAGAAGGGGGTAGAAAGAGTACCCTCCTCACTACTCTTAGAGATTCTACTTTGTTCACCCATTTCCCAACCTTTACTAACATTTTCCTAGCTGTTTTTCTAGCCTCTCCCCACAATTCAGTTCCAAAGTTAATACACCTGTTTTAGCTTTTTCCTTTCTTCTTTTTCTTTTTTGCAAAAGCACGTTATTTTTAAGTACCAATTTCAGTGGTCTAAGATGGCTCTACTCATGTATCTGGGGCCTTGGCTCTTAAGTTTGAAATAGCTGGACTGTTTTGGCCCTTCTCTCCACATGTCCTCTTATCCTCTCTCAGGACTCAGGGGAGTGGCAGAGCCACTATATGTATTAGGAAATAACATTGGACCTTACACAACTTTCAAAGAGTTGGAGAGAAAGAAGATCTGAGAAACTGTCACTAAGCATCTATGCTGAAGTGCTGGCAAGAGTGGACAAACAGGAGATTACAGGGCCATCTGAGAAGCTAAGCATGTTTAGTCAGTGAAGTGAAACAGTGAAGGGGGAATTAGTGGAGACAGGAAAGCTGGGGCCTCATTATTTCTCTTTTTGTGGCTTCACAGCTAAAAATATATTGGGGGTCCTGGTTAACAAACAAAAACCTGGTGGAACCTAAAAATAAATCAAGGTGGAATCCTAAAATTATGTGCAGGTAACCCACAGAAAGGCAAAAAAAAAAAAAAAAAAAAAAAAAAGAGAGAGAGAGAGAGAGAGAAAGAAATGAAGTAACAAGAAACAGAGCCTTAAAATACATGAAGCAGAAACTGATTGACAGGAGAAAGGCAATAGATAGATTATTCCCTGGTGGCTCAGTGGTAAAGAATATGCTTTCCAGTGCAAGAGATGCAGGTTCAATCCCTGGGTCAGGAAGATCCCCTGGAGAAGGAAATGGCAACCCACTCCAGTATTTTTGCATGGGTAATCCCATGGACAGAGGATCCTGTCAGGTTACAGTCCATGGAGTCGCAAAATAGTCAGACACGACTGAGTGACTAAACAACAACAACGTGGAAATAGTTCAACACTCCTGTCTCAGTAACTGATGATCAAATAGACAGAAAATCAGTAAAGGACTTAGGAGACCTGAATTGCACTGTCAACAAGCACATCCCAAGTGACATTTATACCACACTTCACCCAACAACCCCCAAACACACATTCTTTTCAAGTGCCAGACAGACAGAACATATTCTGGGCCATAAAACAAGTCTTAAATTCAAAAGCACTTAAATGATGGAAGTATAGTCTTTGATAATGTTTTTGGTTAAATTGTATTCTCCCAAGACATATATTGTAGTCATACCTTAGAATGTGACAGAATTTGGAAATAGGATCATTGCAGATGTAATTAGTTAAGATGAGGTCATCCTGGAGTCCGGTGCCCTTAATCAAATATGACTGGTGTCCCTCTAAGGAGACACATGAAGGTAGAATGCCATGTGACAACAGAGGTTGAGACTGAAGTGCTGCAGCTGCAAACCAAGGAATGTCAAGGATTACCAGCAATCACCAGGAGCTAGGAAGAAAGGAAACATTTTCCCCTATAAGTTTTACAAGGAGCATGGCCCTGCTGGCACCTTGATTTCAAGCTTCAAGCCTCCAGAACTGTGATATGATAAATTTCTGTTGTTTTAAACCACCCAGTTTTTGGTACATTGTTATGGCAGCCCTGGGGACCTAATACAGACCATAATAGAAATAAGCTAGGAATCAATAACAGAGATGAAGATTTCCACTTCTGGAAAGGTGGAACAAGTGTACTTTTCCCTATTCTTCCCACTAAGGTTAGTTAAAAACCACGTACATTGTATAAAAAAAAAAAAAAAAAAAACACACACACACACAGGAAGACTAAATGATCTTCTCTGAAATAGAAGAGAAAGACCTGCTGGAGACCTTAAAACCTGAGATGAATTTCCTGGGCTTCTCTTCATATATTCCAGACTGAAGACTGGAGAAACTAACAACCCAGAAAAGCCAATGAGTGCAAACAGAGTCTCAAGAAAATCCTGCTCTCTTCAGCCAAAGACCAGGAAGGGGACAGCCTAGCAAGACAGAAAACTTTTAGACAACTGTGTAACATGCGAACACTGCAGACAAAAGCTCTGGTTCCATCCCTACCCACAGCAGATAAGGCTGAGTAGAACACCTTGCAACCCCACCTTGACAGACTGTAATATGGTGTCCCAGCTGTTGCTGCTGGGGTAATATCAAAGAAGCTGACTCAGGAGCTGGGAATTTTAGACTCACTGGGCAGTAACAATCTCCTTTCCCTCTGCCTCTTAACCTCTCTACCTCCACACAGAAAGTGCAGACTTCCACAACCACTTAGCAGTAACCAGGTACCTTTATCATTTTCTGCTACAGTGGTGGTAAGGTAGCCTAGTGGACATTAGAACACCCCTCTCCACCCAACCCTGATATGAATGAGGCAGCACCCCCTCCCCCATTCCCTTGCTAGAGCAGTGTCAGGGAGGCCTCCTAAAGCAAAATTTATAAATAAGATCCAGGCCTTATAATACTTAAAATATCCAGGTTTAAACAGCAAGTTTCTCATCATCCTGAGAACCAGGAAAACCACAACTTGAATATGACACCAGCAGTCAGATGAATCAGATGTCAGAATTATCTAACAAGGATTTTAAAGCATTCATTAAAAATTGCTTCAGTAAGCAATTACATACTTTCTTGAAATAAAAAATGGAAAAATCTCAGCAAAGAAACAGAGGCTTAAAAAAGGACTAAGTGGAAATTATAGTACTGACTGAAAAATATGATAACAGGAAATTTAAAAAACCCCACTCATTGGATGGGCTCAATGCCAGAGTGAAAAAGACAAAGGATAAACTCAGTGAGTTTAAAGAGAGATCAATAGAATTCACCCAATCTGAACCATAGAGAGAAAAGAAATTAGAAGACAGAACTTCAGAAAGGAAGGAACATCAAAATGGGTAAAACTAGGGATAAGAATAATGGACTATCTTATTTTTTGTGTGTTTCTTAAATCATATTTTAATGGTTAAAACAAAAATTACAACACCATCTGATGTGGTGTTTGTATATGTAAAGGAAATTTTTAAGACAAGTATATTTTAATAATGGGCAGTGTAAAGGGCTATAAATGGAAGTAAGTTTCCTATGTGTCACTCAAAGTAGACTTTGGTAAGTTACCTATGTATATTGCAGTTCCTAGAGCAATCATTAAAAAATTATTCAAAATGACTTTAAAAACATGATACATAAATCAAGATGGATTCCTGAAAATTTTCAAGTAACCCACAAGAAGGCAATAAGACAAAGTAACGAGAAACAGAGGAAACAAACAGAAAACAAATAAAAAATAGCACTTACACCCTAACCTAGCAATGATTACCTTAAATGTAAATAATCTAAACACAGTAATTAGGGAAAAAAACAGTCTGTTCAATAGATGGTGTTAAGAAAACCAGACAGCTGTAAAAAATGAAACTAGACCACTTTCTACATCATTACACAAAAATAAACTCAAAATGAATTAAAGATTTAAATGTAACACCTGAAACCATAAAATTCTTAGAAAAAAACACAGGCAGCATAGTATGCCCTTTGGCACTGGTCTTAGCAATATTTCTTTGGAAATGTCTCATCAGGCAAAGGAAATAAAAGCAAAAATAAACAAATGGATTACATTTTTAAAAAGCTTTTGGATAGTGAAGTAAACCATCAACAAAATGAATAGGCAACCTCTTGAATGGGGGAAGATATGTGCAAGTGAAATATCTGATAAGAGGTTAGTATCCAAAATATGTAAAGAACTCACACAACTCAATATTTTAAAAACCCAGTCATATTAAAAAAATGGGCAGAGGACCTGAATACACATTTTCCTGAGAAAGACAGAGAGCCAAAAGACACACAAAAAGATGCTCAACATCAGTAATTGTCAAGGAAATGCAAATCAAAACCACAATGAGTTATCATCTCACACCTGTCAGAGTGACTGTCACCACGATAACAAGATCAAGTGTTCAAGAGGGTGTGCAGAAAAGGAGACCTTCATGCACTGTTGGAGGAAATGTAAAATTGGTATAGCCAATACAAAAAACAATTAGGAGGTTTCCTCAGAAAATTAAAACCAGAACTACCATGTGTGTGTGCTAAGTTTCAGTCATGTCCGACTCTTTGTGACCTCATGGACTGGAGCCCACCAGGCTCCTTTGTCCATGGAGATCCTCCAGGCAAGGATTCTGGAGTGGGTGGCCATGCCCTCCCCCAGGCGATCTTCCCAACCCAGGGCTCGAATCCAGGTCTCCCACATTGCAGGTGAATTCTTTACTGTCTGAGCTACCAGAGAAGCCCATAATGGAGTATTACTCAACCACAAAAAAGAATTAAATATTGCCATCTGTGACAATATGCATGGACCTAGAAGGTGTTATGCGAATTGAAATGTTAGAGAAAGCCAAATACTGTGTGATATATATATATATATATATATATATAGTGCGAAATCTATAAAATGAAACAAATGAACAAATGAAACAAAACAGAAACAGACTCATAGATAGCAGAGAACAAACTAGTGGTCTCCTGAGAGGAGGGGAGTAGGAGGTTGGGTGAAATAGGTTAATGGGATTAAAAGGCACAAACTTCCATTTGTGAAATAATTACAGGGATATAATATACAGCACAATAATATTGCAATAACTTTGTATGGTGAGAGGTGGTTACTAGAATTATTATGGTAATCAATTTTTAATGTATATAATGTTGAATCACTATGTGGTACACCTGAAACTAATATATCAACTATACTTTAGTAAAAAAAAAAAAAAACTTAAAAAAAAACTATTAAAAGACAGAGATTAGCAGAGTGGATTAAAAATATTCTCCAACTATGTATGTCTATAAGAGATGCACTCACTTCATATATAATGACATATGTAAGTTGAATGTAATATAATGGAACAAAGTATTCGAAGCAAATATTAATTTTAAAAGAAAGCAAGAGCAACCATACTTATATCAGATGTAGTAGACTTTACTTGGTAGACACAAAGAGGCACATTACATAATGCTAAAAGGATAAATCCACCATGAAACAAAATGATTCTAAAATGAATATGCACCAAAACAGAGCCTCTAAATACATGAAACAAAAATGATATACAGAATGTAAAATATTACAAATCCACAGTTATAATGTGGGACTTACTAAATGCCTATCAACAGGAGATTCGGTAAATAAAAATTATGCTACACTCATGCTTATGCAGTAACTTAAGTGAAAGACTTGGAGCTATGTATTAATAACGTGTACTTTAAAAGCATAATATTGAGCAAAACCCAGTAAGCTGCAGAATGATATAATTTATTTGAAGTTTGAATCATGTTTATGGGTAACTGTTTATGTAGTAGTAGCAGTATAAAATCCTGCATGAAAGAGAAAAACATTTAGGATAGTAGTACCCCTGGGGGGAAAGGGAGGTGAATGAGATCATGAAAGAATATGAAAGAGACTTTGCCTTCATCTTTCATATTGTATTTCTTAAAACCAAGTCTGACTCTTCTTTTACCCCTTCCTTTCCTTCGCTTCCCATCACTTCTTTAAAAATTTAGTCCTAAAGTCAATAGATGGCACAGAGCAAGATAGCTGTCCAAGCAGAGGAGTGGTGCTGGGTTGGGCTGCTCAGTTGTGGTAAGGGGGAAAACCACAGATGAAGGCAGCCTGGGGTGGAGTCAAAGCCTGAGAAGAATGTTTTTCTATGGAGGTTGATACAGAGAAAGAAACGGCAACCCACTCCAGTATTCTTGCCTAGAAAATCCCATGGATGGAGGAGGCTGGCGGGCTACAGTCCACAGGGTCACAAAGAGTTGGACATGACTGAGCGACTTCACTTTCTTTGATTTTGGTGTAAAGAATCAGAATCCAGGAGGAGAGAGGAAGGCATTACAGTTATGAGCAGTTTACGAGCAGCTCAGTGTGGAGTGTCAGAGCCCAAGCAGGTCGATGAGGGTATTTTCACAGAAGGGTGGTCTAGCATGGGGATTCAGAGCATGAGTAGGATGGAGGATTAGCAATGTGTGAAACAGCACGGAGTATCACAGTCTGTATTAGTTTTCTTGGGCTGCTGTAATAAAGCATCACAAACTGGATGACTTAAAACTACAGAAATTTGCTGTCTCAGAGTCTTGGGGGCTACAAGCCTAAAAGCTTGGTGTTTGTGGGGCCATGGTCCCTCTGAAATCTGTAGAGGAATTCTTCTTTGGCTCTTCCTGGCTTCTGATGTTTATAACAGTCTTTGGTATCCCCTGACTTGCATCAGCACAGCTCCAATCTCTGCATTCATTGTCACATGGACTTCTGGTGTGTAGTACCAGGGGTCTTCACGTGTTTGTCTTCTAGTAAAAAAGACACCAATCAGCAGATTAGGGGCTGTAACAAAGTATCACAAACTGGATGGTTTAAAACTACAGAAATTTTCTATCTCAGAGTCTTGGGGGCTACAAGCCTAAAAGTTTGGTGTTCGTGGGGCCATTGTCCCACAGTTCAGTTCAGTTCAGTCGCTCAGTCATGTCTGACTCTTTGCGACCCCATGAATTGTAGCACACCAGGCCTCCCTGTCCCTCACCAACTCTCGGAGTTCACCCAAACTCTTGTCCATCGAGTCAGTGATGCCATCCAGCCATCTCATCCTCTGTCATCCCCTTCTCTTCCTGCCCCCAGTCCCTCCCAGCATCAGAGTCTTTTCCAATGAGTCAACTCTTCGCATGAGGTGGCCAAAGTACTGGAGTTTCAGCTTTAGCATCATTCCTTCCAAAGAACACCCAGGGCTGATCTCCTTTAGAATGGACTGGTTGGATCTCCAAGGGATTCTCAAGAGTCTTCTCCAATACCACAGTTCAAAAGCATCAATTCCTCAGCGCTCAGCTTTCTTCACAGTCCAACTCTCACATCCATACATGACCACTGGAAAAACCATAGCCTTGACTAGATGGACCTTTGTTGGCAAAGTAATGTCTCTGCTTTTGAATATGCTATCTAGGTTAGTCATAACTTTCCTTCCAAGGAGTAAGCGTCTTTTAATTTCATGGCTGCAGTCACCATCTGCAGTGATTTTGGAGCCCCCCAAAATAAAGTCTGACACTGTTTCCACTGTTTCCCCATCTATTTCCCATGGAGTGATGGGACCAGATGCCATGATCTTCATTTTCTGAATGTTGAGCCTTAGGCCAACTTTTTCACTCTCCTCTTTCACTTTCATCAAGAGGCTTTTTAGTTCCTCTTCACTTTCTGCCATAAGGGTGGTGTCATCTGCACATCTGAGGTTATTGATATTTCTCCCGGAAATCTTGATTCCAGCTTGTTTTTCTTCCAGTCCAGCGTTTCTCATGATGTACTCTGCATATAAGTTAAATAAGCAGGGTGACAATATACAGCCTTGACATACTCCTTTTCCTATTTGGAACCAGTCTGTTGTTCCATGTCCAGTTCTAACTCTTGCTTCCTGACCTGCATACAGATTTCTCAAGAGGCAAGCCAGGTGCTCTGGTATTCCCATCGCTTTAAGAATTTTCCATAGTTTGCTGTGATCTACACAGTCAAAGTTAGAGGATACTCGATGAAGGAGATGTAGATGCTTTTCTGGAACTCTCTTGCTTCTTTCTTTTTCTATGATTCAATGGATGTTGGCAATTTTATCTCTGGTGTTTTAGCAGTGATCCCATACTCTCAGGACTAGACAATGACCCCACCCTTTGATCTCTGGGCAGACAGCTCATCCTCTGATCTCTGTGCAGTGACCTCACCTTCTCATCTATCTCTGATGTCTGGGCAGTAACTCCACCCTCTCATGCCTGGGCAGTGACCTCATGCTCTGTTCTCTGTGGAGTGACACTCTCAGGCTTGATCTGTGACCTCACCATCTGATCTCTGGGCAGCGACCTCATCCTCTCAGGCTTCGACAGTGTCCTCACTCTGTGATGTTTTAGCAGTGACCCATACTCTCAGGACTAGACCCGTGACTGTACCCTCTGATCTTTGGGCAGACACTTCACACTCTGATCTCTGGACAGTGACCCCACACTCTGATCTCTGAACAGTGACCCAAGCCTCTGATCTCTGGGCACAGATCCTATCCTCTGATATATGGACAGTGACCCCACCCTCTCAGGCCTGGCCAGGGACCCGACCTTTTCAGGCCACAACAGTGACCCCATGTCTGATCTCTGGGGTATAACCCCACCCTCTCAGGCCTGTACAGTGACAACACCCTCTGATTTCTGGGCAGGAATCACACACTCTGGTCTCTGGGCAGTGACACTACACTCTGAACTTTGGGCAGTGACCCCACTTTCTGATCTCGGGGCAGTGACCTTAGCCTCTGATCTCTGGGCTCTGACCCTAGCCTTTGATCTGTGGACAGTGACATCACCAGCTGATCTCTGGACAGTGACTCTACACTCTGATCTCCGGGCAGATCCCACCTCTGATCTCTGGGCAGTGACCTCACCCTATGATATCTGTGCAGTAACCCCACCCTCTGGTTTCAGGGCAGTGACACCCCCCTCTGATCTCTTGGCACTGACCCCACCCTCTCATCTCTGGACAGTGACCTCATACTCAGAACTCTGAGTAGTGACCCCACCATCTGGTCTCTGGCTAGTGACCTCACCCTCTCAGACATGGACAGTAGCCTTACCCTCCTCTGTTTTAACAGTGATCCTACACTCTTGGGACAAGACAGTGATGCAACTCTCTGATCCCTGGATACTGACATCATGCTCTGAACTCTGTGCAGTGACCCCGCCCTCGCAGACATGAACAGTGACCGCAGACTCTGATCTCTGGACAGTGACCCCACAATCCCAGGCCTGGACAGTGACCTCAGCAGTGACCTCACCCTTTTTTTCTGGTTAGTGAACCCTCCCCTCTGGCTTGGAGAGTGACCACACCCTCTGATCTTTGGGAAGTGACCTCACCATCTCATATCAAGGCACTGACCTTACGCTGTGGTCTCTGGGCAGTGACCCCACCCTCTGATCTCTGGGCAATGACCTCAGCCTCTGATCTGAGCATTGACCCCACCCTCTGATCTAAGGATAGTGACCTCACCCTCTGATCTCTGGATAGTGACAGAACCCTCTGATCTCTTGATGTTGAACCAACCGTCTGATCTCTGGGCAATGAACTCACCTTCTGATCTCTGGGTAGTTAACTCACCCTCTCAAGGCTGGACATGACTTCACCCTGTGATCTCTGGGCACTGACCTCAGTCTCTCAGTCCTGGAAGTGACCCCACCCCCTCAGGCCTGTGTAGTGACCTCACCATCTGATCTGTGTTCATAGATGCCACCCTCTGATCTCTGGCAGTGACCCTACCATCTGATCTCTGGGCAGTGACCCTAGCCTCTGATATCTGGACACTGACCCTATGCTCTGATCTCTGGGCAGATCACACCTCTGTACTCTGAAGAGTGAACCCATGCTCTGATCTCTGGGTACTGACTTCACCCTATGATTTCTGGGCAATGACCCCGCCCTCTGGTCTCTGGGTACTGACCCCCACCCTCTCATCTCTGGACAGTGATGTCATACTCAGAACTCTGAGTAGTGACCCCACCCTCTGATCTCTGTGCAGTGACCCTGCCCTCTCAGACATGGACAGTGGCCTTACCCTCCAGTGTTTTAACAGTGATCCGAAGAGTGTAACATGCTCTCTGGACAAGACAGTGACCCAACCCTCTGATCTCTGGATAGTGACCCCAGCGACTCATCTCTGGGCATTGACCCCACCCTCTCAGGCCTGGACAGTGACTCCAGCATCTCAGGCTTGGACAATAATCTCAGCAGTGACCTCACTGTCTGTCTCTGGCTAGTGACCATGCCCCTCTGGCTTGGAGAGTGACCACACCCTCTGATCTTTGGGAAGTGACCTCACCCTCTCATATCAAGGCACTGACCTTACCCTGTAGTCTCTGGGCAGTGACCCCACCCTCTGATCTCTGGGCAATGACCTCAGCCTCTGATCTCTTGGCAGTTACCTCACCCTCTCACGGCTGGACATGACTGCACCCTCTGATCACACTGGTCAGTGACCTCAGTCTCTCAGGTCTAGCAATGACCCCACCCTCTGATCTCTGGGCAGTAACCTTACCCTCTCAAGGCTGGACATGACTTCACCCTGTGATCTCTGGGCACTGACCTCAGTCTCTCAGTTCTGGAAGTGACTTCACCCCCTCAGCCCTGTGCAGTGACCTCACTTCTGATCTGTGTGCAGAGATCCCACCATCTGATCTCTGGACAGTGAACCTGCCCTCTCATACCTGGACACTGAACCCACCTTCTGATCTCTGGGCAGAGACCCTACCCTCTCTTCTCTGGATAGTTACCTACCCTCTAGGCCTGGACAGTGATCTCACCCTCTGGTCTCTGGCTAGTGACCTCACCCTCTCAGACATGGACAGTGGCCTTACCCTCTGATGTTTTAACAGAGATCCCACACTCTTGGGACAAGACAGTTACCCAACCCTCTGATACCTAGATAGTGACATCACCCTCTGATGTCTGTGCAATGACCCCACCTCTCAGACCTGGACATCGACCCCACCATCCCAGGCCTGTAAAGTGACCCCAGAAGTGACCTTACACTTTGTCTCTGATTAGTGACCTCTCTCCTCTGGCTTGTAGCGTGACCACACCCTCTGATCTTTGGGAAGTGACCTCATCCTCTCATATCAAGGCACTGACCTTACCCTGTGGTCTCTGGGCAGTAACCCTACCCTCTGATCTCTGCACAGTGATCCCACCTTCTCAGACCTGGACAGTGACCTCATACTCTGATCTCTGGACATTGACCCTCCCTCTGATCTCTGGGGAAAAATCCCACCCTCTGATCTCTTGGCAGCAACCCCACTCTCTCACAGCTGGACGTGATTTGACTCCTGATCTCTGGTCAGTGACCTCAGTCTCTCAGGTCTGGCAATGACCCCACCCTCTGATCTCTGGGCACAGATCCTACCCTCTGTTCTCTGGATAGTTATCCTACCCTCTAAGCCTGGATAGTGACCCTATCCTCTGATCTTTGGGCAGAGACTGATCTCTGGGCATTGACCCCTCCTTATAGACCCAGACTGTGACCCCACCCTCTCAGGCCTGTGCAGTGACCTCTGACTTAAGGACAGTGACATCACCCTCTGATCTCTGGACAGTGACCTCACCCTCTGATCTCTGTGCAATGACCTCAGTCTCTGATCTCTGAGCATTGACCACACCCTCTGGTCTCTTGATAGTGACATCACCCTCTGATCTCTTGATAGTGACATCACCCTCTGATCTCTGGACAGTGACCTCATACTCTGATCTCTGGGCACTTACCTCATCCTATCAAGGCTGGGCATGACTTCACCCTGTGATCTCTGGGCACTGACCTCAGTCCCTCCGTCCTGGAAGTGAGCCCACCCTCTCAGACCTGTGCAGTTGACCTCACTTTCTGATCTGTGTGCAGAGAACCCACCCTGTGAACTCTGGACAGTGATGCTGCCCTCTCAGACCTGGACACTCACCCCACCTTCTGATCTCTGGGCAGAGATCCCACCGTCTAATCTCTGGACAGTGACCCACCCTCTCAGACCTGGACAGTGACCTCATACTGTGATCTGTGGACAGTGACCCTCCCTCTGATCTCTGGGGAAAAATCCCACCCTCTGATCTCTAGGCAGTAACCCCATCCTCTCAGATCTGTGCAGCGGCCTCACCCTCTGACTTTGGTTAGCAACCCCCACACTGCATGCCTGGAGAGTGACCACATCCTCTAATATCAAGGCACTGACCTTACCCTCTGATCTCTTCGCAGTGACCCCAACCGTGATCTCTGGGTAATGACCTCACCCTCTGATATCTGTGCACTGACTCACACTCTGATCTCTGGGCAGAGATCCCACCCTCTGATCTCTGGGTCTTGACATCACCATCTGATCTCTAGGTAGTGACTCCCCCATCTTAGGCCTGGACAATGACCCTACCTACTCAGGCCAGGGAAGTGACCCTATCTCTGATCTCACATTAGTGACCGCACCCTCTCAGGACTGGAAAGGGAACATACACTCTGATCACTAGACAGTGACCCCACCTTCTGATCTCTGGGCAGTGACCCTACCCTCTGATCTCTGGTCAGTGATCCCACCCTCTAATCTCTGGACAGTGAAGACCCTCTGATCTCTGGGCAGAGATTCCAACCTCTGATCTCTAGACAGTGACCCGACCCTTTCAGGCCTGGACACTGTCCTCACCATCTGATGTTTTAGCAGTTATTCCCATAATCTCAGGGCTAGACAGTGACTGCACCCTTTGATCTCTGGGCAGACAGCTCATCCTGTGATCTCTGTGCAGTGATCTCACCTTCTCATCTATCTCTGATGTCTGGGCAGTAACCCCACCTTCTCATGCCTGGGCAGAAATCTCATGCTCTGTTTTCTGTGGAGTGACCTCACACTCTCAGGCCTGATCTGTGACCTCACCATCTGATCTCTGGGCAGCGATCTCACCCTCTCAGGCTTCAACAGTGTCCTCACCCTCTGATGTTTTAGCAGTGACCCATACTCTCAGGACTAGACCGTGACTGTACCCTCTGATCTTTGGGCAGACACCTTACCTTCTGATCTCTGGACAGTGACCCCACACTCTGATCAGTGAACAGTGACCCCAGCCTCTGATCTCTGGGCACAGATCCCACCCTCTGATCTATGGACAGTGACCCCACTCTGATCTCTGGGGAGTAACCCCACCTTCTCAGGCCTGTACAGTGACCACACCCTCTGATTTCGGGGCAGGTATTGAGAGAGTAACAAGTAGGAAGGCCAGGGGTCTCCAAATGGAGGAAATAGCTTGCAAGTGTCAGACATTTTTATCTCTCTTAAGTGGCAGGAGGAAACAAACTAGAGATATTTTTTCCTTCTCTATACAAATTTAAAAGGAGGTTTCTCTTAAAATACTGTGTTGCCATAATGACACTTGGTTTCACCAGAAGTTAACTATTCTCAAACCGAGAAATAACAAATGCTTTTTTCTTATGGAAATGCTTGTCTTAAACTATGCTAATGGACTATGCATTTACTCCAAACTCTGTCTTCAAGTGGGTTCCGCCTCTTGGCTCAGAACTTACTTGACAAACCAGTATGTTACACCCAGATATTGTTTCCCTAATCTATGTAAATGGGGATCTGCCCTTCTTCAAGATTCAAGTTAATCATTTTATGGCCCAAGATGAACCATTTGGTGCCAAGATTATCCCAAAATGCATCTTTTGGGTGAGGGGCCTGGTGCCATTCTGAGTTTTAAGATATTCATTTCTTTCATTAACAGACTGCTATAGAGGAAAACAACAGAATGGGAAAGACTAGAGATCTCTTCAAGAAAATTAGAGATACCAAGGGAACATTTCATGCAAAGATGGGCTCGATAAAGGACAGAAATGGTATGGACCTAACAGAAGCACAAGATATTAAGAAGAGGGGGCAAGAATACACAGAAGAACTGGACAAAAAAGATCTTCATGACCCAGATAATCACGATGGTGTGATCACTCACCTAGAGCCAGATATCCTGGAGTGGGCCTTAGAAAGCATCACTATGAACAAAGCTAGTGGAGGTGATGGAATTCCAGTTGAGCTATTTCAAATCCTGGAAGATGATGCTGTGAAAGTGCTGCACCCAATATGCCAGCAAATTGGGAAAACTCAGCAGTGGCCACAGGACTGGAAAAGGTCAGTTTTCATTCCAATCCCAAAGAAAAACAATGCCAAAGAATGCTCAAACTACTGCACAATTGCACTCGTCTCACATGCTAGTAAAGTAATGCTCAAAATTCTCCAAGCCAGGCTTCAGCAGTACATAATCCGTGAACTTCCAGGTGTTCAAGCTGGTTTTAGAAAAGGCAGAGGAACCAGAAATCAAATTGCCAACATCTGCTGGATCATGGAAAAAGCAAGAGAGTTCCAGAAAAACATATATTTCTACTTTATTGACTATGCCAAAGCCTTTGACTGTGTGGATCACAAGAAACTGTGGAAAATCCTGAAAGAGATGGGAATACCAGACCACCTGACCTGCCTCCTGAGAAATCTGTATGCAGGTCAGGAAGCAACAGGTAGAACTGGACATGGAACAACAGACTGGTTCCAAGTAGGAAAAGGAGTACGTCAAGGCTGTATATTGTCACCCTGCTTATTTAACTTATATGCAGAGTACATCATGAGAAACGCTGGACTGGAGGAAACACAAGCTGGAATCAAGATTTCTGGGAGAAATATCAATAACCTCAGATATGCAGATGACACCACCCCTATGGCAGAAAGTGAAGAGGAACTAAAAAGCCTCTTGATGAAGGTGAAAGAGGGCATTGAAAAAGTTAGCTTAAAGCTCAACATTCAGAAACGAAGATCATGGCATCTGGGCCCATCACTTCATGGGAAATAGATGGGGAAACAGTGGAAACAGTGTCAGCCTTTATCTTTTTAGGCTCCCAAATCACTGCAGATGGTGACTGCAGCCATGAAATTAAAAGATGCTTACTCCTTGGAAGAAAAGTTATGACCAACCTAACATAGCATATGCAAAAGCAGAGACATTACTTTGCCAACAAAGATCTGTCTAGTCAAGGCTATGGTTTTTCCTGTGGTCGTGTATGGATGTGAGAGTTGGACTGTGAAGAAGGCTGAGCGCCGAAGAATTGATGCCTTTGAACTGTGGTATTGGAGAAGACTCTTGAGAGTCCCTTTGACTGCAAGGAGATCCAACCAGTCCATTCTGAATTAGATCAGCCTTGGGTGTTCTTTGGAAGGAATGATGCTAAAGCTGAAACTCCAGTACTTTGGCCACCTCATGTGAAGAGTTGACTCATTGGAAAAGACTCTGGTGCTGGGAGGGATTGGGGGCAAGAGGAGAAGGGGACGACAGAGGATGAGATGGCTGGATGGCATCACTGACTCGATGGACGTGAGTCTGAGTGAACTCCGGGAGTTGGTGATGGACCAGGAGGCCTGGCGTGCTGCAATTCATGGGGTCACAAAGAGTCGGACACGACTGAGCAACTGAACTAAAGTGACTATATAACATCCAGCTGAAGACTAGATGGGATACTCTTCCTGCCCCCTTCTGATGCCTTTGTCAGAGGATTTCTCTATCTCCTTTATACTTTTATAAACTGTATTACACAAAAACTCTGAGCGATCAAGCCTGGTCTCTGGCCCCGGATTGAATTCTTCTCCTCCAGGGGCCAAGAATCCTGGTGTCTTTGCATGGTTCAACAACAACCTTTCAGTATTCCACCCTCTAGTCTCTGGGCAGTGACATCACCCTCTGATCTCTGTGCAGTGATCACACTCTGAGAGTGACCCCACCCTCTCAGGCCTGGGGCCTGGACAGTGACCCCACCTTCCCATCCCTGGTCAGTGACCCCAGCAGTGACCTCACCCTTTGTCTCTGATTAGTGACCCCTCCTCTCTGGCTTGGAGAGTGACCACATCCTCTGATCTTTGGAAGTGACCTAACCCTCTTATATCAAGGCACTGATCTTACAAGGTGGTCTCTGAGCATGGACCCACCCTCTGATCTCTGGGCAATGACCGAAGTCTCTGATCTCTGAGCAATAACCCTACCCTATGATCTAAGGATAGTGATACCACCGTCTGATCTCTGGATAGTGACCTCATCCTCTGATCTCTTGATATTGACCCAACCGTCTGATCGCTGGGCAATTACCTCACCCTCTCAAGGCTGGACATGACTTCATCCTGTGATCTCTGAGCACTGAACTCAGTCTCTCCGTCCTGAAAGTGACCCCACCTCCTTAGTCCTGTGTAGTGACCTCACCATCTGATCTGTGTGCATAGATACCACCCTATTTTCTCTGGCAGTGACCCTACCATCTGAACTCTGGGCAGTGACCCCACTTTCTGATCTCTGGGCAGTGACCCCAGCCTCTGATCTCTGGGCATTCACCCCGCCATCTCAGGCCTGGACAGTGACCCCACCATCCCAGGCCTGGACAGTGACCCCAGCAGTGACCTCACTTTGTGTCTCTGATTAATGACCCCTCCCCTATGGCTTGGAGAGTGACCAAACCCTCTGATCTTTGGGAAGTGACCTCACCCTCTCATATCAAGGCACTGACCTTACCCTGTGGTCTCTGGGAAGTGACCCCACCCTCTGATCTCTGGGCAATGATGTCAACCTCTGATCTCTGAGCATTGACCCCACCCTCTGATCTATGGATAGTGAACCTTCCCTCTGAGACCTGGACACTCACCCCGCCTTCTGATCTCTGGGGAGAGATCCTACCCTCAGTTCTCTGGATACTTACCCTACCCACTAGGCCTGGACAGTGACCCTACCCTCTGATCTTGGGCAGAGACTGATCTCTGGGCAGTGAACCCATGCTCTGATCTCTGGGTACTGACATGACCCTCTGATCTCTGGGCAGTGACCCCACACTCTGAACTCTGGGCAATGGCCTCAGCCTCTGATCTCTGGGCAGTGACCTCAGTCTCTAAGGTCTGGCAATGACCCCACCCTATGATCTCTGGGCAGTTACCTTACCCTCTCAAGGCTGGACATGACTTTACCCTGTGATCTGTGGGCACTGACATCAGTCTCTCAGTCCTGGCAGTGACCTTACCCACTCAAGCCTGTGCAGTGACCTCACCTTCTGATCTGTGTGCACAGATCCCCCACTCTGATCTCTGGACAATGAACCTGCCCTCTCAGACCTGGACACTGGCACCACCTTCTGATCTCTGGGCAGTGATCCTACCCTCTATTCTCTAGATAGCTACCCTACCCTCTAGGCCTGGACAGTGATCCCAACCACTGATCTTTGGGCAGAGGCTGATCTCTGGGCAGTGACCTCCCCCTCTAGACCTGGACAGTGACCCCACCTTCTGATCTCTGGACAGTTACCCCACTCTCTCAGGCCTGAGCAGTGACATCTCCCTCTGATCTCTGGGCAGTGACCTAACCCTATGATTTCTGGGCAGTGATGCCACCCTCTTGTCTCTAGCTAGTGACCTCACCCTCTCAGACACAGACAGTGGCCTTACCCTCTGAGTTTTAACAGTGATCCCACACTCTAGGGACAAGACAGTGTCCCAACCCTCTGATTCTGGATAGTGACCCCAGCCTCTGATCTCTGGGAATTGACCCTGCCCTCTCAGGCCTGGACAGTGACCCCACCATCCCAGGCCTGGACAGTGACCCCAGCAATGACCTCATTCTCTGTCTCTGGTTAGTGACCCCTCCCCTCTGGCTTGGAGAGTGACCACACCCTCTTATCTTTGAGAAGTGACCTCACCTTCTCATATCAAGGCACTAACCCTACCCTGTGGTCTCTGGGCAGTGACCTCAGCCTCTGATGTCTGGGCAGTTACCTCACCCTCTCATGGCTGGACATGACCTGACCCTCTGATCTCTGGTCAATGACCTCAGTCTCTCAAGTCTGGCAATGTCCCCAACCTCTGATCTCTGGGCAGTTACTTTACCCTCTCAAGGCTGGACGTGACTTCACCCTGCGATCTCTGGGCACTCACCTCAGTCTCTCAGTCCTGGAAGTGACCTCACCACCTCAGGCCTGTGCAGTGACCTCACTTCTGATGTGTGCACAGATCCCACCCTCTTATCTCTGGACAGTGAACCTGCCCTCTGAGACCTGGACACTGATTCCACCTTCTGATCTCTAGAGAGAGATCCTATTCTCAGTTCTCTGGACAGTTACCCTACCCATTAGGCCTGGACAGTGACCCTACCCTCTGATTTGGGGCACAAACTGATCCCTGGGCAGTGACCTCTCCCTCTAGAACTGCACAGTGACCCCATCCTCTGATCTCTAGGCAATGAGCCTACCCTCTGATCTGTGAACAGTGACATCACCTTCTGATCTCTGGACAGTGACTCTATCCTCTGATCTCTGGGCAGATCCCACCTCTGATCTCTGGACAGTGAACCTCCCTCTGACTCTGGGGAAAGATCCCAACTTCTGATCTCTGGTCAGAATCCCACCCTCTGATCTCTGGACAGTGACCCCAGCCTCTGATCTCTGGGCAGTTACCTTACCCTCTCAAGGCTGGGCATGACTTCACCCTGTGATCTCTGGGCACTGACCTCAGTCTCTCAGTCCTGGAAGTGACCCCACCCAGTCGGGCCTGTGTAGTGACCTCACCATCTGATCTGTGTGCAGAGATGCCACCCTCTGATCTCTGGCAGTGACCCTACCATCTGAACTCTGGATAGTGACCCCACTTTCTGATCTCTGGGCAGGGACCCTACCCTCTGATCTCTGGGCAAATCCCACCTCTGTACTCTGGAGAGTGAACCCATGCTCTGATCTCTGGATACTGACATTACCCTGTGATCTCTGTGCAGTGACCCCATCCTCTGGTTTCAGGGCAGTGACACCCACCTCTGATCTCTCGGCACTGACCCCACCCTCTCATCTCTGGACAGTGACCTCATACTCAGAACTCTGAGTAGTGGCCCCACCATCTGGTCTCTGTGCAGTGACCCTGCCCTCTCAGACCTGGACAGTGGCCTTACCCTCCGATATTTTAACAGTAATCTGGAGACAAGACAGTGACCCAACCCTCTGATCTCTGGACAGTGACCCCAGCCTCTGATCTCTGGACAGTGACACCACTCTCTCAGGCCTGGACAGTGACCCCACCATCCCAGGCCTGGACAGTGACCCCAGCAGTGACCTCACTCTCTGTTTCTTGTTAGTGA
This sequence comes from Bos indicus x Bos taurus, assembly GCF_003369695.1. NCBI lineage: Eukaryota > Metazoa > Chordata > Mammalia > Artiodactyla > Bovidae > Bos > Bos indicus x Bos taurus. The sequence goes on along the minus strand of NC_040105.1, from coordinate 80,987,429 downwards.
CCCCTCCCCTCTGGCTTGGAGAGTGACAACACCCTCTGTTCTTTGGGAAGTGACCTCACCTTCTGATGTGTGCAGAGATCCTACCCTCTGATCTATGTACAGTGAACCTGCCCTCTCAGACCTGGACTCTGACCCCACCTTCTGAGCTCTGGGCAAAGATCCTACCCTCTGTTCTCTTGATAGTTACCCTACCCTCTAGGCTTGGACAGTGACCCCACCCTCTGATCTCTGGGCAGAGACTGATCTCTGGGCAGTGACCCCTCCTCTCAGGCCTGTGCAGTGACCACATCCTCTGATTTCTGGGCAGGAATCCCACCCTCTGGTATCTGGGCAATGACCCTACCCTCTGATCTCTGGGCAGTGACCCTACCCACTGACCTCTGGGCACTGATCCTACCCTCTGATCTGTGAACAGTGACATCACCTTCTGATTTCTGGACAGTGACTGTACCCTCTCTTCTCTCGGCAGGTCCCACCTCTGATCTCTCAGCAGTGAACCCATGCTCTGATCTCTGGGTACTGACATCACTCTCTGATCTCTGGGCAGTGACCCCACCCTTTGAACTGTGGGCAATGACCTCAGCCTCTGATCTCTGAGCATTGACTGCACCCTCTGATCTAAGGATAGTGACATCACCCTCTGGTCTCTGGACAGTGACCTCATACTCTGATCTCTGGGCAGTTACCTCACCCTCTCAAGGCTGGATATGACTTCATCCTGTGATCTCTGGGCACTGACCTCAGTCTCTCAGTCCTGGAAGTGACCTCACGCCCTCAGGCCTGTGCAGTGACCTCAGCTTCTGATCTGTGTGCAGAGATCCCACCCTCTGATCTCTGGAAAGTGACCTTGTCCTCTCAGACCTGAACACTGACCCACCTTCTGATCTCTGACCAGAGATCCCACCCTCTGATCACTGGACAGTGACCCTCCCTCTGACTCTGGGGAAAGATCTCACCTTCTGATCTCTGGACAGTAACCCCACCCTCTCAGGTCCGTGCAGTGACCTCACCCTCTGACTTTGGTTAGCAACTGCCCCCCCACACACACACACACTGTATGCCTGCAGAGTGACCACACCCTCTAATATCAAGGCACTGACCTTACCCTCTCGTCTCTTCACAGTGACCCCACCCACCGATCTCTGGGAAATGACCTCACCCTCTGATCTCTGTGCACTGACCCCCACTCTGATCTCTGGGCAGAGATTCCACCCTCTGATCTCTGGATATTGACATCACCGTCTGATCTCCGGGTAGCGACTCCACCATCTCAGGCCTGGACAATGACCTAACCTACTCAGGCCAGGGCAGTGACCCCATCTCTGATCTCTCATTAGTGACCACACCCTCTCAGAACTGGAGAGTGACCATACCCTCTGATCACTGGACAGTGACCCCACCTTCTGATCTCTGGGCAGTGACCCTACCCTCTGATCTTTGGTCAGTGATCCCACTCTCTAATCTTTGGACAATGACAACCCTCTGATCTCTGAGTAGAGATCCCACCCTCTGATCTCTAGACAGTGACCCCACCCTCTCAGGCCTGCACTGTGTCCTCACCCTCTGATGTTTTAGCAGTGATCCCATAGTCTCAGGACTAGACAGTGACCCCACCCTTTGATCTCTGGGCAGACAGCTCATCCTCTGATCTCTAGCAGTGACCTCACCTTCTCATGTATCTCTGATGTCTGGGCATTAACGCCACCCTTTCATGCCTGGGCAGTGACCTCATGCTCTGTTCTCTGTGGAGTGACCTCACACTCTCAGGCCTGATCTGTGACCTCACCATCTGATCTCTGGGCAGCGACCTCACCCACTGATGTTTCAGCAGTCACCCATACTCTCAGAACTAGACTGTGACCCCACCCTCTGATCTCTTGACAGTTACAACACCCTCTCAAGGCTGGACATGACTTCACCCTGTGATTTCTGGGCACTGACCTCAGTCTCTCAATCCTGAAAGTGACCCCACCCAATCGGGCCTGTGTAGTGACCTCACGATCTAATCTGTGTGCATAGATGCCACCCTCTGATCTCTGGCAGCGACCCTACCATCTGAACTCAGGGCAGTGATCCCACTTTCTGATCTCTGAGCAGTGACCCTACCCTCTGATCTCTGGGCAGATCCCACCTCTGTACTCTGGAGAGTGAACCCATGCTCTGATTTCTGGATACTGACATTACCCTGTGATTTCTGGGCAGTGACCTCACCCTATGATTTCTGGGCACTGACCCACCCTCTGACCTGTGAACAGTGACATCACCTTCTGATCTCTGGACAGTGACTATCCTCTGATCTCTGGGCAGATCCCACCTCTGATCTCTGGGCAGAGACCCCATCCTCTGAACTCTGGGAAATGACCTCACCCTCTGATCTCTGAGCATTGACCCCCCCCTCTGATATCTTAATAGTGACATCACCCTCTGATCTCTGAACAGTGACTTCACCCAATGATTTCTGGGAAGAGACAGATCTCTGGGAAGATATCCCACCCTCTGATCTCTGGAAAATGACACACCATCTGATCTCAAAGCAGTGACCTCTCCAACTCAGGCCTGGACAATAAGCCACCTACTAGGGCCAGGGAGGTGACTCGGTCTCCGATCTCTGGGGAGTAACCCAATCCTCTCAGGCCTGGACAGTGACCTCACCCTCTCAGGCCAGGACAGTGACCCCACCTCTTATCTCTGGTTAGTGACTGCACCTTCTCAGGACTGGAGAGTGACCACACCCTCTGATCTCTGGGCACTGACCTCAGTCTCTCAGTCCTGGAAGTGACCTCACCCCCTCAGGCCTGTGCAGTGACCTCACCTTCTGATCTGTATGCAGAGATCCCACCCTCTGATCTCTGGACAGTGACTCTGCCCTCTCAGACCTGGACAGTGACCCCAACTTCTCATCTCTGGGCAGAGATCCCACCTTCTCACGGCTGGACATGACTTCACCCTCACTCTCTCAGATCTGGCCATGATCCTGTCAGGTAGGTAGAATAGGGAAAAGGAGTCCAAAATGGAGGCGGCTAAAAGACAAGGAAGGTCAAAGGAAGGTCCAAGGACCAGAGTGAAGACTTCAGGCAGAACAAACAGCACTCCTGGCTAAGCCCAATTTGCATAGGGCAGGCCCAGATGGAGGAAAAAAACATATAAAAGGAGGAGCCAAAGAGCTCTCTCACGGACTCTCTCTCCTGCATGAGTGTGCTTTTCTCTCTCTCTCTCTCTCTTTTTCTCTCTCTCTCTCACTCTCCTGCTATCTTCTAAATAAATAGAGCTGTAACACTGATTTGCCTAAGAGCTGTAGCACGGTTTGTCCAAGACCCAAGAGCTGTGACGCGCTGAGGGCTTTAATGTCTGTCGCTTCAAATCTTTGTTGTGACGAGACAAAGAACTGAGGAACATACACTAGCATGATATCTATGGTGCCGTGACTCGGATATAACCTGGCTGAAACAACCTCTGCGTGGAAGAGGCCAAGCACAACAGGAGCCCAACTCAGCAAAGCTCCCACACTAGAAGCGGAAGGCGAAGAAACCCAGAGCAGGGGAAGGCCCATTGTGCTGGAAACTGGGACAGCGAAAAACGAACTCAGCAGAAAGCTCACACGGCCCAGTCTCAGATTCCAGAAGACCTCCGGGTTAAGATAAGAGGTCCTCGCTCCTATGGCTGGAGGGACCTTTATAATCTCTCCTTTCTTGTTTCCTCGAACCTCCCGTGAACAGGCGGGCAGCAGGGGCACAATTGAGCGACTCTGGAGAGGCTGCTCCTCAGTATGTCCCAAAGGCGCTATCTGCTGAGCCCCAGTAGCTGTTACACAAGCCGGTGGGGGTTCTTCTGTCCTTTTTCTTCTCTGTGCCAAGGATCAGACCAAAGAAACTGAGCACTGGTCAGATATTTAGCAAATTTTCCGGCGGGCTATGAAGGGGATTCCTTGGCATGTTTTTCCCACTGCTTTTTCCTCCTGTCCTTCAGCTGTCTCCCGGGACTCAAGCCCTGGCAAAACTAATGAAACTCAGGCTCTGATGTCTCATTGCAAAAATTCATTGAGAGACAAAGCAATAAGAGGTAGATTTGTTAGGATCCAGAGAGAAGCCACCCCTCAGGGTGTGAATCATTGCCGAGGGCAAGGGCTGCGGCCATGGTATTAGGCCTGGCTAGGTTTTGTGAGGGGATGGAATTCACATGCTAATGAGTGAGAGGATCATCCCAGCCATTGGGGAACCACCCACTCCTCCCTCTTTTGACCTTGTGCCTTGGAGCTGTCCTGCCACCTCTGGGTGGGTCTGTTGGCTTATAGATTGGGGATTAAGGTTTACTTGAATTTGACTTGTCATCTTGGACCCAATTGATTTTAATTGGTTTACATTATACCCTTGTGCTATGTCATTCTTTCAAAGGTTGTGCTCTGCCCCCTTCCCTCCTGTTTCCTGCTCTTTTCCTGAGCCCCATCCAGACCCACAAGACTGCTTCTACAATCTTCTGGAGAGACAACCAGAAAATAGCTGGCCTTGGGAGGGAAATATTCTATAATATCCAACCCCCTAATCCTACCCAATACTGGTCACACTGGAGATCTTGGGGACGCCCAAACTCCAGTCCCAGGGGTTCCAGGAGGTCATCACGCCTTAACATGCCTAGGGATCAGTCTTCGAAAGGTTGTCACACCTCAACCTGTTTGGGGATCCTCTAGTCCCAGGGGTCCCAGGAGGTCGTCACACCTCGACCTGCCCAGGGACCCAATTCTCGGGAGGCCGTCACGCCTCGACCTGCTCGGGGATTCGATCTCTAGGAGGCTGTCACGCCTCAGCCTGCCTGGGGATCTGCACCCTGACCCGGGGATGCCTGGCTCTCAGGTTGCAACAGTTCTGGGTAGGATGAACTTACATCATATCTACTCCCATCCACGGTAGACAAACTAGCAATGAGTTACCAACCTCTTAATTCTACCCAGCACTGGTCACACTGGAGATCTTGGGGATGCCCAAACTCCAGTCTGGGGGGTCCCAGGAGGTCATCACGCCTTGACTTGCCTAGGGATTGGTCTTTGAGAGGTTGTCACGCCTCAACCTGCTCGGGGATCCTCTAGTCCCAGGGGTCCCAGGAGGTCGTCACCCCTCGACCTGCCCAGGGACCCAATTCTCGGGAGGCCGTCACGCCTCAACCCACCCGAGAATTTGATCTCTAGGAGGCTGTCATGCCTCAGCCTGCCTGGGGATCTGCACCCTGACCCGGGGATGCATGGCTGTCAGGTTGCAACAGTTCTGGGTAGGATAAGCTTCAGAAAGACTCACCCCTAAGGAAGTTCACCCATGGAAACATAAAGAAGCCTATTACTTGTGGGACTGTGCCCAGCCTCAGCAATAACTCAGGAGCCCAATGAAAACCCCATTGCCTTTCTGGAGAGGCTAAAAGAGGCACTCCAAAAGTTTACCAACCTGGACTTAGACTCTTACGAGGGACAGGCGATTTTAAAGGACAAATTCCTGTCCCAATGTGCATCAGATATCAGAATTAAGTTACAGCAGCTACAACAGCAGGACCCTGCTGCCTCTTTAGATGAGATGGTCCAGACAGCCACCAATGCCTTTTATAACAGAGAACAGGAGAAGGAGGCCAAGGCCCAGGAGAAGGAGAGAAAGAAAGAGACAAGGCATGCCCAGATGCTGGCTGCCCTCCAGAGAAGCCCTATGGCAAACCCCAAGTCCTTGAGGGACAAGGCACGAGACAGATGCCTGATCTGTAGACAGGTGGGGCATTGGGCCAAAGAGTGTACAAACCATGACAAGTCTCCTAGAACGGCTTGCCACAAATGCCATAAACTGGGACATTGGGTGGCACTCTGCCCTTGGGACCCAAGAGCCTCAAGGTCAAGCGCCAAGCCTACCCTCACGATGGTTCAAGAGGACTGAAGTGGCCTGCTCCAGCCAGCCCGTCTGTCACAGATAACCATCATGGGGCTGGAGCCAAGGGTGCAACTGGATGTGGCAGGTAGGCCTGAGAATTTCTTGGTTGACACAGGGGCTACCTACTCTGTCTTGATCTCCTACTCCGGAGCCTTCTCTTCCCAAACCTGTACCATTTTTGGTGCTACAGGAAAAGCAACTACTAAAAGATTCACCCAAGCACTTCTTTGTTGCTGGGATGGGCAAATATTTTCCCACCAGTTTCTGGTGGTCCCTGAGTGTCCTACTCCCTTATTGGGAAGAGATATACTCACTAAACTGGGGACCACCCTTGTGATGGGAAGTTTTTCAGCCCCTAGAGCTCTACAGCTCCTGGTTACTACTGAAGAACCCATTACACCTTCAATAGAGAGGGACCAAAAACTATGGGAAGACAAAATTAACCCCCAGGTGTGGGACCAGGGGGTTCCTTGACAAGCCCACCAAGCTGAACCAGTCATCACTGTCCTCCGAGATCCCACTCGGTTTCCTAGTCGGAAACAATATCCTCTCAAAAGAGAGGCTCGGGAGGGACTACAACCATTAATACATTCCTTGCTTGTGGGCTATTGGTCCCCACCAGTTCACCATGTAACACCCCAATCCTCTCAGTAAAGAAAAAAGACGGAACCTGGCGACTGGTTCAAGATCTCCAGATCATAAATGAAGCTGTAGTCCCCCTCCACCCCACAGTACCCAGTCCCTATGTAATCTTGGGAGAAATCCCACCCAGTGCCAAGTGGTTTACAGTCTTGGATCTCAAAGATGCATTTTTTTTGCATACCACTGGCGAAAGAATCCCAATACCTTTTTGCCTTTGAGTGGGAAGCTCCAGGAGAAAAACACCAACAGATGACTTGGACAGTATTACCTCAGGGTTTCAGAGATAGCCCCCACCTGTTTGGACAGGCCCTTAGCCAGGACCTCCTCCTAGATCTGGACCTGGGACCTAATGGGAAAATATTACAATATGTAGATGACCTACTAATCTGCTCACCAGATGAAAAAAGTGCCCAACAACATGCAATTCAGGTTCTAAACTTCTTGGCAGAAAGGGGATATAAAGTCTCCCATGCTAAGGCACAGATGGTTGAGACAAAGGTCACTTACCTGGGAGTTCAGATTACACATGGGTCCAGGAGGCTGTCCTCTGATCTGGTACAAGGAATTCTCCAGTTGCCCTCCCCCACGACTCAAAAACAATTGCGAGCTTTCCTGGGACTAACTGGTTATTGTAGAATCTGGATACCCAATTATGGTCTAATTGCCCAGCCTTTATATGAAAGCTTAAAGGGACGAGATGATTCAATCCCAGTGATGTGGGGAACTCCTCTAAAGAAGGCAGAGGCTACACTAAAACAGGCCTTAACTCAGGCTCCTGCCTTGAGGTTGCCAGACCCAGAAAAAGCATTCCAACTTTATGTCCATGAAAGAGAGGGAGTGTTAACTCAAAGGTTGGGATCTGAGCCCCAGCCTGTAGCTTACTTATCCAAGAGGCTCGATCCAACTTCCCGAGGTTGGCCCCCCCTGCCTTCGAAATCTTGCAGCTATTGCAATCATGATAGAAGATGCTTTAAAACTCTCCTTTGGGGGCAAACTAACTATTTTTGCCAGCCACCAAGTAAAACAACTCCTAAATGGGAGAGGCCATTTATGGATGTCTGATCAAAGAATCCTCAGATATCAAGTAATGCTGATGGAAAAGCCAGGCCTCACTATATCCCCTTGTGAGGTTCTTAACCCAGCCACCCTCCTACCTACCCCTGAGAGGTCTCTCCCGTTTCACTCTTGTCTAGAAACCTTGGACCACTGGACAAAACCCCGAGAGGGATTGTCAGAAGATCCTCTGACCAATCCTGAGGAAATCTGGTACACTGATGGAAGCAGCTTTGTCTTGGATGGAAAAGAAGAGTCAGGTATGGAGTAGTCTCCAATTTTGAGACCATAGAGGCTAAGCCTCTGCCACCAGCTACTTCAGCCCAATTAGCTAAGCTCATAGCCCTGACTTGAGCTTTAGAGCTGGGAAAAGGAAAAAGAATGGCCATTTACACTGACTCCAAGTATGCCTTTCTGGTGCTACATGCACATGTGGCTGTTTGGAAAGAAAGGGGCCACTTGACCACCCAAGGGTCCCCAATCAAATATGGTGATCAGATTCTTCGACTCTTGGAGGCAGTCCATCTGCCTACTGAGGTTTCAGTCTCCCACTGTAAAGGACACCAAAAAGGGAACACGGAAGTGGCACGAGGGAACCAAGCAGCTGATTAGGCAGCTAGGAGAGAAGCATTACAGAACCATGACCTAATAGGGATTGCCACCTTAGTTCCACAGACTAATTTGCCAGAAACTCCTTCATATACTGAAGGTGAGACTCTTAAAGCTAAGAGCGAGGGCTTTCAAGAAGATCATATGGGGTGGTTCCAAAAGGAGGGACTCCTTTTTCTTCCTGGAAACCTCCAATGGAAGTTGGTTAACTCTTTACATGCCACTACTCTTTTAGGAGAAAAGGCCCTCCAAAGATTACTAGAAAGGTCCTTCAGAGGAACAGGCCTCCAAACAACTATAAGACAGGTGGTCTCCTCTTGTCCCACTTGCCAATTAAACAAACCCCAAGGAGCTTGAAGACCCCAGCTGGCCCAGCCCATCCAACTACGTGGGGCCTACCCAGGAGAGGACTGGCAGATGGACTTCACCCAGATGCCAGTTTCTCAAGGGTATAAATACCTATTAGTTATGATAGATACATTCACAGGATGGATTGAAGGCTTTCTCACCCGGACTGAGAAGGCTGAGGAGGTGGTAAAAAAAAAACTGCTCCATGAAATCATTCCAAGATTTGGTCTGCCCAGGTCATTACAAAGTGACAATGGGACATCATTTACTTCTAAGGTTACCCAAGGAGTCTCGAAAGCATTGGGCATTACTTATTATCTCCATTGTGCCTGGAGGCCTCGATCTTCAGGAAAAGTAGAAAGAGCCAATCAATTCTTAAAATCAGATAACCCAGGAGACCTCCCTGGGATGGAAGGAGGCTTTACCAATAGCTCTCTTCCACACCCACATTGCCCCTAAGGAACAGGTTGGTCTTAGTCCTTATGAGATGCTATGTGGGAGACCTTTTGTTTATGTCAATGACCTCTTTCTAGACCCAGAGGTTCAGACCCTCCAGTCTTATACCATGGCCATTGGGCAATTCCAACAGGATATACGCTTGTGGGGTATGAACCAGGACCCAAAAGATTCTAAAGAGTCATCACTATATGCTCCAGGGACTCAAGTCCTAATTAAAGTCTGGAAAGATGGGTCCCCAAAGGCTCAATTCCAGCCCACACGGAAGGGCCCCTACCCTGTAATACTTTCTACCCCCACAGCAGTCAAGATATCAAGACATGACTCCTGGATTCACTGCTCACGAGTCAAGCCATGGAAAAAAAACAGAAGAGGACACATGATACACCTGTGAGCCCCTGGGAGATCTCAGATACCTATTCAGAACTACAAATGAGTGTCATTCTAATGAACACCCCCAAAATCTGGTTTCTGGGGATAAAATTTCTCAGGATAACTCTAAAGAGCCAACACAGCTTGACAGAGACTGTACTCCAAAACAGACAGGAGATATATCTTCTGATCCCTGAACAAGGAGGGACTTGAGCCATCGTGGCCATGTGAATTTAAAATTGACTAATGTCCCTACTAGTCCTTGTTATGCTATATTGATGATGCTTATGATTATTCCATGTACTGTCAATTGGCTAACCTGTTTTGTCTCTGCCCAGGTCAACCAGCTACAACATGCAGTGCCAGTTCAACAAAGATATAAAACTACAGCCGACCACGGAAAATATCACACACCCTTGGACACTGCTATAAGGACTCTGAGGCTTGAGACTTGCAAGAGGGGGAGGCCCAGTACCCCTCGCCGTCCCAGTTCAGCAGGAAGTAGCCAGAAAGACCTCGACGCCCCTATTTCCAAAGAATTGGGCCTCCCATCTCTTGAGGGGGGAATGTTAGGTAGGTAGAATAGGGAAAAGGAGTCCAAAATGGTGGTGGCTAAAAGACAAGGAAGGTCAAAGGGAGGTTCAAGGACCAGAGTGAAGACTTCAGGCAGAACAAACAGCACTCCTGGCTAAGCCCAATTTGCATAGGGCAGGCCCAGGTGGAGGAAAAAAACATATAAAAGGAGGAGCCAAAGTGCTCTCTCATGGATTCTCTCTCCCGCGTGCGTGCGCTCTTTTCTCTTTCTCTCTCTCTCTCTCTCTCTCACTCTCCTGCTATCTTCTAAATAAAATAGAGCTGTAACACTGATTTGCCTAAGAGCTGTAGCATGGTTCGTCCAAGACCCAAGAGCTGTGATGCACCGAGGGCTTTAATATCCGTCGCTCCAAATCTTTGTTGTGACGAGACAAAGAACCGAGGAACATACACTCAAAATCCCACCCCCTCAGGCCTGTGCAGTAACCTCACCCTCTGATCTCTGGATAGTTACCCTGCCCTCTAGGGCTAGACAGTGCCCCACCCTCTGATCTTTGAGCAGTCACACCACCCTCTCAAGCCTGGGATTTATCCATATGTTCTAGGCCTGGGCTATGACTCCACCCTCTGATCTTTGCGCAGAGACTGATTTCTGGGCAGTGACCCCTCCCTCTCAGACATGGACAGTGACTCCAGCCTCTGATCTCTGGGCACAGATTCTACCCTCTCAGGCCAGGGAAGTGACGCCATCTCTGATCTCTGGGCAGTAACCCCTCCCTCTCTGGCCTGTGCAGTGACCTCACCCTTTGACTTTGGTTAGCAACCCCCCACCCAGTGCCTGGAGAGGACCATACCCTCTGGTCTTTGGGAAGTGACCTCACCCTCTGATATCTAGGCACTGACCTTACCCTCTGATCTCTGGATAGAGATCCCATCCTCTGATCTCTGGATATTGGCATCACGGTCTGATCTCTGGGCAGTGACTCCACCATCTCAGGCCTAAACAATGACCCCACCTACTCAGGCCAGGGAAGTGACCTCATCTCTGGTCTCTCATTAGTGACTGTACTCTCTCAGGACTGGACAGTGACCGTACCCTCTGAACTCTGGGCACTGACCTCAGTCTCTCAGTCCTGGAAGTGACCTCCCTTCTCAGGACCTGGCAGTTACCTCCCCTCTCAGGCCTGGGCAGTGACCTCACCCTCTGATCTCTGGGGAAAGATCCCACCCTCTGATCTCTGGACAGTGACTGCATCCTCTCAGGCCTGGACTATGCCCCCACACTCTGGTCTTTTGGAAGTTACCCTGAACTCTCAGGCTTGAACTGTGACCCCACCCTCTGATATCTGGGCAGGTATCTCACCCTCTGATCTCCAGATAGTGACATTCTGTGATCTAGGTTCTGACCTCACCCTCTCAGGCCTGGAGAGTGACCTCACCCTCTGATATTTAGGCACTGACCTCAGCCTCTGATCTCTGGGCAGTAACCCCACCCTCTGATCTCTGGGCAGTGACCTCACCCAGTGATATCTGGTTAGATATCCCACACTCTCAGGCCTGGGAAGTGACCCTGTTCTGAATCCCTGATGCCTGCCCCAGTCTCATGGACTCTGGTGGTGGCCCCATCCACTAGCCCTGACTAGCAGCCCCATACCCTCCTTCACTAACTTCGAGCCGACCTGCTCATGCCTGGTCAGTGGCACTGCCCACCAAAACCACATCTTTGGCTCTGGTGTCTGCATCCATGGCTCTTCCAGTTATTCTTCCTTCATGTGTTCCTCTCTATTCCTTCGAGGCCAGATTGAGTTGTAAAATTCTCAAAAACTCTGTCAGCCTCCCTGCAATTCACAGAAGTCCATGCCATCGGTAAAGAGGTTTATCCACAGAGCTCAACTGGATAACTACATCTCTATTCCTAGCTTCTGCTGGTGTGGTTGATTGGATCCTAAAGTCATACTCATAACCTCTTATTAAAGATTGTCCAGCCACACCTTTGTTGTTCTCTTCAGAGTGACTTTCTCATTTTTTGCAATGTGGTTAGGCTGAGAATATTTCAAACCTTCAAATTCTGATTCCTTTCTGCTTAACAGTTTGTTCCTTAATTTCTTTCTTTCCTCTCACTTCTTCTTGTAAGCAGTAAGGAGAAACTACACTACAACATTCTACACCTTGTGAGGAAATTTTCTTAGCTAACTAAATTTCATCACTTAAAAGTTCTACTTACCAACAGCATAAGATAATTCAGCCAAGTACTTTGCTATATTTTAATAAGGATCACCTTTCTTGTAGTGTCCAACAACTTGTTTCTCATTTCCATCTGTTAGTCACTTTAGTCAGAGAAGGCAACCACACCCCACTTCAGTACTCTTGCCTGGAAAATTCCATGGATGGAGGAGCCTGGTAGGCTGCAGTCCATGGGGTCGCTAAGAGTTGGACACGACTGAGCGACTTCCTTTTCAATTTTCACTTTCATGCATTGGAGACGGAAATGGCAACCCATTCCAGTGTTCTTGCCTGGAGAATACCAGGGATAGGGGAGCCTGGTGGGCTTCCGTCTATGGAGTCACACAGAGTCAGACACGACTGAAGCGACTTAGCAGTAGCAGCAGTAGCAGCAGTCACTTTAGTCATGTCTAACTCTTGGTGACTCCGTGGACTGTAGCCTGCCAGGCTCCTTTGTCCATGGGATTCTCCAGGAAAGAGTACTGGAGTGGGTTGCCATCCCCTTCTGCAGGGGATATTCTTGATCCAGGAATTGAACTTGGGTATCTTATATTGCAGGCAGATTGTTTACCGTCTGAGCCACCAGGGAAGAACCTCTTGAAAAGCACCTTTAATATTAATATTTCAAGCAAAATTCTCTTTGAGGCAATCTAGGCTTATTCTATCACGAACCTCAAAATTCTAGCATCTACCCATTTGTGTTTGTGGTTAGTCGCTAAGTCATGTCCAACTCTTTGTGACCCATTGAGTTGCAGTCCACCAGGCTCCTCTGTCTGTAGAGTTTTCCAGGCAATAATACTGGGTAAGTTTGTGCCATTTCCTCTTCCAGGGAATAAAGGAATGGCAAACCACTTCAGTATTCTTGCCTGAGAACCCCATGAACAGTATGAAAAGGCAAAAAGATAGGATGCTGAAAGATGAACTCCCCAGGTCGGTAGGTGCCCAATGTGTTACAGGAGATCAGTGGAAAAAGAACTCCAGAAAGAATGAAGAGATGGAGCCAAAGCAAAAACAACAGCCAGCTGTGGATGTGACTGGTGATGGAAGTAAAGTCCAATGCTGTAAAGAGCAATATTGCATAGGAACCAGGAATGTTAGATCCATGAATCAAAGAAAATTGGAAGTGGTCAAACAGGAGATGGCAAGAGTGAACACTGACATTTTAGGAGTCAGCAAACTAAAATGGACTGGAATAGGTGAATTTAACTCATGACTTTTATATCTACTACTGTGGGCAAGAATCCCTTAGAAAAAATGGAGTAGCCATCATGGTCAACAAAAGAGTCCAAAATGCAGTACTTGGATGCAATCTCATAAATGACAGAATGATCTCTGTTCATTTCCAAGGCAAACCATTCAATATCACAGTAATCCAAGTCTATTCCCTGACCAGTAATGCTGAAGAAGTTGAAGTTGAATGATTCTATGAAAATCTATAAGAACTTCCAGAACTAACACCCAAAAAAGATGTCCATTTCATTATAGGGGACTAGAATGCAAGAGTAGGAAGTCAAGAAATACCTGGAGTAACAGGCAAATTTGGCCTTGGAGTATAGAATGAAGCAGGGCAAAGGCTAACCGAGTTTTGTCAAGAGAATGCCCTGATCATAGCAAACATCCTCTTCCAACAACACAAGAGAAGACTCTACACATGGACATCACCACATGGCCAATATAAAAATCAGATTGATTATATTCTTTGCAGCCAATGATGGAAAAGCTCTATACAGTCAGCAAAAACAAGACTGGGAGCTGACTGTGGCTCAGATCATGAACTCCTTGTTGCTGAATTCAGACTTAAATTTAAGAAAGTAGGGGAAACCACTAGACCATTCAGGTATGACCTAAATCAAATCCCTTATGATTATTCAATGGAAGTGACAAATAGATTCAAGGGATTAGGTCTGATAGAGTGCCTGAAAAACTGTGGATGGAGGTCCATGACACTGTACAGGAGGCAGTGATCAAGACCATCTCCAAGAAAAAGAAATGCAAAAAGGAAGAATGGTTGTCTGAGGAGGCCTTACAAGTAGCTGTGAAAAGAATAGAAGTGAAAGACAAAGGAGAAAAGGAAAGATACACCCATTTGAATGCAGAGTTCTAAAGAATAGCAAGGAGAGATAAGAAAGCCTTCCTCAGTGATCAATGCAAAGAAATAGAGGAAAACAATAGGATGTGAAAGACTAGAGATGTCTTCAAGAAAATTAGAGTTATCAAGGGGACATTTCATGAAAAGATGGGCACAAAAAAGGACAGATATGTTATGGACCTAATAGAAGCAGAAGATATTAAGAAGACATGGCAAGAATACACAGAAGAAGTACACAAAAAAATCTTATGACCCAGGTAACCACGATGGTGTGATCACTCACCTAGAGCCAGACATCATGGAGTGTGAAGTCAAGTGAGCCTTAGGAAGCATCACTATGAACAAAGCTAGTGGAGGTGATGGAATTCCAGTTGAGCTATTTCAAATCCCAAAAGATGATGCTGTGAAAGTGCTGCACTCAATATGTCAGCAAATTTGGAAAACTCAGCAGTGGCCACAGGACTGGAAAAGGTCAGTTTTCACTCCAATCCCAAAGAAAGTCAATACCAAAGAATGCTCAAACTACGGCACAATTGAAACTCATCTCACACATTAGCAAAGTAATGTTTAAAATTCTCCAATCCGGGCTTCAACAGTACATGAACCATGAACTTCCAGATGTTCAGGCTGGTTTTAGAAAAGGCAGAGGAAACAGAGATCAAAGTGTCACCATCCGCTGGATCATTGAAAAAGCAAGAGAGTTCCAGAAAAACATCTACTTCTGCTTTATTGACATACAATGGCCAAAGCCACTGACTATGTGGATCACAACAAACTGTGGAAAATTCTTAAAGAGATGGGAATACCAGACCACCTGACCTGCCTCCTGAGAAATCTGTATGCAGGTCAAGAAGCAACAGTTAAAACTGAATATGGAACAACAGACTGGTTCCAAATGGGGAAAGGAATACATCAGGGGTGTATATTGTCAACCCTACTTTTTTAACTTAAATGCAGAGTACATCATGAGAAATGCTGGGCTGGAAGAAACACAAGCTGGAATCAAGATTTCCGGGAAAAATACCAATAACCTCAGATATGCAGATGACACCACCCTTATTGAAGAAAGTAAAGAAGAGCTAAAGAGCCTCTTGATGAAAGTGAAAGAAAAGAGTGAAAAATTTGGCTTAAAAGTAAACATTCAGAAAACTAAGATCATGGCATCTGGTCCCATCACTTCATGGCAAATAGATGGAGAAACAATGGAAACAGTGTGAGACTTTATTTTTGGGGGCTCCAAAATCACTGCAGATGGTGACTGCAGCCATGAAATTAAAAGACACTTAATTCTTGGAAGAAAAGTTATGGCCAACCTAGAGAGCATATTAAAAGCAGAGACATTACTTTGCCAGCAAAGGTCAATCTAGTCAAACTTTGGTTTTTCCAGTAGTCATGTATGGATGTGAGAGTTGGACTATAAAGAAGGCTGAGCACCGAAGAACTGATACTTTTGAACTGTGGTGTTGGAGAAGACGCTTGAGTCCCTTGAACAGCAAGGAGACCTAACCAGTCGATGCTAAAGGAAATCAGTCCTGAATATTCATTGGAAAGACTGATGTTGAAGCTGAAACTCCAATATTTTGGCCACCTGATGCAGAGAACTGACTCATTTGAAAAGACTCTGATCCTGAGAATGATTGAAGGTGAGAGAAGAAGGGCTCGACTAAGGATGGGATGGTTGGATGGCATCACTGACTCTATGGACATGAGTTTGAGTAAGCTCTGGGAGTTCGTGATGGACAGGGAAGCCTGGTGTGCTGCAGTCCATGGGATCGCAAAGAGTTGGACATGACTGAGTGACCTGGAATGTCAGGTCCATGAATCAAGGCAAATTGGAAGTGGTCAAACGAGAGATGGCAAGAGTGAATGTCGACATTCTAGGAATCAGCAAACTCAAATGGACTGAAATGGGTGAATTTAACTTAGATGACCACTACATCTACTACTGCGGGCAGGAATCCCTCAGAAGAAATGGAGTGGCCATCATGGTCAACAAAAGAGTCCAAAATGCAGTACTTGGATGCAATCTCAAAAACGACAGAATGATCTCTGTTCGTTTCCAAGGCAAACCATTCAATATCACAGTAATCCAAGTTTATGCCCCAACCAGTAATGCTGAAGAAGCTGAAGTTGAATGGTTCTATGAAGACCTACAAGACCTTTTAGAACTAACACCCAAAAAAGATGTCTTTTTCATTACAGGGGACTGGAATGCAAAAGTAGGAAGTCAAGAAACACCTGGAGTAACAGGCAAATCTGGCCTTGGAATACGGAATGAAGCAGGGCAAAGACTAATAGAGTTTTGCCAAGAAAATGCACTGGTCATAACAAACCCCCTCTTCCAACAACACAAGAGAAGATTGTATACATGGACATCACCAGATGGTCAACACCGAAATCAGATTGATTATATTCTTTGCAGCCAAAGATGGAGAAGCTCTATACAGTCAGCCAAAACAAGACCGGGAGCTGACTGTGGCTCAGACCATGAAGTTCTTATTGCCAAATTCAGACTTAAATTGAAGAAAGTAAGGAAAACCACTAGACCATTCAGGTATGACCTAAATCAAATCCATTATGATTATACACTGGAAGTGAGAAATAGATTTAAGGGCCTAGACCTGATAGATAGAGTGCCTGATGAACTATGGAATGAGGTTCGTGGCATTGTACAGGAGACAGAGATCAAGACCATCATCATGGAAAAGAAATGGAAAAAAGCAAAATGGCTGTCTGGGCAGGCTTTACAAATAGCTGTGAAAAGAAAAGAAGCAAAAAGCAAAGGAGAAAAGGAAAGATATAAGCATCTGAATGCAGAGTTCCAAAGAATAGCAAGAAGAGATAAGAAAGCCTTCTTCAGCGATCAATGCAAAGAAATAGAGGAAAGCAACAGAATGGGAAAGACTAGGGATCTCTTCAAGAAAATCAGACACACTGAGGAAACCAGAAGGGAAAGAGACACGTGTATCCCAATGTTCATCGCAGCACTGTTTATAATAGCCAGGACATGGAAGCAACCTAGATGTCCATCAGCAGATGAATGGATAAGAAAGCTGTGGTACATATACACAATGGAGTATTACTCAGCCATTAAAAAGAATACATTTGAATCAGTTCTAATGAGGTGGATGAAACTGGAGCCTATTATACAGAGTGAAGTAAGCCAGAAGGAAAAACATAAATACAGTATACTAACGCATATATATGGAATTTAGAAAGATGGTAACAATAACCCAGTGTACGAGACAGCAAAAGAGACACTGATGTATAGAACAGTCTTATGGACTCTGTGGGAGAGGGAGAGGGTGGGAAGATTTGGGAGAGTGGCATTGAAACATGTAAAATATCATGTAGGAAACGAGTTGCCAGTCCAGGTTCAATGCACGATACTGGATGCTTGGGGCTGGTGCACTGGGACGGCCCAGAGGGATGGTATGGGGAGGGAGGAGGGGGGAGGGTTCGGGATGGGGAACACATGTATGCCTATGGCGGATTCATTTTGATATTTGGCAAAACTAATACAATTATGTAAAGTTTAAAAATAAAATAAAATTAGAAAAATAAAAAAAGAAAATCAGAGATACCAAAGGAACATTTCATGCAAAGATGGGCTAGATACAGACAGAAATGGTATGGACCTAACAGAAGCAGAAGATATTAAGAAGAGGTGGCAAGAATACACAGAAGGACTGTATAAAAAAGATCTTCATGACCCAGATAATCATGATGGTGTGATCACTGACCTAGAGCCAGACATCCTGGAATGTGAAGTCAAGTGGGCCTTAGAAAGAATCACTACGAACAAAGCTAGTGGAGGTGATGGAATTTCAGTTGAGCTATTCTAAATCCTGAATGATGATGCTGTGGAAGTGCTACACTCAATATGCCAGCAAATTTGGAAAACTCGGCAGTGGCCACAAGACTGGAAAAGGTAAGTTTTCATTCCAATCCCAAAGAAAGGCAATGCCAAAGAATGCTCAAACTACCACACAATTGCACTCATCTCACACGCTAGTAAAGTAATGCTCAAAATTCTCCAAGCCAGGCTTCAGCAATATGTGAACCGTGAACTTCCAGATATTCAAGCTGGTTTTAGAAAAGGCAGAGGAACCAGAGATCAAATTGCCAACATCCGCTGGATCATGGAAAAAGCAAGAGAGTTCCAGAAAACCATCTATTTCTGCTTTATTGACTATGCCAAAGCCTTTGACTGTGTGGATCACAAGAAACTGTGGAAAATTCTGAAAGTGATGGGAAGACCAGACCACCTGATCTGCCTCTTGAGAAATTTGTATGCAGGTCAGGAAGCAACAGTTAGAACTGGACATGGAACAACAGATTGGTTCCAAATAGGAAAAGGAGTTCCTCAAAGCTGTATATTGTCACCCTGTTTATTTAACTTATATGCAGAGTACATGATGAGAAATGCTGGACTGAAAGAAACACAAGCTGGAATCAAGATTTCTGGGAGAAATATCAATAACCTCAGATATGCAGATGATACCACCCTTATGGCAGAAAGTGAACAGGAACTAAAAAGCCTCTTGATGAAAGTGAAAGTGGAGAGTGAAAAAGTTGGCTTAAAGCTCAACATTCAGAAAACGAAGGTCATAGCATCCAGTCCCATCACTTCATGGGAAATAGATGGGGAAACAGTGGAAACATTGTGAGACTTTATTTTTCTGGGCTCCAAAATCATTACAGATGGTGACTGCAGCCATGAAATTAAAAGACGCTTACTCCTTGGAAGGAAAGTTAAGACCAACCTAAATAGCATATTCAAAAGCAGAGACATTACTTTACCAACAAAGGTTCGTCTAGTCAAGGCTATGGTTTTTCCAGTGGTCAAGTATGGCTATGAGAGTTGGACTGTGAAGAAGGCTGAGCACTGAAGAATTGATGCTTTTGAACTGTGGTGTTGGAGAAGACTCTTGAGAGTCCCTTGGACTGCAAGGAGATCCAACCAGTCCATTCTGAATGAGATCAGCCTTGGGTGTTCTTTGGAAGGAATGATGCTAAAGCTGAAACTCCAGTACTTTGGCCACCTCATGCGAAGAGTTGACTCATTGGAAAAGACTCTGATGCTGGGAGGGACTGGGGGCAGGAGGAGAAGGGGATGACAGAGGATGAGATGGCTGGATGGCATCACTGACTCGATGGATGTGAGTCTGAGTGAACTCCGGGAGTTGGTGATGGACAGGGAGGCCTGGCGTGATGTGATTCATGGGGTCGCAGAGTCGGACACGACTGAGTGACTGATCTGAGTGACTCAACTGAACTGAACTGAACTTCCATGGGATCTTCCCTACCTGTGAATTGAGCCCACGTCTCCTGCATTGGCAGGTGGATTCTTTTCCACTGAGCTACCTGGGAAGCCCTCATCTACCCACTGAAAGTGAAAGGGAAATTGAAGTCGTGTCCGACTCTTTTCGTCCCCATGGACTGCAGTCTACCAGGCTCATCCACCCATGGGATTTTCGAGGGAAGAATACTGGAGTGGCTTGCCATTTCCTTCTCCAGGGGATCTTCTCAACCTAGGGATTGAACCCAGGTCCCACGCATTGTAGGCCGAAGCTTTGTTGTCTGAGCCACCAGGGAAGTCCTCAAATCTACCCACTACTCAGTTCCAATTTTTAAGACATTTAAATTTTGGATGAAATTCCACATTTTTAGGTATTTGTTATAGCCATACAGTATCCCACTTGCCAATACCAAAATTGGTATTAGTGTTCTAGAACTGCCTTAACAGAGTACTGAAAAGCGGGTGGCTTAAAGCAACAGAAATGTATTGTCTCAGTCATGGAGACTGGAAGTCTGAAATTAAGGTGTCAGTAGGGCCATGCCCCCTCTGAGTCTGCAGAAGGCTCCTTCTCTGCCTTTTCTTGGCTTCTGGGGATTTTCCAGCAGTCTTTGGTATCCCTTGACTTTCAAGTGAGTAACTCTAATCTCTGCCTTCATCATCGCCTGACATTATCCCTGTACATGTGTCTCTTCACACAAACTATTGTAGTATAGCTGATTTGCAATGTTAGGTTAGTTTGAGGTGTACAACACAGTGATTCAACCTTATTGAATGTCTTCTTTTTTTATTTAAAATAATTTATTTATTTTAATTGAAGGCTAGTAACTTTACAATATTGTAGTGGTTTTCGCCAAACATTGACATGAACCAGCCACAGGTGCACGTGTGTTCCTCATCCAGAACCCACCTCCCACCTCCCTCCCCATCCCATCCCTCAGCGTCATCCCAGTGCACCAGCCCCAAGCACCCTGTCTTATGCATCGAACCTGGACCAGCGATCAACTTCACATATGATAATATACACATTTCAAAGCTACCTTCTCAAATCATTCCACCCTCGCCTTCTCCCACAGAGCCCAAAAGACTGTTCTTTACATCTGTGTCTCTTTTGCTGTCTCACATATAGGGTCATCATCACCATCTTTCTAAATTCCATATATATGCATTAGTATACTGTATTGGTGTTTTTCTTTCTGACTTACTTCACTCTGTATAATAGGCTCCAGTTTAATCCATCTCATTAGAACTGATTCAAATGCATTATTTTTAATGGCTGAGTAATATTCCATTTTGTATATGTACCACTGCTTTCTTATGCATTCATCGACTGATGGACATCTACGTTGCTTCTGTGTCCTGGCTATTGTAAACAGTGCTGTGACTAACATTGGGATATATGTGTCTCTTTCAATTCTGGTTTCCTCAGTGTGTATGCCCAGCCGTGGGATTGCTGGGTCATATGGCAGTTCTATTTCCAGTTTTTTAAGGAATCTCCACACTGTTCTCCATAGTGGCTGTACTAGTTTGCACTCCCACCAACAGTGTAAGAGGGTTCCTTTTTCTCTGCACCCTCTCCAGCATTTATTGTTTGTAGACTTTTTGATAGCAACCATTCTGATTGGCATGAGATGGTACCTCATAGTGGTTTTGATTTGCATTTCTCTGATAATGAGTGATGTTGAGCATCTTTTCATGTGTTTGTTAGCCATCTGTATGTCTTCTTTGGAGAAATGTCTATTTAGTTCTTTGGCCCATTTTTTATTGGGTCATTTATTTTTCTGGAATTGAGCTGCAGGAGTTGCTTGTATATTTTTGAGATTAATTCTTTGTCAGTTGCCTCTTTTGCTATTATTTTCTCCCATTCTGAAGGCTGTCTTTTCACCTTTCTTATAGTTTCCTTCATTGTGCAAAAGCTTTTAAGTTTAATTAGGTCCCATTTGTTTATTTTTGCTTTTATTTCCATTATTCTGGGAGGTGGGTCGTAGAGGATCCTGCTGTGATGTATGTCAGATAGTGTTTTGCCTATGTTTTCCTCTAGGAGTTTTATAGTTTCTGGTCTTACGTTTAGATCTTTAATCCATTTTGAGTTTATTTTTGTGTATGGTGTTAGAAATTGTTCTAGTTTCATTCTTTTATATGTGGTTGACCAGTTTTCCCAGCACCACTTGTTAAAGAGATTGTCTTTTCTCCATTGTATTGGGCGTCTTCTTCTAAGGGCATCTGTTATGTTGGATTAGAAACCCACCAACCCAGGTGGCACTAGTGGTAAAGAACCCACCAACCAATGCAGGAGACATAAGAGACATGGGTTCAATCCCTGGATTGGGAAGATCCCCTGGAGAAAGAAATGGCAACTTACTCCAGTACTCTTGCCTGGAGAATCCCATGGACAGAGGAGCCTGGCAGGCTATAGTCCATGGGGCCACAAAGAGTTGGACACGACAAGGTGACTAACACTTTCACTACTCCAATATGGCTTCAACTTAGCTAATCACATCAGCAGTGCTCTGAGGAACTACGGGCTAGGACTTCATTGTATCTTTTTTTGCGGGGGGGGGGGGGGGGGGGACACAACTTAAGCCATAACAGAGCCTAAACAAGGTGAGGAAGGTCTCCTTGTGTGTAGGTGGCCTGCCACAGAGAGTCAGAGCTGGAGCAAGGTGAGGAAGGTGTCCACACATGTAGGTGGCATGGTGTGGGTGTTGGATCTTGAGCAGTGTGAGTGGGGCATCTAGTCATGAAAAGTCTGTGAGAGGTGTGTTGGGTTTCTGAGCCTAAAGAGGGTAACCAAGGCTGTGCTCTAGGTGGGGGTGTTTGAGAAGAAGTCTAATAGGGATTGTCAGAACATGATGGAGTCATCATGCAGGAAAGTCATCCATGCAGGAGGGATGAACTAGCTTGGAGTGCTGGAGCCCAAGCAAGGTGAGGAAGGTGATTATATGTGTGACAGCCTGACATGGGTTGTCAGTCATCATGGGACATTATTGAGTCTACTGGCAGAGCTTGAGGTCTGAAAATTTTATGGTTGTATTCTGCTTGGGTTTCCCTGGTGGTTCAGATGGTAAAGAATGTGCCTGCGATGCGGGAGACCTGGATTCAGTCCCTGGGTCAAGACATCCCCTGGAGGAGGGCATGGCAACCCATTCCAGTATTCTTGGACTTCCCTGGTGGCTCAGACAGTAAAGAATCTGCCTGCAATGTGAGAGACCTGGGTTTGATCGCTGGGTCAGGAAGGTCCCCTGGAGGAGGGCATGGCAACCCTCTCCAGTATTCTTGCCTGGAGAATCCTCATGGACAGAGGTGACTGGCGGGCTACAGTCCATGGGGTCACAAAGAGTCGGATATGACTGAGCGGCTCAGCACAGCACAGAACATTCTGCTTATGCAGGGAAATGTTTTTGCTTATATTAAATAGTAAAGAATTGGGGGCATAAAATCAGCAACTAAAAAAAAATCTCTTTGGGAATTCCCTGTCAGCCCAGTGGTTAGGACTCAGTGGTCTCACTGCCAGGGCCCCAGGTTCAATCCCTGGTCCAGCAACTAAGATTCCATAAGCCATGAGGCCAGAAAAAAAAAGCTCTTCTAACTATACTTGTAACTTTTCTGTAAGTTTTAAAATAGAAAGTAATTAAAAACTCTGAAGTACATATGGCAGCATGTTATATAATTCTAGAGATCTCGGTGGTGTATACCATATATGTTATGGTATATTATTATGATATCTCTAGTTTTCTAGCTGATTATAATACTTCAAAGTAAAAATATTCAAAAATGAAAGGTGATATATGCTTAGTATAGAAAACAAGAAAGGAAATCATTCATGATCTCATTGCCCAAAGACAGTTATATTTCCTTTATGTTGAAAAAAGACAATCACAAAAGTAACCTGAACTTGGTGGTATAAGTGTTTGAAGGTCAGGTGATTTTTTTAAGGTTAAAATCAGATAGTTCAATTTTTTTTTCCTTTTAGAGGAAAATTGGAAATTCCTCAAGTTAATGTGGGAATATGCGTTAGCCTCTCAGTCTCGTCTGACTCTTTGAGACCCCATGGACTGCAGCCCTCCAGGCTCTTCTGTCCATGGGATTCTCCAGGCAAGAATACTGGAGTGGGTTGCCATTTCCTTCTCCATAATATGGAAGCCTTAGGAATCAGCAAACTCAAATGGACTGGAATGGGTGAATTTAACTCAGACGACCATTATATCTACTATTGCAGGCAGGAATCCCTTAGAAGAAATGGAGTGGCCATCATGTTCAACAAAAGAGTCTGAAATGCAGTACTCGGATGCAATCTCAAAAACGACGGAAAGATCTCTGTTCGTTTCCAAGGCAAACCATTCAATATCACAGTAATCCAAGTATATGCCCCAACCAGTAACGCTGAAGAAGCTGAAGTTGAACGGTTCTATGAAGACCTACAAGACCTTTTAGAACTAACACCCAAAAAGATGTCCATTTCATTATAGGAGTTCAGTTCATTTCAGTCGTTCAGTCGTGTCCGACTCTTTGCGACCCCATGAACCTCAGCACACCAGGCCTCCCTGTCCATCACCAACTCCCAGAGTTCACTCAGACTCATGTCCATCGAGTCAGTGATGCCATCCAGCCATCTCATCCTCTGTCGTCCCCTTCTCCTCCTTCCCCCAATCCCTCCCAGCATCAGAGTCTTTTCCAATGAGTCAACTCTTCGCATGAGGTGGCCAAAGTACTGGAGTTTCAGCTTTAGCATCATTCCTTCCAAAGAAATCCCAGGGCTGATCTCATTCAGAATGGACTGGTTGAATCTCCTTGCAGTCCAAGGGACTCTCAAGAGTCTTCTCCAACACCACAGTTGAAAAGCATCAATTCTTCAGCACTCAGCTTTCTTCACAGTCCAACTCTCATATCCATACATGACCACTGGAAAAACCATAGCCTTGACTAGACAGACCTTCGTTGGCAAAGTAATGTCTCTGATTTTGAATATGCTATCTAGGTTGGTCATAACTTTCCTTCCAAGGAGTAAGCATCTTTTAATATCATGGCTGCAATCACCATCTGTAGTGATTTTGGAGCCCCCAAAAATAAAGTCTGACACTGTATCCAGTTTCCCCATCTATTTCCCATGAAGTGATGGGACCAGATGCCATGATCTTCATTTTCTGAATGTTGAGTTTTAAGCCAACTTTCTCACTCTCCTCTTTCACCTTCGTCAAGAGGCTTTTTAGTTCCTCTTCACTTTCTGCCATAAGGGTGGTGTCATCTGCATATCTGAGGTTATTGATATTTCTCCTGGAAATCTTGAATCCAGCTTGTGCTTCTTCCAGCCCAGCATTTCTCATGATGTACTCTGCATATAAGTTAAATAAGCAGGGTGACAATATACAGCCTTGAGGTACTCCTTTTCCTATTTGGAACCAGTCTGTAGTTCCATGTCCCATTCTAACTGTTTGCTTCCTGACCTGCATACAAATTTCTCAAGAGACAGGTCAGGTCGTCTTACAAATAGCTGTGAAAAGAAGAGAAGCGAAAAGCAAAGGAGAAAAGGAAGGATATAAGCATCTGAATGCAGAGTTCCAAAGAAGAGCAAGAAGAGATAAGAAAGCCTTCCTCAGCAATCAATGCAAAGAAATAGAGGAAAACAGCAGAATGGGAAAGACTAGAGATCTCTTCAAGAAAATTAGAGATACCAAGGGAACATTTCATGTAAAAATGGGCTCGATAAAGGACAGAAATGGTATGGACCTAACAGAAGCACAAGATATTAAGAAGAGGTGGAAAGAATGCACAGAACTGTATAAAAAAGATCTTAACGACCCAGATAATCATAATGGTGTGATCACTGACCTAGAGCCAGACATCCTGGAATGTGAAGTCAAGTGGGCCTTAGAAAGCATCACTATGAACAAAGCTAGTGGAGGTGATGGAATTCCAGTTGAGCTATTTCAGATCCTGAAAGATGATGCTGCAAATTTGGAAAACTCAGCAGTGGCCATAGGATTGGAAAAGATCAGTTTTCATTCCAATCCCAAAGAAATGCAATGCCAAAGAATACTCAAACTACCACACAATTGCACTCATGTCACACACTACTAAAGAAATGCTCAAAATTCTCCAAGCCAGGCTTCAGCAATACGTGAACTGTGAACTTCCAGATGTTCAAGCTGGTTTTAGAAAAGGCAGAGAAACCAGAGACCAAATTGCCAACATCTGCTGGATCATCGAAAAAGCAAGAGAGTTCCAGAAAAACATCTCTTTCTGCTTTATTGACTATGCCAAAACCTTTGACTATGTGGATCACATACACATTACCAGATGTTAAAAAATGGTATTGTTTAACTGCTTTCTAGATGAGAGATCAGCAGAGGATTTCATTGGATAAATGAGCCCCAGTACTAGGTAGGATCCCTGGAGGGGGGCATGGCAATCCACTCCAGTATTCTTGCCTGGAGAATCCCATGAACAGAGGAGACCAGCAGGCTACAGTCTATGGGGTTGCACAGTGTCAGACACGACTGAAGCGACTCAGCCAGGGTGCACACAGTAGGTAGGATAACATTTGTGTTGTGCATTTGTGGGTTTTCTCTGCTCGCCAGTCATACCCCACCCCCATGTACTTGTTCACCTGTGCGATGACCTCTCTAAGCCACTCTCTGACCCGAGGTCAGACACAAAAGCTCAAGCCACCTGATGGAAAATCATGATAAGGCTCCAACTCTCCGTATGCTCCACACGAAAGGAGGTTGACCTCCAAAGATGCTACCATCAAGGGATCAAGGTGTCTGACTTCCATTGGGTCCCCATGGAGCTGAAGTCAGCCCTCCAAGCATGGAGTTGCCCAGCTGGGGCTGGTATCCTTGAGAGCATGCGACACGGTGCTTCTGGGAGGGCAGGAAACAACTGGAAAGCTTGTGGTAGAGAGTCTGTTCTGGCATCGTGACCCTTCAAAACAGAAGAGATGCAAAGGGCCAATGAGCCCATGAAGGATTGCTCAACCACATTAGTCATTAGGAAGATGCAAATTAAAACCACTGTGACTTCCCACTCCCCACACCCAGAGTGGCTAAAATTACAAAGACTGGCTACCCCCCAGTGTTGGATATGGAGGCATCTGAACGCCCACACATTGCTGGGAACATGAGGGAAGGGATGGATGGAGGAAGATGCAGTGGTTGACCTCTGGGCAGCCAGAAAGGAATCTGCACAAAAAAAATCATAAAATTCATAAAAAATAAATAAAACAAATATATGGGGCTTCCCTGGTGGTCCAGTGGCCAAGACTCCAAGCTCCCAATGCAGGGGGCCAGGGTTCAATCTTTGGTCAGGGAACTAGATCCCACGTGTTGCAACTGAAATACTGAATGCTGCAACTAAGACTCGGCACAGCCAAATAAATAAATATATTTTTAAAGTAATTGGCACCTGTTTTGGAGGCTATGCAGCTTCTCCTGGGGGACCTTGAGGATACAGTTCTTTCTGCCAGGTAGAAATGAAGGCTCAAGTTTGCAAGATCTTCTGATTTTTGTGGATTTTTTGGAGAAGGTAGAAATTCTAAATTTCATGTGAAAGTCTTTGATGTTTCAACATTGCCAACTAATTCAAATATTCTGAAAAGATGTGTGCAAGCCAGATAAGGCTCCAGGGCTACCTCTCTTTAAGAGAGGTTATTGGCAAATTAACAATAGGGATTTGACAAAGAAAAGAATACCACTTGGGACAAAGACCATCACAGATGTTTAAATGCTAAAGAAAAGAGAGGCAAGGCAATGTCTCCCCTCCCCTACTCCAGGATCAAGATCGAATGCTTTTTTTATTAGAGATGAGTATTGATGAACAGACCTTGCCCAGTAGGTCAAGTGACCTGCCTCAGGCACTTCTTTCAACCTATCAAGCATCTGAGATTCTTACAGCTTTATAATCTCTGCTCCCGTAATTACCCTAAGTGATACAAAATGGTGTTCTGTGGATGTGAAAACATCCATCCTCACTAGGAAAACAAAATTGTCAACTCTGAAAAAGACCATTTCTACTTTTAGCTTTCTCGATCATTCCACCTTCCCCCCCATGGAGTTAAATGTTCCTGTGATTTATAATAGAAAGCAATTAACAGACAATCCACCATCTTCAGCTAATGCGGCTCCTTCAAATGCAATGTTTCTGAAGAAACAGATAAAAGCTAGTCTGGAGTGATCACATTGTGTGAGGCAATTCCTTTTATATATTTTGAAAGTGATTTCAGACAAATCCGCTTTGCCAAAAAAGCCAACGCCTAGTACACTTGCACTTTATTTTCTTGGCATCCTCCAGTCCATTCATTTTTTTGGCAATTAGGGAAATTTTTTATGATAACTGCCCACACTTGAGCCAGGCTCTCCCCTTTCCCTTCTTCATCTCTCCACCCCTGCAGGATTTTCCTGAAATTGTGTCTCCCTGGGAAATTCAACCTCTGACCCCTGCTGCTTTCTTGGACTGCCTATGACTTATATTAATTCCAATCTAGACTTTCATTCCAAACCCTCTCAGTAAAGAGGCGGGTATATTCCAGGTTGAAGGCCAGAGCCCAGCAATCCTTACTGGGTCATGATGGAAAGGTTTTGCGGTGGTCGACCTGGGTGTGAGTCTCAGCTCTTGCTTCCTGCTGGCTGAGAAACACCACGGCAGCCTGTGTAGTGAGTGTTCTTTGTGTAAAGTGCAAGGAATAACATTTACTCCAAAGTATTAAGTGAGATTATATTAGCAAAAAGCCTCATGTCCGATAAGCGCCTCAACAAGCATTGGTGCCCACCCCTTCTCCTCAAACACCCAGGGTACTACATGCTCATGTCTAGCCCCAGGAGCTGATATGAGCTAAGTCACTCCGACTCATTGTGGACACTGTAGCCCCTCCAGGCTCCTCTGTCCTTGGGATTCTCTAGGCAAGAATACTGGAGTGGGTTGCTGTTTCTTCCTCCAGGGGATCTTGCTGACCCAGGGATAGAACTGCAGTCTCTTAGTCTCTTAAGTCTCTTGTATTTGCAGGAAGTTTCTTTACCACTAGCACCACCTGGGAATCCAGGAGCTGATATTGGTCATATTTTTTTAATCCTCTCTCTGAGGGCCCCCTCGAGCAGGCCCTAATGGTGTTGTGAAATGAAATGTTATCTGCTTTATGCTCTACCAGTAAACAAGCCTTTTCCAAATGTAAATTTCTGAGCCCAGGTAAAACTGAGCCGGCTATTTTGATCAGATCAGATCAGATCAAATCAGTCGCTCAGTCCTGTCTGACTCTTTGCGGCCCCATGAATCGCAGCACGCCAGGCTTCCCTGTCCATCACCAACTCCCGGAGTTCACTCAGACTCACGTCCATCGAGTCAGTGATGCCATCCAGCCATCTCATCCTCTGTCGTCCCCTTCTCCTCTTGCCCCCAATCCCTCCCAGCATCAGAGTCTTTTCCAATGAGTCAACTCTTCGCATGAGGTGGCCAAAGTACTGGAGTTTCAGCTTTAGCATCATTCCTTCCAAAGAAATCCCAGGGCCGATCTCCTTCAGAATGGACTGGTTGGATCTCCTTGCAGTCCAAGGGACTCTCAAGAGTCTTCTCCAACACTTCAAAAGCATCAATTCTTCAGCACTCAGCTTTCTTCACAGTCCAACTCTCACATCCATACATGACCACTGGAAAAACCATAGCCTTGACTAGATGGACCTTTGTTGGCAACATAATGTCTATGCTTGTCCAAGGTACAGTTAATAAGCACAAGGCTAGAATTTGACCTGAGATTTATCTGCCCCCAAAGCCTGTGATCTTTTTACTACTCCATGATGTTTCCCAGAAACATTGTTCCCATTCCAGAAATGAGAGGCACACGGTCAGCTATCACCTTAAAATAATAACAGTAACAAACCCCAAACATGCTCCTTTGCCCTTGAGGTATCCTGGCTACTCATTTCACTGGCTTTCAACTCTAGGGAAAAGGAGCTGTTTGTTATCTACGTTTTGGTGGAGCTTTTTTTTTTTTTTTTTTAATTCTCTAAAGCCTGCTTCCTCTTTTCACTAAATTAGTGTTATTTCCACGGAACAAAGGTGTTTCTGAGGTTTCAGCCTTTTCATCTCCTGCTAAACAGCCACTTACTGGCAGCTTTTTATTTTTCAGGTAGATTGCTGCTGCCCCAAATACAAGGGCCTCAGATCTAAGGATTTTTCTAGATCCTCAGTATCTTTGTGAGGATGATGCTAGTGCCGGGCTTCTACATAGGGGATTCTAGGTACATTTTCAGAAGATCTACATGCTTTCCTCATCCCCTAAACCATGCTGCACTCACACCTTTGCCTTCAGTGTTTGGCATATGGTATTGCTGGCATCTGATCATCTCTGCAGCTTTGGTGTTGGTACTTTTTTTTTGAAATAACATGCCCTTTTAAGGTGTCACTCACATATGTCCTGTTTAGTATTGCCAGCATATAGCGTTTCTAATGCCTCACTATTCTTACCCCGAAAAGGGGTGAATAGGAGCATATTTGTCTTGCTGAATCTGGGGAGAGCAAGGATTCAGTAGGATTAATGTCTAAGAGAAATTATTGGAATTGTGAGTGGAAATCATTATTAATTTCATGGTCTGAATTTATTTGACAGAAAATTATTGAAGGTATATTCTGAAAATGTATTGTGCTGAGATACTGTAGGACTACAAAGACATGGTCTCTGTCCTTACAGAGCATATGAGTTAACTGTGGGTTAAAACAATCTTTCAGGTCTTTGTAGAGTGTGAATTTCCACAAGGAAAACACAGAAAAGGAAAACAAAATTCTGTGGGGATTCACTGTCTGTAGGACCAGATAAAACTTCACAAAGGAAGTGATGTCTGATCCAGCTCTGGCACAAAACAGGTGCTCAAGAAACATTTATTAAATTGTGGTTAGAGAGATAAAATATGAGAAAGGGCATTATAAATGGAGGGGATTTTATGAGCTATGTTATGTTGTGCAGTCAAAAATAATCAGTGTCAGGATGACTATTATAGAAAAAAAAAAAAAAAAAAAAACCACCAAAAGGCACAACCAGTATTGGTGAAAATGTGGAGAAAAGGGACCACTCGTGCACTGTTGGTGGGAATGCAAAATGGTACAGCCATTGTGGAAAACAGTATGGAGGTTCCTCAGAAAGTTAAAAATAGAACTTCCATATGACCCAGTAAGCTCACCTCTGTGTATTGATCTAAAAGAATTGAAATCAAGATCTCAAAGAGATATCTGCACCCACATGTTCATTGTAGCATTAGTCACCATAGCCAAGAAATTGAAACAACTTAAATGTCTATCAACAGATAAATAAAATGTGATACATACATGAATGAAATACTATTCAGTCCTTGAAAAGAAAATTTCACAATGTGACAACATGGATGAACCTTAAAGACATTACGCTAAGTGTAATAAGCCAGTCACAGAAGACAAACACTGTATGATGAGGTATCTAAAGCAGTCAGTCATAGAATCAAAGAATGGAAGGGTGGTTTTCAGGGATGGGGGGAAGGGGAATGGAAAGATGATGGTTAAAGGGTACAAACATTTTTATGCAAGATAAATAAGTCCTGGAGATCTGTTCAAGATTGCACCTAGAGTCAAAAACGCTGTGTACACTGCATGCTAAGTTGCTTCAGCCACGTCCAACTATTTGTGACCCTACAGAGTGTAGCCTGCCAGGCTCCTCTGTCCATAGGATTCTCCAGGATATTGGAGTGGGTTACCATGCCCTCCTCCAAAAACACTGTATATACACTTAAAAGTTGTTAAGAGGGTAGATCTCATGTTAAGTGTTCTTACCAAAAAAAATAGGATGGTCACAATGTGTCCTGGAAACAGGAAGTGGTTTAGGCTAGAGTAAAAAATATATGCCAGGGAAGAGTGGGGAGTGAGGGATGGGAAAGAAGATTATGGGCTGAAATGCCAGACTAAGGAATTTGCTCTTTATTCAGTAGGCATTATGGAGACACTGAAGATCGAGATGCACCAGAATAATGACATAGATTTATTTCCTTAGATAGCTCTGATGATCATATTGGTAACCAATTTTTTTTTTTTTTTTTGTCTCCTCCATTCTCTTTTTTAAAATCTATTTTTTAATTGAAGGATAACTGCTTTACAATGTTGTGTTAGTTTCTGCTATTCGACAACATGAATCAGCTATATGTATACATATATTCCCTCCCTCTTGAGCCTTTCTCCCATTTCCACTTTCCACCCCTCTAAGTCATCAGCCCCAAGCTGAGCTCCCTGTGCTATAAAGCTGCTTCCCACTAGCTATCTATTTTACACATGGCAGTGTATATATGTCAATGGGTGGCCAATTCTTTTAAACAACAGTTGGAGAAAGGTCAAGTGAATAAGCATGAAGAAATGTCCACTATATTGTTGATTTCGATGCATTCAATACCTCCCTACATAATGCTTTTGGTAAAATGGTGGGAGCAAAAGCCGGCTCTCAAAGATACACAAGGGTGAGTGTGGCAGTGGAGGGGAGATGAATGAGCCTCAGCAACTAGAGGGCCCAGGGGCCTGAAGGGTGGATTATGGAGGCAGCATCTTTGAAGCCAGAGAGGAAGGGGCCTGTGGAGAGGGAAACTCTGGGAATGTGGGAGAGACTGGCTAATTCATACAAAGAATTCACAGAGGAGGAAGGCTGTGATGGGAATTGGTGGAAGAGTTTTCCTTGGAAAGGAGCATTTTCTTTTTCAGATGTGGGACGAAAGGAAGAGTGCTTGAAAGGAAATATTTTGAGGAAGGGAATGAGCCTCGAGAAAAAGAAAGAGTAACAGAAGTTTGTTCAGGCCTGCATACAGAGCCTACTCTCCTGGCAGAATCCTCAGAACACATTTCTCAAAGCCTGTCCATCAACCAGGCTTCTTTCAAAAGATTTATGGCCTGACTGATTCTCTTCAGCTTCAGTCAGAGACAACCTGGCAGCGGCGGTCGGCACAGCCCTTCTCGTGGTGCATTGACACCATTTCTGGTGGGCGTCATAGACAATATAAATGGCTCTCCCCTGAGAGCAGGCTACACTGGATGCCTAGGCAGCCTCATCACACAGCCGATTAAACCGCCATCACTTGAAAGGAATGGATGGCAGTTCAAGGTCTGCTTGAGTAGACTTTGCATTTCCACGTTCACACATTATTTCAATCTTACAGTCGAGGCGCCACCAACCACTGCAAGGGGAAGATGTAAACATGACCTTATAAACAGTAGATTCTCTCACTTTCTCTAAGGGGAAAGATCTTACTCATTACCTGGTAAGCAAGATCCCTTTAATCTTTCTGAAATGGAAGGAGTCCAGGCTGTTTACACCATGGGAAGCTCACGATTTTTGCTCTGCTGCACCACCTGGTGGACACAGGTGTACCCGTTCTCAGCCTCTGGCCGTCCTGGGAATTCTTAAGGGAGGTCCTTCGGTGTTGAGCTCAGTAAGCCAAAGTCTGGATTTTCCCCATAGAAAGGCTACCACCCTCTTAAAAATATATCTTTCAGAAACCAGTTTAGCTGGTTCCATTGAGATGAATGGGGAAACGACCCAATGGAAGGACTGAAGTCGGGGCAGAGGGATATGTGACAGTTATATTACTGCATCAGGAGCGGCTACACTGGACCTTTTGCTTTTCGCAGGAGAATGTTGACTTACTGAATGCAACACACTTTCCCATCCACTTAACTGTGTTATTTAAATAAATTGCTTTGTTCTTGAGGGACCTTGTACTCCTTGGCTCAGTGATAAGCTGGTAGATTGGAGTCAGAAGGAGCTGTCAATGTAGAATCTAATAGTTTCAGTGTGGAGATATTAGGGGTCAGGCACAAGCTCAGATTAGTTATTGCATCTTGTCATAAGATGACATGGATATGACTATAAAGAGTAAATCTGTGCGGAGCATGAAGATGAAAGCGATAAATTGGCTAGAAGTAGGAGCTTTCAGTATGAAAGCAAGTACTTCTATTCAAGATGTGAACACCAAACCACTCTGCAGATTGCTCAGACTCCCAGCTTTGCTCTGACCTCATATCACTTTTTTACTCTTTGAGATCCTGTTAAGTTTGGATTATTAATCGGTTCTTTTAAAACAAGGTCAGGCCTTCTTCTGTAGTGGCCCCAGCAGACATGAGTTCAGCACCAGCAGAGTCATTTTAATGCCGACCTAAACAAACTTAATTAGGGAGGCTGTTCTGCTGCCAAAAATCATGAACTGCCTTCCAAAGCCAAACCTAAAGGGCTTGGAGAGTTTTTGTTGTTTTCCATCTTCTGTGTTACTACTTTCCTTCTTTCTTGCAGGGCAAGGCATACAGGAGCTTATTACTATCATGGCTCCCCCACTGACTGGCTGTGTGACCTTGGTCGAATTATTCCTCTGAACCCTAGTGTCTCCTGTGTAAGATGGAGATGATCATAGGACTTACCTCTGAGAACTGCTGAGAGTGTTCAGTGAGGTCATACATTTGAAGTCGTTGACACAGTGCCTAACACACAGTATGCACTAAGTAGGTTATAGTCTAATGAAAGCAATAACAGTCATTTAAAGCAAATATGCAATGAATTGGATGTGCGTGTGCTTTGGGGGTTGATTCATTTCATTTGATCAGATTAAAGGTGTTTTGAAAAGGACAAAATATTGTGAGGACAGATGAATAAGTAATATATACTCATATGTCTGTTTTCTTTGTATCTGAGAGTTTCATAATTAAGATTTTAAACTAAGTTAAGTGAGAAAGTGAAAGTTACTCAGTTGTGTCCGACTCTTTGCGACCCCATAGACTGTACCCCACCAGGCTTTTCTATCCATGGGATTCTCCAGGCAAGAATACTGGAGTGGATTGCCATGCCCCCCTCCAGGGGATCTTCCCCACCCAGGGATTGAACCCAGGTTCCCCATATTGCAGGCAGACTCTTTACCATCTGAGCCACCAGGGAAGGTGCCAGGGATGCCACCAGGGAACTTGCCCTTGCTAGGATTTGCAAAACTCAAGAGACGTCTGTGAAAAACTTCTGTGTTTTGTCACCCATAACTTATAATATCACTATAACTATTGGTAACAATATATATGTTTTTAAAATATATCAAGTGATGGGACCTAGGGGTCCATACTTTGTATTAGCTGAGCTATGCAACATCTCATTGCTCTTTGATCCATCATTATTTAGTGGGCACATGAGAAGAATTAGCATTTGCACATCCTGTCCAAATTCAGTCTCTTGGGCCTCCAACTTAGAGGTTGAGGCTCAGAAGTATTGGAATGGGGCCCAGGAATCAGAAGCACCACAGGTAGTTGAAATGCCAGGGTCCAGAAGTCAGACTTTGGAAACCATGAGCAAGTGGGTTCTCTTCTTTCCCTACCTCCCATGGCACCCCTGGCCATTCCATGCTGCCATCTGAGATCTTTTTGTATTCTTTAATTGGCATAACTTTAGAATCCCAGTTCACCACTCTGGTCTCCTGCAGAGTAGACATGAGTTCTTGAGCGAGGTTTGCCCTCTTCTCCTGATATGAGCTCCCTCCTCCACCCCACATCATTACTATAATCGTCTCCTGACTTCTGATTAGATATAAACATGACACTAGCAATTATGTTTCATCTTCAACTTGTAATTGGATGCAATATGGTGATTATGCATACTGATCGAAGGTCATTTCCATAGGATAGTAAGTGCTCACAATAACTGTCTTCTTGGGATGTTTTTGCTTTTGCCTTATAGCTGCGTGTCCTATTTCAACTTCCCTTCCTGCAAAGGGAGAGCATGACTTCAGCATCTGCCACTGATTTTGACTTGATTTTCCCATCTCATTCTCTCTCTCTCTCTCTCTCTCTCTCTCTCTCACACACACACACACACACAAACACAATCTCATTTGGCACATCTGTTGTTAACTGGCAGCTTCTCATGGCTAGTTCTCCTTGGGCCCACTCCTTCCTCCAATAATCCCTCTAATCCTCGTGGTCACTTAGAATGGGATTGATAAAAATGATCTGTGAATCACTTCAATAGAAGATGGATTTGTTTTCCTGTGTTAGTACATAGCATCTCTTTTCCTTCATTTTGTCCTTCTCATTGTCTCTTTTAGAGAGAAGAATTAACAGAATTGGGTCCGTGGTGTTTCTCTTTTTCCCCTCACACCTTGTCTCTCCTCATCTGTAAATGGGGAATTAGCATAGTACAGTTACACGGAGCCTAGGCTTAGATGTCACATAATCCAGTTCTGCCATTTACTGTGTGAAACTGAGCAAATTATCTCACTTCTCTGAGCCTAAAGTTCTTTGTCTATAAGAAGAGAATTGTTGCACTTACAGAATTTTGTACTTTGCAGTATTGTTTGCAGGAATAAATTATGCACATGAAAGTACCAGGCTCAGATGAGCTCATGATAAATTCTGGACATTGTTTTAATACCTACCACACAGGGTTTTAAAAAAATGAGATAATGTGTATAAACAGCTTAGAACAGAGAGCCTAGGTAGTTGTAAAACAATTAACTGCTCCCTTGCCAGTTGCTTTTTTTGGAAAATAGGATCCAGAATGGAGAGGAAGAAGAAATGTCATTGGATCCCAAACCAAAGGTTTAAGGATTCTTCATAGTCAGGGCATGTTGTACTAATGTGATCAAATGGTCAAATGTTCCCACTGTTACCTGACCTAACCAGTGCAATAGACCTCATTTCCCCTTACTTCTTAGAATGCTCTGTGTCTTCCTCACCATGTGGCATAGGCCTTCTTCTGGGAACCCTTATATTGTATTCTGCATCACCGTCTGTGTGGGCAGATACAAAGGTTATCATTAGAAATCATTTAAAAATGTATTTATTGAGGTATAGTTGATTTGCAATGTTACATTATTTTCAGATGTACAACATAGTGATTAAAAATTTTTATAGATTATACTCCAAAGTTATAAAATATTGGCTCTATTCCCTGTGCTGAACAATATATTCTTGTAGCTTATTTATTTCACACATAGTAGTGCGTGCCTCTTAATCCCCTATTCCTATCTTGCCTCTTCCTGCTTCCCTCTTCTCACTGGCAATCAGCAGTTTGTGCTCTATATCTGTGAGTCCATTTATTTTCAAATTATATTACCTGTTTTTTTTTATATTTTAAAATTCCACATATAAGTGATAACGTACAGTATTTATCTTTCTCTGACATTTCACTAAGCATACTCCTTTTCAAATCCATCAGTGTTGCTGCAAGTGCCAAAATTTTGTTCCTTTTTATGGCTGAGTAGTATTCCATTGTATGGATATACCATTTCTTTAACCATTCATCTGTTGATGGACTCTTAGGTTGCTTCCATATCTTGGCTGTTATAAATAATTCTAACTTTTAATACTCTTGATGGTGTTTTCCCAAGGCTGTGTTTGTAGTGCTCTGGAGACTTAGATGGTTACTAGTGTGCTGTGAAGACTGTATTGAGTTCAAGGAGAAGAAAGAGGGGTTATCTATCCTTGACTAAAATAATCAATGATGAGAATTCATATAACTGTACAGAGGGCATTAATAATGGAGTACTCTGAGGCAGAATGATAATAGCAAGGACTTTGGCATTAGCCAGTCTTGGGTTTGAATTCTGTGTGATTTTGAAAATATGACCTAAATTTACTGAGCCTCAGATTTCAAAAAAGTACAAAAAACTCAAAACATAAAACATTCCAAAGGTAAAAAAGAATAAAATAGCAAATGTAAATGCACTCATCACCAAGTTTTAATATGTAGAATAATTATATTTACAAATACAATTGTAGACTCATGTATATCATTCCCCAAGCACATTCCCCTCCCTGCTCTCCAACCCTGCCACTCTCCAGAGTCCCACCACACACACACACTAAAAGAAATTAATACTAAAAAACTCAAAAAGACTCTAACATATATAAAGGAAAATTACTTCTGAAATGGCAGAGGTTGGTAGAGATTCTCTTATTGAAGAGTTAATATATCAAGCAAAAGATTAGCAAAAGAGTTTTCATAGGGAGGTCATGGATAGCATTTCTAATTTAAAAATGTTAATTGGACTCTGCCAGGGAAATATTAGATTTCTAATAGGCAGAATGGTTTTCTGAACATGAGCAGATTAGTTAGTCCCTATAATGAGTTCTCAAATATATGAGTTACCAAATACACATTGGCTGTATGTTGGTAATGGATAAGTTTCTATATCAGCTTGATTGGGTCACAATGCCAAGATACTTCATCAAGCATTCTGGATTTTTCTATGAAGGTGTTTTTGGATGAGATTAGCATTTAAATTGGTAGACTTTGAGTAAAGCAGATTACCCTCTATAATGTGGATGGGCCTCATCTGATCAGTTGAAAGCCTTATGAAAACAAAGATTTGGCTCCTCTGAGAAAGAAGAAATTCTACCTTCAGGCTGCCCTTGTACTAGAGCTACAACATCAACTTTTTTTGGATCTCCAGCTTTCTAGTTTAAGATTTTGGACTTAAACCAAACCTCTGGATCACTTAAGCCAATTCCTTATAATCTCTCTTTCTCGTTCTCTCCCTATACACACACATACACACACACACACACACACACACACACACTTTTGATTCTGTTTCTCTGGAGAATCCTGAGTAATACAGTTGGTTAGGCAGCCCATCTTTGTTTCCCAAAGGGTAAAATCGTGGGTGCTTTCTAATCATCCTATTTATTGGTTCCTATGTTTCAAATATATATACACAGCTGTACATGCATTACATATCATGTCACTCCTTAGTGCAAAAACTCTCCATGACCACCTCTGTTTACCAGGTTAAGTAAAAAATGCCTCAGCTTAGCACCCCAAGCTGTCCACAGTTTCCCTGTTCACTATATCTTTATGCTCTTATACTCCAAAGAAATTGTATCAAATACTTATTTTATGTGACTCTTGTTAAACTTGGGTAATATTCATTCTGTACCCTGCATATCTTAAACTCAACTTCAGACATATCCTACCATGTTTCAGATTTTCTTTTAGAAGCTGAAGATTTGTGGGGACCAGATAGATTTGATCCCTTTTCTCATGGAGTTGGAAAGAGGCAGAGAAGGCATACTGGAAAAAATGACATTTGGGTTGAGAACGAGCACAGGTAGGAGTTAGACAAAAAAAAAAGGGGGGGGGGGCACAAGGAGAGAACATTCTAGGCAGAAAGAGTGGTTTGTATGAACATTCAGAGGTCAAAAAGGGGAGATAGGGCAAGACTTTTTGGGAAATGAAAAGAGCTCATTAAATTGAAAGTTAAATATGAGCATGGAAAGATAAATGATGAAACTGGAGAATTAAGTCAGATCAGATCATAAAGGACTTTGTAAGTTCTACTACTAAGGTTGTAGTGATGAGATGGGCTTTATTATCTTTATCTTCCTTCCACATGTAAGGAGATTGAGTCTCAGAGGAGGTAAATAATTTGCTCACTAATGCTGGTGTTTTTCCTTCTGCACACAGAGCAGATTTATACTATTCTCCTCTCTTGAAGTTAGATGTGGCCATATGAGCTATCTCACTTCTAAGTAGGAGCATTTAATTGTTGGTTCTCAACTCTCCAGTGTTCTTTTCCTCTGCACTGTCAAACAGGGAAGCACCCATTGATAACAGAAATGCAATACTGAGCCATCAAGTAGAGGACAGCTACCCTGAAAAGCCACCCCGACCAGCAATGGACTGTTTAGGAGAGAAAGAAATTCATGCTGTTTTAACTTACTGAGATCTTTAAAATGTTTACTATTGCAGCATAACATGACCTATCTTGGTTTATATGCCCCAGAAAGTAAAATCAAAGTGTCCCTTAATTTAATACCTAGTAATGTCTTTGAGGACACTGTGTAAAAAGTAAAGATAAAGTTAATGTGACTAATTTTTAACAACTTGCCAGAATTTACAGTCCTCCAAATTAATGTTCTTGCCTTCAAAGTAGTCACTGTGGGATTATATAATAACTTAAATGATATTAAAAACAGTTATGAAATTACTTTTACAACTCAGCCTCAAAATTGATTAATTTAGTCATTTACTATGTGCTGGGCATTGGGGAGAAAAAGATGAAAAGACATGTTCTTTCCCCTTCAGGACCTCATAGTGTTATAGCAGGAAATATGTTCTAAACTGTTGCAATGCATGGTGGGGCCATAGATGAAGAAATGACCAGTTATACCAGAGAAATTCAGGGAAGGCTTCATAAATTAGAGATGAATAGGTTTTCATTAGATGGATACATTGGGGTGGGAACAAGGCTATTTCAGGAAGAGGGACAATGGGAGCAAAGGCACAAAGGTTTGAAGTAACTCAGCACATTTTGGTAAGTGCAAATGCTTCTGTATATCTGGAGCCTAGTGCAAGAAAGGGATGCTGGAAGGCATGAATCTGGAGAACAGATAGGGTGCAGATATGGGAGGCCATCCATTGTGCTAGCAAGGATTGTAGCACAGGCAGAGTGGTTCTGGAGCCAGTGGTTCAAAATTCTCTTCTGCAGAAACAAAGAGAATGGCACCAGTGCTGGTTTAGCAGAATATTGATGATGGCTTCCAAACGCGTCCAAGTTTCTGAAAAGTATTACCTTTATATTTGTCTCCTTAGGTTTCTGATAAGTAAGTACAAGACTCACTACTTCCTTAATGGCCTCTATTCTGCTTTCATGTTTTGGTCCCCACCCCCACTTTTTTTGCATTATGTTTAATCTTAAAACTCATTTCAAATTATTTGAGAAGTAGATGTAAATCCCAAATCAGGATATCATAGAAACATAGAAGTCTAGAGGTACACGAGGCCTTTGCATTTAACTGAGGGCAAAGTGTATGGACATCAGTAGAGCCCACTTGTACAGATGGGACTTTGTTGTCAGGTTCTCCTGAATATTCTCTCATGCTTAATTTCCCCATGCTTAATGTATGTGAGAAGAGGAGGTAAGGGAAGCCTTGGAAGTAGAATGGGTGAGTAAAAATTTTTGCAATGTCTGTTGCTGGTACATGCTGTTTATAAATCAATGTCTAAAAGTTCAAGAGTCATGTGGTGGGCAAAGGACAATACCCTATTATATGCCTCACTGTGGTCCTGTGGTTAAGACTCCACATTCCCAATGCAGGGTGCCTGGCTTCAGTCCCTGGTCAGGGAACTAGATCCTGCATGCTGCAACTAAGAGCCCACAGGCAGCAACAAAAACTTGGCCCAGCTAAATACATTAAAAAGAAAACCTCATTGCAAAGATGAAATGTTAAAAGTAAATTCTTGTCTTCAGAATTAGAATTGGATTAATAAATAAACTATAAAACTTTAAATAAGGAATATGCTGTTCTCAGTGATGTCAGTGCAGTATTCTTTATAATTTAAAAAAAAATTGGAATGAAGCTAAATGATATACCAAAGGAGATTTAAGTAATGCCTAGTGTAATGATGCTAGTAAAGTAATGCTCAAAATTCTCCAAGCCAGGCTTCAGCAATATGTGAACTGTGAACTTCCAGATGTTCAAACTGGTTTTAGAAAAGGCAGAGGAACCAAAGATCAAATTGCCAACATCTGCTGGATCATGGAAAAAGCAAGAGAGTTCCAGAAAAACATCTATTTCTGCTTTATTGACTATGCCAAAGCCTTTGACTGTGTGACTCACAACATACTGTAGAAAATTCTGAAACAGATGGGAATACCAGACCACCTGACCTGCCTCTTGAGAAACCTATATGTAGGTCAGGAAGCAACAGGTAGAACTGGACATGGAACAACAGACTGGTTCCAAATAGGAAAAAGAGTATGTCAAAGCTGTATACTGTCACCCTGCTTATTTAACTTATATGCAGAGTACATCATGAGAAATGCTGGGCTGGAGGAAGCACAAGCTGGAATCAAGATTTCCGTGAGAAATATCAATAACCTCAGATATGCAGATGACACCACCCTTATGGCAGAAAGTGAAGAAGAACTAAAGAGCCTCTTGATGAAAGTGAAAGAGGAGAGTGAAAAAGTTGGCTTAAAGCTCAACATTCAGAAAACGAAGATCATGGCATCTGGGCCCATCACTTCATGGGAAATAGATGGGGAAATAGTGGAAACAGTGTCAGACTTTATTTTGGGGGGCTCCAAAATCACTGCAAATGGTGATTGCAGCCATGAAATTAAAAGACACTTGCTCCTTGGAAGAAAAGTTATGATCAACTTAGATAGCATATTAAAAATCAGAGACATTACCTTGCCAACAAAGGTCCATCTAGTCAAGGCTGTGGTTTTTCCAGTAGTCATGTATGGATGTGAAATTTGGACTGTGAAGAAAGCTGAGCACTGAAGAATTGATGCTTTTGAACTGTGGTGTTGGAGAAGACTCTTGGAGTCCCTTGGACTGCAAGGAGATCCAACCAGTCCATTCTAAAGGAGATCAGTCCTGGGTGTTCTTTGGAAGGAATGATGCTAAAGCTGAAACTCCAGTACTTTGGCCACCTCATGCGAAGAGTTGAGTCATTGGAAAAGACTCTGATGCTGGGAGGGATTGGGGGCAGGAAGAGAAGGAGACAACAGAGGATGAGATGGCTGGATGTCATCACTGACTTGATGGACATGAGTTTGAGGGAATTCTGGGAGTTGGTGATGGACAGGCAGGCCTGGCGTGCTGCAATTCATGGTGTCACAAAGAGTCGGACATAACTGAGCGACTGAACTGAACTGAGTGTAATGATAGAATGAAATATCATATAGCTATGGTTGGGATTTTTGGGAGGTGATTAGGTCATGAATGGAATTAGTGCCCTTATAAAAGGGACTGCAGAGAGCTCTCTCACTCCTTCTGCAATGTGGGAACACAGAAAGAAGACAGTCATCTGAACAGGAGGCGGATCTTCACCAGACACACAATCTGCCAGCACTTTGATCTTAGACTGCCCAGCCTTCAGACCTGTGAGAAATGGATGTTCATTATTGAGGCCTATGGTATTTTTGTTATAGCAGCCTGAATGGACTAAGACAGAAGTTGATACTGAGAAGTGAGGTGCTGCTATAATAAATACCTAAAAATGTGGAAGCAGTTTTGGAATTGGGTAATGGGTAGAGGCTGAAAGGGTTTTGAGATGCATGTGAGGCAAAAGCCTACAATTTTGTGAACAGAATTTTAAAGGCAATTCTGGTGAGAGTTTAGCCCCCATACCTGATTTAGGTGGTACTTAGATGAGACCTTGAACTTAGACTTTAGAGTTAACTCTGGATCCAGTTAAGAATTTTGGAGCTGTTGGGATGAAATGAATGTATTTTGCATTCGAGAAGGACATGAAGTTTCGGGGGCCAAAATGTTATTAACGGAATGTTTGTGTCCCCTACCAAATTCATATGTTGAAATCTTAAACCCAATATGATGTTATGAGGAGATGGGCCCTTTGGGAGGTGATGAAGTCATGAGAGTGGAGCCCTCATGAATGGGATTTAGTGTGCTTGTAAAAGCGACCCCAGAGAGCTCTCTAGCCACTTCCACTGTGTAAGGAGACAGTGAGAAGAAAAGTGTGTATGAACCAGGAAGCAGGTTCTCTCCAGACACTAATTCTGCCAGCACCTTGATCTTGGACTTATCAGTCTCCTGACTGTGAGAAATAAATATTTGTATTTTAAGTCACCCAAGATATGTTTTTTTTACAGTAGTCTGATTGGGCTAATATCACTTTATGCAGAAAAGGCAGTGGCAACCCACTCCAGTACTCTTGCCTGGAAAATCCCATGGACGGAGGAGCCTGGTAGGCTACAGTCAATGAGGTCGCAAAGAATCGAACACGACTGAGAGACTCCACTTTCACTTTTCACTTTCATGCATTGGAGAAGGAAACGGAAACCCACTCCAGTGTTCTTGCCTGGAGAATCCCAGGGATGGGAGAGCCTGGTGGGCTGCTGTCTATGGGGTCACACAGAGTCAGACATGACTGAAGCGACTTAGCAGCAGTAGCATGATGATTTAAATGACTCATAAAGAGAAATAAATGCTCACTGAGGTTACTGAAAAAGAGAAATCCTAAAGTAGCCAACTTCACAGGATTTTCCAGGTAAGAATACTGGAGTGGGTTGCCATGTGGCACTAGCCTAAAAGAACTGTTTCCTGTTGAATTTGTTTTCTTGGCTATTGAAGATGAGAAAAACAGAGTGTGAAATTGAGCTTGTTCACATGAACAGTTCCTGAAATTCCAAGCGGGTTGGGAGTTATTTCTCCAGGTGGAGAATCCTCTCTTTGTATCCTTCCTATTTCTTTTAACAAGGGGATGAGTTGAAATTCAGAAATTTTATTTTTGAGTAAGATGAATGAAGGCTCCCCCTTTAAATTTCCTCTCTTCTGTATTTTAGGCTTATGAATTATAATCTTTGAGAAATGGGGGCTGCAAATCCAACCTGGTGTTCCTCCCTCTAAAATTGTATCAGAAATAGTTTGGGGGAGAATACAAATATTTTATTGCTGGGAATTCACATGAATCTCTTCAAAAGATGATTTGGGTGCAGATCTGAAAAAAATGGGATAAGATGGTTCTTCTAGGCTGAAGGAATACTATTTTAAAAGTCACTCTCTCATCTATCTAAATCCCACCATTTAGTCTTTTCACACAAAATATGCTTAATGTAGAAAATTTAGAAAATATTAGTAAGTAAAAAGAAATAGGACACATGTAGTTATGGCAACTACTATTTATTGAGCACTTACTGTGTACTTATACACTGTCTCATTTAATCCTCAAAACAACCTGAGATTATATAAGGCAATAACTATGATATTGTATTGCTGGGCTTAAAATATACAGAGATATAATACATATGACAAAAATAGCACAAAGGTGGGAGAAATAAATTGAATTATATTGGAGCAAAATTTATTTTATCAGAATTTAGTATTAATTTGAAATATATTGTGATAAATTAGTAGATTGTGATAAATATTGTAATCCTTAGAGTACCCAGTTATAAAACATCAAAAACTGTAGTAACAAAAATTAGTAGAGAGATGAAATGGCACACTGAAAATATTTAACACAAAAGAAGGAAGTAAATGAAATAGCAAAGATAGAAGTCATATAGAAAACAAATTGAGAATGGCAAATGAAATTAAACTATAATAAGAATTAAGTTAAATCTGAATAGTTTAAATACCCTAAACAAAGAGTAGAGAACAGTCAGACTGTATTAAAAAAAAAAAAAAAAGCATTCAACCACATGCTATATTTAAAAACACAAATATGTTGAAAGCAAAAGAATGGAAAAAAATATATTCCATTATAACAGTAACCATAGGAGAGCTATCATGGTTATATTGATATCATAAGATCATGGCATCTGGTCCCATCACTTCATAGCATATAGAT
This sequence comes from Bos indicus x Bos taurus, assembly GCF_003369695.1. Taxonomy (NCBI): domain Eukaryota; kingdom Metazoa; phylum Chordata; class Mammalia; order Artiodactyla; family Bovidae; genus Bos; species Bos indicus x Bos taurus. The sequence continues at coordinate 80,942,619 of NC_040105.1, read as the reverse complement.
AGGGAAGCAATGGAAACAGTGACAGACTTCATCTTTTGGGGCTCCAAAATCACTGCATATGGTGACTGCAGCCATGAAATTAAAAGACACTTGCTCCTTGGAAGAAAAGTTATGATCAACTTAGATAGCATATTAAAAATCAGAGACATTACCTTGCCAACAAAGGTCCGTCTAGTCAAAGCTATGGTTTTTCCAGTGGTCATGTATGGATGTGAGAGTTGGACTATAAAAAAAGCTGAGCGCTGGAAAATTGATGATTTTGAACTATGGTGTTGGAGAAGACTCTTGAGAGTCCTTGGGACTGCAAGGAGATCCAACCAGTACATCCTAAAGGAACTCAGTCCTGAACATTCATTGGAAGGATTGATGCTAAAGCTGAAACTCCAATACTTTGGCCACCTGATGTGATGAACTGACTCATTTGAAAAGATCCTGATGCTGGGAAAGATTGAAGGCAGAAGGAGAAGGGGATGACAGAGGGTGAGATGGTGGGATGGCATCACCGACTCTATGGACATGAGTTTGAACAAGCTCCGGGAGTTGGTGATGGACAGGGAAGCCTGGGGTGCTGCAGTCTATGGGGTTGCAGAGTCAGACACGAATGAATGACAGAACTGAACTATAGCTTTACGTGCCTATATCAGAAAATATGCTAAAAAAAAAATAGAGTTGAATCAACAATCTAAGCTTCTACCATGAGTAAAAAAGAGGAAATTAAACCCAAGGTAAGCAAAAGGAAATAATATGATTATGAGGGAAGCCATGAAAGAGAAAACAATAAATAAATAAATAAAAATCGTTAAAAACAAAAGTTATTCCTTGAAAAGATTATCATTAACAAACTTTTAACTAGACTGATTAACCAAAAAAAAAAAAAAAAAAAGGAAAGGAAAGGAAAGGCACAAATTATTAAAGTCAGGAATGAAAAAGAAAACTCTTCTGACCCTTCAAAAATTAAAAGGACTTTAAGGAAGTGTGTTCATTTCCTAGGATTGCTGTAACCAATTACCACAAACCGGGTTGTTTAAAACAACACAAATTCAATCTCTCACAATTCTGGAGACTAGAAGTCTGAAATTAAGGTGTTGGTAGAGCCACACTCCCTCCAAAAGCTTTAGGAGAGAACTTTTCCTTGCCTCTTCCAGCCTTTGGTGGTTGCTGGCAATCCTTGGCATTCCAGGGGGTTGTGGTTTCATATGTGTGTGTCTACTCTACGTCTTCAGATAACCATAGGAGGACCCATATTTAGATTCCACTTTAATCCAGGATGCTGCTGCTGCAAAGTCGCTTCAGTCGTGTCTGACTCTGTGCCACCTCATAGACGGCTGCTCACCAGGCTCCCCTGCCCCTGGGATTCTCCAGGCAAGAACACTGAAGTGGGTTGCCATTTCCTTCTCCAATGCATGAAAATGAAAAGTGAAAGTGAAGTCGCTCAGTCGTGTCCGACTCTTAGCGATCCCATGGACTGCACCTTCCAGGCTCCTCTGTCCATGGGATTTTCCAGGCAAGAGTACTGGAGTGGGGTGCCATTGCCTTCTCCGGAAAACTGTATACTTTCCCATAAGTTCAGGAACGGGGCAAGGATTTCTGCTTTCACCATTTCTTTCAGCACTGTACTGAAATATCTAACTAGTGTAATAAGGCAAAAACAAATATAAATAAATGATGAATAAATACATGATACACATTAAGTTTGGAATGAAAGATTTAAAACTGCTATTATTCACAGATTTCATGATGTAGAAGAATCCACAAAACACTAGAACTAATAAATGACTTTAGTAAGGTTGCATGATACAAGATCAATGTACAATATTCAATTGTATTGTTTCATACTAACAATAAACCATCAGATATTGATATTAATAAAACAATTCCATTCATAATAACATCAAAAAGAATAAAATGCTTAGGAATACATTTACCAAAATAAGTAAAAGATTTGTATAATAACAACTACAAACATTGTTGAGAGAAATTAAAGAGGATCTAAATAAATGGAAAGACATTTAATTTTCATGGATTGGAATATTCAATATTGTAAAGATGGCCATTTTCACAAAATTGATCTATAAGTCACTTCAATCCCTATTTAAATCCTAGCATCCTTTTCTTGGTAGAAACTGATAAATAGACCCTCAATGTATATGGACATGCAAAGACCTAGAAGAACCAAAAATTTGTGAAAAAGAAAGATAAAATTTGAGGCAATACGTTACTAAATTTCAAAATTTACTATAAAGCCACAGTTAACAAGCCAGTATAGTGATGACATAAGGATAGACATATCAATAGAACAGAATTGAGAGTCCAGAAATAAGTCTTCACACTTATGATCAACTGATTTTCCACAAAGGTGTCAGAGAAATTCAACTACAAGATAGTCTTTTTAACAAATGATGCCAGGATGATTGGATCACTTCAGTTCAGTTCAGTTCAATTCAGTGGCTCAGTCGTGTCCGACCCTTTGCGACCCCATGAATCACAGCCCGCCAGGCCTCCCTGTCCAGCACCATCTCCCGGAGTTCACTCAAATTCACGTCCATCGAGTTGGTGATGCCATCCAGCCATCTCATCTTCTGTCGTCCTCTTTTCCTCCTGCCCTCAATCCCTCCCATCATCAGAGTCTTTTCCAATGAGTCAACTCTTTGCATAAGGTGGCCAAAGTACTGGAGTTTCAGCTTTAGCATCATTCCTTCCAAAGAACACCCAGGGCTGATCTCCTTTAGAATGGACTGGTCGATCTCCTTGCAGTCATATCTACTTGCAAAATGAATGAATTTGGGATATATATATATCCACTCAAAGTAGGTAATCAAGCTAAATGTAAGAGCTACAACTGTAAAACTGATGGAAAAAAATATAAGAGAAAATCTTCATGACCCTGGGAACTCATGACCTTGAGTTTTTACATACAGTATCAAAAGTAAAATCCATGAAAAGCTGATAAGTGAACTTAAAATTAAAAGCACTTGTATTTCATAGGACATTCTTAAGAAGTTGCACTCTTGGTCATTTTCCCCAAAGAAATAAAAATTTATGTTCGTACAAAAACCTACACACAAATGTTTATAGCAGCTTTATTTTTAATTGCCATAAAATGTAACAACCCAGATATTCTTCAATAGGTGCGTGGTTAAACAAATGTATATGCATCCACATCATGGAATACTACTCAGGAATGAAAGGTAATGAACTATTATTTTATGCATCTATATGGATGAGTCTGCAAGGAATTATATTTAGTGAAAAAACTCCATATAAGATTCCAGACCAAGATGGTAACATAAGAGGATCCTGAATTTCCTTCCTCTCATGGACACACTGAATGTACAGCTACACCTGGAGCAATTTCCTCTGAGAGAAATCCAGAAACTAGCTGAGTGACTCTTAAACATCAAGTGACTGAGGAAATACCATCACTGGAACAGATAGGAAAGACTGAGACACTAGCCATAAACCCACCCCTAGCACAGTACCATACAAATAGGAATGAACTTCAAACTCCTAGCTTCTCCCTGAGGAAAAAAAGATTTGGACCACACATCTACTGCCCCAATTTTTAACACTTTCACCTGAGAGATGGGCCCCCAGAACACCTAGCTCTGAAAGCCGATGGGGCTTGCATTCCTGAGTCCCACAGGACTATGGCAAACAAAGAACCAGCTCAGTAACAGGCATGCAAGCACTCAACTGTGGCTGGCCTCCAAGGCTCAGTGCAGAGGAACACACAAAAATGCTCATCTCCCAATCTTTCCCATAAAAGAGTTTAACTGCATATTTTACAACTGCTGCCTGAGGGTCAAGGTTTTAATTAGCATGCAGCTGATTACTGCTTTCCTTCCTGGAGCCCCCAAATCTGGTGAGCACTTTCCTCAATTTCCCCCTTTTGTTCTCTCCAACAATAAAACCAATTTGCCAGTATTTCCCTTGAAGGAGCTTGTCCACATATCTAGTGCCTTAACTTTTATGGCTGCCACCTGAGTATCAGGCTCCCAAATCACCTAGCTCTGTAAGCCAACATAGCTGGAATTCATGAGTTCCATAGGACTAAAGCAAACAATGACACAATCTTTAAACAAGCACAGGATCACTCTTCATGCAGCAGGAGCAGGCAAAAACCATGCATCTCCCAGTTTCTCCCTTGTAGGAGTTTGACTACTTCCTAGCTGCTGCTAGAGGGTCCAGGTTCTAATCAGCCTTTATTACTCTGATGCCAAAGCCAGTCAAGGACAGTGCAAGAAAATAAAATTACAGGCCAATATCCCTGAAGAATACAGATTCAAAAATTCTCAACAAACTGAATTCAGCAATACATTAAAAGGATCATACACCATGATCAAATGGGATTTATTTCTAGGATATAAGGACAGTTCAGTATATGCAAATCAATCAATGTGATAGCCCACATTAACAAAATAAAAAATAAAAATCATATATCATTTCAATAGATGGGGAAAAAAAGCATTTTATAAATTTCAACATCCATTCATGATAAAAACTGTCAACAAATTGAGTATAGAAGGAATGCACACCAACATAAAAAGCCATATATGACAAGCTCACAGCTAACATCATACTCAATAATGGGAAAAAAAAAAAAAAACAACTTTTCTTCTAAAATCAGGAAGAAGACAAGAATGCCCATTCTCACTACTTTTATTCGATACTACTCTAAGGCTAGCCAGAGCAATTAGACAAGAAACAGAAATAAAAGGCATCCAAGTTGGAAAGTAAGAAGTAAAATTGTCTGTTTTCAGATGACATTGTATTATATTGATATTTAGAAAACTCTAAAAAATCCACCAAATAGTAAATTCAATAAAGTTACATGATTCAAAATCAGTTGTGTTTCTATACACCAACAATGAACTATCAGAAAGAGAAAGTAAAAAAAAAAAAAATGCCATGTACAATAACTTCAAAATAATAAAATACTTAAAATACTTAGGAATAAATTTAACCAAGGAGGTAAAAGACTGGTACACTGAAAACTATAAGATATCAATAAAAGAAATTGAAGATGACACAAGCAAGCGGAAATATTTGCCACAGTCATGGATTGGAAGAATATTGTTAAAATGTCCTTACTATTCAAAGAATTCTTCAGATTTAATGTAATCCCTATCAAAGTTTCAAAGGCATTTTCACAAAAATAGAAAAAACAATTCTAAAATTCATATGTAACCATGAAAGACCTTGGATAGGTAAGCAATCTTGAGAAAGAACAACAAAGTTGGAGCCCTAACACTTCCTCATTTCAAACTATATTGTAAAACTATATATAGTCATCAAGCTGTATGGTACTGACATGCAAACTGACACATATAGGAATGAAGCATAATCGATAGCCCATAAATAAACCCATACATAAAAAGGCCAATTAATTTTTGACAAACTAGCTAAGAATATGCAATGAGGAAAGAATAATTTCTCAAAAAAATAGTGCTGGGAAAACTAGACATCCACATGGAAAAAAATGAAACTAGACCCCTATCTTACACAAACACAAAATAACCTCAAAATGAATTAAAGACTTGAATTTGAGATCTGCTAAAAACAAAACAAAACATACAGGTTATGCTCCTTAACATTGGCCTTGGCAATTTTTTTTTTTTAATTTACACCAAAACCAAAGGCAACAAAATAAAATATAAACAAATGAGACTATTTCAAATTAAAAAGATTATGCACAGTAAAGGAAACCATAAACAAAACGAAGAAGAGACAACATATGGAATGGGAGAAAATATCTGCAAACAACACATCTGACAAGAGGTTAATATCTAACATACACAAAGAACCACACATCTCCAAAGCAAAAAATGGACAATTCAAAGATGGACAAAGGACATAAACAGACATCTTGTAAGAAGATACACAAATTGCCAATGAGTACATGAAAAGGTGTTCAACATCACTAATCATCAGAGAAATGCAAATCAAAACCACAGGGAGATGTCACCTAACACCTGGTAAGATGTCTATTATTTAAAAAAAAAAAAAAAAACGAGAAATAAATGCTGGTGAGGTTGCGGAGAAAAGAGAATCCTTGTACACTGTTGGCAAGAATGTAATCTGGTGTAGCCACTATGAAAAACAGTATGAAGACTCCAAAATAATTTTAAAATAGAAATACCATAGTGTGATACAAAATAACTATCTTGAAGAGATAGCTGCTGGAGAAGGCAATGGCACCCCACTTCAGTACTCTTGCCTGGAAAATCCCATGGACAGAGGAGCCTGGTGGGCTGCAGTCCATGGGGTTGCTAAGAGTCAAACACGACTGAGCGACTTCACTTTCACTTTTCACTTTCATGCATTGGAGAAGGAAATGGCAACCCACTCCTGTGTTCTTGCCTGGAGAATCCCAGGGATGGGGGAGCCTGGCGCGCTGCTGTCTATGGGGTGGCATGGAGTTGGACACAACTGAAGTGACTTAGCAGCAGCAGCAGCACATAGTAAGGGGCCTATAGATCTTGAGAAGTATAAGCTGGATCAAGGAACTATCTGAAAATGAATTGGCCCCACACTGTCCAAACAGATCCAGAGAAAGTCCTAGATATATTTTTACTATTATCATTTTTTAAATTAAAAAAAAATATTTTAATTCCTTTATTACTCCTTTAATTTTCATTGTTATAACCTACTATTACCTTGAAAAAAAGACTCTATTTTTAAAGCAAACTTCATATATATATATATATATAAAATAATTTTTGTGACTTGTTTTTTTTTTTAATATTGTGTTTTTGAGAATCTAACCTCTACTCTAGACTTTTAATCTTTGCTTTTTGATACTTGTTATCAATTTTGTACCTTTAAGAACCCAATCTTCAGTACCCATTTTTACTTGGGAGCAAAATTACTGGCTTGATTGCTCTCTCCCCCTTTTGACTCTCCTTTTTCTCCACCAGGTCGCCTCTATTTCCTCCCTCCCCCTTCTCTTCTCTATGCAACTCTGTGAATCTCTCTGTGTGTTCCAGGCTGTGGAGAACACTTAGGGAACAGTTTACTGGCTGTATCTGTCTCTCTCCTTTTGATTCCCCCTTTTATCCTCCTGGCCACCTCTATCTCCTTCCTCCCTCTTCTCTTCTCTGTGTAACTCCATGAACATCTCTGAGTGGTCCAGACTGTGGAAAGCACATAGGGAAGTGATTACTGGCTAGCTTGCTCTCTCCTCTTTTGATTCCTCCTCTTCTCCTTCTGATCACCTCTATCTCCCTCCTCCCTCTTCTCTTCTCCATGTAACTCTGTGTACCTCTCCAGGTATCCCTCACTGTGGAGAAACTTTGCATCATTAACCTAGATGTTTTATCATTGGTGCTGTATAGATGGAGAAGTCTTAAGGCTACTATAAGAATAAGACTGAAAACCAGAGGCAGGAGGCTTAAGTCTAAAACCTGAGAACACCAGAGAACTCCTGACTCCAGGGAACATTAATTGATAGGAGCTCATCAAAAGCCTCCATACCTACACTGAAACATTAATTGATAGGAACTCATCAAAAGCCTCCATACCTACACTGAAACCAAGCACCACCCAAGGGCCAACAAGTTCCAGAGCAAGACATACCACGCAGATTCTCTAGCAACACAGGAACATAGCCCTGAGCTTCAACATACAGGCTGCCCAAAGTCACACCAAACCCACTGACATCTCAAAACTCACTACTGGACACTTTATTGCACTCCAGAGAGAAGAAATCCAGCTCCACCCACCAGAAAAGCAAAACAAGCTTCCCTAACCAGGAAACCTTGACAAGCCACCCATCCAATCCCACCCACATCAAGGAACCTTCACAATAAAGAGGAACCACAAACTGCCAGAATATGGAAAGGTCACCCCAAACATAGCAATATAAACAAGATGAAAAGGCAGAGAAATACTCAGCAGGTAAAGGAATGGGATAAATGCCCACCAAACCAAAAAAAAGAGGAAGAGATAGGGAATCTACCTAATAAAGAATTCCGAATAATGATACTGAAAATGATCGACAATCTTAAAAACAAAATGGAGTTACAGATAAATAGCTGGGAGACAAGGATTGAGAAGATGCAAGAAAGGTTTAACAAGGACTTAGAAGAAATAAAAAAGAGTCAATATACAATGAATAATGCAATAAATGAGATAAAAAACACTCTGGAGGGAACCAACAGCAGAATAATGGAGGCAGAAGATATGATAAGTGAGGTAGAAGATAGAATGGTAGAAATACATGAAGCAGAGAGGAAAAAAGAAAAAAGAACTAAAAGAAATGAGGACAACCTCAGAGACCTCTGGAACAATGTGCAATGCCCCAACATTCGAATCATAGGAGTCCCAGAAGAAGAAGATGTAAGAAAGACCATGAGAAAATATTTGAGGAGATAATAGTTGAAAACATCCCTAAAATGTGGAAGGAAATAGTTACCCAAGTCCAAGAAACCCAGACAGCCCCAAACAGGATTAACCTGGAGAAACACCCCAAGACACATATTAATCAAATTAACAAAGAGGGAATGGCAGGACATAAAGTGATGAAAAAGAAAAACCTACAGCCCAGATTACTGTACCCAGCAAGGATCTCATTCAAATATGAAGGAGAAATCAAAAGCTTTACAGACAAGCAAAAGCTGAGAGAATTCAGCACCACCAAACCAGCTCTCCAACAAATGCTAAAGGATATTCTCTAGACAAGGAATACAGAAAGGGTGTATAAACTCGAACCCAAAACAACAAAGTAAATGGCAAAGGAATCATACTTATCAGTAATTACATTAAATGTAAATGGGTTGAATGCCCCAACCAAAAGACAAAAACTGGCTGAATGGGTACAGAAACAAGATTCCTATATATGTTGTCTATGAGAGACCCACCTCAAAACAAGGGACACAAACATACTGAAAGTGAAGGACTGGAAAAATATATTCCACGCAAATAGAGATCAAAAGAAAGCAGGAGTAGCAATACTCATATCAGATAAAATAGACTTTAAAATAAAGGCTGTGTAAAGAGACAAAAAAAGGGTGTTACATAATGATCAAAGGATCAATCCAAGAAGAAAATATAATAATTATAAATATATATGTACCCAACATAGGAGCACCACAATATGTAAGACAAATGCTAACAAGTATGAAAGGGGAAATTAACAATAACACAATAATAGTGGGAGACTTTAATACCCCACTCACACCTATGAATAGATCAACTAAACAGAAAATTAACAAGGAAACACAAACTTTAAATGATACAATAGACCAGTTAGACCTAATTGATATCTATAGGACATTTCACCCCAAAACAATGAATTTCACCTTTTTCTCAAGCACACACGGAACCTTCTCCAGGATAGATCACATCCTGGGCCATAAATCTAGCCTTGTAAATTCAAAAAAAAAAAAAAAAAGAAATCATTCCAAGTATCTTTTCTGACCACAGTGCAGTGAGATTGGGTCTCAATTACAGGAGAAAAACTGCTAAAAATTCCAACATATTGAGGCTGAACAACACGCTGCTGAATAACCAACAAATCACAGAAGAAATCAAAAAGAAATCAAAATATGCATAGAAATGAATGAAAATGAAAACAAAAGAACCCCAAACCTATGGGACACTGTAAAAGCAGTGCCAAGGGGAAGGTTCATAGCAATACAAGCTTACCTAAAAAAAAAAAAAAAAAAAAAAAAAAAAACAAGAAAAAGTCAAATAAATAACCTAACTCTACACCTAAAGCAACTAGAAAAGGAAGAAATGAAGAACCCCAGGGTTAGTAGAAGGAAAGAAATCTTAAAAATGAGGGGAGAAATAAGTGCAGGAGCAACAAAAGGGATCATAGCAAAAATCAACAAAGCCAAAAGCTGGTTCTTTGAGAAGATAAATAAAATTGACAAACCATTAGCCAGACTCATCAAGAAACAAAGGGAGAAAAATCAAACCAACAAAATTAGGAATGAAAATGGAGAGATCACAACAGACAACACAGAAATACAAAGGATCATAAGAGACTACTATCATCAACTATATGCCAATAAAATGGACAACTTGGAAGAAATGAACAAATTTTTAGAACAGTACAACTTTCCAAAACTGAACCAGGAAGAAATAGAAAATCTTAGAGACCCATCACAAGCAGAGAAATTGAAACTGTAATCAGAAATCTTCCAACAAACAAAAGCGCAGGATGAGATGGCTTCACAGCTGAATTCTACCAAAAATTTAGAGAAGAGCTAACACCTATCCTACTCAAACTCTTCCAGAAAATTACAGAGGAAGGTAAACTTCCAAACTCATTCCATGAGGCCACCATCACCCTAATACCAAAACAAGACAAAGATGCCACAAAAAAAGAAAACTACAGGCCAATATCACTGATGAACATAGATGCAAAAATCCTTAACAAAATTCTAGCAAACAGAATCCAAAAACATATTAAAAAGATCATACATCATGACAAAGTGAGCTTTATCCCATGGATTCAAGGATTCTTCAATATTCGCAAATCAATCAATGTAATACACCACATTAACAAATTGAAAAAAAAAACCATATTATATCTCAATAGATGTACAGAAAGTCTTTGAAAAAATTCAATATCCATTCATGATAAAAACCCTCAAGAAAGCAGGAAAAGAAGGAACATACCTCAACATAATAAAAGCCATATATGACAAACCCACAGCAAACATTATCCTCAATGGTGAAAAATTGAAAGCATTTCCCCTAAACTCAGGAACAAGACAAGGGTGCCCACTTTCACCACTACTATTTAACATAGTTTTGAAAGTTTTGGTCACAGCAATCAGAGCAGAAAAAGAAATAAAAAGAATACAAATTGGAAAAGAAGAAGTAAAACTCTCACTGTTTGCAGATGACATGATCCTCTACATAGAAAACCCTAAAGACTCTACCAGAAAAATTCTAGAGCTAATCAATGAATATAGTAAAGTAGCAAGATATAAAATCAACACACAGAAATCCCTTGCATTCCTATACACTAATAATGAGAAAATAGAAAGAGAAATTAAGGAAACAATTCCATTCACCATTGCAACAAAAAGAATAAAATACTTAGGAATATATCTACCTAAAGAAACTAAAGACCTATATATAGAAACCTATAAAACACTGGTGAAAGAAATCAAAGAGGACACTAATAGATGGAGAAATATACCATGTTCATGGATCGGAAGAATCAATATAGTGAAAATGAGTATACTACCCAAAGCAATCTATAGATTCAGTGCAATCCCTATCAAGCTACCAACGGTATTTTTCACAGAACTAGAACAAATAACTTCACAATTTATATGGAAATATAAAAAACCTCGAATCGCCAAAGCAATCTTGAGAAAGAAGAATGGACCCAGAAGAATCAACCTGCCTGACTTCAGGCTCTACTACAAAGCCACAATCATAAAGACAGTATGGTACCGGCACAGAGACAGAAATATAGATCAATGGAACAAAATAGAAAGCCCAGAGATAAATCCATGCACCTATGGACACCTTACCTTTGACAAAGGAGGCAAGAATATACAATGGAGAGAAGACAATCTCTTTAATAAGTGGTGCTGGGAAAACTGGTCAACCACTTGTAAAAGAATGAAACTAGAACACTTTCTAACACCATACACAAAAATAAACTCAAAGTGGGTTAAAGATCTAAATGTAAGACCAGAAACTATACAACTCCTAGAGGAAAACATAGGCAAAACACTCTCCGACATACATAAATCACAGCAGGATCCTGTATGACCCACCTCCCAGAATATTGGAAATAAAAGCAAAAATAAACAAATGGGACCTAATTAACCTTAAAAGCTTCTGCACAACAAAGGAAACTATAAGCAAGGCAAAAAGACAGCCTTCAAAATGCGAGAATATAATATCAAATGAAAGAACTGACAAAGAATTAATCTCAAAAATATACAAGCAACTCCTGCAGCTCAATTCCAGAAAAATAAACGACCCAATCAAAACATGGGCCAAAGAACTAAACAGACATTTCTCCAAAGAAGACATACAGATGGCTAACAAACACATGAAAAGAATCTCAACATCACTCATTATCAGAGAAATGTAAATCAAAACCAGAATGAGGTACTATTTCACGCCAGTCAGAATGGCTGCTATCCAAAAGTCTACAAGCAATAAATGCTGGAGAGGGTGTGGAGAAAAGGGAACCCTCTTACACTATTGGTGGGAATGCAAACTAGGTACAGCCACTATGGAGAACAGTGTGGAGAGTTCTTAAAAAACTGGAAATAGAACTGCCTTATGACCCAGCAATCCCACTGCTGGGCATACACACCGAGGAAACCAGAACTGAAAGAGACACGTGTACTGCAATGTTCATTGCAGCAGTTTATAATAACCAGGACATGTAAGCAACTTAGATGTCCATGAGCAGACAAATGGATAAGAAAGCTTTGGTACATATACACAATGGAATATTACTCAGACATTAAAAAGAATACATTTGAATCAGCTCTAATGAGGTGGATGAAACTGGAGCCTATTATGCAGAGTGAAGTAAGTCAGAAAATAAAATACCAATACAGTATACTAATGCATATATATGGAATTTAGAAAGATGGTAACGATAACCCTGTATGCGAGACAGCAAAAGAGACACAGATGTATAGAACAGTCTTTTGGACTCTGTGGGAGAGGGCAAGGGTGGGATGATTTAGGAGAATGGCATTAAAACATGTATAATATTAAAAAAAAAAAAAAAAAGGAAAGAGACAAGTGTACCCCAGTGTTCATCACAGCACTGTTTATAATAGCCAGGACATGGAAGCAACCTAGATGTCCATCAGCAGATGAATGGATAAGAAAGCTGTGGTACGTAGACACAATGGAGTATTACTCAGCCATTAAAAAGAATACATTTGAATCAGTTCTAATGAGGTGGATGAAACTGGAGCCTACTATAGATAGTGAATTAAGCCAGAAAAATAAACACCAATACATTATACTAACACATATATATGGAATTAAGAAAGATGGTAAGATAACCCTGTATGCAAGACAGCACAAAAGACACAGATGTATAGAACAGTCTTTTGGACTCTGTGGGAGAGGGCAAGGGTGTGATGATTTGGGAGAATGGCATTGAAACATGTGTAATATCATATGTGAAATGAATCTCAAGATCAGGCTTGATGCATGATACACGATGCTCGGGGCTGGTGCACTAGGATGACCCAGAGGTATGGTATGGGGAGGGAGGTGGGATGGGGGTTCGGGATGGGGAACACGTGTACACCCGTGGCAGATTCATGTTGCTGTATGGCAAAACCAATACAAAATTATACTGTAATTAGCCTCCAATTAAAATAAATAAATTTATATTTAAAAAAAGAACAGATGACATTCCAAGAATAATGGACGTCAAGACATTAGTCTAGTAAAGCTCCTGGATTTCAGAAATAGGAAGACTCAGGCAAAAATCAAAAGAAACAAAAAAAAAAGGTGGGAGCGGAGTTCATGCTGAACTTAAACTTTGGTGTGGAGTCACTCAACATTCATGGACAAAGCAATACTCAGGAAAATAAAATGTGGCCCAGTTCAGTTCAGTTCAGTTGCTCAGTAGTGTCCAACTCTTTGTGACCCCATGAATCGCAACATGCCAGGCCTCTCTGTCCATCACCAACTCCCGGAGTTCACTCAGACTCACATCCATCGAGTCAGTGATGCCATCCAACCATCTCATCCTCTGTTGTCCCCTTCTCCTTCTGCCCCCAATCCCTCCCAGCATCAGAGTCTTTTCCAATGAGTCAACTCTTCACATGAGGTGTTGTTCAATTAGAAATAAATATTATCCAATATACATGACCTCAAATTATGAATCCTTCATGAAAAAAATTATTAAAGGACTAATGTAGCAAAATAATAACTGATGGTATAAATAGCAGCAGAAGTTTAGCTGAGCAGAAGATCTATTTAAACCTCAGATTAAAGATAAAACACCTGAAGAATTTATGGTAATAAAACACAACGGAAATATGGAAATAACTTTTTAGAGTAGACTGGTGAAATGAAAACAATGAGATACCACTACACACTTATTGGAATGGTCAAATACAAAAATCTGAAAAAAAAAATCTGACAAAGTCAATTACTGGCAAAGATGAGGAACAACAGGAACTCTCATTCATTGTTAGTGGGAATTCAAAATGGTACAATCACTTTGGAAGCAATTTCTTACATAGCTCAACATTGTCATACCGTATGATCTAGCAATTATGCTCCTAGATAGTTAACCAAATGATTTGAAAGCTAATGCCCACACAAAAACATGCACATGAGTTTCATACAGCTTAATTCATACTCTCTCTCTCTCTCTCTCTCTCTCTCACACACACACACACAAACACACAAATTGGAAGCAACCAGAGTGTTCTTTAATTGATGAATGGATAAACAAACTATGGTACATCAACATGACATAATACTATTCAAGATTAAAAAGAAATGAGCTATCAAATCACAAAAAGAAACAGATGAAATCTGAATGGATGTCACTAAGTAAAATAAGCTAGTCTGGAAAAGGTTATACACTGCATGATGCCAATTATAGGACATTCTGGTAAAAGTAAAACTGTAGAGCGAATGAAAAAATCTCAGTTTTTTTTTTTTTTTTCTTTTGCTTCAAAATAGTTTTATTAGTTTGGATGCAGTTTGTGAACAATCAACTTTTCCTCTCCTACTTTGACACACAAATCCACTCGATTGGGGGTCTTTATCACCCCATAGCTCATATATTTTAATGTTATTGTATGCATCTGCAGTCACCTTGAATTTGGGGAGTCTGAGGTTACCGCTGGTTGCCCTGGCGAGTTTCAGATTCTGCACCCTGGACACAAATTTCACAAGGTCCATCTTGAGCTGGATTAAGGTATCAAAGGTATAGCCTGTCAAGGGAAGGCTTTTTTTCTTTTTTTCTTTCCTGGAGAGCCAAATGAACTGCCCTAACGGGCAGGGGTGCACATTTACTCTCACCAACTCTCTCCTGCTACCTTAACTATCATGTACATCAGAACAATGAAGAAAAGCCAGAGCGACATGATCTCAAGCCAGTCTTGGGCATGCTCTGGTAGATTCTGCTGAATTAGAATGTGCCCCCCACAGAACACCTTCCCCTGGAGCTCTTCAGCTTTCTCTCTCAGGGAACACTTTAAATCGTAGAAACAGGAGACACACATAAATAAAAACAGGAGCCATTTCAGGGACCACATGGTGAGAAGAGAGGAAATGGCTCCTGGTGTGCTAGTCTGCCCTGGCACCTGGAGACTGAGGAGCAGGTAGGGCTGGGCTCTTTGTGATGTCGCAGAGGGCCCGCCATGGCCAGAACTCATGTGGCCATTGTGATGACTTCAGGGCAGAGGATAAGGAAGCTTGCCAGGGTCAACTGGGAGTAGGTCTTAAAGGGACATGGCGACATTTCCAGCAGGCAATCAAAAAACAGGGAGTGACAGAATGCTATCTCCTTGCCTGTGTTTTCTTTCTGAACCTGGTGCTCTACTGAGAGGGTGGGTCCATCTTCTATTTTTATTTTTCCATTTGTTGAATCCAGACATTGGGTGAGCAGAGTAGCAGGCATGTGTCCCTGTGGAGCAGAGAGCCAAGTGGGAAAAAAGATATTAAAGGTCACAAACTAGGAGCCACTGATGTGTTTTGTGTGGCCTACACTGTTCCTAAAAATGACTGTGCTCAGATGAATGGATAAGGAAGTTGTGGTACATATACACAATGGATTATTATTCAGCTATAAAAAAGAACACATTTGAGTCAGTTCTAATGAGGTGGATGAAACTGGAGCCTATTATAACAGAGTGAAGTAAGTCAGAAAGAGAAACTCCAATACAGTATATTAATGCATATATATAGAATTTAGAAAGAAGGTAACAACAATTCTATATGCCAGGCAGCAAAAGAGACACAGATGTAAAGAGCAGACTTTTGGACTGTGTGGGAGAATGCAAGGGTGGGATGATTTGAGGAAATAGCATTGAAACATGTATATTACCACAGGTTAAACAGATGACCAGTTCAATTTCCACGCATGAAGCAGGGCAGTCAAAGCCAGTGCTCTGGGACAACCCAGAGGGGTGGGATGGGGAGGTAGGTGGGAGGGTGTTCAGGATGGGGGACACATGTGCACCATGGGTGATTCATGTCGATGTATAGCAAAAACCACAACAATAATGTAAATAAATTATCCTCCAATTAAAATAAGTAAATAAAAATTTTAAACTTCATTAGATATTAGAAAAAAAATGACTGTGCTCAGTCACTAAGTTGTGTCTGACTCTTTGAGACCCCATGGACTGTGGCCCACCAGGCTCTTCTGTCCCTGGGATTTCCCAGGCAAGACTACTGGAGTGGATTGCCATTTCCTTCTCCAGGCATAGAGGATGTTTTAGGGCAGTGAAATTCTTCTGTATAATGTTATGGTAAATACATGACATCATATTTGTCAAAACCAGTAGAACGTTACAGCACAAAAAGTGAATCAATGTATCCATAACTTGTTGACATCAAGAAAGGAATGCAGAATTTGACTAATCTAATTATATTAAAAATGTATGAAACCACCTCACTAAGATCCCCTGACTTAAGTAACTTTGGAAATGAATGGAGTTTGCAAGATTAAAAGCAAAAGAAAAAGGCACTGTAATCTAGTTGATAGTGTTCTTTCTCGTAGGGGTATAGGTTGACAATCCTGATACTGTTATACATGTTTCACAAGTATAGGTCTACTTAAGGAAATGGTGGTGCATCCTATCATTGAATACAAGTGGTAGTAGACAATGGTATTCTAGTTTATATCTCAGTTTTAGGTCTTTTCTCTCCTTTTAGAGACAGATGATCAGTGACAATGATAGTCAAAGCTGCAGTTAATCTGCCCATGTTCTAATCTATCCATTATATTATTTTAGTCTTTTTCATTCTAGAATATTGCAATATATTAGTGTTTTTCTTTTTTTATAATTTTTTATTATTATTATTTTGTTTTTACTTTACAATATTGTGTTGGTTTTGCCATACAACTGAATGTGCAAATGAATCACTTGGGGATGTTGTTAAAGTGCAGACTGTTAATTAAGTAGGTCTGGGTTGGAGTCTGAGATTCTGCATTTCTTCTAGTAAATTCCCAGGAAAAACCCACTCTGTTGGTCTGTGGACCACACAGCAGAATAATTCTGAATAATATTAGATATTGATCTAAAACTTGATTGTAATCTATAGATCATTAATCTCTAAATTTTAAAGTAACTGTCTATAGCTCGGTTGCCACATCTTCTACTAGGAGTTAACTGTCAATCGGTCTGAAGTTTGCATGTACCTTTAAAAGGCTTCTTACTGATTTCAGAGGCTTGTGCTTTTTGGTCTCTGAATGAATTAAAACACACACACACACACACACACACACCATGAGAAAATAGGAAATGTTGCCTGCCAACTAGCATAGGAAACTCTCAAGCTTGTATTACATAGTTTATAACATCTGAATATTTCAAATACGATCTCTTGTCATTTCATTATTTTCAGCCTTTTAAGCACTGCAAGTTAGGCTTCAACAGTACATATACCGAGAATCTCCAGATGTTCAAGGTGGATTTAGAAAAAGGCAGAGGAACCAGAGATCAAATTGCCAACATCCGTTGGATCATAGCAAGAGCAAGAG
Organism: Bos indicus x Bos taurus; assembly: GCF_003369695.1. NCBI lineage: Eukaryota > Metazoa > Chordata > Mammalia > Artiodactyla > Bovidae > Bos > Bos indicus x Bos taurus. The sequence continues at coordinate 80,924,939 of NC_040105.1, read as the reverse complement.
AATTCCAGAAAAACATCTACTTCTGCTTCATTGACTACACTAAAGCCTTTGACTGTGTGGATCACAACAAACCATGGAAAATTCTTAAAGAGATGGGAATACCAGACCACCTGACATGCCTCCTGAGAAATCTGTATGCAGGTCAAGAAGTAACAGTTAGAACTGGACATGGAACGAGGGACTGGTTCAAAATTTGGAAAGGAGTACATCAAGGCTGTATATTGTCACCTTGCTTATTTAACCTATATACAGAGTACATCATGTGAAATGCCAGATTCAATGAAGCACAAGCTGGAATCAAGATTGCCAGGAGAAGTATCAATGACCTCAGATAGGCAGATGACACTACCCTTATGGCAGAAAGTGAAAAAGAACTAAAGAGCCTTTTGATGAAAGTGAAAGAAGAGAGTGAAAAAGTTGGCTTAAAACTCAACATTCAGAAAACTAAGATCATGGCATCTGGTCCCATCACTTCATGGCAAATAGATGGGGAAACAGTGGAAATAGTGTCAGACTTTATTTTTGGGGGCTCCAAAATCACTGCAGATGGTGACTGCAGTCATGAAATTAAGACACTTGCTCCTTGGAATAAAAGCTATGACCAACCTAGACAGCATATTAAAAAGCAGAAACATTACTTTGCTGACAAAGATCCATCTAGTCAAAGCTATGGTTTTTTCAGTAGTCATGTAAGGATGTCAGAGTTGGATCATAAAGAAAGCTGAGTGCCAAAGAATTGATGCTTTTGCACTGTGGTGTTGGAGAAGACACTTGAGAGTCCCTTGGACAGCAAGGAGTTCCAACCAGTCCATCCTAAAGGAAATCAATCTTGAATATTCATTGGAAGGACTAATGCTGAAGCTCCAAGACTTTGGTCACTGGATGCAAAGAAATGACTCATTGGAAAAGACCCTGATGCTAGGAAAGATTGAAGGCATGAGGAGAAGGGGATCACAGAGGAGGAAATGATTGTATGGCATCACCAACTCAATGGACATGAGTCTGATCAAGCTCAGGGAGTTGCTGATGGACAGGGAAGCCTGGCATGCTGCCTTCCCTAGGGTCACAGTAAGACATGACTGAGTGCCTGAACTGAACTGACCTGAAGCACTGCATGCTTCCCACCTTTTCATGAAATGGGAAGCACACATTTAGACTATGAATGTATTTAAAATTTCTTGCTTCTTATTAATCCTCTCCACATCTTATTTTAAAGCCAAACAACCTCATTCATGGTGAATACTTTCATTCCAAGTGCAATTAATAAAAAAATTAGGATCTCATATTCCATATTTGACAATATCTCTATGACTCAGTGCCATTCTCAAAATCACATTGTTTTACAAATACATCACAGATTATATTCTGACCCATCCCTAGATTTTTCTATATGTAGCACTCTCATCTTGGATTGAGGAAATGTTAAAGAGAAAACCACAGGCCCAAAATGGCACAACTTGTGCTAAAGCCCATGATAGCAAATGTAGATTAAACAACTAACCTAATTGCAGTTTTGACCTTCACCAGAAATGTAATCTTAATCAACCAGTCTGGAATTTTCTGGTCAGCACCAATGAGGTCACCTGCTACATGGGCTCTCTATATCCCCTCAGAGAAGAAGAGGCAATCTGCCTGCTAAAACCCCTTGCTTTCCCTTCCCCCCTCAAAAAAGATGTGTTGGCCTAAAAACAATCCTTTTTTCTTTTGCTAATAGCTTCCTTGCCCTATCCTTCTTCCTATAAAAATCTTCTGTTTTGTACAACCCCTCAGAGTACCCTTCTAGTTGCTAGGTAGGATGCAGTCTGATTCATGAATCACCTAATAAAGGTAATTAGATCTTAAATTTAATTGGTTGAACTTTGTTTTTGTTTTTGACCTCACCACCCAGCGTGAGGGATCTTAGTTCCCTGACCAGTGGAATTTAGAACCCTGCAGTGGAAGAGCAGAGTCATAACCACTTGACTGCCAAGGAAGTCTCTGAACTTTGTGTCTTAATAAGAAAAAAAAATCTGTTAATAGAATCCATAAAATTCCCTACTAATTGAGGATTTTAATAATCAAACACCTATTTAAAGACAACAATGTTGTCAAAATAAAATTTATTCAACATTTAGGAAAAAATTCAGTTTGATAAGACTCATATCTAACATTTGGCCATACGACTGGGATTTATTGAGTCAACAGAGTGAATCTTGATTAGAAAGGGCTTCTTTTTTCAGTATGAAAAACCTGAAATTAAGAAAGAGCTCCATTATTAACAGTCATTAATAACACAAACTATTTGACTTAGATTAATAACTCAGAGAAATAGAAAAAAAGCATTCAGCAGGGAATAAAGCAAAACATTTCATGTACATTCACATTTCTTTTATCTTTAAAAGACTTGGCATTATGGTATTTTTCCTCTAATCACATTTCCTTCTTAAAGCTCACCAAAGATACAGTGGTCAACCTATAGCATTATCTGTATAACTCAAATAGCTAAAATCAGCTCATAATGCAGGTTATAATCAGCTCATAATGCAGGTTATGTTTTTGTATAGATTCTACTGTACAGCTAGCAGAACTGGAGTGTGAGCTCTCGGAGGTTATGCACCAAGATTTTTAAAATTTTTGCGATCTTTCACCTGTGGCACACTAGTAATATATATCAAGCTGTGTACATTTTAAGTCAGTCTTTCCTTTTCCCCATCCTGCTTTTCTCCTGTAATTCTCATGTTTTCCTTAATCTAAAGGTAGCGTTTCATGTTCTAAAGCATTATTCTTATACATCATCAAAAGCAAGTTCACCCCAAAATGTAGCTTTTTAGGGTTAATTTTTTAAATTACTGTTCATTCTTAAGACATCATCATAGTCTACACAACATCATTGTACATTCACAGTGTACAGGTGGTTATAAAATGTAGGTTCATCAGTTCTAAAGCAAAATATTTTTTTATCTATTACCTCAGACTAAACATGGTAATGCTATACAACTTACCATTTTCAATAAATTTCTTTGCTTATATAAAAGTGTACAAGTAACTATCAAAACAAATAATGAGACAAGAACAAACGGTACCAAGAAAAATAGTAAGATTTCCTTCCATATGTCACCTAGGATTAAAATCACAAAAAAAAAAAAGGGAAAGGGTTAGATGTGTACAATTATTTTGAAAATGGAATTATTTTATAAATAAACTTGTAAATGGAGAAGAACTGAGTTAAACTTGGCAACTTCTGCCATATCTCCCAGTGTGATGTTTGAGTATGGCATTCCTTTAATTCGTGCACTTTTTTTTTTATAGAACAACTACTTTACTGGATTGTGACAGCTCTTCATTTTGCTTAGAGAAATAACTACCTAAAGCCCCATTCTATTTTCTTTTAAAAATATTTATTTATTTATTTGGCTGTGCCGGATCTTAGTTGCGGCATACAAGATCTTTAGTTTCGGCATTAAAACTCTAAGTTGAGGCATGTGGGATCTAGCTACCTGACCAGAGTTAGAACCTAGGTCCCCCTGCATTGAAAGCACAGTGTCTTAGCCATTAGACCACCAGGGAATTTCCTCCCCCCATTCATATTTTCTTACATGATTTTGTTTCAAATTTGTTCTTGTGAATTTTTTACAAAAACACAGTGGTAAAATATTAACAGAGGGATTAGATAAACACACCATATGTATCTCTTAACTCGCAATAAGTCAAATGTTTATATCATACAATGCAGTAGTGAGTGAAAGTTGGTCTTCAATAAGTCTCAGTGCAAATAATGGAGCTAGTCTTTAAAAGTCATGTTTTTGAAATTGTCTCACATTCTGGAGACTAAAGAAATGAGCTTTTTCTTATCATTCCTTTTTTTTTTTTTTTTTTAGGGATGAAATTTTAATGGTTCTTCTGCATAGCAAGGGCTTCCCTGGTGGCTCAGTTGGTAAAGTGTCTGCCTGCAATGAGGGAGAGCCATGTTTGATACCTGGGTTGGGAAGATCCTCTGGAGAAGGAAATGGCAACCCACTTCAGTATTCTTGCCTAAAGAATTCTATGGACAGAGGAGCCTGGTGGGCTACAGTCCATGGGGTCACAAAGAGTTGGACACAACTGAGTAACTGACACTTTCACTGCATAGCAAGAAATGAGCAATCACTAGACAAATTGAAAATGTATACAAGGTTTATCCTTCCAAAACCAGTATCTCCCACATTTTTGAAATACTATGGAACATTTTGAATCTTAGGCCTATACCTATACTCAAAACTATCTCCAGCCCCACTTTTTCTTGGTGTCTTATTCATTTAGGATCTTATTTTCTATTAGAAAATTACCAAATTCATAGGCCCAGTTAAGAATTGCAAGGATATAATCCAGAGAAATGACTAATGATATGAGCTTCTGGCATGCAAAATTAACAGCAAGAAATAGGCTTCTTTTGTGAAGTTTCAGAGTAAATCCTGAATAAGATAGTCATTTTCAAAAGATTACTGTGCTATTTTTCTATAACTTAAAACATCCAATAAGAAATGTGCAAAAGAAATAAGACCACATGCATCTCAAAAGTCTTTGTTTCTAATCTAAAACTTATTAAGATTCTACCAAGAGATAGCCATCAGGGCAAAAGAAATCTGTCATCAAAAACATGGTTAAGATTACATACAAAAAGTTTAAAAAACAAAAACAAACAAAAAAACAACATAAATCAATTATACTCCAACTTTAAAAAAGATTATATGTAAAATATATAAAAGGATGTTATTTTGAGAATGTGGCTAAAAATTCACCATGTCTTCTTTAAACACTCATTGACTAATGAAAGTGAAAGTCACTCAGTCCTGTCTGACTCTTTGTGGTCCCATAGACTATACATGGAATTCTCCAGGGCAGAATACTGGAGTGGGTAGCCTTCCCTTCTCCAGGGGATCTTCCCAAACCAGGTCTTCTGCATTGCAGACGGATTCTTTACCAGCTGAGCCACAAGGGAAGCCCAAGAATACTGGAGTGGGTAGCCTATCCCTTCTCTAGCGGATCTTCCCGACCCAGGAATCGAAACAAGATATAATTCAGGGCACAGTGTCAGTTCCAGAGTCTCAGATTTTTTATATTAGTGACAAAAATGAAAAAAAAAAAAAAAATAAACATAGTACAAGTAAGTGTTCTTTCTGATTCCATGTATCTTTAGTTAATTGAGTTCTTTCTCTCTCTCTGCCTGTTTTTCCTCCATAGCCCTTAGTGATTATAAGATATATTTGGCTTCTTTGCTTATGTCTATCTCTACTTAACTTGGGAATAAAATATAAATTCAATGAGAACAAAGATTTTTTTTTTTTACCACTGTACCTCCAGTACCTGAAAAACTCTGACACGTAGTAGGTGCTTAACAAATATCTGATATATGAAAGAGAATGATATCAGTATACTAATAGCAAGATAACAAAAACAGATTCTATTATAATGGAACAACATAAAAGGAGATGAATGATCAATAAAAATGCCATTATATGTTTGTATCTGTATATGTGTTTATATGCCTTCAAGAAAGAACAAGGCTGAGCTGATTTCCTTCCATTTAAAATAATTACTAACATTTATATTGATAAAGCTAGTATACCGTGAAGCACAATAATATTTTGCCACTTTCTCAATGTTGTTTATATTGCTATTTTTGTCTTCCATGAAAGTTTATTTTCTTTTTTTAATTCTTTATTTTATGTTGCCATATTATTGGTTAACAATGTTGTATTAGCTTCAGGTGTACAGCAAAACAATTCAGTTATATATATATATATATTCTTTTTCAAATTCTTTTCCCATTTAGGTTATTACAGAGTATTCAGCAGAGATCCCTGTGCTATATAATAGGTCCTTATTGGTTATTCATTTTAAATATAGTGTGTACATGTCAATCCCAAACATATTTAATTGAAATATATCTTTTACCATAAGTCACTTTAAATCAGTGTTGGAAGTAAACAGAATGTATATTTTACTAGTGATAACATATTATTCAGAAAAATGTTCATTAGGCATGGTACCAGACACTCGAAAACAAGTGTCTTGTTTAAGATTTCTGTTCTCTTGAAAATCAAAAGCATAGGAAAATATTGATTAAAATAGTCTTCCCCACAAAAGAACTAGCACATTCTCTCTTCTGAAAGAAAAGCAAGAATGTTGATAACTGAACTATAACAAGACTCTGAACTACAACAACTTAAACTAGCTAAAACAGAACATTAGATTTCCTATAAATCTATGTTCAGTTGAAGTGCTTGCTAATTTATCTTTTGTTTATAGACTATCTGCAAGAGCATTTGGAGAAGGCAATGGCACCCCACTCCAGTACTCTTGCCTGGAAAATCCCATGGACGGAGGAGCCTGATAGGCTGCAGTCCATGGGGTCGCTAAGAGTCGGACACGACTGAGCTAATTCACTTTCACTTTCACTTTTCACTTTCATGCTTTGGAGAAGGAAATGGCAACGCACTCCAGTGTTCTTGCCTGGAGAATCCCAGGGACGGGGGAGCCTGGTGGGCCGCCGTCTATGGGGTTGAACAGAGTCGGACACGACTGAAGAGACTTAGCAGCAGCAAGAGCATTTGGACTTTCATAATTACAAAATTCACTGAGAGAAAATTAATTTTGCTAGCAAAGAGCAAATAGTTTAGTTACTGTTCTTTTTAAAATATATTTTCTTCAATAACTATATCAACATATTTTATGATTGTTCCCTCTTTCTAACATTTAAATGGATTCATTTGAATTTCAATGGGGAAGAGGCATAGACTTTAAAAATCTTGAATAATGAGCATATAATTTTTCAAAACTATATAAAGAAGATACATAATATACCCAAGGGTCTAATAAAATACATATATGCTTGTATGTAAAACTTCAGAGTAAATGTACTACTGCAACTCCAGTTGGTACTAATACAGATTTGGTTAACATCTGGTAAGTATATAAGAAACTCAAGAATAGCACCACCAAATTTTGGAGCTAAGACTACCATTGGAAGGTAATCCACTAGCAAAATCAAAGCAAAACAGGTAAAATTAGCTTGTCAAATGAAAGTAGAAAGAATCAAACAGAATTTATTAAACCTTGCAGTGTGGAAAAGATACAGCTCAATTAATATTATAGACATCTATAAAAATAAGTAATATAGCCAATATTTTATAATAACTTTAAATGGAGTAAAGCCTTTTAAATTGTGAATCACTATATTGTACACTTGTAACTTATATCTCAAGAAACTATACTTCAATTAAAAAAAATGGTGAAGAAAGGTTGACCCTATGATATTGATAACCTGTGTCACTAAATTGTAGTGACCTATGACATCCAATAAGGCATCTTCTTCCTCAAACAGTGCTAGAAATACTCTACTGTTCTTTTATCCCATACCTTTCCAGCACTGTTCATCACTCCACTCACTCCATATTCCATCATCTGCACAATAAATATTCATTTTGCTTCTTACTAAAAAGCATAATTGGAGACTTTCATTTGATGTTCTTGTGATGTATATTTCATTTTCAATTGTGGTAGTCTGAAAGCCAAGAAAAAAATAAGATGTCATTATTTTATCTAACTGCAGCTAGCCATACTCCATTTGATTTGTCATTTTTATAAAGTGAATTTTGTTACATGAAATAAATGCATCAAATGCCTAGAAAGGTATATACCAAAATCCTAACAGTGGCCATCGCTGTATGGTGTTTTACTTTTCATTCTTTCTTCCTTATTTATACTTAAAATTTTTCCTGTAGTGATAATGGATTACTGGTAGTAAAGGGAATATATGACAGGGCAAAATTCCTAGGTAGTTTTGGTGCTTATGACTCCCATTTTGGATTAGTTTCAAATTGTCCAGATTCCATAAATTAGAAAATGCTACATATACTGAGTTAGCAAAAAGAGTCATCATCGAAGGTTGTTTCTATGGATACTGTAAAGTTCATACACACAAAGCTTCTTTTTTCCCTTATTCTTATTTTGTTTAATCATAAGACCAGTATAACAGTGCTCAGGGCCTGACATGAAACCACCCCTTCCGATATGAGAATACACACAGCTGGATGTTCTCAAAAGAAAAAAAGAAAATCACTTCATGATTACTTCAGTTTTTCATTTAAAAGAGCCAAAGAGTGTTTCTCATCCAAAACAACAGCTTTTCATTTGTTATAACTTTTCTTGGGAGCTAGCATAATGTAATGTAAATTAAAGTAGACTGGGAATAAGATCTGGATTCTAGTTCTAGGTACATAATTTTATTGTAAGTCAATTCACTTCCTTGGGACTTGTAAATCTATTTTTTCAAGTAGAATAAATCAGTTTTTTTCATCTGTACATGAAGTGAATTGATTAGAACTAGTCTAATCAATTGTCTCCACCACTTGTCTTCATCACTTGTTTCCACCACTCCCTAAGCTGGAAACCAATGAATAAAATTAATATATAACAATTTGGAAACAAGTGACTAGATTATCTCTAAGGACCTATGTAGCTTTAAAGTTGGTATAATTAGCTGATTATACTTTCAGACTGCAAGCATCTTTCTGTTGTCCACAAGATTGTTTGATTTTCTGGAAGTTAAACTAAGGTGCATGTCATGTTCCATCCTCATGTGAATAGCAACTGACTTTGGTTCTCATGTTTACTATTTTATTTAAAAGGCTGTGTTTATGATTTTCCCAAATAAATGAAATTTCCATACCACCCAGGCAGTATCATCTTCTGTGAACTCAATTTCATAAATGAGACATTTTGCTGGAATAGGTCCTCTGGGAATGCTCCATTTCAGGTTGACTTCTGAATTCTTCATAGTAAGACTAAGGTAGTCTGGTGGCAAAGGTTTAACTGAAAACAAAAGGAAACAGTTTCAACATGAAAGTTATTGAAGTTTAGCAGTAGCCTTTATCAAAAGCTAGGGGCACCTATTAACTGAAGCCTCCAGGGTAAATCAGGTGGTTCAAGACTATTCTCTATAAGTAAGTAAATAAGCGTTAGTTGCTTAATTGTGTCTGACTCTTTGAGACCCCATGGACTGCAGCCCACCAGGCTCCTCTGTCCATGAGATTTCCATGCAAGGATACTGGAGTGGGTTGCCATTTCCTTCTCCAGGGGATCTTCCCAACCCAGGGATCGAACCCAGGTCTCCTGCACTGCAGGCAGATCCTTTACTGACTGAGCTATAAGGGAAGCCCCAATGTGAATTAAAATCAAAGCCACTTGCTAACCAAGATCAGTTGAAGAAACTTGGTTATTTGGGAAACTGATTTTTTGTTAAGCCACATATTGACAAATATGTAAAGAGAAAAGCTAGAAGATCCAAATCATTACAGTCATTTTTCCATTTTATGGCATTAGAAACAACTACCACAACAAATTACTACTAGTATTTTTATTTTTATTAATAGCTAATTCTTATTTAGAGCTTATGATGTGTCAGGAAGTAAACCAGGAATGGTCCATCATAAACTTATTCATATCTCACAATAAATCTATGAGGTGGTCCTCTATTATCTTCATTTTACTGATAAGGAAATTGAAACATATTAAGAGTAACTCACCCAAAGTCATATAGCTAGAATGTAATAAATTCAAAATTTATGGCTGGCTCTAGAACCTGTCATTCTTATAACTGTTAGAAATGAGAACACAGACTCAGACAATATCCAACCTATTCCCAGGGCCTTTTGAGCATTGGGAATGAGTGATTCCATAATTATTCCATTATTAACACTAGACAAAAATACTTTCTAGAAGACAAACTCTGAAGCTGGGAAACAAATTATGAATTCTAAATGAAAACTATGCTTTATACTCATTCAATTCCTTATCTTCCATACTTTTATATTTAATTAGTTCTTCCTTGTACTCTGTTGGCCTCCAGTTTTCTGGCTTTGCATTCCAGTAGATATCTATTTATCTACCTCTTCTCTTCCACATGGTCGGTTGTAAATGGTCTAAACTAGAAACATTTTGAAGTTGTTTACCTCACCTATATTTTGAAGCTGAAAAATGAAATAGCTGGGTCTGATTAACTGGGATTCTGATGATCCATTAACACAGATGTAGAAATCTTTATAGTCTGATGACTCCAAGTAGGGAAACCTGCATCCAATATTTTTTCCTTTAGCCTGGATGTAATCAATACACTCTAACACATGGTCCAAGCCCTCATACCTATAAAAAGAAGTGTGGTAAGAATTGTGTTTATCAATATCTTCTAGTTGTATGTTGCTCAGTTTTCAATTATTTTAAAATACCAGATAAATAAAAAATAATTTAATAACATACAACATTTACTGAATACCAACTATGTGCCAGATCCCATGAAAAGTGCTAGGGGTACAATAGTAAGGAAAGTAGACACAGCCCATTATTTTACAGAGCTTACAGTCTGGTGGGAATCTATATAAAATTTCAGATATAAGGCAATAATTCTTACTCATATATTTAGGTTATGTTGATTCACCAATAGGATTGTGAATCAAAGAATAAGATTCCTATTAGGAAAACATGGGATTTATATTGATAATCCTGAATGGTACTGCTTTTTGAAATACAGTACTGAAGAATTTACTAGAAGAAAGCAGATTTAAAAGAAGATTTACAAGGTGGCCAAGAAGCACAGGAAAAGATGTTCAACATCAGTAATTATTAGAGAAATGCAAATCAAAACTACAATGAGGTGTCACCTCACACCAGTCAGAATGGCCTTCATCAACAAGTCTACAAACAATCAATGCTGGAAATGGGGTTGGTAGATGCTAACTATTACATTTAGAATGGATAAACAGCAAGCTCTTAATGTATAGTACAGGGAACTATATTCAATATCCTGTGATAAACCACAATGGAAAAGAATGTATATATGTATATAACTGAGTCATTTTGCTGTACAGCAGAGATTGGAGCAACACTGTAAGTCAATCTCACTTCAGTGGGAAAAAAAGAAAGAAAAATAATGCTGGAGCAGGTGTGAAGTAAAAGGAGCCCTCCTACACTGTTGGTGGGAATATAAATTGGTATAACCACTATAAAGAACAGTACGGAGGTTCCTTAAAAAAACTAAAAATAAAACTACTATATGATCCAGCAATCCCACTCCTGGGCATATAGCTGGAGAAAACTAACTAGGAAAGATACATGCATCTCAGTATTCATAGTGGCACTGTTTACAGTAGCCAAGGCATGGAAGCAATCTAAATGTCCATTGATAGATGAATGGATAAAGTAGATGTGGTACATATACAAAATGGAATACTACTTAGCCATAAAAATAAATGAGATCATGCTATCTGCAGCAACATGAATGGAGCTAGATATTATCATACAAATGAAGTAAATCAGAAAGAGAAATAAAAATATCATATGATATCACTTATATTTAAATATACAAAATGACACAAACGAACTTATTTACAAAACAGAAACAGTCTCATAGACTTCAAAAACAAACATGGTTACTAAAGGGGAAAGGTGGTGGTGGGGTAAATTAGGAGCTTGGATTAAAATATACACACTATTATATACAAAATAGGTAATCAATAAGGACCTACTGTATAGCACAGGAAACTACTCAATATTCTCTAATAACCTATGTGGGAAAAGAAACTGAAAAAGAATAGATATATGTATATGTATAACTGAATCACTTTGCTGTACACTTGAAACTAAAAACATTGTAAATCAACTATATTCTAATATAAAATAAAAATCAAATTTCAAAGTAAATAAAATATAAAAATGAAAGAGAAAATTTAATTAAAACATTTAAAAAATAAAAGCAGACATAAAATATTGTTATGTTTAATAAAATGAATGAAAATCCTCTGAGAACATAATACACATAGGGATAAATCTCATAAAAGCCAGGCAGTTCAGTCACTCAGTCGTGTCCGACTCTTTGCAACCCCATGAATCCCAGTACGCCAGGCCTCCCTGTCCATCACCAACTCCCGGAGTTCACTCAGACTCACATCCATCGAGTCAGTGATGCCATCCAGCCATATCATCCTCTGTCGTTCCCTTCTCCTCTTGCCCCCAATCCCTCCCAGCATCAGAGTCTTTTCCCTTTGCATGAGGTGGCCAAAGTACTGGAGTTTCAGCTTTAGCATCATTCCTTCCAAAGAAATCCCAGGGCTGATCTCCTTCAGAATGGACTGGTTGGATCTCCTTGCAGCCAAAATATGAGCCTAGCAGCTGATATGGTACTGGTACAAATATCTGGACTCCATTGAATTCACTTTATGCCAAATATTTTGCTAAGTCATATCCAACTCTTTGTAAACCCATGGGCTGCAAGGTTTCCCTGCCCTTTACTATTTCCCAGAATTTGTTCAAACTCCTGTCCATTGAGTCAATGATGCCATCCAACTAACTCATCCTCTGTTGCCCCCTTCTCCTCCTGTACTCAACCTTTCCCAGAATCAGAGTCTTTTCCAACAAGTTGGGCTCTTCATATCAGGTAGCTAAATTATTGGGGCTTCAGCTTCTGCATCAATCCTTCCAATGAATATTCAGAGTTGATTTCCTTTAGGATTGACTGGTTTGATATTCCTGGCTGTTCAAGGGACTCTCAAGAGTCTTCTCCAGCACCACAGTTTGAAAGTGTCAATTCTTTGGTGCTTAGCCTTCTTCATGGTCCAACTCTCACATCTGTAAATGACTACTGGAAAAACCATAGCTTTGACTATATGATTGTTGGCAAAGTGGCCATGAAATTAAAAGATGCTTGCTTCTTGGAAGAAAAGCTACAACAAACCTAAATGGTATATTAAAAGCAGTGACAACACTTTAAACACTTAGTGAGAGTTAACAAAGTCATGGAAGTCAGAAAAAGGATCAGGTTTTAATAGCTACATGGTTTTTTAAAAAGCAAGAATATGAAATATGTCAAAACTATTTAGGTTATAATTCCATCTATCTAGAAGATGCAAAATTTAACTCAGTACAGAAACAATGATTGCATTCCTTATATCACCCATAGAGTGCCTTCTAGTAGCTACAGCCTAAACCTACTTATTCCCATTGAGAACCCTAAACAACTGTAAATAAACTTCATCATAAATCCAACTCTGAAAAAGTATAATGAATTCAGTTTAATGAAAATGAAATTCGCTCAGTTGTGTTCAACTCTTTGTGACTGCATGGACTATACAGTCCATGGACTTCTCCAGGCCAGAATACTGAAGTGGGTAGCCATTCCCTTCTCCAGGGGATCTTCCCAACCCAGGGATCGAACCCGGGTCTCCACATTGCAGGCGGATTTTTTATTAGCTGAGCTATCAGGGAAGCCCATCTAGAGGCCCAAGTATCTGTTTTGTTTGCCTTGTTTGTATTTTTTAAAGTTTGAATTGGTATGTATATATGTGCTAGTCACTCAGTCCTGTCAGACTCTTTGCGACCCCAAGGACTGTAGCCCTCCAGGCTTCTCTGTCCATGGAATTCTCCGGGCAGGAATACTGGAGTGGGTTGCCATTCCCTTCTCCAGGGGATCTTCCCAATTCAGGGATTGAACCCAGGTCCCTTGCATTTCAGGTAGATTCTTTACCATCTGAGCTACCTGGGAAGCCCTAACGAAAATACAGTTACTCATACTGTGGATTAATTTTGATAGATATCTTCTGGATATGGAATTCTTATTATAAAAATACTTACCAGTAGTATAACCTGTAATTGCTATCCAAATGGGCACCCATGCCAGGTTTCCAAGAGCAGAGTAAATATTGCCAGTTGTAATATACACAATCCATATCCTGAATTTTAGTGTCCAGATTTCCTAAGAAATGAATAAACTGTGAATGCTTGAAAGACATGATAATGAATCACTTGGGAAATCACTAAGCAATTTTATTTCATTTCCTTTGACCTCTCCACTTCATTTAGCAATCAACATAATCAGGAAAACCCCCAAAGGAAGTTGTTGGAAATCACTTCACTTCAAGTGGAACATGCAAAATCAAAAACTTTTGAGGGCTCATTTATTGGTACTAGTGTAAGCATATGCAGAAGTGCCAAATTAATAATTCTAGGATGCTCTGAGCAGCTGCATAGTTGCATGTATATTCACTGATATGAGCCCCAAACTGGGATCTATATTAACCTAATAAGGGCTATAGTCTATGGGGCCACAAAGAGTTGCACATGACTGAGCATGCATGCATGAAATAAGATGTAGGTTTTGCCACATATGTTTTCTGATTTAAAGAATTCAAAACACCAGTCACCCACTTCTCAGAAGGATTCTATTTTGTGCCACATTCTCAACTGTACATATAATCTGCTGTATAAGTGTTAAGGAACTTACTTCCCATAGATTTTTCTAACAGTATTATGACAAGAGAGCTTTGTTTTAACCTTGTGATGATATCCAATAAGTAGCTTCTGACCATGAACTTTGAACTTCTGATCCATTTGTGCATTGCCTTGGCAGAAGTGTGTGTATCTTTGCTTCAACACCTTTGTTAAGATCAAATCCATCTTTGTAAAGTAGATTCTTAGTGATGATCGTCTGTTTGATAAAAAGATGAGACAGAGTCAAGCTTAGAAACAATAATGGTATCATGAGCCACATTAATAAGACTAAAAAGTCATTAATACTCTGGGGAGTCCTCAATAGCTAAGAAATTCCAGATGATTATCCGATAAAGTGTCCCAGATATATTTTTGGCAGAGTTCACCTTCTGCATATTATGTCATTTGATGAGATCTTAACACCTCATTTAAAATAAATTCTGGAAGACAAAAAAGGCTCTGTGGCAAGAACTTGAGCTATAACCAACTTGAAATCAAGGGATAATTTTCATGTACCATATGCCTATTACATGACAATTTATCACCTTTCAAAAATCACATGAAATCATGTACAATCTTGGTGGTAACTGGAGGAAGCCAGACAAAGTGCGACTATCTGAAGGACTAAAACCATATATCATTTATCTTTTTATTCCTGATACCTAGCTAGTGAAGTAGCTGGCAAAAAAGTTTTGGAAAACTTTTGGAAAAAAAGTTACTCAATGACTGTTTGATTTTAATTGTTCTTTGAAACTACCTAGCTGAATTAAGAAGATAACAGAATTCCTTGTACAATCAAAATCTTTGAAAGAAATGCTTGTTGACTATGTAAATAGTTAATGATTCAATAAACTTTCACTGAGCACTTACTACAATATATGCAAAGAACCATGCTGTGTTCTGTAGGGTGAGTACAAAGATAAATAAGGATTAATTCCTACAGAGAAAAAGCTGACATCATCCAGTAGCATAAGTAAGATCCATACACAGGATTTAAGTAACTCTGAAATATGGTAATATGTATAAGTACTCTATGAGTCCATATTTCATGAGATCAGGCTTTCCTTTCCTGTACTTCCAGTGGTAGTCTTAATAGTGGGTGGGGTGAGAACAGATATTGCAGGATACACAGGAGACAACAGCAGGCATGCAACTTATATCTTAATAATAGCTATTGAGATACAGAAATAAGAGCAGACACTGACATCAGGAATCACAAGAAAACTAATAAGCACTCTAGTATCTTAAGTGCATGCTTTACTTACCCTCCAGCTTTCACTATCAACATTTCGATATTTTAACTCATATTCTACAGTGCATTTGTTAAAATTATCCAGAGACACTGGAGGTTGCCACTGCAAATAGAGATAACCTAAATATCCAGGGTCCACTATTTGAAAATCCTGAGGAGGATTAACTGAAATAAAATCAATAGAATATTTTAATTTTTATCCTGAATTTTATGACAAAGATTTTTAAATCTAGATTACTTCCATATGTCCATCAACTGATGAATGAAAAAAAAAAACTATGATACATTCATAAAATGGAATATTATCCAGCCATAAGAAAGAATGAAATACTGATATATGCTAGAACATGAATGAACCTTGAAAACCTTATGCTAAGTGAAAGAAGCCCACATATTGCATGATTTCATTTACGTGAGATATTGAAATAGGCAAATTCATAGAGACAGAAAATCAATTAGTGGTTGTCAGGTGCTGGAGGGAGGGGCGAATGAGATGTAACTACTTAATGGATATGAAGTTTCTTTTTGGGGTGATGTAACTATTCTGGAATTTGGTAACTGTGGCTATTATACAACTTTGTGAATATACTAAAAACCACTGTACATTATACTTTAAAAGAATAAGTTTTATGTCTTGTGAATTAAATATCAGAAAAGCTGTTTTTAAAAATCTAGATTACTACTACATAGTTGTCCCTTCTTTAAGAAATTGCATATGTAAATGTGACTTAGCCTAGCTAGGTATTGTTTTCATAGAAATAAGAAATTCAACATGGAGTTATCTCTGCAGTCATATAGACCACAATTTGGTCTTGGGTAGGAACATTTTATTACATAAATCTCTCTCATAGCAAGAATCAGTCAGTATTAATCTAGTGTTTAGTATATGTATAACAACATAACATACATGGCACATAGACACAAAGGGATAGAAAATATAAAATATGGCACACACAAAAAGGGATAGAAAATATAAAATATGACTACTCTGGCTAAGTGCCTTAAGAATTAGGAGAACAGGTAGATTTTGTTGGTCCATTCAAGATAATTGAATCCTCTGGTTAACTAAAGCTCAGAGCTATTTGTAGAATATGCAAACCTGAGCCATTCTTTGGAAGGACTCAAAAAAAAGTGGTAGGCAGCTGAGTGACAGGAAACAGCTTCTTTTATTTCAAGGGAGGGGGCAGCAGGAGGCAATGGCTCCTTCATCTGGTGATTTAGAAACCAATAAAAATTAACAAATTATTCTATAAATGTAGAAGTGTTAGTCACTCAGTCATGTCCAACTCTTTGCAACTCCATGGACTGTAGTCCACCAGACTCCTCTGTCCACAGAATTCTTGAAGCAAGAATACTGGAGTGGGTAGCCACGCCCTTCTCCAGGGGATTTTCTGGACCCAGGGATCCAACCTGGGCCTCCTACATTGTAGGCAGATTCTGTACTGTCTGAACTACAAGGGAAGTCCCATAAACTTACTAAGCCTACTAGCAAATCTAGTACATAGTACTGCTCTCATGTTGCCTTTCTGCTAATAATTTCTTCTCATTTCTGCTCTGCTTTTCATTTTAATACTTTACTTCATATTACGTATTGAGGTAAGTAAAAGAATCAACAGAAATAAATGATGCCACAAATAATGATTTGAAATGAGAGCCCCATGAACCAAATAAAGAAGGTCTCTATTGAGGATGAAATGACAATCCTATTGTTTCATGATTAGAAATTTTTGTTAAATACATACTTCTAATTACCTTCTGCAATGAAAAGTTCATTACACATGACTTAATAATTGTGTAATTATTTTTAAAATTCATTTTAAACTTATGTATTTTTAAAACTTATTTAATTGTCTTAAAAGTTAAGGTAGCTATGGTTTTTTCCAGTAGTCATGTATGGATGTGAGAGTTGGACTATAAAGAAAGCTGAGTGCCAAGAACTGATGCTTTTGAACTGCGGTGTTGGAGAAGACTCTTAAGAGTCCCTTGGACTGCAAGGAGATACAACCAGTCCATCCTAAAGGAAATCGGTCCTGAATATTCATTGGAAGGACTGATGCTGAAACTCCAATACTTTGGCCACCTGATGTGAAGAACTGACTCATTGGAAAAGACTCCAATGCTGGGAAAACTGAAGGTGGGAGGAGAAGGGGACGACAGAGGATGAGATGGTTGGATGGCATCACCGACTCAATGGACATGAGTCTAAGCAAGCTCCAGGAGTTGGTGATGGACAGCGAAGCCTGGTGTGCTACAGTCCATGGGGTAGCAAAGAATCAGACACAACTGAGCGACTGAACTGAACTGAGTAATTAAGGAAAGTTTTCAGTTAATTGCATACCAGACAATGAGGTTTTGGGTAAATAGCCTCTTTATTAGAAAAGATTATATGAAAACTAGGGCAGAAATAAATGCAAAAGAAACAAAAGGGACCATAGCAAAAATCAACAAAGCCAAAAGCTGGTTCTTTGAAAGGATAAATAAAATTGACAAACCATTAGCAAGACTCATCAAGAAACAAAGGGAGAAAAATCAAATCAATAAAATTAGAAATGAAAATGGAGAGATCACAACAGACAACACAGAAATACAAAGGATCATAAGAGACTACCATCAGCAATTATATGCCAATAAGATGGACAACTTAGAAGAAATGGATAAATTCATAGAAAAGTAACAACTTTCCAAAACTGAACCAGGAAGAAAGAGAAAATCTTAACAGACCCATCACAAGCATGGAAATTGAAACCATAATCAGAAATCTTCCAGCAATCAAAAGCCCAGGTCCAGACGGCTTCACAGCTGAATTCTACCAGAAATTTAGAGAAGAGCTAACACCTATCCTACTCAAACTCTTCCAGAAAATTGCAGAGGACGGTAAACTTCGAAATGCATTCTATGAGGCCACCATCACCCTAATACCAAAACCTGACAAAGATGCCACAAAAAAAGAAAACTATAGGCCAATATCACTGATGAACATAGATGCAAAAATCCTTAACAAAATTCTAGCAATCAGAATCCAACAACACATTAAAAAGATCATACACCATGATCAAGTGGGATTTATCCCAGGGATGCGAGGATTCTTCAATACCCGCAAATCAATCAATGTAATAAATCACATTAACAAATTGAAAAATGAAAGCCATATGATTATCTCAATAGATGCAGAGAAAGCCTTTGACAAAATTCAACATCCATTTATGATAAAAAAAAAAAAAAAAAAAAAAAAAACTCTCCAGAAAGCAGGAATAGAAGGAACATACCTCAACATAATAAAAGCTGTATATGACAAACCCACAGCAAACATTATCCTCAATGGTGAAAAATTGAAAGCATTTCCCCTAAAGTCAGGAACAAGACAAGGGTGCCCACTTTCACCACTACTATTTAACATAGTTTTGGAAGTTTGGGCCACAGCAATCAGAGCAGAAAAAGAAATAAAAGGAATCCAAATTGGAAAAGAAGTAAAACTCTCATTGTTTGCAGATGACATGATCCTCTACATAGAAAACCCTAAAGACTCCACCAGAAAATTACTAGAGCTAATCAAAGAATACAGTAAAGTTGCAGGATATAAAATCAACATACAGAAATCCCACGCATTCCTATACACTAATAATGAGAAAATAGAAAGAGAAATTAAGGAAACAATTCCATTCACCATTGCAATGAAAAGAATAAAATACTTAGGAATATATCTACCTAAAGAAACTGAAGACCTATATATAGAAACCTATAAAACACTGGTGAAAGAAATCAAAGAGGACACTAATAGATGGAGAAATATACCATGTTCATGGATCGGAAGAATCAATATAGTGAAAATGAGTATACTACCCAAAGCAATCTATAGATTCAATGCAATCCCTATTAAGCTACCAGTGGTATTTTTCACAGAGCTACAACAAATAATTTCACAATTTGTATGGAAATACAAAAAACCTCGAAAAGCCAAAACAATCTTGAGAAAGGAGAATGGAACTGGAGGAATCAACCTGCCTGACTTCAGGCTCTACTATAAAGCCACAGTCATCAATACAGTATGGTACCAGCACAAAGACAGAAATATAGATCAATGGAACCAAAGAGAAAGCTCAGAGATAAATCCACACACGTATGCACACCTTATCTTTGACAAAGGAGGCAAGAATATACAATGGAGAAAAGACAATCTCTTTAACAAGTGGTACTGGGAAAACTGGTCAACCGCTTGTTAAAGAATGAAACTAGAACACTTTCTAACACCCTACACAAAAAATAAACTCAAAATGGATTAAAGATCTAAATGTAAGACCAGAAACTATAAAACTCCTAGAGGAAAACATAGGCAAAACACTCTCTGACATAAATCACAGCAGGATCCTCTATGACCCACCTCCCAGAATATTGGAAATAAAAGCAAAATTAAATGAATGGGACCCAATTAAAATTAAAAGCTTCTGCACAACAAAGGAAACTATAAGCAAGGTGAAAAGACAGCCTTCAGAATGGGAGAAAATAATAGCAAATGAAGCAACTGACAAACAACTAATCTCAAAAATATACAAGCAACTCCTACAGCTCAATTCCAGAAAAATAAACGACCCAATCAAAAAATGAGCCAAAGAACTAAATTGACATTTCTCCAAAGAAGACATACAGATGGCTAACAAACACATGAAAAGATGCTCAACATCACTCATTATCAGAGAAATGCAAATCAAAACCACATTGAGATACCATTTCAAGCCAGTCACAATGGCTGCGATCCAAATCTACAAGCAATAAATGCTGGAGAGGGTATGGAGAAAAGGGAACCCTCTTACACTATTGGTGGAAATGCAAACTAGTACAGCCACTATGGAGAACAGTGTGGAGATTCCTTAAAAAGCTGGAAATAGAACTGCCTTTATGACCCAGCAATCCCACTGCTGGGCATACACACTGAGGAAACCAGAATTGAAAGAGACACGTGTATCCCAATGTTCATCGCAGCACTGTTTATAATAGCCAGGACATGGAAGCAACCTAGATGTCCATCAGCAGATGAATGGATAAGAAAGCTGTGGTACATATACACAATGGAGTATTACTCAGCCATTAAAAAGAATACATTTGAATCAGTTCTAATGAGGTGGATGAAACTGGAGCCTATTATACAGAGTGAAGTAAGCCAGAAAGAAAAACACCAATAGAGTATACTAACGCACATATATGGAATTTAGAAAGATGGTAACAATAACCCTGTATGCGAGACAGCAAAAGAGACACAGATGTACAGAACAGTCTTTTGGACTGTGTGGGAGAGGGTGAGGATGGGATGATTTGGGAGAATGGCATTGAAACATGTATAATATCATATAAGAAATGAATTGGCAGTCCAGGTTTGATGCAGGGTACAGGATGCTTGGGGCTGGTGCATTGGGATGACCCAGAAGGATGGTACAGGGAGGGAGGTGGGAGGGGGTTCAGGATGGGGAACATGTGTATACCTGTGGTGGATTCATGTTGATGTATGGCAAAACCAATACAATATTGTAAAGTAATTATCCTCCAATTAAAATAAATAAATTTAAATTTAAAAAATAAATAAAAATAGATAACCAAAAAAAAAAAAAGGAAAAGATTATATGAAAAGGTATACAAAGTATATTTTAGTTTGGCTTTTATCCCACAAAATTTTTTTTATCATCAGTTACGTTACACATGAGGCTGACTAGTAAGAACGTATCTTTTGTGTTGGGCTCCCTGAAATATTTCCAATAATAATCCATCTATTTATGCACTTTCATATGGTAGCTTGAAAAGGCAGTTAATATCTCTGATTTTAAAACTACTCCATTCTTGGTTTACCTTTTATTTCAGCATTTGAAGACAAAGTAGAGCCAAAAGCTGTGCAAATAAGAAGGGTATATAGACATCTGATATCCAAATGAATGAAAGCCATTTCTCTAAGATTTAATACTTTGAAATTTCCACTCTAAGAAGGAAAAAGATACAATTTTAACATTGTCATACTTCAATATGGACTAAATGTGATTAAAAACACAGTTAGGAACTCTTCGTGGGCTTTCCACCAAGAACTGGGAAAACTGTGCCCCTTTGAATCATTTAAACAGAAAAAAAAAAAAAAAATCAAGCTTGGAACCAAAATAATTGGAAAGGAAGATTTTTGTCTCATCCTTATGAAAGCAAAAACAAGACAACACAAACATATCACTTCAACCCCCGGATTTCACACACACACACACACACACATATTATACATCACGTGATATGACCAAGATATGATGAGCTCAAATAGCCTTCAGCCTGAAGACTGAACCAGACCCACCTGAGTGTTCTTATCTATTTGCAGGGGGAATTATATCATTAGTCTCCATAGTGATATTCTCCACTAGCCACCAATACATACACACACTCTTTTCTATGACAAAAATTATTTGAAAGTTATCTGAATATTGATAAAAGCTCAGAAACAATACCAAATATACCAAAGCCTCAAATAACTCAGAACTTTGCTTCATTTCTTCATAAACATTAAATCCTCATCATCTAATCTCCTATGTGTTCTACTCTTCCCTGTATTTCTTATATCAGTAAATGGCACCATAATCTTCCCAGTTGTCCAAACCAGAAACCTGAGTCTTCCTGAACCCCTCCCTCTCCCATCCAATTTCTCCATTATCACTACACCTTCCTAAGCTGAGGATCTCATCATCAGGGATCTCCTTATCCAGTCTTTCTTGCCTCCAAACCATTTCACATCACATACAGTAAGGACAAATCTGAAATTATCACCTCTCTTAAAACAGCAATTCACTGCCACAGAATACAATTTAATCATTTTTTCCCACTGAAGAATACCGGTTTTATGATCAAAACTAAAAGGATTCATGTCTCCACACATGTATTCAATCAAAAAATACTCTCCTTTCCATAAAAAATCATTACTTCCAGTTCTACACTTCTCTTTCAGTCTATATTCTTAAAACCAACAATTTCACAGGAAGGATTAAAAGTCAATTACCCCAACAGTCAGAGACTGCTTTTCTTTTCTCCTACTTAAGTTAATTATGCAGGACAGACCCTTTTCCCCTGCCCCACCCTCTTAATCTTACCTGCTCCAGTTGTAATGTTCTCATGTTGCTAGGCTTCAATTATTACATAATGGAATCTTGGAATCAGACTGTTAGAGCCAGCAAGTATATTGGAGGCAATGCTAGTCCAATCCTCCTTTATATATTGGGAAGTAAAACTCAGACTTGCCCAAGATTACACAGTAAGTTAGTAAATTAGTAACAAAGCTGGAAGTAGAACAGAGATGTGATTCCCAGTCTAGTGCCCTTCCACCCTAATATGCTGGATCCCACATGTTTGGCTCAGTATTATGAAAGCTTTTCCCTTGGGACTCCAGCATTTAAGTCTTCCTTAAGTTAGCTAGCCAGGCTGAAGCAACACCATGCTATTTCTTTTTCTCTGTCTCATACAATCATAAGGGGATGCCATTTCTCTTACTGAGGTCCAATGAATCTCTCTCCACAATTCCTTCCTCCCCATCAGCAGCCCATTGCTGCCTTCTAAGGCATGTGTAAGTAGTAAGTGGGTTTGGTGAACAGAAGGCCACATTTCTGCCATAGAGATGCTCTTAGAGATAGAGATAAAAAGACTGGTTACTTTTGGATCCAAGGCAATAATAGGTCTGACAAACAAATTCTTTCATATTATCTATAAGGATGAAGACAATCATGCTTGCCCTATTATCAATCTGTCCTTAAATATTTTATTAGCCCCTGGTCATGTACAGCATAAAAGCTAACTAAGGTTAAAAATAACTTGCTTCTATTCTATTTATAGGCTACTGAAATTAAACTCAGACCATCAAATAGCATTTCCTGGATCAGTTAAACACATTTAAGCAAAAATGGGAAATAGGCTAGCTGGCTTCCTGAATCAATTATGTAGAAATCCACAAAAGGAATTCCTGAATAGCAGTGTCCCACCTAGACTTTCTTACCCAAGTGAATGTGAGGACAATTCTTTCCTCAGCTTCTGGGTTACAAGACAGTCACTAGTGCAATGAGGGGTTTTATATATATATATATATATATATATATAGTTATATATATAGTTATATATATAGTTATATATATATAGTTAGCAGAAAAGTGAAAGTGAAAGTGACGTCACTCAGTCGTGTCCGACTCTTTGAGACCCCATGTACTGTAGCCTACCACGCTCTTCCGTCCATGGGATTTTCCAGGCAAGAGTACTGGAGTGGGTTGCCATTTCCTTCTCCAGTAGTTAGCAGAAGGACAGAGTTTTTCACAAGGGATCTGAAGGCAAATGAAAGATGGGGGATAGAAATGCAGAGATACAAAATTTGAAACAGTTTCAGATATACTCCCCACTCCCAGCCCACAGTTAACAACCACTTATCTGGTCATTTTATTTTTAAAAATGAGGAAATACCCAAAGAGGAAAGTGAGTCATCCTAGCTTACACAACTTACTGGGAGCAGAGCTAGGACTGAAAAACAGCTCTCTTGAGCCCTTTCTGCTGACTAAATAAATTTTCTTGTTATAAGGAGTCTATCCTGCACCTATCTTTCCAGAGGTCTCCCTGCAAACCTTCCTCAACCTACAGTCGCCACCCAAACCATCAACCCCACCACACAGTTTTATCATCATGACATTTTTAGCAGAGTAATAATTCAACAAACTTTGATTGTGTATCTTTTTTTTTTTTTTTGCCAAATACTATTCCAGGTAAATCTTGTCTGAAGACGCAAGGTGCAAGTGATGAATCATAAAATCTAAAATAATGATAATATCTCCTACTATTGATTGCATTCCCAGCACCTCAGGCACTGGCCTGTGCTAAGCCCTTTATATGCATAATCTCATTTAATACTCAGTCAGCCTTGGATGTATGCAATATTTTTATTCCCATGTTAAAGACCAGAAATTGAGAAGAGAAGAAATTAAACAACTTCCTACAAGTTACTACAGGCCATAAATGGTGAAGCTTGGATTTGAACCTAAAGAGCCTAGTGTCAGACTCCTTGATAACCAATACACTAGGCAGTTTCCAGACCTAATATCAATGTGGCAAACAACTTCTTGTTTCTGTCCACTCAGTTTTACACAACATTTTTGCTCAGACAGTTTTCCACTAAGAATCATCTTTGGGAAAACAAGCCTAAAGCTAGTTCCTGGTTTCAGCCTCCCTTCCCCATCTCTTGAAAGCCATGCTAGATAAACTCTTCATTCTAAGCATTGGCTGGGACAATTCTTGCATTATTGGAGAAACTCCAGGTACTTACCAATAACATTGTTTCTCAAGAAATGGATTATCGTAAGTAATTATCATAGCCCCCCCCCCTTCCCCCCCTTTCCAACTTAGAGATATTTATTGAATCTCTAATACTTTCCTTCCTGTCTGATAATCAACCACACTGAACAAAAACAGGTATTCCTGAAACAGCCAGGGGGCCAGGGCACAGATTCTATAAGTCACAAGATAGGGGAGTTTATAGGTGGGGCTAAAAGCCATCTAAAGCAAATTTAGAATCACAGCACAATATTGTAAAAGCTGACAGGACTGACTAATCTTTGAATAAACCAATAGATATATAGCCAAGGAACTTGTTATAATACAAACAAAATAGTATAAATATCAACTTGGATTTCAGCCCTGCCTCCGCCACTAATGTGCTTTCAGTTCAGTTCAGTCACTCAGTCATGTCCGACTCTTTGTGACCCCATGAACTGCAGCACGCCAGGCCTCCCTGTCCATCACCAACCCCGGAGTTCACCCAAACTCATGTCCATCGAGTCGGTGATGCCATGCAGCCATCTCATCCTCTGTCGTCCCCTTCTCCTCCTGCACCCAAGCCCTCCCAGCATCAGAGTCTTTTGCAATGAGTCAACTCTTCACATGAGGTGGCCAAAGTATTGCAGTTTCAGCTTCAGCATCAGTCCTTCCAAAGAACACCCAGAACTGATCTCCTTTAGAATGGAATGATTGGATCTCCTTGCAGTCCAAGGGACTCTCAAGAGTCTTCTCCAACACCACAGTTCAAAAGCATCAATTCCTCGGTGCTCAGCTTTATTCACAGTCCAACTCTCACATCCATTCATGACCATTGAAAATACCATAGCCGTGGCTAGATGGACATTTGTTGGCAAAGTAATGTCTCTGTTTTTCAATACGCTATCTAGGTTGGTCATAATTTTCCTTCCAAGGAGTAAGCGTCTTTTAATTTCATGGCTACAATCACCATCTGCAGTGGTTTTGGAGCCCCCAAAATAAAGTCTGACACTGTTTCCACTGTTTACCCATCTATTTGCCATGAAGTGATGGGCCCAGATACCATGATCTTTGTTTTCTGAATGTTGAGCTTTAAGCCAACTTTTTCACTCTCCTCTTTCACTTTCAGCAAGAGGCTTTTTAGTTCCTCTTCACTTTCTGCCATAAGGGTGGTGTCATCTGCATATCTGAGGTTATTGATATTTCCCCCAGCGATCTTGATTCCAGCTTGTGCTTCTTCCAACCCAGTGGTTCCCATGATGTACTCTGCATATAAGTTAAATAAGCAGGGTGACAATATACAGCCTTTTCCTATTTGGAACCAGTCTGTTGTTCCATGTCCAGTTCTAACTGTTGCTTCCTGATCTGCATATAGGTTTCTCAAGAGGCAGGTCAGGTGGTCTGGTATTCTCATCTCTTTCAGAATTTTCCACAGTTTATTGTGATCCACACAGTTGAGGGCTTTGGCATAGTCAATAAAGCAGAAATAGATATTTTGCTGGAATTCTCTTGCTTTTTCCATGATCCAGCAGATGTTGACAATTTGATCTCTGGTTCCTCTGCCTTTTCTAAAACCAGCTTGAACATCTGGAAGTTCATTGTTCACATATTGCTGAAGCCTGGTTTGGAGAATTTTGAGCATTACTTTAGTAGCGTGTGAGATGAGTGCAATTGTGCAGTAGTTTGAGCATTCCTTGGCATTGCCTTTCTTTGGGATTGGAATGAAAACTGACCTTTTCCAGACAGAATGACCTTTGTTCGTTTCCAAGGAAAACCATTCAATATCACAGCAATCCAAGTCTATGCCCCAACCAGTAACCCTGAAGAAGCTGAAGTTGAACAGTTCTATGAAGACCTACAAGACCTTTTAGAACTAACACCCAAAAAAGATGTCCTTTGCATTATAGGGGACTGGAATGCAAAAGTAGGAAGTCAGGAAGCACCTGCAGTAACAGGCAAATTTGGCCTTGGAGTACGGAATGAAGCAGGGCAAAGGCTAATAGAGTTTTGCCAAGAGAACACACTGGTCATAGCAAACACCATCTTCCAACAACACAAGAGAAGACTCTACACATGGACATCACCAGATGGTCAACATCGTAATCAGATTGATTATATTCTTTGCAGCCAAAGATGGAGAAGCTCTATACAGTCAGCAAAAACAAGACCGGGAGCTGACTGTGGCTCAGATCATGAACTCCTTATTGCCAAATTCAGACTTAAATTGAAGAAAGTAGGGAAAATCACTAGACCATTAAGGTATGACCTAATCAAATCCCTTATGATTTTACAGTGGAAGTGAGAAATAGATTTAAGGGACTAGATCTGATAGATAGAGTGCCTGATGAACTATGGGCGGAGGTTCGTGACATTGTACAGGAGACAGGGATCAAGACCATCCCCATGGAAAAGAAATGCTAAAAAGGAAAATGGCTGTCTGGGGAGGCCTTACAAATAGCTGTGAAAAGAAGAGAAATGAAAAGCAAAGGAGAAAAGGAAAGATACAAGCATCTGAATGCAGAGTTCCAAAGAATAGCAAGGAAAGATAAGAAAGCCTTCCTCAGTGATCAATGCAAAGAAATAGAGGAAAATAACAGAATGGGAAAGACTAGAGATCTCTTCAAGAAAATTAGAGATACCAAGGAAACATTCCACGAAAGATGGGCACAATAAAGGACAGAAATGGTATGGACCTAACAGAAGCAGAAGATATTAAGAAGAGATGGCAAGAATACACAGAAGAACTGTACAAAAAAGATCTTCACGACCCAGATAATCACGATGGTGTGATCACTTTCCTAGAGCCAGACATCCTGGAATGTGAAGTCAAGTGGGCCTTAGAAAGCCTCACTGTGAACAAAGGTATTGGAGGTGATGGAATTCCAGTTGAGCTCTTTCAAATCCTGAAAGATGATGCTTTGAAAGTGCTTCACTCATTATGCCAGCAAATTTGGAAAACTAATGTGCTTAGAGGCAAATTATAACTCAATTTCCATCTATAAAGTGGAGGTAATGACACCAGCCTGGCAGTTTTGCATTTAAGATTAAACGAGATAATGTATGTGAAAGAGAATAGTAAATTGTTCTATATATTTGCAAGGGGTTTGCTTCTGAGCATCATATTACTCAGAAAAAACTTGAAAACAACTTGCTCTAAATCCACACGTTTCCTCCTACTACTTCAGCAAAATCTACTTGTGCACAGTTGATAAAAAGGCACTTATTGTAAACCTCTAACTTCTACCACCCTTTTGGACCCATTAGCTACCTTTATTGGTCTTTGTCTTAGTAATAATAATTTATTGCATTTATTAAGTGTTTTATACTTTACAAAAATATATGGAATTATTTTAACAAATCTGTAGGTATAAAAGTTTGTATCACATATCTACAATCATTAAGACTGGGGTTTAGAGAAGTGATGTGACTTGAAAAAGATCCCACTGCTTGTAAAATCCACACTGAAATGAAAGGTAAAAGAAGTAAGGAACAGAAATACTTTGTAAGGCTAATAGTGCAATCACTTACATAATATGGTTTTGTAGAAAATTTCCTTCTCTACCTTGACAAAGAAGAAAAAAAGATTCTTCCAAAGTATCTGAAATGGCCACAGGTTCTTTTAAAAGGCAATTACTAAGTTACAATGACAAATATTATCTATCAAAAATGATCCATGAAGTTTTGCAATGTCACTAATGTGGCCTATAAAAACCACCTAAAGGGAAGTATGGCCGCGTTATTTCTATTGCCGTTTAGGGGGAAAAAAATCAGTGTTATGAAATTTGATAGTTTCTGTTCACATTATTTAAAATATCTAAAAATATCAGCCAAAGCAATTGGAATAGGGTTAGGAGAACAAGAAAGTGGGAAAAATAGAAGAGAACTAATGGTTGAGTAGTGTGTTAGTCACTCAGCCATGTATGACTCTTTTTGACCCCATGGACTGAAGTTCACCAGATTCCTCTATCCATGGAATTCTCCAGGTAAGAATACTGAAGTGGGTTGCCATTTCCTTCTCCAAGGGAATTTCCCAACACAGGGATCGAACTCGGATCTCCTGAATTACAGGCAGATTCTTTACAATCTGAGTTATCAGATAGAGAGAAATAGAAAAGAAGGGTTGATACAGGAAAAGCTTTACCAAAGCCCAAGCTCTTTTTCAACTTGTCCAAAAGAATCTGGGTAAGGAACACAAGAAACCGAGGAAAAATAAACACACACACACACACACACACACACACACACACACACAAACTCACACTGAGACTGAGGAGCAAAGAGAACAAAGAAGCAGTTTATTCAGGGCAGATGCAAAGGGTGTGGGCATCCTCCTGAGTGAGGAATACCCACAGGGTGTTGATACCCTCCTTTTAATATCATTTTCAGCTCTGTGAATGGGTGGGGGTCTTTTTCATGAGGGGTGGAATATTTATTGAAGGGAAGGTTGAGGTTTGGCCCAGAATGCACCGTGTAGCAGGCAGTACCAGCTTCTGGTCCTGTGCATTTGTCTCCTAAAGCCACTGTGTGTGCTCTTTAAGAGCTGTTTTCCTTAAACTTTCCCTTTCTAGTTGAGCACCACATGTGAAAATTCCTAGAGGGTCATCAGCAACCTGTGCTTTTTTATTTGCACATGTTCCATGCTTTTCAAGGTCAGAGTTTCTTGCTCAGATGCACAAAGGGTTCCTTCTAGATGCCATTTTTCTCTGCATCATGGTCTCATTAAGTGCAAAACAAGGAGGTGGCTTTGCCTTCTGCCTAATGCCTATACATGAGGAGCCCATCCTTGCGCCAGCCTATCTTTCCTGCCTCAAGGTGATTGCAAAGGCTTAAATGTTGTCTTTGGGTGAAATGATAAAATTATATGGTCTTACATGAGAAGACATTGACTAGAAGATCTGGGCTCTAGCACCAACGTTAGCAGGGGATTTAGAAAATGATAATAATAGGGACTATAGTTTCTTAAGCTCTTACCAGGTGTCAAGCTTTGTACAGATGTTTGATATGGATTAACTCATTTAAGTCTCACAAATGTTGCTAGTTACTATTATTATTACAATATCCCAATATTATAAATGAGTTGTTTGAGGCTCAGAAAAGTTAAGTAAATTATTCAAGGTTATACAATTTAAGCAAAAATTATGTCCAAATCTAATTCTAAAGACTATGCTCCTTTTAACATATAAATGTCTTTCCATCTCACTTTAGTGAAACTCAATTTCCTCTCATAGGAATTATCCCTGGGACATCATTCTGCTTCATCAGTTAATCTGGTGTGAATCCATCCATGGTTTCAGGATGTGACTCAAAAGTCCCAGCTTCCTGAATAAGCAATCTTGTTTCAAGGAGACCATCCAACATGTACAAATATTTATTCATAGTTTATGGAGTATAGCCATGACTCAGCATCATAATTAGCACCCCTGGAACCTGCCAGATCCTGAGGCCAACAACATTTTGAGATCAACGCATAGCTCAATAATAGTACAATCAGTCTATAAACTATTGATGAGTCGATTCTGATTTAGATAATAAGTGGCAATTATTACTTCCTGCAGTGGAATAGCTTTTAAAGAATGCTAAAGATGACTTTGTGTACTTTAAAATATAAAAGGACTTTGAATCAGACAGATTCGTCATGCTTGCCTTTAGTCAACTATCATTTCCCACAAAAGTGCAAAAAAAGTTAGGCACATGATGAATAATGGAAGTCACTGCAGATGAGTGAAGTACAGGTAGGATCTCCTTTTAACAAATACCACTTTAGCATCCAGTTATAAATAACATGATTATATTTGTGTCCATGTCAGCATTACGTACTAACATTGTTTCTTTTTTTTTTTTTTAAATTTTATTTTATTTTTAGTGTTTCTTGACATTTATGAAATATGTTCAATAAATCTTGTAAAACATAAGTAGTCATCTTATTCCCTAATTCTTTTTATAGATGGTTTCCTGTATAACATCTTGAGTTCATCCAATTGACAAGTTTCCTGAAGTACTATCAAAGCTACAGAATTCGGTTTTAAGCTATTCAGTTCAGTTCAGTTGCTCAGTCGTATCCGACTCTTTGTGACCCCATGAATTGCAGCATGCCAGGCCTCCCTGTCCATCACCAACTCCTGGAGTTCACTCAAACTCAGGTCCATCGAGTCGGTGATGCTATCCAGCCATCTCATCCTCCGTTGTCCCCTTTTCCTCCTGCCCCCAATCCCTCCCAGCATCACAGTCTTTTCCAATGAATCAACTTTACACCATGGCAACTGACAGGTTTATAGTGTTAATTCATAAAGCAGCTTACACATTTCAGAATCTGTTCCTAGTCTGGGCAGATCAGAGCCTTTTACTTTATAATTCCATCCAATAAACCAACAAAAGGCTTTTACAACCCTTTAAAAAAATCTTCCAGGTCATCAATTTCTTAAAATAAGTAAAGTTCTTCTTATTAAATACATTACATTCTATTCAAATTAAGTCACAGCTGAAGAGCAATGCAGTATCTTGAAAGGCATCACTGCTCTGGAACTAGCAAAACAATCTCTTTTGTTTGTTTAACACCCTTCTTCTCACTCCCAAATGTTCCCAAATACTTGTTAGTGAACAAACACTGTGTACCCAAAACATTCACTTTGAATAACAAACTTTGGAATAACAACTTTAAAAGTCATTCCTTAAAAAACTGGAAATAGAACTGCCATATGACCCAGCAATCCCACTGCTGGGCACACACACCGAGGAAACCAGAATCGAAAGAGACAAATGTACCCTAATGATCATTGCAGCACTGTTTACAGTAGCTAGGACATAGAATCAACGTAGATGTCCATCTACAGATGAATGGATAAGAAAATTGTGATAGATATACACAATGGAATACTACTCAGCGATTAAAAAAATGCATTTGAGTCAATTCTAATGAGGTGGATGAAACTGGAGCCTATTATACAGAGTGAAGTAAGCCAGAAAGAGAAACACCAATACAGTATATTAACACATATATATGGAATTTAGAAAGATGGTAACAATGATCCAATATGCAAGGTAGCAAAAGAGACACAGATATAAAGAACAGACTTTTGGACTATGTGGGAGAAGGCAAGGGTAGGACGATATGAGAGAATAGCATTGAAACGTGAACATTACCATATGTAAAATAGATGACCAGTGCAAATTTGTTGTATGAAGCAGGCAACCCAAACCTGGTGGGATGGGGTGGGGAGTGAGGAGGGTGGGGGGTTCAGGATGGGTGGGACAAATGTACAGCCATGGCTGATTCATGTCAATGTATGGCAAAAACCACCACAATATTGTAAATAGTCTTCAATTAAAATAAATTAATTTTTTTTAAAAAATGCACAGAGAAAAGAGGAAAGGAAAGGAATAAACTACAAGCAATTATGTAAGTGGAAAAAAAATAGTTTATTTGTCCCTACCTTTATCCTACTTGGTCTTCAGAAACAAAAGGAAATTATATTTGAAAGAAGATAATACCCATAGCCTCAGTTTATCTCCACAATTTTTCACAAACAGTATGTGGCATTAGATAAAAAGTTATCAGGGATGCAAAAAAAAAAAAAACAAAGATCAGAATCCTGGTCCCCTCTCCATAATGATCATGGAGCTGGGCCACCTAGTTCTCCTATTTAGGATATTTATTGTATAGGGAACAGAGCTGACTAACAACATCCATTAGCCACACCTTTAGAGCCACTAAAGTGGTCACATCAAGGCTACACTTTCCCCAGGCTGTTGCCAGCAACAACTGAGCACGGCAGGGCTATCAGAAGTGGGGCATTTCTCCCTGATGCACAAGCCAACTCTTACACTCAAACTTTTTTCAAGTCCAGAATTTATGGATGAACAAAACATTTCTGAGCACAAAATAAAAACATAACCCAGTTCATCTTCCAGTGTTTTGTGACAAAGAACATGATCATCCCAATTTGCTAAAGAATGTGTAACAATATTCTTTATTTTTTTATTTATTAATTTGCTTGTTTTTGTGCACCAAACTTGATACTGTTTGTAGGTGGACAAATACTACAGACAGGCATGATACAAATGTGATTGGAAGCAAATTAAAAGTGTAAACATTTAGGGAGGTCCTAAGATGGCAGAGGAATAGGATGGGGAGACCACTTTTTTACCCACAAATTCATTGAAAGATCATTTGAATGCTGAGCAACTTTCACAAAACAACTTCTGAACACTGGCAGAGGACACCAGGCACCCAGAAAGGCAGCCCATTGTCTTTGAAAAGAGGTAGGACAAAATATAAAAGATAAAAAGAGAGACAAAAGAGTTAGGGACAGAGACCCATCCCTGGAAGGGAGTTGTAAAAGAGGAGAAGTTTCCAAACACCAGGAAACCCTCTAATTGGGTGGCTCTGTGGGGAGTTTTGGAATCTCAGAAGGCAACATAACTTGGAGGAAAAAAATAAATAAAACCCAAAGATTACACCCCTAACTGCAACTCCCAGTAGAGAAGTAGCCCAGATGCTTGCATCCACCACCAGCAACTGGGAGCTGAACAGACAGGCACAGGCTGCATTGCTTAGGGTAAGGACTGGGCCTGAATGCCCTGAGGGCAATCTGAGGGAGCTAACGGGAGATAGAAACCCAAACTGTGGGATAGCCAGGGGGGGGGGGGCGGAGAGGAAAGAGAGGGAGAAAGAGAACTTCCCCACAAAAAGCTCTAACCTAAGGCACTGCTGGGCTCGCTCACAGAACAAAGGACTGAGTGAATACCAGAGGAGAGGTAGCCAGCAGCGGACTGGCCCATCCCCTACTGGAGCCAGGGAGGCAGGCGGGCGCCAGCCTGAGCTGGAAGGCAAGGGGCAAACTCGGCCCCAGAGATGGCATCCTCTACCAAACTGAGAGCAGGCTCCCAGCTGCTAACCAAGTCTTCCTGGGATCCTAGATGGTTGACACCCGCCAGGAGGGTCACAGCCAAAGATCAGCTCCCCACAGGAGACACATGGCACATATGAGAAGGTGCTCCCACTGTGCACCTGGGAAACCAAGCAACCAGGATCAGGGAGGAGATAAGATGCACTGCCCCACACAGGTAGAGAGCGCTCACCAAGCATCTGGTCGCCTGAGCTGCTCGGACCTTGGAAGGGCACAAAACGCAGGCCCAACCAAGTCTGTGCCTGTATGGAGTACCCGGGAACCTGAACCTGAGCGGCTTAGACCTGGGAAGTGCACCCAACCCAGGGCCCTCTTTAGACAGTTCCCTTGCAGAGCAACCTGGAGCCTGAGCAGTGTAGACCAGGAAAGCACACACACCTGATCAGGGGCAAACCCAATGTGGCTCAGGCGCTGCAAGCACTCCCCACACATGCCAGTGATATTTGTTTGTAGTGTTCCCCCCTCCCTGCACCACAATTGAACAAGTGAGCCTAAATAAATGACCACCTTCAATCCCTTGTGTCAGGGCGGAAGTTACATACTGAAGAGACTTGCAAACAGAGGAAGTTGAAATAAACAAAGAAGAGGGAACCACTTTGGAAGTGACAGGTGCAAAAGATTAAAACCCTATAGTTAGCATTGACTACATTGGAAGCGACCTATAGACCTTGAGAAGACGTATTAGCTGGAACAAGGAACTATGTGAAACTGAACTGACTCAATACTGCCCTCAACAGCTCCAGAGAAATTTCTAGATCTATTTTACTATTATCATTTTTTAATTTTTAATTTTTTTAATTTTTAAGTTCTTTATTGCTCCTTTAATTTTCCTTTTTAAAACCTACTATTACCTTGCAAAAAAAGACCCTATTTTTAAAGCAAATTTCATATATTTTTTAATAACTTTTGCAATTTTTTTTAATATTGTATTTTTGAGAGTTTAACCTCTACTCTAAATTTTTAATTTTTGCTTTTTGGTATTTGTTATCAATTTTTACATTTAAGAATCCAATCTTCAGTACCCATTTTTACTTAGCAGTGTGATTACTGGCTTGATTGCTCTCTCCCCTTTTGACTCTCCTTTTTCTCCCCCAGGTCACCTCTATCTCTTCCCTCCCCCTTCTCTTCTCTACCCAACTCTGTGAATCTCTTTGGGTGTTCCAGGCTTTGGAGAACACTTAGAGAACTGAACACTGGCAAGATTGGTCTCTCTCCTTTTGATTCCCTTTCCTCTCCTCCTGGTCACCTCTATCTCCTTCCTTCCTCTTCTCTTATCTATGGAACTCCATGAACCTCTCTGAGTGTTCCAGACTGTAGAGAGCACATAGGGAATTGATTACTGGCTAGACTGCTCTCTCCCCATTTGATTCCGCCTCTTCTCCTCCTGGTCACCTCTATGTCCCTCCTCCCTCCTCTTCTCTCCATGTAACTCTGTGAACCTCTCTGGGTGTCCCTCACTGTGGAGAATCTTTTCACCAGTAACATAAGTGTGTTGTCATCAGTGCTGTACAGATGGAGAAGTCTTGAGGCTACTGTAAGAATAAGACTGAAAACCAGAGGCAGGAGGCTTAAATCCAAAACTTGAGAACAGCATAAAACTCCTGACTCTAGGGAATATTAAT
The DNA here is from genome assembly GCF_003369695.1 of Bos indicus x Bos taurus. Taxonomy (NCBI): domain Eukaryota; kingdom Metazoa; phylum Chordata; class Mammalia; order Artiodactyla; family Bovidae; genus Bos; species Bos indicus x Bos taurus. The sequence goes on along the minus strand of NC_040105.1, from coordinate 80,889,588 downwards.
CGACAAGAGCTCATCCAAAAGCCTCCATACCTACACCAAAACCAAGCTCCACCCAAGAGCCAACAAGTTTCAGAGCAAGACATACCAAGCTAATTCACCAACAACACAGGAACATAGCCATGAACATTGAAATACAGGTGGCCAAAAGTCACAGCAAACTCATAGACACTTCAAAATTCACTACTGGACACTTGATTGCACTCCTGAGAGAAGAGATCCAGCCCCACCCACCAGAACACCGATGCAAGCTTCCCTAACCAGGAAACCTGGAAAAGTCACTCATCCAACCCCACCCATAGGGAGCAACCGCCACAATAAAAAGGAACCACAAACTTCCAGCATAGGGAAAGGCCACCTCAAACACAGTAACCTAAACAAGATGAAAATGCAGGGAAATATTCAGCAGATAAAGGAACATGATAAAAGCCCAGTAACCCAAACAAAAGAGGAGGGGATAGGGAGTTGACTTGAAAAAGAATTGAAAAAGATAGTAAATTGAAAAAGACTTGAAAAAGATAGTAAAAATCATCCAAAATCTTGAAAACAAAATGGAGTTAAAGATAACTAGTCTGGAGACAAGGATTGAGAAGATGTAAGAAAAGTTTAACAAAGACCTAGAAGAAATAAAAGAGTCAATCAATAATGAATAATGCAATAACTGAAATCAAAAGCACTCTGGAGGGAACCAACAGTAGAATAACTGAGGCAGAAGATAAGATAAGTGAGGTGGAAGACAGAATGGTGGAAATAAATGAAGCAGAGAGGAAAAAATAAAAAAGAATTAAAAGAAATGAGGACAACCTCAGAGACCTCTGGACAATGTTAAATGCCCCAACATTCAAATATAGGAGTCCCAGAAGAAGAAGACAAAAAGAACGGCCATGAGAAAATACTTGAGAAGATAATAGTTGAAAACTTCCCTAAAATGGGGAAGGAAATAATCACCCAAATCCAAAAAACCCAGAGAGTCCCAAAAGGATAAACCCAAGGGGAAACACGCCAAGACACATATTAATCAAATTTTAAAAGATCAAACACAAAGAATAAATATTAAAAGCAGCAAGGGAAAAACAACAAATAACTGAGAAGGGGAGTCCCATAAGGATAACCGCTGACCTTTCAATCAACCTTCTTCAGGCAAGAAGGGAATGGAACGACACACTTAAAGTGATGAAAGAGAAAAACCTACAACCCAGATTACTGTACCCAGCAAAGATTTCATTCAAATAGGAGGGAGAAATCAAAAGCTTTACAGACGAACAAAAGCTGAGAGAATTCAGCACCACCAAACCAGCTCTCCAACAAATGCTAAAGGATCTTCTCTCGACAGGAAACACAGAAAAGATGTATAAACTTGAACCCAAAACAACAAAGTAAATGACAACAGGATCATACTTATCAATAATTACCTTAAATGTAAATGGGTTGAATGCCCCAACCAAAGACTGGCTGAATGGATACAAAAACAAGACCCCTATATATGTTGTCTACAAGAGACCCACCTCAAAACAAGGGAGACATACAGACTGAAAGTGAAGGGCTGGAAAAAGATATTTCATACAAATGGAGACCAAAAGAAAGCAGGAGTAGCAATACTCATATCAGATAAAATAGACTTTGAAATAAAGGCCGTGAAAAGAGACAAAGAAAAACATTACATAATGATCAAAGGATCAGTCCAAGAAGAAGATATAACAATTATAAATATATATGCACCCAACATGGGAGCACCACAATATGTAAGACAAATGCTAACAAGTATGAAAGGGGAAATTAACAGTAACACAATAATAGTGAGAGACTTTAATAGCCCACTCACACCTATAGATAGATCAACTAAAGAGAAAATTAGCAAGGAAACACAAACTTTAAATGATACAATGGACCAGTTAGATCTAATTGATATCTATAGGACATTTCAACCTAAACCAATGAATTTCAACTTTTTCTCAAGTGCACATAGAACCTTCTCCAGGATAGATCACATCCTGGGCCATAAATCTAGCCTTGGTAAATTCAAAAAAATTGAAATCATCTCAAGCATATTTTCTGATCACAATACAGTAAGATTAGATGTCAACTACAGGAAAAAAAAAAAAAACTATTAAAAATACAAACATATGAAGGTTACACAACACACTTCTGAATAACCGACAAATCACGGAAGAAATCAAAATATGCATAGAAACAAATGAAAATGAAAACACAAAAACTATTCAGATTCAGATTAAGATCAGTCACTTAGTCATGTCTGACCCTGAGACCCCATGAATTGCAGCACGCCAGGCCTTCCTGTCCATCACCAACTCCCAGAGTTCACTCAAACTCACATCCATCGAGTCGGTGATGCCATCCAGCCATCTCATCCTGTGTCATCCCCTTTTCCTCCTGCCCCCAATCCCTCCCAGCATCAGTCTTTTCCAATGAGTCAACTCTTCTCATGAGGTGGCAAAAGTACTGGAGTTTCAGCTTTAGCATCATTCCTTCCAAAGAACACCCAGCGCTGATCTCCTTTAGAATGGACTGGTTGGATCTCCTTGCAGTCCAAGGGACTCTCAAGCTTTGGGCTGGTGCACTGGGACAACCCAGAGGGATGGTACAGGGAGGGAGGAAGGAGGAGGGTTCAGGATGGGGAACACGTGTATACCTGTGGTGTATTCATGTTGATACATGGCAAAACCAATACAATGTTGTAAAGTTAAAAAATAAAATTAAATTAAAAAAAAAGTCTTCTCCAACCCCACAGTTCAAAAGTATCAATTCTTCAGCACTCAGCTTTCTTCACAGTCCAACTCTCGCATCCATACATGACGACTGGAAAAACCACAACACCTATGGGATTCACCAAAAGCAGTGCTAAGGGTAAGGTTCATAGCAATACAAGCCTACCTCAAAAAACAGGAGAAAAATCAAATAAATAAGCTAACTATCCACCTAAAGCAACTAGAAAAGAAGAAATGAAGCACCACAGCATTAGTAGAAGGAAAGAAATTATGAAAATTAGGGTAGAAATAAGTGCAAAAGAAACAAAAGAGAACATAGCAAAAATCAACAAAACCAAAAGCTGGTTCTTTGAGAAGATAAATAAAATAGACAAACCATTAGCCAGACTCATCAAGAAAAAAGGGGAGAAGAATCAAATCAACAAAATTAAAAATGAAAATGGAGAAATCACAACAGACAACACAGAAATACAAAGGATCATAACAGACTACTATCAGCAATTATATGCCAATAAAATGGACAACTTGGAAGAAGTGGACAAATTCTTTAAAAAGTATAACTTTCAAAAACAGAACCAAGAAGAAACAGAAAATCTTAACCAACCCATCACAAGCACAGAAATCGAAACTGTAATCAGAAATCTTCCAACAAAAAAAAGCCCAGGACCAGATGGCTTCACAGCTGAATTCTACAATAAATTTAGAAAAGAGGTATCCTACTCAAACTCCTCCAGAAAATTTCAGAGGAAGGTAAACTTCCAAACTCATTCCTTGAGGCTACCATCACCCTAATACCAACACATGACAAAGATGCCACAAAGAAAACTACAGACCAATATCAATGATGAACATAGACGCAAAAATCCTTAAAAAATTCTAGCAAACAGAATCCAACAACATATTAAAAAGATGATACATTATGACCAAGTGGGCTTTTATCCCATGGATGCAAGGATTCTTCAATATTTGCAAATCAATCAATGTGATACACCACATTAACAAATTGAAAAACAAAATCCATATGATTATCTCAATAGATGCAGAGAAAGCCTTTGACAAAATTCAACATCCATTTATGATAAAAACCCTCCAGAAAGCAGGCTTAGAAGAAACATACCTCAACATAATAAAAGCCATATATGATAAACCCACAGTATACGTTATCCTCAATGGTGAAAAATTGAAAGCATTTCCCCTAAAGTCAGGAACAAGACAAAGATGCCAACTTTCACCATTACTATTCAACATAGTCTTGGAAGTTTTAGCCAGAGCAATCAGAGAAGAAAAAGAAATCAAAGGAATCCAGATTGAAGAAGAAGCAAAACTCTCACTATTTGCAGATGATATGATCCTCTGCATAGAAAACCCTAATGACTCCACCAGAAAATTACTAGAGCTAACCAACGAATATAGTAAAGTTGCAGGATATATAATTGACACACAGAAATCCCTTGCATTCCTATATGCTAACAATGAGAAAACAGAAATAGAAATTAAGGAAAAAATTCCATTCATCATTGCAACGAAAAGAATAAAATACTTAGGAATAAATCTATCTAAAGAAACAAAAGACCTATATATAGAAAACTTAAAAACACTGTTGAAAGAAATCAAAGATGACACATATCAATGGATAAATACACCATGTTCATGGATCAGAAGAATAAATATAGTGAAAATGCAAATACTACCAAAGCAATCTATAGATTCAATGCAATCCCTATCAAGCTACCAGTGTTATTTTTCAGAGAACTAGAACAAATAATTTCACAATTTGTATGGAAATACAAAAAGCTTCTAATAGCCAAAGTAATCTTGAGAAAGAAGAACGGAACTGGAGGAATCAATCTGCCTGAACTCAGGCTACACTATAAAGATACAGTCATCAAGACAGTATGGTACTGGCACAAGACAGAAACATACATCGATGGAACAAAATAGAAAGCCCAGAGAAAAATCCACATACCACTGAACACCTTTGACTGTGTGGATCACATTAAACTGTGGAAAATTCTGAAAGAGATGGGAATACCAGACCACCTGACCTGCCTCTTGAGAATCCTATATGCAGGTCAGGAAGCAACAGTTAGAACTGGACATGGAACAACAGACTGGTTCCAAATAGGAAAAGGAGTACGTCAAGGCTATATATATTGTCACCCTGCTTCTTTAACTTATATGCAGAATACACCATGAGAAACATTGGGCTGGAAGAAGCACAAGCTGGAATCAAGATTGCCGGGAAAATATAAATAACTTCAGATATGCAGATGACACCACCCTTATGGCAGAAAGTGAAGAGGAACTAAAAAGCCTCTTGATGAAAGTGAAAGAGGAGAGTGAAAAAGTTGGCTTAAAGCTCAACATTCATAAAACTAAGATCGTGGCATCTGGGCCCATCACTTCACGGCAAATAGATGGGGAAACAGTGGAAACAGTGTCAGACTTTATTTTTCAGGGCTTCAAAATCACTGCAGATGGTGATTGCAGCCCTGAAATTAAAAGACACTTTCTCCTTGGAAGGAAAGTTATGACCAACCTAGAGAGCATATTCAAAAGCAGAGACTACTTTGCCAACAAAGGTCTGTCTAGTCAAGGCTATGGTTTTTCCAGTAGTCATGTATGGATGTGAGAGTTGGACTGTTAAGAAAGCTGAGCACTGAAGAATTGATGCTTTTGAACTGTGGTGTTGGAGAAGACTCTTGAGAGTCCCTTGGACTGCAAGGAGATCCAACCAGTCCATTCTGAAGGAGATCAGCCCTGGGTGTTCTTTGGAAGGAATGATGCTAAAGCTGAAACTCCAGTACTTCGGCCACCTCATGCTAAGAGTTGACTTACTGGAAAAGACTCTGATGCTGGGATGGATTGGGGGCAGGAGAAGGTACGCCAGAGGATGAGATGGCTAGATGGCATCACCGACTCGATGGATGTGAGTTTGAGTGAACTCTGGGAGTTGGTGATGGACAGGGAGGCCTGGTGTGCTGCAATTCATGGGGTCACAAAGAGTCGGACACGAGTGACCTGAACTGAACTGATGAACACCTTATCTTTTACAAAAGATGCAAGAATATACAATGGAGAAAAGACAATCTCTTTAACAATGGGTGCTGGGAAAACTGGTCAACCATCTCTAAAAGAGTGAAACTAGAACACTTTTTAACACCATACAGAAAAATAAACTCAAAATGGATTAAAGGTATAAATGTAAGACCAGAAACTATAAAACTCCTAGAGGAAAACATAGGCAAAACACTCTCTGAGGTAAATCATAGCAGGATCATCTATGACCCAACTCCCACAGTAATGGAAATAAAAGCAAGACTAAACAAATGGGATCCAATTAAGCTTCAAAGCTTTTGCACAAGGAAGGAAACTATAAGCAAGGTGAAAAGACAGCCTTCAGAATGGGAGAAAATAATTGCAAATGAAGCAACTGACAAAAAAGAATTAATCTCAAAAATATACAAGCAGCTCCCACAGCTCAGTTCCAGAAAACTAAGTAACCCAATCAAAAAATGGGCCAAAGAACTAAACAGACATTTCTCCAAAGAAGACATACAGATAGCTAACAAACTCATGAAAAGATGCTCAACATCACTCATTATCAGAGAAATGCAAATCAGAACCACAATGAGGTACCATCTCAAGTTGGTGAGAATGGCTGCTATCCAAAAGTCTACAAAAAATAAATGCTGGAGAGGGTATGGAGAAAAGAGTACCCTCTTAGACTGTTGGTGGGATGCAAACTAGTACAGCCACTATGGAGAACAGTGTGGAGATTCCTTAAAAAACTGGAAATAGACCTGCCATATGACCCAGCAATCCCACTGCTGGGCATACACACCAAGGAAATCAGAATTGAAAAGACATGTGTACCCCAATGTTCATCACAGCACTGTTTACAATAGCCAGGATATGGAAGCAACCTAGATGCCCATGAGCAGACGAATGGATAAGAAAGCTGTGGTACATATACACAATGGAGTATTACTCAGCCATTAAAAAGAATACATTTGAATCAGTTCTAATGAGGTGGATGAAACTGGAGCCTATTATACAGAGTGAAGTAAGTCAGTATTCAGTTCAGTTCAGTTGCTCAGTCATGTCCAACTCTTTGCAACCCCATGAACTGCAGCACACCAGGCCTCCCTTTCCATTGCCAACTCCCGAAGTTTACTCAAACTCATGTCCATTGAGTCGGTGATGCCATGCAACCATCTCATCCTCTGTCATCCCCTTCTCCTCCTGCCTTCAATCTTTCCCAAAATCAGGGTCTTTTCCAATGAATCAGTTCTTCGCATTAGGTGACTTTTCTGGTGGCTCAGGTAGTAAAGCATCTGCCTACAACACGGAAGACATGGGTTCAATCCTAGGACTGGGAAGATCTTCTGGAGAAGGAAATGGCAACCCAGTCCAGTATTCTTGCCTGGAAAATCCCATGGACATAAAAGCCTAGTAGGCTGCAGTCCATGGGGTTGCAAAGAGTCAGACATGACTGAGCAACTTCAGTTTCACACTCACTTTTTCAGTTCTTCGCATCAAGTGGCCAAAGTATTGGAGTTTCAGCTTTAACATCAGTCCTTAGAATGAACAACCAAGACCGATTTCCCTTAGGATGGACTGGTTGGATCTCCTTGCAGTCCAAGGGACACTCAAGAGTCTTCTCCAACACCACAGTTCAAAAGCATCGATTCTTCTGCACTCAACCTTTTTATAGTTGGACTCTGACATCCATACATCACCACTGGAAGAACCTAGCCTTGACTAGACAGACCTTTGTTGGCAAAGTAATGTCTCTGCTTTTTAATATGCTGTCTAGTTTGGTCATAACTTTCCTTCCAAGGAGTAAGTGTCTTTTAATTTCATGGCTGCAATCACCATTTGCAGTGATTTTGGAGCCCAGAAAAATAAAGTCAGCCACTGTTTCCCCATCTATTTGCCATGACGTGATGGGACCAGATGCCATGATCTTAGTTTTCTGAATGTTGAGCTTTAAGCCAACTTTTTCACTCTTCTCTTTCACTTTCAGCAAGAGGCTTTTTAGTTCTTCAGTTCAATTCAGTTCAGTTCAGTCGCTTTCTGCCATAAGGGTGGTGTCATCTGCATATCTGAAGTTATTGATATTTCTCCCGGCAATCTTGATTCCAGCTTGTGCTTCATCCAACCTAGCATTTCTCATGATGTACTCAGCATATAAGTTAAATAAACAGGGTGACAATATATAGCCTTGATGTACTCTTTTCCTATTTGTAACCAGTCTGTTGTTCCATGTCCAATTCTAACTGTTGCTTCCTGACCTGCATACAGGTTTCTCAAGAGGCACATCATATGGTCTGGTATTCCCATATCTTTCAGAATTCTCCACAGTTTATTGTGATCCACACAGTCAAAGGTTTTGGCATAGTCAATAAAGCAGAAATAGATGTTTTTCTAGAACTCTCTTGCTTTTTCGATGATCCAAAGAATGTTCGCAATTTGATCTCTGATTCCTCTGCATTTTCTAAAACCAGCCTGAACATCTGGAAGTTCACAGTTCACATATTGCTGAAGCCTGGCTTGGAGAATTTTGAGCATTACTTTACTAGCGTGTGAGATGAGTACAATTGTGTGGTAGTTTGAACATTCTTTGGCATTGCCTTTCTTTGGGGTTGTAATGAAAACTGACCTTTTCTAGTCCTGTGGCCACTGCTGAGCTTTCCCAATCTGCTAGCATATTGAGTGCAGCACTTTCACAGCATCATCTTTTAGGATTTGAAATAGCTCAGCTGGAGTTCCAACACCTGCACCAGCTTTGTTCATATCACCTCCACTATCTTTGTTCATAGTGATGCTTCCTAAGGCCCACTTGACTTGCACTCTGGGATGTCTGGCTCTAGGTGAGTGATTATACCATCATGGTTATCTGGGTCATTAAGATCATTTTTGTAAAATTCTGTGTAATCTTGCCACCTTTTCTTAATATCTTTTGCTTCAGTTAGATCCATACCATTTCTGTCCTTTATTGTGCCCATCTTTGCATGAAATTTTCCCTTAGTATCTCTAATTTTCTTGAGGTCTCTAGTCATCAGTATATAGGTAGTATCTAAAGCCATAGGATTAATTAAAGTCACCTAAGGAATAGTGTCGAAGAAGGCAATGGCACCCCACTCCAGTACTTTTGCCTAGAAAATCCCATGGACAGAGGAGCCTGGTAGGCTACAGTCCATGGGGTCGCTAGAGTCAGACACGACTGAGCAACTTCACTTTCACTTTTAACTTTCATGCATTGCAGAAGGAAATGGCAACCCACTCCAGTGTTCTTGCCTAGAGAATCCCAGGGACGGGGAAGCCTGATGGGCTGCCGTCTATGGGGTCACACAGAGGCGGACACAACTGAAGCGACTTAGCAGCAGCAAGGTACAGTGTGTGGCTTCCCTGGATGCTCAGTCGTAAAAATCTGCCTGCCAATGTAGAAGATGCAGGTTCAGTCCCCAGGTTAGGAAGATCCCCTGGAGGAGAAAATGACAACCCATTCCAGTATTCTTGCTGGAAAAAAATCCCATGGACAAAGGAGTCTGGCAGGCTACAGCCCATGGCTAGCAAAGAATCTGACACAACTGAGCCACTGAGCACACACACCCACACAAGATAGAGTGTAAATAAGATAAAGAGAAGAGGAGCAAGGACTGAGATATATAGGACCCTCCAATATATAGAGGCCAAAGTGATGAGAAGGTACCAACAAAAGGCACTAAAGGGAGGCCAAGGAAAAGAGAAGGAAACCCAAAACTTGTGGTGTCTCAGAAACCAAGTAAGGAAAATGCTTCAAGGATAAAGTGACAGACAATGTCAAAAGCTGTCAGTAAGCCTGACTTGTGGACACAGCTGGGGAAGGAGAGTGTGGAAGGAATTGAGAGAGTAGCATGGAAACATACATTACCATACATAAAATAGATAGCTGGTGGGAATTTGCTCTATGATGCAAGGAGCTCAAATCTGGTGGTCTGTGACAACCTAGAGGGGTGGGATTGGGTGGGAAGGAGGTTCAAGAGGAAGGAGACATATGTTTACCTAAGACTGATTCATGTTGATGTATGGCAGAAACCAACACAATATTGTAAAGCAATTATCCTTCAATTAAAAATAAATTAAAAAAAAAAAAAAAAAAAGCTGTCGATAGGCCAAGTAAGATGAGGCCCGAGAATGGTCTAATAAGTTTGGCAAACTGAAGATAACTGGTAACATTGATAAGGGAATAAGTGGAATGTCTGGAGCAAAACAGATTAAAATGGGTTCAGGAAAAAAATGGAAGGGTAAAAATTAGAGACAATGAGTATGGATAATTCTCTTGAGACTTTTGCAATGAAAGAACATAAGGTGCTCTTGCTAGGAGGAAGTCACTCATTTCTTCCCTTTGAAGACATGAATGGAGAACATTTTACATAAAGGCTTGATACTGTTGTTACTTGGATTTTGGTCATACCTGCTTAATAACAGTAAATGTTCTTATTTGAAGGATGCAGGCTACAGTATTTTAGGATTGTATTGATCCTTATCAAAGCATACCATACCAAGGCAGAACATTTTTCTGAGACAATTAGAAACGATCACAGTTGAGTTTCACCAGTGAATATTTTAACAAATACTTCACATCTGCTCAAATTGTTTTACTAAGGTATCTGCATCTTCTCACATTTCCAATGAAATATTATTTTTAAAAGCCTGCGATTTTTCCAGACTATTGAACATCTTTTCTTTTCATCTATTTGCAATCTGGGATTTCATTCGTTTTCTTCTAAATTTGTCTTCTGCAGCAAAAGTAACAACAAAATAAACAACTTTATATTTTTATAGGGTGCTTTAAAATTTGGCTATTGGTCTAGAAATATGACTGAAGATCAGAATGAAGGTATATCAGAAATTCTGGTTCTAGAGAACATAAAACCTATATGGTATTTTGAAAACTTTGAAACAAAGGGATCAAATAATAAAACTATACAAACTCCCAAAGGGTTCCAGTAAATGCACAACTTTAAGCAAGAGGATTTGTATTCTGGCTTAGATTGGCAGTCTATTTGAAACTCAGCATAGAGGGTCCTATTTCATCATTCATGCTCTTGCTGTTTGTTTCTTCTCCCACAGATCTCTCACCTTCTTTCCTTATATTCTTTTTCTACTTTCTCCCTCTTTTCCTCTTTCTTATTGATTTTTTTTTTCTTTTCCATTAGGTGGAAATAAATATATATTTTTTTATTTCTGGCTGTCCTTAATTTAAAAAGACTATAGCATTCTCTCTTTGGAGCTTCCCTGGTAGCTCAGCTGGTAAAGAATCCGCCTGCAATGCAGGAGACCCCGGTTTGATTCTTGGGTCAGGAAGATCCCCTAGAGAAGGGATAAGCTACCCATTCAAAAATTCCTGGGCTTCCCGGTGGCTCAGATGGTAAAGAATCCACCTGCAGTGCAGGATACCTGGGTTTGATCTCTGGGTTGGCAAGATCCCCTGGAGGAGGGCATGGCAACCCACTCTAGAATTCCTGCCTGGAGAGTCCCCATGGACAGAGGTGCCTGGCAGGCTACAGTCCATTTGGTTGCAAAGAGTCAGACCAAGTGACTAAGCACAGCACATTCCCTTTTCTTAATATATTTTCCTTAATTCTTTGGCTTCAGAATATTTTCCAAGCATTACTTGAAGATTAGGCCAGTTTTGTAACCTTGTAAGTTTACTTTTTAAAAGTGTTTATGACCAAGAAAGTTCTTTTTTACTTGTATGTGGGCAGACCTTCATTGTTTTTCACTGGGCTGACTGCCCTTCATAAAAACGAATTTCCTGCTTTAAGAGGACTGGTTCTTTATCTGCTTAAAAGCTCTAAATTCACTTCATAATTTTAAGTGGTAAATCTGCCTACTCACCCACTTTCTCACTGTTTTGGGTAGCTGCTTTTGAGCATGGGTTAGACAACGTTTCCTAAATGACTTCAGAGTCTTCTCATCAAAATAGAACCTCAGAGTGTCTATTTTTATGGCTTGTGCCTTTGATTGCTGTATTGGTGCTGACATGGTCATAGGCATCCATCCAGATCTTCATTTCACAGACATTTCCTAAGCATTCATCTTTGTACTCAAGGCTACAGATATGAAAATGACCTAGATACGGAGTTCCCTGCCATCAAGTTTATTGAAGGAGAGCAAAAAAGAAAAACAAAACAAACAACACAGTAACTCAAAACACACTTATCAGAATGGTCAAATTCAGGACACTGAGGACAATAATAAATGCTGATAAGGCTGTGAAGCAACAAGAACTCTCATTTATTGCTGGTAGGAATGCAAAATGGTACAGCCACTTTGGAAGATAATTTGGCAATTTTTCACAAAACTAAACAAATTATTACCATATGATCCAGCAGTCATGCTCTTTGGTTATTTACCAAAAGGAGTTGAAAATTTATGTGTACACAAAAACCTGCATACAAATATTTATAGCAGCTATATTCACAACTGCAAAAACTTGGAAGCAACCAAGATGTCACTCAGTTCATTCATGCAAAGGGCAACATTTAAATGATGTAGCACTTCCTATGGCTGGAGTCTCCAATCAGATATCTGAGGAAAACATCATACTGATCCATCCCACCCATAAATATTATAATCACAAAATGCTGAAATAGAAACTTTACACAGTGACAAAATACAATGTGACAACAGTTCAGTATTCCTCCTTGAGGCCTTCAAAGTCCTTACTGTTCTAAATAAGTGCCAGAGAATGCTCTCTGGCCATTTGGAGTTTCTGCTAATATGAGAAACTTACAGGTACCATAGCCCTCTCCCCTCCACCATGAGCTGCTGTTGCCACAGTTTTCTGAATGATGTTCTAATGGTGTATGCATATAGTTTTAGTCCAATGCTGTTTCAACTTTTTCATATGTTGACAGCTCATCCACATGCTTTGTTTATTCTCAAAATGTCCTGGAGTTCAAATTCTCAATGAATCAGTACTAATTCCAATAATAACCTACACTGTTCTTCCTGCCAAAGTGCCAGATAAATAAAATGGCTGATTCCAAAGACAGAAAGTAATCACTGCTGGATGAGCAAGGTCAAACGTACCTAGAGAAAATAACTATTTGTAGTAGAATCAAACCTGGAAAAGCATGGCTTTGCCTTCCTTTGATGGGCCATCCATGGGAGAGTTAGAATGAACAATTCCTTCTACCCTCCAACCCTGTTTCATTCCTTAGAAATGGGCAGTTTGCTCTTCAGGCATCCCTAGGCCCTCTTGATTCTCTTGGTTGTTGTTTAGTCACTCAGTCACATCTGATGCTTTGCAACCCCACGGACTGTAGCCCACCAGGCTCCTCTTTCCATGGAATTCTCCAGGCAAGAATACTGGAGTGGGTTGTCATTTCCTACTCCAGGGGATCTTCTGACCAAGGGAGTGAACCCGGGTCTCTTGCACTGGCAGCCAGATTCTTTATCAGTGAGCCACCAAGGATGCCCCAATTCTCTCCATACTTACTAACAAAAGAATTATATATATATATATTCTCAGTTCAGTTCAGTTCAGTCGCTCAGTCGTGTCTGACTCTTTGTGACCCCATGAATCACAGCACGCCAGGCCTCCCTGTTCATCACCAACTTCCGGAGTTCACTCAGACTCACATCCATCGAGTCAGTGATGCCATCCAGCCATCTCATCCTCTGTCGTCCCCTTCTCCTCCTGCCCCCTATCCATCCCAGCATCAGAGTCTTTTCCAATGAGTCAACTCTTTGCATGAGGTGGCCAAAGTACTGGAGTTTCAGCTTTAGCATCATTCCTTCCAAAGAAACCCCAGGGCTGATCTCCTTCAGAAAGGACTGGTTGGAGATTATATATATAAATTTACACACAAAAAACATATTTGGCTTCCACCGTCTATCACCATGGCTTATATGTAGATGAGAAAACAGGCCAGAAAAGTTAACTGATTTTCCCATAATCCCCTTTCACTCTAGCTTACATTTTAAGTACTGTCACTGTGATGATTTTTCAGCTTTGCAACAGTTTGATTGCTTTTTCCAAATCCATTTGGCAGACTTTGCCTTCTTCCTTTCTTTGTTAAATCTAGATTAGCTCCCATACTCTCAAACTAAAACTGCCCCTTTGCCTGTTTGTCCTAACTTCCTAAGAAAATCCCAACCAATAAAATTAGTTCAACTTTCAGGCTTTCTCTGGGCCCATCCCTGAGAAAGTGAGTGCTGAAAGAATAAATCTCACAATAGATTAATTCCATGATAAAGTTATAATATTCAATTTTAAAGGAACCCACAGTACTGCTCAGAAACACTATTATATGCCTCTGTTTAGCTTTATTCCATTCTTGACAATAATTATAAACTTCTTCCAGTATCTTCCATCCTCTCATTTCCTCTCTCTTGATCTCAGCACATGACTTTGTCTCTTTAAAAGCAAAACTGAATAAGGACCTGTTAGATAGCACAGGGAACACTTCTCAATGCTCTATAATGATCTATATGGGAAAAGAATCTTAAAAAGTGAATATATGTATATGTATAACTGATACACTTTGCTGTACACCTGATACCAACACAACATTGTTAATCAACTATACTCTAATAAAAAGTTTAACAAATAAATAAAAACAAAAGTGAAACTATTGTATGGAGATTTCCCTCATTTTCTTGATTCCACATTTTCCCCATATCCTCTCTTCCTTCCCTACTGTTATAAAAAAAAGAGTATATTCCCTACTAAGGTAAAACTCTTCATATGTGTTTCAGACTCCAACTTTGATCACATTATCAGGGTCCTTATAATTTAATATTTTCTTTTCTCCTATATCTTCAGAGAAGGGATAGCAAACAACTTCAGTATTCTTGACTCGAGAATCCCATGAACAGTATAAAAAGGCAAAAGGATACGACACCAGAAGATGAGCCCTGTATGTGGGTAAGTGTCCAATAAGCCATTGGGCAAGAGCAGAGAAATAGCTCCAGAAATAATGAAGAGGCTGGGCCAAAGCAGAAATGATGCTCAGCTATGGATGTGCCCGGTGGTGAACATTTGATGCAAAGACAGGCACAATAAAGCACAGAAATGGTATGGACCTAACAGAAGCAGAAGATATTAAGAAGAGGTGACAAGAATACACAGAAGAACTATACAAAAATATCTTCATGACCCAGATAACGATGATGGTGTGATCACTCACCTAGAGCCAGATCCTGGAATGAGAAGTCAAGGGGGCCTTAGGAAGCATCACTACAAACAAAGCTAGTGGAGGTGATGGAATTCCAGTTGAGCTATTTCAAATCCTAAAAGATGATGCTGTGAAAGTGCTACACTCAATATGTTAGCAAATTTGGAACACTCAGCAGTGGCCACAGGACTGGAAAAGGTCAGCTTTCATTCCAATCCCAAAGAAAGGCAATGTCAAAGAATATTCAACCTACCCTACATCTGCACTCATCTCACATGCTAGCAAAGTAATGCTCAAAATTCTCCAAGCCAGGGTTCAACAGTACATGAACCACGAACTTCCAAATGTTCAAGCTGGATTTAGAAAAAGGCAGAGGAACCAGAGATCAAATTGCCAACATCTGTTGGATCATAGAAAATGCAAGAGAATTCCAGAAAAACATCTTCTTCTGCTTTATTGACTATGCCAAAATCATTGTGTGGATCACAATAAACTGTGAAAAATTCTTAAAGAGATGGGAATACCAGAGCACCTTAACTGCCTCCTGAGAAATCTGTATACAGGTCAAGAAGCAACAGTTAGAACTAGACATGGAACAACAGACTGGTTCATAATTGGAGAAGAAATATGTTAAGGCTGTATATTGGCACCCTGCTTATTTAACTTATATGCAGAGTACACCACGTGAAATGCCCAGCTGGATGAAGCACAAGCTGGAATCAAGATTGCCAGGAGAAATATCAATAACCTCAAGTACACAGATGACACCACCCTTATGGCAGAAAGTGAAGAAGAACTAAAGAGCCTCTTGATGAAAGTGAAAGAGGAGAGTGAAAAAGCTGGCTTAAAACTCAGCACTTGGAAAACTAAGATCATGGCAACTGGTCCCATCACTTCATGGCAAATAGATGAGGAACAATGGAAACAGTGAGAGACTTTATTTTGGGGGGCTCCAAAATTATTGCAGATGGTAACTACAACCATGAAATTAAAAGACGCTTGCTCCTTGGAGAAAAGCTATGACCAACCTAGAAAGTGAAAGAAAGAAAGAAAGTGAAGTCACTCAGTTGTGTGTGACTCCTTGTGACCCCACAGATTGTAGCCTACCAGGCTCCTCCGTCCATGGGTTTCTCCAGGCAAGAGTACTGGAGTGGGTTGCCAGTTCTTTCTCCAGAGAATCTTCTCGACCCAAGGATCGAACCCAGGTCTCCTGCACTGTAGGCAGACGCTTTACCGTCTGAGCCAACAGGGAAGTGATGACCAACCTAGACAGCATATTAAAAAGCAGAGACATTACTTTGCCAACAAAGGTCTGTATAGTTAAAAGCTATGGTTTTTCTAGTAGTCATGTATGGGTGTGCGAGTTGAACCATAAAGAAGGCTGAGCACTGAAGAATTGATGCTTTTGAACTGTGGTGTTGGAGAAGACTCTTGAGAGTCTCTTGGACTGCAAGGAGATCCAACTGGTCCATCCTAAAGGAAATCAGTCCCAAATATCCATTGGAAGGACTGATGCTGAAGCTGAAACTCCAATACTTTGCCACTTGATGCGAAGAACTGACTCACTGGAAAAGACCCTCCTGCTGGGAACGATTGAAGGCAGGAGGAGAAGGGGATGACAGAGGATGAGATGGTTAGATGGCATCACAGACTCAATGGACATGAATTTGAACAAGCTCCAGGAGTTGGTGAAGGACAGGGAAGCCTGCCGTGCTCCAGTCTATGGGGTCCCAAAGAGTTGGATATGACTGAGCGACTGAACTGAACTGGTGGTGAAAGTAAAATCTGATGCTCTAAAGAACAATATTGCATTGGAACCTAAAATGCTAGGTCCATGAATCAAGAGAAATTTGACGTGGTCAAGCAGGAGATGGCAAGCGTGAACATAGACTTTTTAGGAATCAGTGAACTAAAATGGATGGGTGGGTGAATTTAAATAAGATGATTTTTATATCTATGACTGTGGGCAAGAATCCCTTAGAAGAAATGGGATAGTCCTCATAGTCAACAACAGAGTCCAAAATGCAGTACTTGGGTAATCTCAAAAAAGGCAGAATGATCTCAGTTAGTTTCTAAGGCAAATCATTCAACACCACAATAACCCAAGTCTATGTAGCAACCACTAATGCCAAAGAAGCTGACGTTGAGCAGTTCTATGAAGATCTACAAGACTTTCTAGAACTAACACCAAATAAAGATGTCCTTTTCATCATACAGGACTGGAATGCAAAAGTAGGAAGTCAAGAGATACCCGGAGTAACAGGCAAGTTTGGCCTTGGAGTACAAAATGAAGCAGGACAAAGGCTAAGAGTTTTGTCAAGAGAACACGTTGGTCATAGTAAACATCCTCTTCCAACAACACAAGAGACCACTCTAGACATGGACATCACGAGATGGTCAATACCAAAATCAAATGGATTATATTCTTTGCAGTCAAAGATGGAGAAGCTCTATACAGCAAAAACAAGACTTGGAGCTGACTGTGGCTCATATCATCAGCTCCTTATTGCAAAATTCAGGCTTAAAATGAAGAAAGTAGGGAAAACCACTCGACCATTCAAGTATCAAATGCTTTACAATTACACAGTGGAGGTGACAAACCAATTCATGACATTAGATCTGGTAGACAGAGTGATTAAAGAACCATGGACAGAGGTTCATAACATTGTACAGGAAGTGATGACCAAAACCATCCCCAATAAAAAGAAATGCAAGAAGGCAAAATGTTTGTCTGAGGAGACCTTACAAATAGCTGAGAAAAGAAGAGAAGTGAAAAGCAAAGGAGAAAGGGAAAGATAAACCCAAACCCAACTGAATGCAGAGTTCCAGAGAATAGCAGGGAGAGATAAGAAAGTCTTCTTTCTGGCTTACTTCACTCTGTATAATAGGCTCCAGTTTCATCCACCTCATTAGAACTGATTCAAATGTATTCTTTTTAATGGCTGATTAATACTCCTTTGTGTATATGTACCACAGCTTTCTTATCCATTCATCTGCTGATGGACATCAAGGTATATGGAATTTAGAAAGATGGTAACAATAACCCTGTATACGAGACAGCAAAAGAGACACTGATGTATAGAACAGTCTTTTGGAGTCTGTGGGAGAGGGAGAGGGTGGGATGATTTGGGAGAATGGCATTGAAACATGTATAATATCATATATGAAACGAGTCGCCAGTCCAGGTTCGATGCACGATACTGGATGCTTGGGGCTGGTGCACTGGGACGACCCAGAGGGATGGTATGGGGAGGGAGGAGGGAGGAGGGTTCAGGATGGGGAACACATGTATACCTGTGGTGGATTCATGTTGATATATGGCAAAACCAATACAATATTGTAAAGTTAAAAAATAAAATAAAAAAGTAAAGTCTTCTTAAGTGAATAATGCAAAGAAATAGAGGAAAACAAAAGAATGGGAAAGACTAGAGATCTCTTCAAGAAAATTAGAGATACCAAGGGAACATTTCATGCAAATATGGGCACAATAAGGACAGAAATGGTATAGGCCTAACAATTTGGCAAAACTAATACAATTATGTAAAGTTTAAAAATAAAATAAAATTAAAAAAAATTCTTTTCCTAAAAGGTTAAAAAAAAAAGAAGAAGATACATTAGATCTGGCTCTTTTTTATAAAGCTAATGGTAAAGAGTTAGGATTTTATTTCATAAATTAAAGGCAATTATTATCATTTGGATAGTACCTTGGAAAATGTTTACCACTCTTTGTGAAACATTCATATTCTACAATATGTTGTATATTGAGTTAACAGATTTATGTGGCAATAAAGGAGTAGGAAAAAAAAAGAGATTAAGAAGAGGTGACAAGAATACACAGAAGAACTGTACAAAAAATGGTCTTAATGACCCAGTTAACCACGATAGCTTGGTTAGTCACCTAGAGCCAGATATCCTGGACTGCAAAGTCAAGTGGGTCTTAGGAAGCATTACTATGGACAAAGCTAGTGGAAGTGATGGAATTCCAGTTGAGCTCTTTCAAATCCTGAAAGATGATGCTGTGAAAGTGCTGCACTCAATATGCCAGCAAATTTGGAAAACTCAGCAGTGGCCACAGGACTGGAAAAGGTCATTCAAATCCCAAAGAAAAGCAATGCCAAAGAATGTTCAAACTACTGTACTGTTAAGCTCATTTTGCATGCTAGCAAGTTAATGCTCAAAATCCTTCAAGCTAGGCTTCAACAGTGACCTGAGAACTTTCAGACGCTCAAGCTGGATTTAGAAAAGGCAGAGGAACCAGAGATCAAATTGCCAACATCTGGTGGATCATCAAAAAAGCAAGGGAATTCCAGACAAACATCTTCTTCTACTTCATTGACAACTTTAAAGCCTTTGACTGTGTGGATCACAACAAATTGTAGAAAATTCTTAAAGAAATGGGAATACTGGACCATCTTACTTGTCTGCTGAGAAACCTGTATGCAGGACAAGAAGCAACAATAAGAACCAGACATAGAATAATGAACTGGTTCATAATCGGGGAAGAAATACGTCAAGGCTGTATATTGTCACCCTGCTTATTTAACTTATATGCAGAGTTCATCATGCAAAATGCCAGGCTGGATGAATCACTAGCTGGAATCAAGATTGCTGGGAGAAATATCAACAACTTCAGATATGCAGATGACACCACTCTAATGGCCAAAAGTGAAGAGGAACTAAAGAGCCTCTTGATGAAGGTGAATGAGGAGAGTGAAAAAGCTGGCTTAAAATTCAGCATTCAAAAAACTAAGATCAATGCAGGTGGCCCCATCATTTCATGGCAAATGGATGGGGAAAAAGTGGAAACAATGGCGGATTTTATTTTCCTGGGCTCCAAAGTCACTGCGGACACTTGATGCAGCCATGAAAATAAAAGACACTTGCTCCTTAGAACAAAAGCTATGACAAACCTAGACAGCGTATTAAAAAGCAGAGACATCACTTTGGCAACAAAGTTCCATATAGTTAAAACTATGGTTTTTCCAGTAGTCATGTACAGGTGTGAGTTTGGACCATAAAGAAGATTGAGCACTGAAGAATTAATGTTTTCAAACTGTGGTGTTGGAGAAGACTCTTGAGAGTCCCTTGGACAGCAGGAGTCATGTCTGATTCTTTGCGACCCCGTATACTATACAGTCCATGGAATTCTCTAGGCCAGAATACTGGAGTGGGTAGCCTTTCCCTTCTCAAGGGGATCTTTCCAACCCAGGTATCGAATCCAGGTCTCCCCCATTGCAGGCAGATTCTTTACCAGCTGAGCCACAGGGAAGGTGATCCAGCCAGTCATTTCTAAAAAAGTCAACCCTGAATATTCATTGGATGGACTGATGTTGAAGCTGAAGCTCCAATACTTTAGCCACATGATGTAAAGATCTAACTCATTGGAAAAGACTCATGCTGGGAAAGATTGCAGGCAGGAGAAGAAGGGGGCGACAGAGGTTGGATGGCATCATCAGCTCAGTGAACATGAGTCTGAGCAAATTCCAGGAGATAGTGGAATACAGAGGAGCTTGGTGTGCTGCAGTCCATGGTGTTGCAAGAGCCGGACATGACTTAGCAGCTGAACAGCAACTACATATATCTTTAATATACATGAGATGTGTGTACAGATACATAAATATCAGTTCGATATACCCATTAGCATTAAAATATCCTATTTCTCCCCAAACTTAAAAAAAATAAATAAAAAACTATCTTACCCATATATTTGTCTCCACCTACTGCTCTAATTCTCCCAACTTCTTCACAGTCAAATTTCTAGGAAGAGTTGTCTTATCTTTGCTATTTTCACACCTCCCACTCACTCTTCACCACTCCATTTCTTTCCGGGTTCTTCCGCTAATCCATGACTTTCCTGAAACATGTGACTGAATCCAATCAATCTTTTTTTAGCCCAATCTTAGTGGAATTCATCTGTTAACCACCATCCTTCTTGAAACAGTGTTCCCTTGGCTTTTCTCACAGCAGTGTCCCAGTTTTCCTTCTACCTCTCTGGCTACACTTTTCATTTCATACAGGTTCACACTTTACTTATCCTAATATTAAATGAAGTTCTTTGAAACCCTCATCTCCTTGACTGTATGTTCTCCCTAGGAAAATTTATCCACTCCCTAGCTTCCATTACCATCTACATGCTAATGACTTTCAAACATTTCTCTCTCACTCAAGCTACTGTTCCTGTTCTGAGCACCAGACCTGTATATCTAATCATTTTCTCAAAATTGTACACTTAGAAGTCTCAAACACAACGCAAATGCAAAATATCAAAATCACAATCTTCCAACTGAAAAGGGGTCCTTTTGCCAGAGTTGTAGTAGTTTCAAGGTGTCAAGGTGTAGTGGTCCCATATCACTAATTGGCAGTGGAATCTATTCAACAGTATAAATCAGAAATGAAAGAATAGACACCTAATCAAAGAATAAACACCTAATATCTATATCTCACATCTAACCCATAATCATTTAATCCATTTTTCAAACATTCTGTGAAATTACTTGAATCTGTCTCCCTACCATACTAGTTCAAATCATCATCATAATTTTCCTGGACTCTTACAATAACTTCTTAATACATGTCTCTGAATTTACTGTGGCACCACCCTATTTCCACACTGTAGGCTAAGTGCCTTTCTTCTGTTTTCCAAATGTAAATATGATTATGCAACTTCCTTACTAAAAATTCTTCACAGCTTCCTTTTGGAATAAATATAAAAATATTTGACTTGATTCTCAAGGTCCTAAGTATTGTGACATCTGACTACTTTTACAGATGCCTTTTATACATTCTTCTATATTGTGGTCTGGGCTCTCACTAGAGGGCCTGCGCACTTGTTATTCCATCTTCCTGGAATATTTGTATCTCTTTCTATCCCCCTTGGACTAGTTCACTTCTACTCATATTATTTTCTCCATTTCACATGAGAAAATGAGACACAGAAGGGTTAAATTACTGATCCAAGATTACATAGCTAGTAAGTAGGAAGATAGTAAGTACAAGGGAAGTGGGCTTCCCTTGTAGCTCAGTCGATAACAAATCTGCCTGCAGTGAAGGAGACCCGGGTTCAATCCCTCAGTTGGGAAGATCCCCTGGAGAAGGAAATGGCAACCCTCTCCAGTATCCTTGCCTGGAAAAATCTCATGGACAGAGGAGCCTGGTGGGCTGCAGTCCATGGGGTCACAAAGAGTCGGGCATGACTGAGCGACTAACACTTACTTACTTACTTAAGTAGGAAGAAGCAGTATTCCAGCCTAATCAGTCTGATTCTAGAAACCTTTTAATTCATAAAACACCAACACTGGAAACTTTCCTTCAAAGTAGTTAGAATTTAAAATTATACATTTATCACTGTGACTGTTTGAGTAGGGCCCATCAATTCTGGTTATTGTAAAGTCCATGAGAGCAGAAACTGCTTCTGCTTTTGTATTAGTATGAGGCTTGTCACATAGTAGGCAATAAATGTCTGCTGAATGAGTGAATGAACTGATATGACTTTGACTATGAACTAGTTATTTCCAGAGACTCTCTCATTTGGGAAAACTGACAAACTCCTCATCCAAAACAAAGTTACCATGCTCTATCATAGTGCCTTGATACTTCTACATCAGTCACCAATAATATTTTTAACTTGTATAAATAACAAACCTGTACTTATCAAAGAAAGGCATGGAGAAGAATATATCTTTCCTAGAACACTGATAAATTCCATTTATGAAGATTTTCTTAAGATATCCAAATAACCCTTCAGTACATGATTTCAAAACACAGACAGATGATGAAATTCAGTTGTCTCTGTTTCAAAGAACGTGAATACACATGGGGATTATAAATATTCAAAACACTAATGCAACTTATCATCAATTTCCTTTCCTCTATTTCCAGTACCAAATGACAGTAGGACTTCCCAAGCAGTGTCCTAAACCAGAAACATAGGAATCATCCTAGATTCCTTTCTTTCATTTATCTTCAACCATGATCTCCTTCTCTAATTATTTTACCTTTGTGACCTATCCATATCACTCCATCTTCGCTGTCATGACCCTAATCCTAACCATCACCGTTCCTTGACTGATGAAGTACAATTACATCCTGATACATTTTACCCTATACAACATGTCAGATTCAAGCAATCTTCAATGCTGTAGCCAGTGTGACCTTTTCAAAACACAAATACATCCATTCAAACTCATTCATTGGCTTCCCATTGCTCTACAGGTCAGTTTATAATAGCTCACAATTCAATGCTGCTTATAGTGTGCTAAGTGCTTTTATAAGCACTTCACTGTATTAATTCACTTAATCATGACCATGGCATTATGAAATAGGTAGTGATGTCATCCTATTCTACCAATAAGGAAACTGAGGCACAGAAAAGCTAAATGATTATCTCAAGGTCCCATAGGTAGTAATGAATGGAGACAGATTCAAAGGCAAGCACGTATCATTCCAGAGTTTGTGCCTTAATCTCTATGCAGCATTGCCTCTCATAAAATAACATATAAACTCTTTAACATAGTAATCAATACTTCTTATTATCTGGACCTTATTAACACTTTCAGTCTCATCTCCTACCTATAGATCTTGAAAAGTAGAGTTTTGTATCTTTAAGCTGTTAGTTATGCAGGTCCCCTGATACCAATCCTGTTTTACCTAGCCTAATCATGATTACCCCTAATCACTGAGATTTAGCTCAAGTAGCACTTACTTCTGGGCTTTCCAGGTGGCTCAGTTGTTTAAGAATCTGCCAACAATGTAGGAGATACAAGTTTGATCCCTGGGTCAGGAAGATTCCTTGGAGGACAGCATGGCAACCCACTCCAGTATTCTTGCTTGGAGAACACAATGGGACAGAGGAGCCTGGTGGGCTCCATAGGCTCCATCAGGAGCCTTGTGGGCTTCATACGGTCCATAGGGTCACAAAGAATCGGACATGACTGAAGTAACTGAACACACAGACATGCATAGCACTTAACTTCTATAAGCTTTCTGCACTCCCTCTTCCCAGACTGAATTTTGTAAGTCTCCTCTGTACTCTCTACTGAAATATTAGGGAATGAAATTCTACAGTATGTTAAAAGGCACTCACAATTTAGTGAAGGGAGAATCTCATAAACAGGCAAGTATTGCCAATGTATTTTGGGATAATTATTTGTATTTTTGTCTAAGTTTTTTCACTTCTCCCTACAATTTTAAGAAGATAGTTGAGCCTTTTTTTCTTCTTTACCTCACCCGAGGAGATCCCTACTCCCCGGTTGCCAGGACTGAAATTTGAAGTTTTCCACACAGACCTTCCTTCCTGGCTTCTGTATTCCCAAAACCCAAGCTCACTGGAGAGATCATGCTTGGACGTACCAATGCAGGTCTCTGGAAGACAGATAGAATTTCTTTTAGGATATTCAAGCTAGAAAGGGACATACACTTTAGACAAAAAGAAGTCAGGGCTCTGATAGGGTTTAGAGGTGGCAAGGAGAACAGGAGAACTCAACATTCGATAGTGGCAGCCAAGGAAGGGCAAAAGCTCAGAGAAATCGTAATGAGTGTGCTGGGCTCTAGACACAGGGGACTCAATCCCAGAAATCATCCAGTCCCCTAAGCATGATACAGAAGAAGCAGCAGCAAACCAAAAAGGACCATACCTGACAGAGACAAAATGGTATATCAGAGACTATATCATACAGTTGACAGTTACTGATTAGTGACCAACAGGGCTTCCCTGGTAGTGTGGTGTTGCCTAAGTTTTCAGCATATTTGCTCGAGCCAGTAGGAGGTTCAAGTATTGACTGAAATTGCATATTTTATTTTTCTGTAAGAATGTTGAATACAAGGGAACTGAACATATTTAAATGTGAAATTTCTTACATACACACGTTTGTGGACTATTTCATGATGCTAACTTCAATTAAAAGTAAAGATATACCCATTTGAATTCAGAGTTCCAAAGAAGAGCAAGGAGAGACAAAAACGCATTTCACAGTGACCAATGCAAAGAAATAGAGGAAAACAATAGAGTAGGAAAGACTAGAGATCTCTTCAAGAAAATCAGAGATATCAAGGGAAATTTTCATGCAAAGATGGGCACTAAAAAGGACAGAAATGGTATGGACCTAACAGAAGCAGAAGATATTAAGAAGAGGTGACAAGAATACACAGAAGAACTACACAAAAAAGATCTTCATGACCCAAAAAACCACGATGGTGTGATCACTGACCTAGAGCCAGACATCCTGGAATGTGAAGTCAAGTGAGCCTTAGGAAGCATCACTACGAACAAAGCTAGTGGAGGTGATGGAATTCCAGTTGAGCTATTTCAAATCCTGAACGATGATGCTGTGAAAGTGTTGCACTCAATATGCCAGCAAATTTGGAAAACTCAGCAGTGGCCACAGGACTGGAAAAGGTCAGTTTTCATTCCAATCCCAAAGAAAGGCAATGCCAAAGAATGCTCAAACTACCACACAATTGCTCTCATCTCACACGCTAGCAAAGTAACGCTCCAAATTCTCTAAGCCAGGCTGCAACAGTACATGAACCGTGAAATTCCAGATGTTCAAGCTGGTTTTAGAAAAGGCAGAGGAAACAGAGATCAAATTGCCAACATCCTTTGGGTCATCAAAAAAGCAAGAGAGTTCTAGACAAACATCTATTTCTGCTTTACTGACTATGCCAAAGCCTTTGACTGTATGGATCACAACAAACTGTGGAAAATTCTTAGAGATGGGAATACCAGACCACCTTACTTGCCTCCTTATAAATCTGTATGCAGGTCAGGAAGCAACAGTTAGAACTGGACATGGAACAACAGACTGGTTCATAATTGGGAAAAGAGTACATCAAGGCTGTATATTGTTACCCTGCTTATTTAACTTATATGTAAAGTACATCATGAGAAACACTGGGCTGGCAGAAACACAAGCTGCAATCAAGACTGTCAGGAGAAACATCAATAACCTCATATATGCAAATAACACCACCTTTATGGAAGAAAGTGAAGAAGAACTAAAGAGCCTCTTGATGAAAGTGAAAGAAGAGTGTGAAAAAGTTGGCTTAAAACTCAATATTCATAAAACTAAGATCATGGCATCTGGTCCCATCACTTCATGGCAAATAGATGGGGAAACAGTGGAAACAGTGGCTGACTTTATTTTGGGGGGCTCCAAAATCACTGCAGATGGTGACTGCCGCCATGAAATTAACAGAGTTTTGCTCCTTGGAAGAAAAGTTATGACCAACCTAGACAGCATATTAAAAAGCAGAGACATTACTTTGCCAACAAAGGTCCATCTAGTCAAGGCTATGGTTTTTCCAGTAGTCATACATGGATGTGAGAGTTGGACTATAAAGAAAGCGGAGTGCTGAAGAATTGATGCTTTTGAACTGTGGTGTTGGAGAAGACTCTTGAGCGTCCCTTGGACTGCAAGGAGATCCAACCAGTCCATCCTAAAGGAAATCAGTTCTGAATATTCATTCATTGTAAGGACTAATGTTGAAGCTGAAACTCCCATACTTTGGCCACCTGATGAGAAAAACTGATTCATTGGAAAAGACCCTGCTGCCGGGAAAGATTGAAGGTGGGAGGAGAAGGGGATGACAGAGGATAAGATGGTTGGATTGCATCACTGACTCAATGGACATGAGTTTGAGTAGACTCTGGGAGTTGGTGATGGACAGGAAGGCATGACGTGGCCATGGAGTCACAAAGAGTCAGACACGACTGAGCGGCCAAACTGAACTAAACTGAACTTCAATTATAATGAAGTGAAGTTAAAATCGTGTCTGAGCCTACCAGGCTTTTCTGTCCATGGGATTCTCCAGGCCAAAATACTGGAGTGGGTAGCCATTCCCTACTCCAGGGGATCTTCCCAACCCAGGGATCAAACTTGAGTCTCCTGCATTGCAGGTGAATTCTTTACCAACTAAGCCACCAGGGAAGCCCAAATTATAATAAGTTGTGGTAAGTTTCCAGAGAGAGGCAAGCCCTTAGGAGCACAGAGGACTGGCACATAATCTACTCTTGGGAGTGGTGGAGTCAAGTAAGTGTCCTTACAGGAATATGTATCTAAACATCCTCATAGATAAGGAGTAGGTGTGTGCCTGGGGAATTTGAGGAAAGGATTTCTCTTCAATGGTAATTGATGAAGCAAAAGCAAGGAAGTGAGACATCTTAATGAATTCATGGATCTATTACACAAGTGGTTTGCTTTGGCTGCAGTATACCGGTACATTCCCAAGTGGTGCAGTGGTAAAGAATCTGCCTTCCAATGCAGGAGATGCAAGAGAGTCGGGTTCAATCCTTGGGTTGGGAAGATCCCCTGGAGCAGGAAATGGCAACCCACTCCAGTATTCTTACCTGGGAAATTCCATGAACAGCTGATACATAGGCATGCTTTCTGAGTCCTGTTAAGACTTTGGACTTAATCTGATGGTAATAAATGGTACTGACAGGAGGAACTGATAATCATTGACATTAGTGAAACAGAAGATTCCAAGGAAAAAGCATTCAACAGCCAAGAGCCTCACATGTCAATGAAGGAAAGGCATGGGGGCAAGCAAGACAAGAACTGAAATGCGCCTGCTGTACTTGGAAATAAGAAGTAATTCATGACTATGGTCGGAGAAGGCAATGGCAAGCCACTCCAGTACTCTTGCCTAGAAAATCTCATGGACAGAGGAGCTTGGTAGGCTGCAGTCCATGGGGTCGCTACTAGTCGGACACGACTGAGCGACTTTACTTTCACTTTTCACTTTCACACATTGGAGAAGGAAATGGCAACCCACTCCAGTGTTCTAGCCTGGAGAATCCCATGGCGGAGCCTGGTGGGCTGTTGTCTATGGGGCCACACAGAGTCGGACATGACTGAGGCGACTTAGCAGCAGCAGCAGCAGTGACCATTGTAAAGGCAGTTATATGTGTGGACCCATTATTGAAGTTTGGTTGTACAAAGAAGGGTCAAGAAATGGTATTTCCCCCCCTCTTTCTAAGAAAAGAACTCACAGAGAGGAAAAGGTTAAAAATACAGAAGAGAAAGGTGATCATTATATAAAAAGATCCCTGAAATAGCAATAGGAAGGTATGGAATCTAAAACAAAGGCAGAGAGATTGAACTTGGATTGATAGAGGGCTAGTGTATCCTCAGACAAAAGCATGGATAAAGATGCAAATCAGTGTATGTATAAAAGATGACGAGGTAGGTGGAGGAGAGGTTCAGACACACCTGGTGGCTCTTATTTTCTATGTCAAATAGGAACCAAATCCACCTCTGGAGAATAGATGTGCTGAGTAGCTGAGTAGGAGACTTAAGAGAAGTGACCATTTGCAACAGCCAACAAAGAGGGCATAAAAGAGCTGAAGGAAATCCATCTGAATAATGACATGTAGAAGAATGACCTGGTTAGCTCCTGTTCATTTATTAGATCTCAGCTCAGATGTCACTTAGAGAAGCTGATGTGCAGCCTCTGCTACATGCTTTTAGAGCACTGACTACTTTTCCTTTAAAGACTTATAATGGTTTTAACCTTATATTTATCTGATTAACTTCTATTTCAAGTCAATGAGGATTAAGTAAGTGTTAGTCGCTCAGTCGTGCCTGACTCTTTGTAACCCCATGGACTGCAGCCCACCAGCCTCCTCTGTCCATGAGATTTTCCAATGAGCATTAGGGAGTATGTTTACTTTGCTCACTATGATACCATTTAACCCTTAGTTTCCCATCTCTAAAACTTGAAGAACATTAATCCTTTTCTACATGTGTATGATATGGATATAATTAGCTTAGCACCAAACTAGAATTTCAGATATTAGAAAGCAGGAACTTCAAATTATTCCCTGTTGTATCCTCAGTACCTAGCACAGTGCATGACACAGTGGATGCTCAATAAATATTTGCCTACACAAGTAAAACCAATATGGCAGGACACCAAATCTCCTGACTTCCATTCCAGTGCTCTTCCCACTCTACCACAACTACCCACACCAAATGTCTACTATGTTATAATTAATATATATGCATATATATTATTATTTTTGTTTTACTCAAGAAGAAAGTGAAGTTCTGGGAGATTAATTATCCCATGAAAGTTAAACAGCTATTAATAGCATGTGGAATCAGAATTCAGTTCCAGGTCTTCCTGGCTCCTAAATCTGAGTTCTTTCTGTAATTTCCCACTGCTGCTAAGATATTAAATGATGAAAGACTTAATACATGAACTCTCCCAGGGGTATGTGCATTTGGAAGTCCTCCCAACATCTCCACTGGCAAACATAAACAAAACAAGGAAAGTAATCATTTAGAGGTAAAACCTCAGGGAAAGTGAACATGACGAGTCAATGAAGATGATATTTGTGGACAGGCACCTGTCAACTGCTTTGCAAATCATATCATGTAGGCACCTGCCTACCTACTCTGTGACTCTATGTTATCCATCTCCCCAGTATAAATCTTGAGCCAACAGAAAAAAATGAAAGACATAATTCCAAATCTTCTCAGTATTGTCTCCATGAAACTATAGAAGAAGCATGGAATAATGGGAGGAGCCCAGACATTGCAGCCACACAGATTTAAACAACACACTTCAGCTTTCTGTACCTAAATTTTTTTACCTATAACATGAAGGCAGTAATACTTGGGGTTTAGGAAATACTTAAATGGGAGGAAAGTAGAGTGAAAGTGAAAGTCACTCAGTCATGTCTGACTCTTCGCGACCCCATGTACTGTAACCTGCCAGGCTTCTCTGTCCATGGAATTCTCCAGGCAAGAATACTGGAGTGGGTTGCCTTTCCCTTATCCAGAGGATCTTCCCAAATCAGGGATCAAACCTGATATCTCGCATTGCAAGTGGATTGTTTACTGTCAGCCACCAGGGAAGCCCAGCATACTGGGCATAAAAACCCAATTGCTATTAGTTGTCTTCAGCTTCTCCCATATCTAGGCGCCACCTCTTATCAATTCTTTGGAGACACTCTGAAAAATACATCAAAGGGAACAAGCAATCTATTTCACCCCTACTTCTCCAAGTTGTAAAAAAGTACAGGTGATATTTCTCCAATTGTCAAAAAAAAAAAAAAAATACCCTGAAGTCAAGTTTTTCATTTACAGGTAACATCATAGCATCAAAAAAATTAAGAATCCAGTAGTTGTTCTGTTTCACCTTTGTTTAATCTTATTGTTTGAATAATCATTTCAAACATTTCTACTGCCTTTCACATTAGGCAGAGTCAGGACATCTGGTTCATTTTACAGATGAATAAATAAAGACAGAGAAGTGGGAGGATGTCTATCCCAAGGTCACAGGACTATATATGGGAGGTTTATTATTTAATAATAAGAAGAAATCATCTATGAGATTCCAAGTCTTAAACACTCTAAAAATTCTGTGTATCAATAAAATTTTGACCAAAGACAGCTGATAGACACCCTGTATTCATCTAATTTTATATATCTTTTTACATATTCAAAAAAGAAAGATAATCTGGAAGCACCCAAAATAAGTGCAAGGTATAAAAGTGATAGTCACATTTAAGTGTTAACTATATATTCTTTCAAAGGAAGACGACGTCAGATGCATAAAATGCTAGTTGACTTCAGAGCAAAAACAGTGAAAATCAGAAATTTTATTTTAATAACTTACTATATACATAACCATAATATTCAAATAAATAAAATCATCATATATAGAGGTATGCATGCTCCATATATTAAATCAAACTGTCATATAAAAGAAATCATTCATTTTAAAGGAGCTCTATGGTTATTTCTAAGGTTAAGAGAGAAAAGTTACAGTGAAGTGGAAAATTCACATTTATAGAAAAAAAAATCACACAGAACTCTCAGAAAACCTCTTAACTTTAAAATGAAACTATCTTTACCATTTCTAATGGACCAGGTTTGCTTATAAAAGGTATGATTTTTTTATAGAAAATAAAAGCTAATAAGATGAGAATAATAAAAATTAAAATCCAGTGTTATTTACTCTGATTATCCATCACCTATTAGTTAACTTCATGCAAAATATTACAATATTTTCCCAGATTAATATTGTCAAGTCAACTTTTTGCCACAAAAAAGAATTATGAACCCCTTTTAAAAGAAGTGAATAAAGTAAAACAAAAAATTATTCAAAATAGCTTACCTCTAATTCCCACACTCCCTCCCTCAAATTTAAGTTCCAGACTTACTACAAGTGAATAATGTGTCCAGTTATAACTGAATTCTTCTGCAATGTCACTGAAATCTGTCTCAATGAACAGTTTCTTAGCTTAACGGATTTTAAATGACCTTAGAACTAAAGTTTTTATGGAGGAGGAGCTCTGCCTTATCCACCAAATGTACTGTCATGAGAATATGTGAATTTAAACAGGTCAGCATTCAAGGTTATATTTGTCAAAAGATTCAGAGGAAATCACAAAGTTCATCTGAATGATTTTCTTTCCCTTTTAATTAGTTCCTGATATGGCATTGCAGTATGCCAATGTTATTTTACTATGTGACTCACCACATTGGAAACTAAAAGATAAGTAAGTGATTAAAGGTAAGTATGTTATTGCCAGGACTATGTTGTTTCCTCAGAGTGCACTATCTATAAAGTACTTTACTGTGTTGAGTTTCACATATCTTTAAGTATGAAAAGTATCATAAGTGGACAAGGAATCAGGAAACCTGGATTCAACTTTAGACTCTCCTTCCCACCGTCAGCCAGGTGACTTTGGGCAATTTCTTTAACTTCTTTGGCCTCAGTTTCAAAAAATTTATTGAATGGAACCTCAAAATTCATCTAGTTTAACTTGCAATTCCAAGCAAAAATTGCCTCTGCATTTCCCCCTAAGAAACAGTCAGTTTCTCATATGTAAAATTAGCAGTTAGAACTAGATGATGACTAAGGTTTTCGCTGATTTCTAAAATTCCTGGTGTTGTAATTAAAACTCAGTAAGTGTCATGTATATTTTTCCCATTGAAAGTTTATAAAATATCCCTTTACATAACCAAACAAGATTTTATGTTAGCCCAGATAAAACTAAGAAACTCAGATCACCATCAAGTTGGCCCTCATCTTTCAAGTCTCCACAGTTTTTAATCCATTTCTGATTTTATCTCCATGACCAGGAACTATGCAAAACTATAAGAAGCTTGGATACTTTTGATGTTTTTCGAAAGTAGCTGAAGTGGTGACAGTGATTTATTCCAAAATAGGAATGAACTGAGATTGGATTCAGTCTATATACCATCTAATATTCCAATGGATTAAAAAGTATCTTTTTTGCTTTGGAACACAGGTTCAGAATTGATAACTTCTCTCCGATAACAAAGATATATTTTACATTAAATATATGAATAAACAAATAAAAAGCAAAGAGTCTGACTGAAGAAGGTACCATGGATTATAGTCTTGACTCCATTACTACATGTGTTTTACCTAAGTTTTTTTCCTTCTTTATTCATTTGCATAGTTAATGCTTCCTCTTAAATTGAAGTTGAAGATGGAAAGAAACAGAATTGTTCAGGGAATTTGGTATTTGCTTTTCAGATGTCAGCTAGTTTGGCTCTTTTGTCAGAAATTACTTATCAGGCCTACATGAGGAATTTTATAATCAGAATTTGCTGACGAGATGATAAGGAAATAGAGACCTAGATTCAAAATCTTCTTTACTTTCCCTGTGATCACAATTACAATTAATTAATTTAGTCTCTACTTAAAAAAAAAAAAAACTCTCTAGGAAGTTTTCAAGCTTCCTGTATCCCCCAAATCCTCTGGCTCTTGCAAATATTTTATTATACTATGTAATATAATGGAGAGGTACAATTAAAGAAATAGTATAATAATATCTTGGAATAACACAGTACATGTATTTATAGACAGGCAAACTGTCAGCTACAAATTGGCACTTGCCATCTACCTCTACAAGGATTAAATCATGTGCTGCTACAGCTGCTGACTTTCAACAACACCTGAAAGGAGCTCAGGGCAGAGAGCAGAAATGAGGCACCATGTGTTCTGGGAAAAATTGGCAGGACAGGTCTTCAGATAGATATTTTTAGGAGCTGATTTTATGAGCCCAATTCTTGCATCTCCTCATATCTAGAAAAGCACTAAAATCATTCATGGTGACACCTGTTTATCGTGACTAGCAGTCACCTACAAGAGACTAGCAGAAACTTTTGCAAAAAATATGTGCTTGATTGCATGTACTTCCCCTTCATCAAAATCACATATTTTAGACCTTCCCCTCTACCTCTTTGGAGCAGTTTCTCAGAGCTATCTGAGGTGCTGTCTCTCAGGCTATAGTCCTCATTTTGCCTGAAATAAAACTTGACTCACAGCTCTCACACTGTGTGTTTTTGTTGACAAAACCATAAATTAAATGTCATACCTTGGTGCCCATGGGGGATTAGTCCCATGATCCCGACACGGATACCAAAATCCATGGATGTTCAAGTCCCTTATATAAAATGGTATAGTATAACTGGCCCTCCTTATCTGTGGATGCAGAATACCCATATCTGGAGGGCTGACTGTATAGTTGATAAAATGAAGTTGGAAACAATAATGCACCATGCCTCAGAAATTAAAGTTAATTAGATTTGAATTTCTACTTTGAT
The DNA here is from genome assembly GCF_003369695.1 of Bos indicus x Bos taurus. NCBI lineage: Eukaryota > Metazoa > Chordata > Mammalia > Artiodactyla > Bovidae > Bos > Bos indicus x Bos taurus. The sequence goes on along the minus strand of NC_040105.1, from coordinate 80,856,102 downwards.
TTGATAGCTTAGTCAGTGAAAGCATAGGCTTAGCTTTGCCCTTTAGTGTGAAGGGAAAGACACTAAAAAGACAACTCATTTTAACATACTAAAAGTCCTACTTGATGGCTTTCTAGTGACATCAATAGAAGTTGCCAGTGATACTTTGTATGCTTATACTTTAGCACTCATTACTCTGACCCAGATACAAAGCATGTTGCGATTCCTAAAAAAATAATTAAAGAATTTGGGAATAAGCCTAATTGGTGTAGAGAAAGGAAGTGGGACAAAACTAGTTGGAGCAGTCCCCCACTAGCTGAAAGTTAGTCTATACCAAAACCAAAAAAGAGTATAAACCCACATTTGATGAAGGCCAGGGTCAGTGTAACCCAAGGGACATGAAATGAAAAGGTACGTCAAAGCCTCAGAGCAGGGAAGTTTCTAAGAACAGTTGGGATAAGGTCATTCTTCTGAGAGAATCAGGCAAGATGATACAAATGATTCTGCAGTCAACAGTCAGTCCCTGAAAAGTGGTCAGCAAAAACTAGGCCAAAGATTTAGGCCTGGGTCCCAATTTCAACAGAGACACAGAAAAAGAACTGAACTTCAGATCGGAACCAAAGTCCAATTAAACGGCCAGTAGCAGATGGTGGGGTAAGAGAGAAAATCTAAAGCCTGAGCTTACAAAGTGTCCCAGGGGCCCAGATCAATTTCAGAGGCATAGCATACATTAGGCTTTTTCCAAACCTCCACCTGTTAAAACAGAATGGTTCTTATTGGGTCAAGAGTATGTCAGAACTGAGCCTTTGTAGGCTGATATCACTAGGAGAGACAAGTACTATCCATGAGCTCTTTAGCAGGAACGTATTTTTTGTTGTTGTTCAGTCACTAAGTTGAGTTCAACTCTTCGCAACTCTATGGACTGCAGCATACCAGGCTTTCCTGTCCTTCACTATCTCCCAGAGTTTGCTCAGACTCATGAATATTTAACATATTTATTACCTTATTTTATCCATTAGTACCCTGAGATAGTTAAGTAGATAATATTTCAGTTTTAAAAATGAATATCATTCAAGTTTCAATAGGTTAAATTATTTCCAGAAATCAAACATTCAAGAAAAATAAAATGGGTAGACCTCACAACTAGTCCAATGCTTTTCCTATAAAACTACTGCTGGGATTCTTCCTGATACCTCAGCAGCTAAAGTAGCTGACTGGCAGGGGTCATGATATCTCTTTCATTGTGTAAAGTTCTGCAACTCCCACCAAAACAGGAAAAAGGAATTCTTAAACTTTTGATAAAATGAGGCAATTAGCAAAGACATTATTTAATGTGTCATAGTATTATTTTCTTTGTAATGAAAAAAGACGTTAAATAAGCACGAACAAGAAAAATAAGTATTTAAAAATAATTAAAATAACCATTGAATAGTTTATATGTACAAACACACACACTTTTTTAAAAAAAAATTCTTTGAATTTGAGAAAAGTTTTTAAACTTTCAGGCAAATGTCAAACTTCTCAGGTTCTGTGGGGATTAAAAAAAAAATCATAACACCCCAGAAAACTGACTTGAAAAGTTATTTGGTAAAGTTGACATGTCTACAGAAAAGCAGTGTGCTATAAAGAACATACTCTGTGAGACAGACAGCATCTAGACTGCCTGCATTCCTCTGAATCCAGTTTTTAATACTCTAAAACCAGCTATTATTCATTTATGAACTCTGAATTCCTCTACAGACTACCACAGATTCAAAGCAAGATACCAGAGCTAAGATTCTCAGGAAATCTGCAAAAGCTAGGAAATACAATTAGCACTATCATGATGCAGTCCCCAGAATAACACCAAACACACTTAAGCACAGACACATAGACTGTCAAAGCTCAGTAGTACAAGATTCTGTTTTCCATTCACTCACCTTTATTCAATGGTCCATAGAGCAATGATGTGCCAAGTACTGCTCTAGATATTTAGGGTACAAATGTGAGTTAGATACTATCTCATGTAGCTCATATTCTAGTTAGAGGAATAGAAACTAGAAACTTGATAATTATAGTTCTGTGTGATAAGAACAGTAAACTATGACAGAATCATAGGCAGCAAAAGAAGCTAAGAGGAAAGAACTCATTCTATGAGTTCTCATTCTATGAGTGTTGTGGAAAAGGTGAGTGTCTTTAAGAAGAGACTGGGGGCGGGGAGTAGAGGAGTGAGCAAGTAGGTAGGAGACTGATGCTCCTTATATATTTGCTCTTTGTCCCCAGTTCCTGGCACAAATTTCCTAAGACTCTTGGAATTTCTGAGTGAAAGGAATGTCTTCTGTATTTTTAATAATCACCTTTCAGCCAAACTTAAGCTTATGCTAATGAGGTGATGATTGGTGAGCCCCAACTTAGCTCAAAATGAGGGTTGGTTGTCAGAGGAACCAACCTTGAGATTAGAGGTTGGAACTATCATCCCCACTACCTGAGCTCCTGGGAGATGAGAGGGGGCTGGAAGTTGAGTTCCATCACCAAAGATTTAGTCAGTTGTGCCTAACTAATGAGTCTTTGATAAAAACTCCTAAACAACTTGGCATGGAGAGTTTCAAGGTTGGTGAGCACATCAAGATACAAGGAAGTTGACACACTTGGAGAGAGAATAAAAGCTCCATGAACTGAAGTACCCCTACCCCTACGAATAACTTGCCCTTTTACATGTCTCCCACTTGGCTGCTCTTATAATAAACCATTAATAGACAGTATAGTGTTTTCCAAAGTTCCTTGAGTCATTCTAATGAACTATCAAACCTAAAATGAGTCATTAGGACTTCCTGAATTTACAGCTGGTTGATCAGAAGTACTGGGACTTTTGACTGGCATCTGAAGTGGGGACAGTCTTGAGGGATTGACCTCTTAACCTGTGGGGTCTTTGCTAACTACAGATAGCATCAGCATTGAATTGAATGGTAGGATATCAGTTGGGGTCAGAGAATCTGAGACTGAATAATCAGTTCATGTTAGAAAGTACTACAAACAAGTCAACTGTCTTTTTAACCATTTCTGTATGAGTCATCAGTTCAGTTCAGTTCAGTCACTCAGTCATGTCCAACTCTTTGTGACCCCATGAACCGCAGCACGCCAGGCCTCCCTGTCCATCATCAACTCCCAGAGTCTACCCAACCCCATGTCCATTGAGTCGGTGATGCCATCCAACCATCTCATCCTCTGCCATCCCCTTCTCCTCCTGCTCTCAATCTTTCTCAGCATCAGGGTCTTTTCCAATGAGTCAGTTCTTCACATCAGGTGGCCAAAGTATCGGAGCTTCAGTTTCAGCATCAGTCCTTCCAATGAACACCCAGGACTGATCTCCTTCAGAATGGACTGGTTGGATCTCCTTGCAGTCCAAGGGACTCTCAAGAGTCTTCTTCAACACCACAGTTCAAAAGCATCAATTCTTCGGTGCTCAGCCTTCTTCACAGTCCAACTCTCACATCCATACATGACTATTGGAAAAACCATAGCCTTGACTAGACGGACCTTTGTGGACAAAGTAATGTCTCTGCTTTTTAATACGCTGTCTAGGTTGGTCATAACTTTCCTTCCAAGGAGTAAGCGTCTTTTAATTTCATGGCTGCAGTCACCATCCACAGTGATTTTAGAGCCCCCCAAAGTGGTGTCAACCACTGTTTCCACTATTTCCCCATCTATTTCCCACGAAGTGATGGGACCGGATGCCATGATCTTAGTTTTCTGAATGTTGAGCTTTAAGCCAACTTTTTCACTCTCCTTTTTTACTTTCTTTTCTTTTTTTTTCATCAAGAGGCTCTTTAGTTCTTCTTCACTTTCTGCCATAAGGGTGGTGCCATCTGTGTATCTGAGGTTATTAATATTTCTCCCAGCAATCTTGATTCCAGCTTGAGTCACAGGCCACTATTTGCAAAGGCCTAGGTCTTTCAGGAAACTTATCAAGATAATGTTGTTTGATAAACTGTAGCAAAGACTGTTTGTCAGCATCCATTTTCATGTTCTTCCTGTTAGTAATGGAATCTTATGAGCTGTATCTGTGTCCAAGGCTTCTGAGCCAGAGACTACATTTCCATACTCCTTTGCAGTTAGGTATGAGAGAAATTTAGACAATGATATGCAAGCAGCAGTGATGTGTGTGACCTTTGGTCATATTTTGACAAAAAAACTCTTGTCCACTTCTTTCTCTCTCCTCACTAAACCAGTAGGCTATAGCACAGACATGATAATGGAAGCCAATTTGACCACATAGACAAAGTCACCATTCTAGGAGACAGCCAGGCAACAGACAGAAGGACCCTCAGGCTTGGATGATCTCCTGCAGCAGTGCTGCATGCCCACCTTTGGTCTGTTGCTTGAGCCATAATATTTCAAGGTCTCTTGATTATCACAACTTACTGTGTAACCCTAAATAACATAGGGATAAATCCTCATTAAAGTACAATTGAATTCACACCTGCACTATTTATAATAGCCAACACATGGAAGCAAGCCAAGTGCCCATCAACAAAGGATTGGCTTAAGAAGATGCGGTATGTGTAAACAATGGAATATTAGCCATAGAAAAAGAATGAAATAATGCCATTTGCAGAAACATAGATGGATCTAAAGAGTATTATGCTTAGTGAAGTAACTTAGAGATAGACAAACACTATATGAAATCACTTATATGTAGAATCTGGAAAATAATACAAATGAATCTATGCACAAAACAGAAATAGACTCACAGACATAGAAAACAAATTTATGGTTATGAAAGAGGAGAAGGGAGGGAGAGACAAATTCGGGGTATGGCATTAACAGATACAAACTACTATACATAAAATAGATAAACAATAAGGATTTACTGTATAGCACAGGGCTTTATAACCTTTATCTTGTAATAACCTATAGAAAAAAAGAGTCACTATGCTGTACACCTGAAACTAACACAATATTGTAAATCAACAATACTTCAGTTTTTCAAAATACAATTGCTATTACTTAATGTGTTACTCTTCCCAAAGGTATCTGCACAAAGGTATCTTCTATCTAAAAATCAAAGAATGTATAAATTAAAAAAAAAAGTGCCCTGGAATGATAAGAGGAAAAACACAGACATGAAATAGACTTCACAATATTAGTTTGAACATAGTATATTATCTGCTATCAGGCATTTTTTCAATTTCTAAATTTGCTATTGTTTAAGAATATTGAAAGATAAATAAAAGTAGAAATAATATAATGAAACTGCATGTACCCATTATCTAGATTCAACAATTATCAAGATAACATTTTTATTAATCATATCATGAAAACTGATATTCCTATTTTCAAAGGTAAGAAAGTATCATGGTAAGAGACACTGCTGAAATGCTGAAACTAATCTAAAAATCATAGTCTAACACCCTCTTTTTTACAGCCAAGTAAACCAAAGCCCTGAATACAGAGATGACCTATCAAAGCCATTTAGTTAGAAACAGCTGGTATAAGAATCAGTTTCCACTGTATCATACTGCTATTTAATATTAAATACTGTTTAATTTACTTGAATCTTTTGAAAATAACTGATGAAACATGGTAAAGCCCTTTTTCCATAAATTCATTAAAACAGACTATTCTCCAGATGAGTCTTTTCTACCTAAAATATTTTCCTAAGAATACAAGTTACAAAACAACTCTTCCACTTATCCCCTTTTACATCTAAATGTACTATAATAGAAATAGTTCATCAATCAAGAGTTCAGAGAAATAATCATATAGAATTTTACCGTAAAATCATGACCTTTCCGGATTTGTCTCTTGATAATGCTAAGACGGGAATAAACACACGATGAACTTGTTAATGAACTACTAACAGGAAACCAGAGTATACACATGTGTATCCTTGGATTGAGTCTCAATAAAGTTAGGAAGTTAAGTCCCAGCTGGAGACCAGACAACCAGCAGAAAATTCCTACAGCCAGGGCACAGCATATTTTAGAAAAAATAAAGATAAATAAATATTAATTTCCTCAAGTTGTCATTCTAATACTGGCACAGGGGTTTTAAAATGCTTAAACAATTCCTAAACTGGGTTTCAAAACCATTTCACCTATTAATCTTTGCATTTCATTTAGAAGAAAACTACAGGTTTTATGGTTCATATTTATTGCATATTTAACAGTTGGCTTCAAAGTGGTTATATTGCTTGAAAACAGAACAGCTGGATTATTTTAACTAATATTGAGATGATCTTGTGAATTATATTTTAGATTGCCAGCATATCTTTGAAGAAGTGCTTCATTTCTTTCCGCAGACTGTGACCTACTTTCTCCTTAGGTTGCTGCTGCTGCTGCTGCTAAGTCGCTTCAGTTGTGTCCGACTCTGTGTGGCCCCATAGACGGCAACCCATCAGGCTCCTCCATCCCTGGGATTCTCCAGGCAAGAGCACTGAAGTGGGTTGCCATTTCCTTCTCCAATGCATGAAAGTGAAAAGTGAAAGTGAAGTCGCTCAGTTGTGTCCAACTCTTTGCGACCCAATGGACTGCAGCCTACCAGGCTCCTCCGTCCATGGGATTTTCCAGGCAAGAGTACTGGATTGGGTTGCCATTGCCTTCTCCGTCTCCTTAGGTTACCACCATTCATTCATTCAGTCACTCATTTATTTGGCAAACACTGAGTTCTGTGTTAGATAAGCTGTATACAACAATGAATGAACAAATTCCTGCCCTCACTGAACTTATATTCCACTGTTAGAGATAAACCATAAAACAAACAAGCAAAAATAGGTTAGGTATGGATGTGAGAGTTGGACTGTGAAGAAAGTTGAGTGCCGAAGAATTGATGCTTTTGAACTGTGGTGTTGGAGAAGACTCTTGAGAGTCCCTTGGACTGCAAGGAGATCCAACCAGTCCATTCTGAAGGAGATCAGCCCTGGGATTTCTTTGGAAGGAATGATGCTAAAGCTGAAACTCCAGTACTTTGGCCACCTCATGCAAAGAGTTACTCATTGGAAAAGACTCTGATGCTGGGAGGGGTTGGGAGGAGGAGGAGAAGGGGACGACAGAGGATGAGATGGCTGGATGGCATCACCGACTCGATGGACGTGAGTTTGAGTGAACTCCAGGAGTTGGTGATGGACAGGGAGGCCTGGCATGCTATGATTCATGGGGTCGCAAAGAGTCGGACACGACTGAGCGACTGAACTGAACTGAACTGAATGATAAATGCCATACAAAACACAAGAGGCAGGTTAAGAGGCTAAATAGTGATGGGTGGAGTGAGGGAACAAGGTTTTTTTTAGAAAGGATGATTAGGAAGGCCTCTCTGAGGAAGGATCTGAATAAAAAGGTGGAGGGAGTCATGAAGATAACAGTAAAGAGTGTTTCAGACAGATGGAACAACAAGTACAATGGCCCTAATGAGGGACTGTGTTTGTGGGTTGGGAGCAGAGTAAGCAAGGAAGAAAGTAAGAAGAGGAAAGGTCAGAGAGGTAGAGGTGCAGTTTGTGTGGTGCCTTCTAGGCCATTTTAGACTTTGGCTTTTGTTCTGAGTGAGATGGGAGTCACTGAAAGGTTTTCATCAGGGAGTATACGAAATTACTTGTATCGTTGATATAATTCCAGCTGCTGAAAAGATAATAAACTGGAAAAGAAAATAGTTTTCTAGTAATTTTCTAGCCAAGAGATAAAGGAAGTTTATACTATGATGGTGGAAAGTGCCATATTCTGAATATATTTTGAAGGTAGGTCTGGTGTGATCTTCTAAAAGATTAGATGTGGGGTATATGAGTGAATGGGTAATCTAAAATGATACCAAGGATTCTAATCTAAGCAATTAGGTAAACGGTGATGCCATTTACTGAAAGGAGGCACACTAGGGGAGGAGCAGGCTAGGCATAGGTATGAAGAATTCAATTTTGGACATGGTAAGTTTGAGCTGTTCATTAAACTTCCAATGAAGATACAGAGTGGACAGTTGGATACACAAGTCTAGAGTATAGGGGAGATGTCAGAACTAGAGTTAATGATACATGGCTGTTGTTTTAGTTATTAAGTTGTGTCCAACTCTTTTGCAACTCCATGGACTATAGCCCACCAGGCTCCTCAGTCCATGGGATTTCCCAGGCAAGAATCCTGGAGTAAGTTGCTATTTCCTTCTCCAGGGGATCTTCCCTGACCAGAGATTAGACCCATGTCTCCTGCATTGGCAGGTGGATTCTTTACCGCTGAGCCACCTGGGAAGCATTAATGATATATATGTGGTCCTTAAAGTTCTGAGACTGAGAATGAGACTGTCTGGTGATCATATTTTTGGATTGTGTAGCAGGTTGAGGCATGGGTCATTCTAGAGAATTACTACACAATTGCAAGGTGATTGAAACAACTATCTAATATCAGCAGATAAACTAAATGATGTTCACTGGTTTTAATCTGTATGCCCTTTATTCTCAAGTACAAAAGTATATTCAGTCCTCTTTCTTTTAACTTATTCTATTTTAAATAGTCAAAGTTTCAGCATTATTAACACTCCACTGCTAATCACTAAGCTTCTAAAAGCCACAGTCTTACTCACTTTATAAGACTCATTCTTACAAAGCTCTTTTCTAGAAATTTTCCTTCCCTGGCTAGTGGCATTATCACATTAAAATATGAAACTTTCTTACTTTTAGACACCTCATTTCCCTTCTTTCCTATTTAAGTTTGAAGACCAATGAAAAATTATTTTGTGCTCTTATGACAACTAGGGGGCAACAAATGAAAATTTCCCTGAAGATAAAGTTGTTCAAAGACTCATAATTTCAGGACTCAAGAGATATCTTTAAAAAAAAATCCTCAAAATTCATCAAATTATACACAGTAAATATGTACAGTTCTTTCCATATCAATTATACTTCACTAGTGCACTCATCTCACATGCTAGTAAAGTAATGCTCAAAATTCTCCAATCCAGGCTTCAGCAATACATGAACCGTGAACTTCCTGATGTTCAAGCTGCTTTTAGAAAAGGCAGAGGAACCAGAGATCAAATTGTCAACATCCGCTGGATCATGGAAAAAGCAAGAGAGTTCCAGAAAAACATCTATTTCTGCTTTATTGACTATGCCAAAGCCTTTGACTATGTGGATCACAATAAACTGTGGAAAATTCTGAAAGAGATGGGAATACCAGACCACCTGACCTGCCTCTTGAGAAATCTGTACGCAGGTCAGGAAGCAACAGTGAGAACTGGACATGGAAAAACAGACTGGTTCCAAATAGGAAAAGGAGTACGTCAAGGCTGTATATTGTCACCCTGCTTATTTAACTTTTATGCAGAGTACATCATGAGAAACGCTGGACTGGAAGAAACACAAGCTGGAATCAAGATTGCCGAGAGAAATATCAATAACCTCAGATATGCAGATGACACCACCCTTATGGCAGAAAGTGAAGAGGAACTAAAAAGCCTCTTGATGAAAGTCAAAGTGGAGAGTGAAAAAGTGGGCTTAAAGCTGAACATTCAGAAAATGAAGATCATGGCATCCAGTCCCATCACTTCATGGGAAATAGATGGGGAAACAGTGGAAACAGTGTCAGACTTTATTTTTGGGGGCTCCAGGGTCTCTGCGGATGGTGATTGTAGCCATGAAACTAAAAGACACTTACTCCTTGGAAGGAAAGTTATGACCAACATAGATAGCATATTCAAAAGCAGAGACATTACTTTGCCAACAAAGGTCTGTCTAGTCAAGGCTATGGTTTTTCCTGTGGTCATGTATGGATGTGAGAGTTGGACTGTGAAGAAGGCTGAGTGCCGAAGAATTGATGCTTTTGAACTGTGGTGTTGGAGAAGACTCTTGAGAGTCCCTTGGACTGCAAGGAGATCCAATCAGTCCATTCTGAAGGAGATCAGCCCTGGGATTTCTTTGGAGGGAACTATGCTGCAGCTGAAACTCCAGTACTTTGGCCACCTCATGCGAAGAATTGACTCATTGGAAAAGACTCTGATGCTGGGAGGGATTGGGGGCAAGAGGAGAAGAGGACGACAGAGGATGAGATGGCTGGATGGCATTACTGACTCGATGGACGTGAGTCTGAGTGAACTCCGGGAGTTGGTGATGGACAGGGAGGCCTGGCGTGCTGCGATTCATGGGGTCGCGAAGAGTCAGACACGACTGAGTGACTGAACTGAACAGAACTGAACTGAAGCTGTTAAAAATATTTTTTAAAAAATATTTCATTCTGTATCACTGGATTGTTGTGCTGACTTTCTGTTACTACTAGTTTCAACTGATCTCTCTGGTAGATTCCCATTAATCCTTATGTATTTAAATGTTGAGAGCAAATTATATACCATCTTCCTTGGTTCTGAGCTGCTTTCTAGCATATATATGTGACATACATTTAGAAGAAGACATAGATTAGCTAAGAGAAATGCAGATATACCTAGAAAATTAATCACGACAGCTTCAGATCTTCGTATAGTGTCTAAGAACATTAATTTGGGAGTCATACTGCCCGGGTTTGAATTTCAGCACCATTACTTACTAGTTGTGTAACTCTAGAGAATGTACTAAAACATCTTCATGCCTTACTTTCCTCATCTTTAAAATGGAGATAGGAATAGGTCTCACTTCGCAGAATTGTGAAAGTGAAAGTCACCCAGTTGTGTCCAATTCTTTGCGACCCAATGAACTGTAGTCCATGGAATTCTCCAGGCCAGAATACTGGAGTGGGTAGCCTTTCCCTTCTCCAGGGGAATCTTCCCAACCTAGGTATCGAATCCAGGTCTCCCACATTGCAGGGGGATTCTTTACCAGCTGAGCTACAATGGAAGCCCAAGAATACTGGAGTGGGTAGGCTATCCCTTCTCCAGCAGATCTTCCTGACCCAGGAATCAAACTGGGGTCTCCTGCATTGCAGGTTGATTCTTTACCAACTGAGCAATCAGGGAAGCCCTTCACAGAATTGTAGAAATAATTAAATGAATACATATAAAGCATCTACTATGTGCTTGGCACACAGTAAGCCTATGTGTGAATTGGGTGATAGAAGATTTTGATCAGAAGGTTGGGCAGGGGTGGAATAAAACAAAGCTCTATCTGTCCACTTACTTGTCAAGATTTACCCCTTGCCACCTATTGGGGTTAGAAGTCCCATATGGGAAAGAAGCAGGTATGTGTTAAATATTTCACATTTGCACAGTATGACTCATTCTTATCTTGAGTATTTTGCAAAGTAGAGACTAGGACTGCTAATTTTAGTGATTTGTAAGGAATGAAGGTATACATATAGATGCACATATGAACAAAATTAAAAAAAAATCCTAGAAGATGGACGATAAACATAATAAGAAAATATGAAAATGGAAGGAGATTGGAGAGCAAGAATTGCTAAACCATCAAAGACCTCATTCCCACACTTGGCAATTATGCCTAAGCTGTCTGTATTTTTTTTTTTTTTTTAAGTAAGAGGGACAATTTTCTGTAAATGCTTAATAGAAATCTTTTAAGTTCCACTAGTGATACAAAAGAGGCCCCTCTTTTGGAGAAAATGTAGCAAAGAGTGTCTCAAGATATAACATTCATAGATAATTATAAGTTCCCAAACATTAAATAACAATAACCAGATTCCTTCCTTAGTTTATCAATTCTATACGCCAGAGTGGGCTACAGAATCTCTGAGACCCAAAAGATAGAATAAAGGATTGTAAGGAAGCCAGTGTGAAAAAGCAGCTATCATTTCCACTTCTTCCTAAAGGTTGAAAAACCTAAATTAGGAGAAAAGCATAAAGATATATTTCCTTCCCTCAAGAAGCTGATAGTCTAGTCCAGGAAAGGTAGAGAGGTGAAAAGACAAATGGAATGCAGTCCACTAAATACTAACTGATAGACAGAAGCATTTTTTTCCATATGGGTCTATGGAAATCCAGGCAGTGAGTTTCAATGAGGGGATGATGTCTGCGTGGAGTTTTAAATGAGAAATAGGAGATAAATGATAAACAGGAAATGTCACTATCTTCTCCTTGGATTATTGGAAGTATTCCCTATCTTCCCTCTGACCCACCCTCTCTGGCACACAAGAAAAATATGAAGGAGGACTTGAGTTGTCTAGGGAGGGAGAAATTGAGATGGGTCCAGCAAACATAGTTTTTATTTAGAACAAGGTAGCTTGACTGTGTGTAAATTTGGGCCATATGCTTTTTCTTTTCATTGGCCTTCCACATTACCATGAGTCTTTTAGAGTGACACACTATTTGACAATTTTCATCTGCTATGTTATCCAAATACTTAATGACACAGATTCTAATTCCAAGCTACATAGATGCTCCCTTACTATGGACACCTTAGAAAAAAATTCAATAGCTGTGAACATTCTTTCTCATAAGGCTTGGTGAGATTTGTTGTTGCCAATATATGCCACATTTAATTTCTTAGCTATCATCTGTGATATTTAATGAGTCAAATTCCTATGATAGCAAATTTCTTTTATTTCCCTGCATGGTAAATCAGTATCTCTCCCTTCTCCTCCTTAGCCCATTATGAGACTCAAAAGAAAAAGGTCATTTCTAAAATCATAAGAAATATCTTCTATATGAGTCTCCCTCTGCCATGGTACTCTTCCTGTGTCCTCCATTTTTAAAGAATATGTTCTTCTAAATTCTCTCTCTCTCATAAGCCTGTCAAACTTCTGTGGACCTACAGGTTCTTATCACTCACAGACATACACACACTCATGGGACGTCCCCAAACAACCACCAAAATAAAGAAAGATTTAGTGATGTGTATTAAGAGCACTAGACCGTGAGTTAGGGAGCCTGAGTTTTGGCCCTAATTCTACCATTGTTACATTGGATACAAATTTATTTTCTCAGGACCTCCATTTCTTGAACCGTAAAATAAGCTTGATGACCTACAAAGTCATATTCAGCTCTAATTATTATCCAAAAATTCTTTAAAATAAAATTTGCTTTGTTACAAATACATTTACTTTATACAATTTTACTATAAATTTTAAGAAAATTAAAATGTTTGAGATACAGTCACTTCTTGTGAATTGTTTCCACAAGGCCTATGAAAGAAGAGTACTATGAGTTAAAAGCAAATGAACTTATAAACAAAAGATATTAAATATGGTAACCTCTTGGTGATATCTGTGGAAAGGAAATTATTCAAATAAATACTGTTTAGTTTTACAAAATGCTTAAGGTAACAGAACTTGTGTGGACTGGCATAGTTTACATTATTTTCCCTCCTTCTAATGAGTGATATTAATACTAATCACCACCAATGAAATAATTATTACTGACACTGTAAAGAAACATACTGAAATATTATTCAGACCATCATTATGTTTTGAAATGAGAGGAAACTATTAAAGATCTCAATTTGCTTACAGAAGATTTTTTTTAAATCACTTAACCAATAGTTTAAATGCAAATCATGCCAGTACACTCCAATATTATTTGAAGACAACATGATTCCAAAAGAGCTACAGCACCAAATGTAGTACTACAGAAGAATCCTTAAAGTCACTAGGTCTTGCTGCTACACTCAAACCATCATAGACAGATGAGACTTTCTCCTATTTATAAAACTCTTTAGAGAGAAGATTCCACAACTTTCCTCAGGATCCATTTCCAATATTTCACAATCAAGTTTCCTCCTTAAGGGTCTAACAAAAATCTTCCATGTTTTCTTAAGTTTATTTAACCATCTAAGAATAAAGAGACCATTGACTATCCTCTGCATCTAAGTAACTGATATTTTAAGATAATTATTAAATTATCCATTAGGCCTCTCTTCTCTGAATTGATGAACACTGTTCCTTCAACATTCCCCTCAGAACACATCTCTTATATCCCATGACCTATTTTCTGTTACTCTAGGCAAATGCCTTGCTTCAGAATTTTGGTAAGGCCTGCCTGGATTTGAGTTTCTCTTTTTATGTTTTACACTCTAAAACTCTTGAATTTACATGGAGTCTAAAGTATCTGCTCCTTACCTAAGATTTTAGCTCTCAGAATAATATTAAGCAATTGCCAATATCATCCAAAATATAGCTGTATAACCACAGTGCACAAAACATAAATTTAAAAAATGTAAAAGTCCTAATTTAACCTCACAAAATAAGGCAATATAGTTTTAGCTTTGTGATATCCTGTCCAGAGGCCAAGAAATTATTCAAGTGGTATTTCTCAGGAAACAAATGTTTAGACTCTTGGGAGGAAGCCAGAAATCTGGAGTGGGTGATGTGGTTCTTGGCTCCCTAATTCTTATGTCACCAGAGAAATATTTTGGCTTAGCACTGAATACTCGTCCTCATTTCCAGACCATTTCGTGAAGTTAGAGAACTGTATAATGCATCCCATGCATTTTTATGGTCTAATTGCCATATGTTATATATTTGGAATTTGAACTTTTGGAGTGTATGAAGATATTGTCAATCTAAAAGCTGTCTTCCTATATATTACACAATAACTAATCCCTCTCTAAGGTCTGGTTCAGTACCTGACTTACTCTCTTGGGTTCTTAAACATCTCCTTCTCAATAAGACCTACACTATGTCCACTCTATTTAGAACTGCAACCTGTACCAATCACTCACACACACACTCATGCACACACACACACACCACACCTACTATTTCTATATTTCAAAGCATGCATTTCCTTTTAATATACAATATCATTTAGTGAATTGTCATTTATTGCTTGTTTCCCTCCTCTAGACTGTAAGCTCTATGCAGCAAGTATTTTTGTCTGTTTTGCTCCTGATGATGACCAAGTGCCTATAACTAGTACCTAACACACATTATGTGCTCAATAAGTATGTCCTAAATGAATGAATGAGTTGAATAATCCCTGAGGGATAGTGAGTATACAGATTGGCACTATGACATGCTCTATTTTGATATATTATTGAAGGCATCAAACATCAGTTAACTCATTAAGTTGAAAGCTCACAGTCATCCCACCTCAGTACTAACGCGCTATTTTCTCTGTCAGGAATGCTCTTCTGTCACTGCTGCTGCTGCTGCTAAGTCGCTTTAGTTCTGTCCAACTCTGTGCGACCCCATAGACGGCAGTCCACCAGGCTCCACTGTCCCTGGGATTCTCCAGGCAAGAATACTGGATTGGGTTGCCATTTCCTTCTTCAATGCATGAAAGTGGAAAGTGAAAGTGAAGACGCTCAGTCGTGCTGACTCTTAGCGACCCCATGGACTGGAGCCTACCAGGCTCCTCCGTCCATGGGATTTTCCAGGCAAGAGTGCTGGAGCAGGGTGCCATCGCCTTCTCCGTCACACCAGCTTATTATTCATAACTAAAGTGTCACCACCTCTGAAAGTGCTTCCCTCACCACCCGATGTCAATTAGACACCAACACAGCCTGAGAAAGTGATTGCCAGTCACTATCACAATGCCAGTCACTGTTTTAGTTCCTTCATTATATTGTAACTTCTTATTAAAAAAACCAAATCAACTTTTTGGCCATACTCGCCACTGCCTGAGGTTATGTTATTGGTTTATTTATATATATATATATATACTCGTGTAAAATGTGCAAGCTTTGTGAGATCAGCAGTATATTCCCAGCATCAGGGTCATAGTAGGTAATTTGTCAATACTTGATGAATGAATGAATAAATTACTAATTTGTAAAAATGTAAATCATGACGTTGAAAACAGAAATGACAAGGACTATTCATCCAATTGCAAAATATTATTGGATGCTACTTTCATTTATTTATTTCAAAACATATATTCAGTGGTTACAAGTTGTACTTCATCATTTATATAGATAAATATATTCATATACACAGTCACATATGTATTATCTGTAAACACTTAGGGCACACATGTAAGAAGCAAAAGGAGTAAAGGAGAACAACACAAGAAAAGTGAAAACAAAATGGAGGCAATCATGGGTTGATTTGAGAAGTGGGAGGATAATAAGAGGTTTTGGGATAGCTGAAAAGAGTATTAAAATGTCCCAGAAAAAAACATATGATTAAAGCATAATCAGAAAATATCTCACCTGGATTGCTCATGAAACTTAACTTTGATCAGGTACACTTGGTCAGCCTTACTCCACATAAACCTCACTTTTTTCGTACTCCTGGGAACTCTACCTATTAAAAACCTGAGATTTTAATACCAAATTCCTTTCTCCCAAGGTGCTACATCTCTCTGGTTTCATTAAACTCCTGTAGTTTGTTTCCTCACATTCAAAAAACAAACAACAACAACAACAAAAACACCCAAAGGCATTTGGTTACCTTAGTTAACAAAATAGAAATGATAAGTATTTAGCTCTTGGTTTTTCAGTGGTAGGTGCTCAATTAATATCTGCTAAATGGAAATAGAAGAATACAGGAATATAGACATCATTAAAAGGCAGCCTGATTTCTATTACTAAATAGAAATTTTTTTGTCATGTGATCTTGGAAAATGAACATTTATAGAAAGTTAAGTATTAGAAAGGTAAGTTTTAGACTTACCTTCTCATGTGACTATAAGCCTTCACATTCTCTGGCAATGAGTCTGAAACTAAATGGGTGAAGTTGTCCCAGTGATTTCCCTTTTGTGCTTTCCACTTATCTCTAAACGATTTCTTTTTAAGTAGAATTGACTAAAACAAGAACAAAGGGAATGCTGACACCACTTGGACTACAGGAAACATTTGGAAATGGGAAGCAATGTCTATATTTCCTTCTTTCTCTTTTTTAAAAAAAACCCTGTAACATTTACAATATGTTCATTTAAACAATTTGTTTGAACAACTGGAGGAAAGTGTCAGCATTCTAAAGGCAAAACACACTAAAAGGCATTTATTTTAATTTTGAGGGCACAGTTCACATTTTATCCTCTGTCATTTTCCTTTTATATTTTTTTATTAAGCTTCCAAAGTAGTTTATATTTTAAAAACAAGATGAACACATCAGAGCAATACATAGCTCTAAATTTCATATTTATTTTTACATGTGAGTTTCATAAGAAGCCACTGAGATAGGAAGAACAGGAAATATTCACTCCATCTTCTAGAAGAGGAAAATAAAAAGTTCATTTTCCAAGACCACATGACAAAAAATTTTCTACTTGGGAATAGAAACCAGACTGCCTTTTAATGTTGTCTATATCCCTATATTCTTCTATTTCTATTTAGCAGATATTAATTGAGCACCTACTACTGAAAAACCAAGAGCTAAGTACTTGATACAAACATAAGATAGAGTCTCTCTCTCCTCAAGGAAATTAGTATTCAGTACAGAAAACAGAAATTTGTGAGTACCAGGACCCAGGAGAAAGGAGCAGTGACTCCACAAAAGACTGACCCAGACTTGCCCAGGAGTGTCCAGGAATCTCCAGAAGAGGCATGGGTCGGTGGTGGCCTGCAGCAGGGTTGGGGGCAGGGACTGTAGTAGTACATGCATGGGATCTTTTGAAGGAGGTCGCCATTATCTTCATTACCTACACCATAGTTTGGCCCCAGGTAAATAGCAGGGAGGGAACACTGCTCCACCCATCAATAGAAAATTGGATTAAAGATCTACTGAGCATGATCCCGCCCATCAGAACAAGACCCAGTTTATCCCTCAGTCATTCTCTCCCATTAGGAAGCTTCCATAAGCCTCTTTTCCTTCTCCATTAGAGGGCAGACAGACTGAAAACCACAATCACAGAAAACTAACCAATCTGGTCACATGGAACACAACCTTGTCTAACTCAATGAAACTACAAGCCATGCCATGTAGGGCCACCCAAGATGGACGGGTCATGGTGAAGAGTTCTGACAAAATGTGGCCCACTGTAGAAGAGAATGGCAAACTATTTGAGTATTCTTGCCTTGAGAACCCCAAGAACAGTATGAAAAAGCAACAAGATAGGACACTGAAAGATGAACTGCCCAGGTCGGTAGGTAGCCAGTATGCTACTGGAGATCAGTGGAGAAATAACTTCAGAAAGAATGAAGAGATGGAGTCAAAGCAAAAACAATACCCAATTGAGGATGTGACTGGTGACAGAAGCAAAGTCCGATGCTGTAAAAAGCAATATTGCATAGGAACCTGGAATGTTAGGTCTATGAATCAAGGCAAATTGAAAGTGGTCAAACTGGGAATGGCAAGAGTGAACATCAACATTTAAGGAATCAGAGAACTAAAATGGACTGGAATGGGTGAATTTAACTCAGATGACCATTATATATACTACTGTGGGCAAGAATCCCTTAGAAGAAATTGAGTAGCCATCACAGTCAACAAAAGAGTCCAAAATGCAGTACTTGGATGCAATCTCAAAAACGACAGAATGATCTGTTTGTTTCCAAGGCAAACCATTCAATATAACAGTAATCCAAGTCTATGCCCCAACCAGTAATGCTGAAGAAGCTGAAGTTGAACAGCTCTATGAAGACCTACAAGACCTTCTAGGACTAACACCGCAAAGATGTCCTTTTCATCATAGGGGATTGGAAAACAAAAGTAGGAAGTTAAGAAACACGTGGAGTAAGAGGCAAATTTGGTCTTGGAGTACAAAATGAAGCAGGACAAAGGCTAACAGAGCTCTGCCAAGAGAATGGACTGGTGATAGCAAACACCCTCTTCCAACAACACAAGAAAAGACTCTACACATGGACATCACCAGATGGTCAACACTAAAATCAGATTGACTATATTCTTTGCAGCCGAAGATAGAGAAGTTCTATACAGTCAGCAAAAACAAGACAGGGAGCTGACTGTGGCTCAGATCATGAATAGATATGCCAACTTCAGACTTAAATTGAAGAAAGTAGGGAAAACCACTCGACCATTCATGTGTGACCTAAATCAAATTCCTTATGATTATACAGTGGAAGTGACAAATAGATTCAAGGGATTAGATCTGATAGACAGAGCTCCTGAAGAACTATGGAGGTGGGTTCATGACATTGTACAGGAGACAGGGAGCAAGACCATCCCCAAGAGAAAGAAATGCAAAAAATTAAAATGGCTGTTTGAGGAGGCCTTAAAAATAGCTGTAAAAAGAAAAGCAAAAAGCAAAGGAGAAAAGGGAAGATATACCTATTTGAATGCAGAGATCCAAAGAATAGCAAGGAGAGATAAGAAAGCCTTCCTCAGTGATCAGTGCAAAGAAATAGAGGGAAACAATAGAGTGGGCAAGACTAGTGATCTCTTCAAGAAAATTAGAGATACCAAGGGAACATTTCATGCAAAGATGCACTCAGTAAAGGACAGAAATGTTATGGACCTAACAGAAGCAGAAGATATTAAGAAGAGGTGGCAAGAATACACAGGAGAACTATACAAAAATCATCTTCACAACCCAGATAATCATGATGGTGTGATCACTCACCTAGAGCCAGATATACTGCAGTGCAAAGTCAAATGGGCCTTAGAAAGCATCACTACGAACAAAGCTAGTGGAGGTGATGGAATTCCAGTTGAGCTCTGATGCTGTGAAAGTGCTGCACTGGATATGCCAGCAAATTGGGAAAACTCAGCAGTGGCCACAGGACTGGAAAAGGTAAGTTTTCATTCCAATCCCAAAGAAAGGCAATGTCAAAGAATGCTCAAACTACTGCATAATTGCACCCATCTCAAACACTAGTAAAGTAATGCTAAAAATTCTCCAGGCCAGGCTTCAACAGTACGTGAACCATGAACTTCCCGATGTTCAAGCTGATTTTAGAGAAGGTAGAGGAACCAGAGATCTAACTACCAGCATCCACTGGATCATCAAGAAAGCAAGAGAGTTCCAGAAAAACATCTATTTCTGCTTTATTGACTATGCCAAAGCTTTTGACTGTGTGGATAACAATAAACTGTGGAAAATTCTGAAAGAGATGGGAATACTAGACCACCTTACCTGCCTCTAGAGAAATCTGTATGCAGGTCAGGAAGCAACAGTTAGAACTGGATATGGAACAACAGACTGGTTCCAAACAGGAAAAGGAGTACATCAAGGCTGTATATTGTCACCCTGCTTATTTAACTTATATGCAGAGTACATCATGAGAAATGTTGCATTGGATGAAGCACAAGCTGGAATCAAGACTGTTGGGAGAAATATCAAAAACCTCAGATATGCAGATGACACCACCCTTATGGCAGAAAGCAAAGAAGAACTAAAGAGCTTCTTGATGAAAGTGAAAAGGGAGAATGAAAAAATTGGCTTAAAGTTCAACATTCAGAAAACGAAGATCATGGCATCTGGTCCCATCACTTCATGGCAATTAGTTGGGGAAACAGTGGAAATAGGGACAGACTGTATTTTTGGGGCCTCCAATATCACTGCTGATGGTGACTGTAACCATGAAATTAAAAGATGTTTACTCCTTGGAATAAAAGTTGTGACCAACCAGATGGCATATTAAAAAACAGAGACATTACTTTGTCAACAAGGTCCATCTAGTCAAGGCTATGGTTTTACCATTTGTCATGTATGGATGTGAGAGTTGGACTATAAAGAGAGCTGAGCACCGAAGAATTGATGTTTTTGAACTGTGGTGTTGGAATGGACTGTTGAGAATCCCTTGGACTGCAAGGAGTTCCAACCAATCCATCCGAAAGGAAACAGGTCCTGAATATACATTGGAAGGACTGGTGTTGAAGTTGAAACTCCAATACTTTGGCCACCTGATGAGAAGAGCTGACTCATTTTAAAAGACCCTGATGCTGGGAAAGATTGAAGGAGGGAGGTGAAGGGGATGACAGAGGATGAGATGGTTGGATGGCATCACCGACTCAATGGACATGAGTTTGAGTAGACCCCGGGAGTTGGTGGACAGGGAGGCCTAGCATGCAGCAGTGCATGGAGTCACAAAGAATTGGACATGACTGAGCAAATGAACTGAACTGAATGGAAAACAGACATGTAAATAAAAATTGCTAATATGGTAAGAAGTTGTATTAAGATGGTGATCTCCAAGCTCATAGATAATAAAATCCACTATGTTTTCTTATTTGAATACAGTCTCTCAGTACATATGTTCAATTATAAGTTATACACATAGTGTCATAATTAGCTAATCTCTTAAGGCAAAAAATATTTTGAAGGTGAAGTTCACTATTACTATACAGGATATATTAATACATTCATATATCAGAGTCTTGTTAACTTTGAATGCTGTAGGCCATCATTTCAGCAGGACTTATTAGATCATCATGTTTCTTGGATTTCTTTTGTATTTAAACTAATAATACAGTTAACAAAGAATACTGTCAATTTCTTTATCATATTTACATTATTAGCAATATCATCAATATTCTTTGTCAAGGTTAGTTTGCTTAAAATTTAAATAACATGATTAAGAAATCTAACTGGGAACATGTAATGTACAGCATCTTGTACTATTGTGAAATTAAACTATTAAATAACTGTTTTGATGCATTCCTCTATACTTTTACTCTGGGATACCTCAGAGATATTACATGACATCACATGTGACCCTCTGTTATCAAACAGACCAAGTGATGACATCATATATAAATGACCCTCTGTTATCAAACAGACCAAGTGATGACATCATATATAAATAATTATACATAGTATTTTATTATATATAATAAAACAGATTATTTTTGATTAAAATAAATATAGACATTCTTATATGTATACTCAACACCAATGTCCATCTAAAACAACCCCTAGAGTATATTTCTCTAACTTGAGATAACACTGTACTGGTCCATGCAACGGTCAGAAAAGGAATTTCAAAATTTTCAAATATTATCCAAAAACACTAAAAAGTGTTTTTTGTTGCTTTCTGATCCCTAACTAGAAAATTGTCTAGTCATGGTATCTCAAATTCAATATCTATGCTTTCTAGCTGAGCTTTTACTATATTTACTCTATAATGTTAAGGCTCATTTAGGAAGAATGAGTGTAAGAGATTGTCAAAAACTGGGTCCCATACTAATTAAATGGTTCTATTAACAGTCTAGGGCTTCCCTAGTGACTCAGTGGTAAAGAATCCGCCTGCCAATATTGCAGGAGTGAAAGT
This sequence comes from Bos indicus x Bos taurus, assembly GCF_003369695.1. NCBI lineage: Eukaryota > Metazoa > Chordata > Mammalia > Artiodactyla > Bovidae > Bos > Bos indicus x Bos taurus. Next base: position 80,834,177 of record NC_040105.1, on the reverse strand, counting down.
TAAAGTCGCTGCATCATATCTGACTCTTTGCGACTCCATGGACTATACTGGAATTCTCCAGGCCAGAATACTGGAATGGATATTGCAGAAGACCTAGGTTCAATCCCTGGGTCAGGAAGATCCCCTAGAGAAGGAAATGGTAACCTACTCCAGTATTCTTGCCTGGAGAATCCCATGGACAGAGGAGCCTGGAAGGCTACAGTCCATGGAGTGGCAAAGAGTCTGACACCACTGAGTGACTAAACAACAACATTAACAGGCTAAGATTACATATCTCATGTGTTATTACTTTATCTATGGACTTACTAAGTTACAAGTGACTATGCTTTGAATCATTAATATTCTCAAGATCATAAATATAAACAATGAACATGGTGTATTAAGCCAAATATACTTAAGGAAATATGATGTAATGGAAAGAATTGTGAAGTCAGATAGGCTTGAATTTAAATCCCAGCTTAGCCATTTAGGAGTTATGTAGCCTCGGCAAAGTAGCTTAATTTTCTGAACCTGTTTCTTCAAGTGTTAAGTGGAAGTAGTATCATCCCCCTGCATCAGGACTTTTCATGTGCAAAACATGTCATTCAGTAAGTACTCAATAACTTAATACCAATTATCACTTAAAATAAATAAAATTATGTGCAAATGGAGCAAAATTTTCAGCCTTGGGCTCCTGGTAATTATACTTTCTGGAAGAGCTTTCATGAATTTGCTAATGTACTGGCTCATTGGAAAAAATATGACAAACCTAGATGGCATATTAAAAAGCAGAGACATTACTTTGCCAACAAAGGTCCATCTAGTCGAAGCTATGGTTTTTCCAGTAGTCATGTACGGATATTAGAGTTAGAGCATAAAGAAGGCTGAGTGCCAAAGAATTGATGCTTTTGAACTGTGGTTCAAGAAGACTCTGGAGAGTCCCCTGGACTGCAAGGACATCAAACCAGTCAATCCATAAGGAAATCCAACTCAATGGACATGAGTTTGAGTAAGCTCTGGGAGATGGTGATAGACAGGGAAGCCTGGGTTCGATCCCTGGGTTGGGAAGATTCCTTGAAGAAGGGAAAGGCAACCCACTCCAGTATTCTGGACTGGATAATTCCATGGACAGTACAGCCCAAGGGGTCACAAAGGGTCGGACATGACTGAGTGACTTTCACTTCACTTCAGGGAAACCTGGTGTGCTGCAGTCCATGGGGTAGCAAAGAGTTGGATACAACTGAGTGACTGAACAACAACTGGCTCATTCATTCAACTAATACTTATTGAGTACTAACTCCATGCTCAGCAGTGCCACATTTTATAGGGAATACAGTCCTCTCCTATTACAACATAGTGTGTGCTTAGTCACTCAGTCATGTCTGACTCTTTGCAACCCCATGAACTGCAGCCTGCTAGGCTCCTCTGTCCATGGGGATTCTCCAGGCAAGAATACTGGAGTGGGTTGCTATGCCCTCTTCCAGGGTATCTTCCCAACCCAGGGATTGAACCCAGGTCTCCTTCATTACATGCAGATTCTTTACCAACTGAGCCATCAGGGAAGCCCTACAACTTCCTGGGAAGAACTACACCAGGGAAGAACTGCCATAAAAGTGTAGGTGAAGCTGCTATTAACAAATAAACACAAACATATAATTGCTCAAATGTAACAAAAGCTTAATTCTTGTTCACTTAACAATCCAGAGTGGGTATTCAGGTCACCAAGAAATCTTTCTATTAATACTTTCAACATATTGTTTCCAAGGTTCCTTTGGTTGTCATAATTCCTTCCCATTGAAAGGAATAAAATAAAATTTGGAAATTTTGGAAAAGCAAATAAAATTTGGAAGTGCACACATGAAGGTTCTATGGGCAAGTCCTGAACTGGTGTTTGTAACTTCTGCTCCCATTCCACTGGAAAGAACTTCGTCAGATGGCCTAACCTAACTGCAAGGGAAGCTGGGAAATATAATCTAGTTAGGTGCCCAAGAAGGAGAGTAGAACAGACTTTGGTAGATAGTCACCAGTTTGCAGTTGATTTCTGAACAAACATAAAAAAGACAACAATGTCTGTACAGTATGCACAGGCGATCAGAGTTTATAGAAAGGCTGGGGGAACATACACTACTGCTATTGGAGAAAAAATTCTCAACCAAATCACTGTGTTTACATATCTTCCAATTTATTCTGTAAGGTTTGGTTCCAGACCACCACAGTAAAGCAAGTATTGCTATAAAGCTAGTCATACAAACTTTAAAAAATTTCCCAGTGCATATAAAAGTTATGTTTACATAGTAGTTTATCAAGTGTGTGATAGCATTATGTCTGAAAAATATATGTTGAATATGTATCTATCTTAATTTTAAACATTTTATTTGCTAAAATGTTAGCAATCAATTGAGCCTTCAGAAAGTCACAATCTTTTTGCTGGTAAAGGGTCTTGCCTTGATGTTGATGGCTGCTGACTGATCAGGGTGGTGTTTGCTGAAGACTGCTGTGGCAATTTCTTAAAATAAGACAACAATGAAGTTTGCCACGTCAAGTGAGTCTTCCTTTCATGAACAATTTCTCTGCAACATGCGATGCTGTCTGATAGCATTTTACCCACAGTAGAACTTTCAAAATTGGAGTCAGTCCTCTCAAACCCTGACACTGCTCTATCAACTAAATTTATGTAATATTCTAAATTCTTTCCTGTCACTTCAACAATCTTCACAGCATCTTCACCAGGAGTAGAGTCCATCTCAAGAAACAACTTTATTTGCTCATCCATAAGACACAACTCCTCATTTATTAAAGTTTTATCATGAGATTAGAGCAACCCACTCACATCTTCAGGTTCTATGTCTAATCCTAGGTCTCTTGCTATTTTCACCACATATGTAGTGACTTCCTCTACTGAAGTCTTGAACCCTTCAAAGTCATCCATCAGGGTTGGAACCAACTTTACCCAAACTCCTGTTTATGCTGATATTTTGCCCTTCCCATGACAGGAATGTTCTTAATGGTACCTAAAATGGTGAATTCTTTCCAGAAGGTTTTAAGTTGACTTTGCCCAGATCCAACAGAGGAATCACTATGGTTAACTATAGATTTACAAAAATTTTAAATCAAGACTTGAAAGTCTAAATATCTCCGTGCTCCACGGGTTGCAGACTTGATATATTAGCAGGCATGAAAACACATTAATCTTATTGTATGTCTCTATCAGAGCTTCTGGGTGACCCAGTGCATTTTCAATGAGCTGGAATATTTTGAAAAGAATCTTTTTTTCCTGAGCAGTAGGTTTCAACAGTGGGCTTAAAATATTCAGTAAACCATGTTAAAAACATGATGTACTGTCATCCAGGTTTTGCTGTTCCATTTACAGAGCACAGGCAAAGTAGATATAACATACATGGGATTTTTAGAATGGTAAATGAACATTGGCTTCAATTTAAAGTCACCAGCTGCATTAGCCCTTAACAGGACTGTCACCTTGTCCTTTGAAGGCAAGAACTGACTTCTCTCTAGCTATCAAAGTCCAAGATGGTATTGTCTTCCAATGGAAGGCTGTTTCATCTACATTGAAAATCTATTGTTTAGTTGAGCCAACTTCATTAAGCATCTTAGGTAGATGGTCTGGATAACTTGCTGCAGCACTTGTTATAGAGATAACTTCTTTCCTTCAGCCTCATGAACCAATCTCTGCTAACTTCAAACCTTTCTTTTGCAGCTTTCTCAACTCTCTCAGCCATCATAGATTGAATAGATTTAGAGCCTTGCTCTGGATTAGGCTTTGGATTAAAGGAATATTGTGGCTGGTTTGATCATCTATCCAGTCACTAAAACATCTGCATAGCAACACAGTTGTTTTGCTTTCTTATCACTCATGTGCTCACTGGAGTAGCACTTTCAATCTCCTTCACAAACTTTTCATTTGCATGTACAACTTAACTGGCACAAGAGGCCTAGCTTTTAGCCTTGTCTCAGCTTTCAACACACATCTTCCTCACTACGTTTAATCATTTCTAGCTTTTGATTTAAAGTGTGAGAAATGTGGTCCAGTGATTAGGACTCTGCACTTCCACTGCCCAGGGCCTAGATTCTATTCCTGGTAGGGGAAATAACTAACCAAATATATACATAAAGTGAGAGAAATGTGATTCTTTCACTTAAACACTCAGAGGCCACTGTAAGATTATTAATTATCCTATTTTCAATATTGTTATAGGGAGGAATAGTGAGGCCTGAGGAGAGGGGGAGTAATATGGGCATGGCCGGCCGATGGAAGAGTCAGCACACACAATGATTATCAATTAAGTTCACTATCTTATATGAGTGGAGTTCATGGCACTCAAAAACAACTACAATAGTAACATTAAAGATCACTGATCACAAAGCACCATAACAGATGTAATAATCATGAAAAAGTTTAAAATACTGTGAGAATTACAAAAATGTGACAGAAACACAAAGTGAGCAAATGCTGTTTGAAAAATGGCACCAATTGACTTGCTTGAAGCAGAGTTGCCACAAACAAAAAAAGTTTGTAAAGAAAACACCCTGAGGGATGGATGGGGAGGGAGGAGGGATGGGTTCAGGATGGGGAACACATGTACACCCATGGCTGATTCATGTGAATGTATGGCAAAAAGCACCAAAATATTGTAAAGTAATTAGCCTTCAATTAAAACAAATTAATTATAGCTACTACTGTGGGCAGGAATCCCTTAGAAGAAATGGAGTAGACATCATATTCAACAAGAGTCTGAAATGCAGTACTTGGATGCAATCTCAAAAATGACAGATTGATCTGTTCGTTTCCAAGGCAAACCATTCAATATCACGGTAATCCAAGTCTATGCCCTGACCAGTAATGCTGAAGAAGCTGAAGTTGAATGGTTCTATGAAGACTTACAAGACCTTCTAGAACTACCACCCCCAAAAGATGTCCTTTTCATTATAGGGGACTAGAATGCAAAAGTAGGAAGTCAAGAAACACCTGGATTAACAGGCAAATTTGGCCTTGGAGTACAGAATGAAGCAGGGCAAAGGCTAATAGAATTCTGCCAAGAGAATGCACTGGTCATAGCAAATACCATCTTCCAACAACACAAGAGAAGACTCTACACATGGACATCACCAGATGATCAACACAGAAATCAGACTGATTATATTCTTTGCAGCCAAAGATGGAGAAGCTATATACAGTCAGCAAAAACAAGACTTGGAGCTGACTGTGGCTCAGATCATGAACTTCTTATTGCCAAAGCCAGACTTAAATTGAAGAAAGTAGGGAAAATCACTTGACCATTCAGATATGACTTAAATCAAATCCCTTATTATTATACAGTGGAAGTGACAAATAGATTTAAAGGATTATATCTGATAGACAGAATGCCTGAAGAACTATGGATGGAGATTGGTGACACTGCACAGGAGTTAGGGAAGAAGATCATCCCCAAGAAAAAGAAATGCAAAAAAGCAAAATGGCTATCTGAGGAGGCCTTACAAAAAACTGTGAAAAGAAAGGAAGCAAAAAGCAAAAAAGAAAAGGAAAGATATACCCATTTGAATGCAGAGATCCAAAGAATAGCAAGGAGAGATAAGAAAGCCTTCCTCAGTGATCAATGCAAAGAAATAGAGGAAAACAATAGAATGGGAAAGACCAGAGATCTCTTCAAGAAAACTAGAGATACCAAGGGAATATTTCATGCAAAGATGGGCACAATAAAGGACAGAAATTGTAGGGACCTAACAGAAGAAGAAGAGGTGGCAAGAATACACAGAAGAACTATACAAAAAAGATCTTCATGACTCAGATAGTCACGATGGTGTGATCACTCACCTAGAGCCAGACATCCTGGAATGTGAAGTCAAATGGGTCTTAGAAAGCATCACTACGAACAAAGCTAGTGGAGGTGATGGAATTCCAGCTGAACTATTTCAAATCCTGAAAGATGATGCTGTGAAAGTGCTGCACCCAATATGCCAGCAAATTTGGAAAACTCAGCAGTGGCCACAGGACTGGAAAAGGTCAGTTTTCATTCCAATCCCTAATAAAGGTAATGACAAAGAATGCTCAAACTACTGCACAATTGCACTCATCTCACATGCTAATAAAATAATGCTCCAAATTCTCCAAGCCAGGCTTCAGCAAAACGTGAACTATGAACTTCCAGATGTTCAAGCTGGTTTTAGAAAAGGCAGAGGAACCAGAGATCAAATTGCCAACATCCGATGGATCATGGAAAAAGCAAGAGAGTACCAGCAAAACATCTATTTCTGCTTTATTGACTATGCCAAAGCCTTTGCCTGCGTGGATCACAATAAACTGTGGAAAATTCTTCAAGAGATGGGAATTCCAGACCACCTGACCTGCCTCTTGAGAAACCTGTATTCAGTTCAGAAAGCAACAGTTAGAACTGTACATGGAACAACAGACTGGTTCCAAACAGGAAAAGGAGTACGTCAAGACTGCATATTTTCACCCTGTTTATTTAACTTCTATGCAGAGTACATCATGAGAAACACTGGGCTGGAGGAAGCACAGGTTGGAATCAAGATTGCTGGGAGAAATATCAATAACCTCAGATATGCAGATGACACCACCCTTATGGCAGAAAGTAAAGAACTAAGGAGCCTCTTGATGAAAGTGAAAGAGAAGAGTGAAAAAGTTGGCTTAAATTTCAACGTTCAGAAAACGAAGATTATGGCATCCAACCCCATCGCTTTATGGCAAATAGATGGGGAAACAGTGGAGACAATGGTTGACTTATTTTTCTGGGCTCCAAAATCACTGCAGATGGTGACTGCAGCCATGAAATTAAAAGACGCTTACTCCTTGGAAGGAAAGTTATGACCAACCTAGACAGCATATTGAAAAGCAGAGACATTACTTTGTCAACAAAGGTCCGTCTAGTCAAGGCTATGGTTTTTCCAGTGGTCATGTATGGATGTGAGAGTTGTACTATAGTTGGAGAAAACTCTTGAGAGTCCCTTGGACTGCATGGAGATCCAACCAGTCCATCTGAAAGGAAATCAGTCCTGAATATTTATTGGAAGGACTGATGCTAAAGCTGAAACTCCAATACTTTGGCCACCTGATGCGAAGAGCTGACTTATTTGCAAAGACCCTGATGTTGGGAAAGTTTGATGGCAGGAAGAGAAGTAGACAACAGAAGATGAGATGGTTGGATGGCATCACCAACTCAATGGACATGGGTTTCGGTGAACTCAGGGAATTGGTGATGGTCAGGGAGGCCTGGCATTCTGCAGTTCATGGGGTCGCAAAGAGTTGGACACAACTAAAGGACTGAACTGTACTAACTGAATTAATTAAAAAAAAAAACACAGTATCTGCAAAGCACAATAAAACTGTTATGTCTATAGTCCCATCTGTACCTTTGTTCATTCAAACTGTTTTCCACAGGAATTTTAGAACATCATACTAAAAGAGATGATTTCCTCATGGCCTGGCAAGGTTTAGAATTTTTTTTTCTTTTTTTTCCCTAGTCTATCTTTATGACCAGAGTGGCCTTCAAAAGAATAAAGCCTTTATGTATTCTCTCTTCCATCCCATATTTCCCAAGGCCATCTTAGCTATGTCTTATCTTCCCTACAGCACCAAGGAATAGTTTTGATCCCTGAAAATACATACTATTCCCATGGAAAAGGAGAGAAAAGCTAATTCAAAGGGAATACACAGAGAGAGAGAGAGGTAGAGAGAGACACTTACTAAGTAGTTTCAGAGTAACTAATAAAACATATCATTTTTAAGCCTATATCACAGATCTGACAGACATAGTTCACTGGAAAACAATTCAAAAATAATAATAATGACAGATAAAAGATTTCCTGAAATAGATAAAATCCTCTTTCCCTGAATGCAGTAGTCAAGCAGATGTCCCCCTTGAGAAAGGTTCTTATATTGTTATTTATATTGATTGGGAGAGTCTTCATTCCTTACAGACTGGAATTATAGTTCTCAGTAAAGTCTGCAAACCTGTCCCTGCATGTTTGTGTATACACATTTAGGTGTAGTTCACTCTCCTCATACACATATTCATCACACTTCACTTTGACTCTCCTGGTGAGAGTAGCAATATCTTCTGGGAACTGAACATGTACAAAGCCTGGTCAGACTGGGGTAGCTGGAAGACTGAAGTTTGAGGGGGAAGCAGATATGAGAGTGAGAAGTATGAAAATTAGGAGCACGAAGTACACCCAGATACAAATGGTGGAGCAAATTCCATTAAGACATAGGAACTCATTACTGAACTTAGAGAGAATCCCACTCTGTAACAGACTTTTCAGTTCAGTTCAGTTCAGTGGCTCAGTAGTGTACAACTCTTTGCAACCCTATGGACTGCAGCAAACCAGGCTTCCCTTGTCCAGCACCAACTCCCACAGCTTGCTCAAACTCGTGTCCATCAAGTCAGTGAAACTATCCAAACATCTCATCCTCTGTCATCCCCTTCTCCTCCTGCCTTCAGTCTTTTCCAGCATCAGGATCTTTCCTAATGAGTCAGTTCTTCACATCAGGTGGCCAAAGTACTGGAGCTTCAGGTTCAGCATCAGTCTTCCAAT